>NC_086447.1:443542517-444265851 GCF_028390025.1 Pseudophryne corroboree
CCCTAGAGGATAGGACATGATGTGATTGAATCTGGGATTATTATTGTAAGGTACCTAATTATGTAACCTCAGCTAAAGAAGATACTCCTCACTGTCGACCGATTCTCCAGATACCTCAATATGAAAATTTCCAACAGTGATGTATGGTTACCTGAGCATGTGTGAATAATGAAAGCCTATTAACTGCCACTAGCAAAGGAACACAAAACATTAATGTATGAACACCAGAGAGTCCTTTGCAGCTATCTGCATCCAGAATTTTTAATTGCACATTCACTTACGCTTAGGTACGTAGGTTTGGCCCCACAGGCTTACAGATTCACCAAGAGACATGGATGATATGCTAGAATTAATTATCTTTTAGTTCAAACAAAATAATCCAAGATATAATTTCAAAAATAAGATTACAAATATGGACAGGAAATACAGTAAAAAAATCTCATAAAATAAACAGGAAATAATTTTTCAGAAACCTATGACTTACTCAAAGAGTTGAAGCGACTCCCATGTGGGGGGACTTCACAATTGAGCATATAGCTTTCATTCCCATTGCATGGCTGTATCCCCAAGAAATGCACACACAACATTGAGGGTCAAGTGCAATCATACCCTCACAGCTGCTCTTCTCCCTCCCATCTTTTTGTTATTTCACTAGGTCAATGCTGAACATTTAAGGCATCATACACTCCCTGGAGGTGACATTCTCATAATCTTGTTATACCATCCTGACCTGGTTATTAAAGGATGAATGTTCCTATCATCCAGTTTTTTATTGTGGGGCTCTGAAAAAGAGATCAATTATCTACAGTACATCCCTGACTCCAAAGACATCAATTTTCCTCCTCCCAGGTCTCTTCACAGATCGGGTCCTCCACAGGACACAGGATAGCAGTCATGTTGTTCTAATTAGGTGAATTAAAATGATCTTTTACATACTTACAATTCTGATACTGCTGTCTGATTGTAAAAGTCACATCCCTTTCACACCTGGGTTATCCAGGATACATATGATAGGTTCGCGAACAGGAGTGCCATACCATCAAGTGAGAGATGAGTATATGGGATGGAGACATCAGCAAATTTGGCTGCCAGTTTAACCACACTTTTTGGGTAGTTATAACAGAAGTAGGCTGTACTAATGAGTATAAATTGATGGATGGAGGCAGTCACAAACTGTCAGTTAAAGGGAATATGGAAACCATACCACGTTCCAATATAACTCATGATCTAAGGTTTTCTGTAGGAAACCAGGACGCAAGTTGGGAGATAATACTCGCAAGTTCATAACAATGAAGGTCCAGATATGCTAACCCTCCTTGTTTTGGAAGGGACAGAATTTTAATTGCCAGTCTGGGTTTTTTGTCTTTCCAGATATACTTGATAAAGGCAGTATGAAATATATTTAACAGTGTGTTGGGTACCATAATAGGTATGGTTTTGTATAGATATAATATCTTGGGTAATAATAGCACTTTAAGTGCGGCAATATGACCGAACCATGAAACATTTAGCATCTTTCAATCTGACATCATTTAGGAAATCTTATTCAAAAGTGGTGAGTAATTAGCTGTTATTAAATCCTCTAATTTAGGGGTCAATTGTATTCCTAAATATGTAAAGCCTCTATCCTGCCAGGCAAAAAAATATTCTGAATGCAAGAGTAAGCGATCAGATAAAAAGTTAATAGGGAGAGCTTCTGTCTTGGAGCTATTCAATTTGTAGTATAATACCTTGGTATACTCTTCCAGTACCAAATGCAAATATTGTAGGGAAGCATTTGGATCAAGAATTGATAGCAAAACATCATCTGCAAACAAGCAAATTTTATATGTTCGCTCAACAAGTGGGGGTGAGCGCTGGGCCATTTTTTGGCTTTTGTGTATTGATTGTGGATCTGGATTCATTCGTGTTTTGGATATGCAATGGTTTTGCCAAAATTGCCCTTAGGGGTTTTGGATCTGAATTTTTTTGAAAAGATCATAAAAAACAGCTAAAATAACAGAATTTGGCAGTGTTTTCGTTCCTACCATATTATGAACCTCAATAACATTCATTTCCACTAATTTCCTGTCTATTCTGAACACGTTTAGCAAAAAGAGAGACCCCTGGTGCACTTAAATACTAGTAGCAGCCTTAGAAGACCAATAGAACCTTTCACCGTGATTCTAAATAATGAACAATGTAATACAAATGTGACTCTATGTGGCGCTACTTAGATACCATCAGAAAAAAAGGCTTACACAGTACAATCATATGGACTTTCAGATCTCACAGATGGTTGGTTTTGAACATTACTAAAATACAAAAAACATACAGAACATAGTGCTACTCTGTTAAAAATCAAATTATGTTTTTATTTGTTCAATGCCACTCACATAAAGATGTAAATTTAATGCGTGTAGATAATCACAAGGTGGGAAGAGTAGCCTTTACTTCATAGAAGAGTCCTCCTTCATATAGAACTTGGAAGAGATAATGGTAGTAATAGTGCAACACCGTCTTTTGATTAAGACACGTATTTAATTAAAAAATGCACTCACAAACATCAAGTATAAGACAGCATAAAGCACATCGAGGACATCCCCATGGCATGAACTGCTACAAGAGGAAACCCTAGGGCATAGTCACCGCAAAGTCCCAGTATTCAGGCGTCTCCACCAACTTGGAATAGCAGTTCCAATCCACAAGTCCTCGTCCACACAGTCTCCTGCTGGGATTCATTCACATCTGGAGTGAAGCAGACTTATCTTTTTTGGGATTGGCCCTGCATCATCACGCTGCCTATCAACATCTTCAGAAGGACAACATATCCTAGCATGCCCACACTCCCTGAAAGCCTGCCTTACTATATAAGGTCAAACAGGTTTTTTTATTACAAATTAATCATTTTTTGAGTGTAACTTTCACAACACAAATCACTGTGTCCTTAGCCTGCCTAACAAAGTGAAGCATGCGAGTTGAATGTGCAAATATTGGAATACCCAGGCACAAGTGTAAAAGTCCAACAACATACCAAACTCCACTCAGGTCTGTTTTGCTGATAATCTAGCACATATAAACCCTGTTGTCCAGGCAACCATGTCAACATAATGAGTGTCGACCTAGAGTGGGCAGCATAAACATTGCAGACGTAGACACTGTACATCTAATGATCCTCACACAAATGTAAATGCAACATCCATACCATGATGAAGAAGACAAACATTTTACCTTGGCACAAGATTTTCCCCAGTACAACACTGCATTTATTAGAATGTGAAGTTAAATTAGGTAACAAATTAAATGTCAATGTGTGTCAACTTACTCTCCTCTGCCACTTGAGCAACTCCCTGAAGTGCCTCCTGGGCCTCTGCTGCCCATTCAGAAGGTGGGGATGGAAGCTGGATGGGGGAAGGAGGCTGAATGGCGGAAGGAGGCAGGATGGGGGAAGGAGGCTGGATGGGGCAAGGAGGCTGGATGGGGGAAGGAGTCTGGATTGGGGAAAGAGGATGGAGGGGGGAGCTGGTTACAGAGGGTGGGTCAGATTGAGAGGGGGAGGGTGGCGGAGAGGTGGGTTGGGCCACAGAGGGGGGCAGAGAGGTGGGTTGGGCCACAGCGGGGGAGGGGGGTGGAGAGGTGGGTTGGGCCACAGAGGGGGAGGGGGGCAGAGAGGGGGATTGAGAAAGAGAGGGGGAGGGGGGTGGAGAGGTGGGTTGGGCCACAGAGGGGGAGGGGGGCGGAGAGGGGGTTTGTGAAAGAGAGGGGGACGGAGAGGGGGATTGGGAAAGAGAGGGGGAGTGGGGCAGAGAGAAGGATTGGGAAAGAAAGGGGGAGTGGGGCGGAGAGGTGGGTTGGGCCACAGAGGGGGAGGGGGGCGGAGAGGGGGTTTGGGAAAGAGAGGGGGAGGGGGGCGGAGAGGGGGATTGGGAAAGAGAGGGGGAGTGGGGCAGAGAGATGGATTGGGAAAGAGAGTGGGAGTGGGGCGGAGAGGTGGGTTGGAGCACAGAGGGGGAGGGGGGCGGAGAGGGGGTTTGGGAAAGAGAGGGGGAGGGGGGCAGAGAGGGGGCTTGTGCCACAGAAGGGGAGGGTGGCGGAGAAGGGGATTGGGCTGGGCTTGCAATTGGAGGCCTTCCAGCTGCTGCTTGCCGTTGTGCTTGCCCTAGAATGACATATGTAATAATTAGGTTTTGGTGAAAAATAAAACCCATCAGCATTTCAAAATTACATTGTTCTGTCCCATGTTAAATACACAGAGCAAGTTATTGTGTTCAGCCGACAGCCTGTGTAGCAACTCAGTACAACAACATTAACTTTTTCACAAGCACTTTGCTACACAGTCAGTACTGCAAGCCATAACCACACACAATGTGGAAACTTGTGTCATGTTTGTGTTACAATAGTGTAATTACACAGTCTTCTAACTATCTCAATATAGCACTTCTTAGTGAAAATGTGCAGTCTTTACATTTAAAGTTTCTGCTACTAATCTCAGTGTAATAAACATATTTAATGTAATGTGTTTAACTTACTGTGTCTACGTCGACTGCAAATTTGTTGGCGCAGCTCCACCAACAGCTCCGGCGTGTGACGGCGGAGGTCACTCCACCGCCGCTCAAGTTGGATTATTGTGCGCCGTGTTCGGGTGCGGGTCCGCAGTATGCGGCGGACCTCCGCGTAGGCCTCGCGCTTAACCCTATTGGGTATAAAGGGCGCTGTGCAGCCTACGCGGCGGTCCATTACCGCTATTAGTACGCGCAGCTCCCGGCGTGTAAAGGCAGCTGCGCGCATGGTGCCAATGGCGTTTCCATACATGGGCATATATTTATAGTGTGTGGTGGCATTTGATTGGTTGTAATTTTATGGTGTCATCTGTATTAAACTTTATTGATTGTGTACACACTCCCCCCACGGAATGTCCGCCCAACCCCTGGCTCCCCATCCGGCAATTCCTCCGTGTGGGGAAGCTCTATGCGACTCCTTACAGCAATGTTATGGAGGATAGTGCACAGGACCACAATTTTACTTACCATCTCCGGCGAATACATGATGTCGCCACCAGTGCGGTGGAACGCCCTTTAAGAACACCAATCGTGCGCTCCACCAGCTGTCTAGTGGCAGTAAGCACGGAGTTAAATGCTGACTGTGGACCTGGCCTGGGTTTACTATAAGGAGTCATGAGCCAGGGGGTGCAAGGATATCCACGGTCTCCTGTTTGATAATATGATAAGAGAAAAAGGATAAAAGCAACATTAAAGAATGTAATTCAAACAATATGACTGTTACAATACTAAATATTTAAAAACTCACCCAATAGCCACATGTCTTGGCCTTCCATCGACCTTAATCTTTGCCATATCCCTGATTGTCTAATGACATGGGCATCATGGGAGTTCCCTGGGAACTTAGCATTCAGGGACAGGATCTGAAGGGATTAGCCACAAACAACCATTATAGTCAGAGAATGAAATAGTTTCCTGTTTCTATAGATTTCTTCTTTATGTCTTGGCGCAACAATGGCAACATGTGTTTCATCCACAACCCCAATAACGTGTGGAAAGCCCCTTAGGAAACACAATTTAACTAGAAACCAGAGAAAAGCAATTGGCACACTTAAAAACAACAGCCAAATTGTAATTAAACCCGCCGATAAAGGCGGGGGAGTGGTTCTACCGAAGGTGCATAAAAGTTTGGACCGACCACCGGGCCGCCCCATTGTGGCTGGCACCGACTCCATTTTATCCAATTTGTCAGAGTACCTGTACAATAAGATTCAGCCATTGGTCCACGGTACGAAATAATATTTGAAGGACACCATATCCATCATAAAGAAACTGGACACCATTGAGTGGAAATCCAATTATGTTCTGGTCACTGCAGACGTTAAATCACTGTGCACCATCATCTCACACGATCAGGGTGCAGAGGCTTTACAATACCATTTAATACAAACCAAAATGCAACCGTTAGATATTCAATTCATTATGGAAGGTTTGGCACTCATACTTGGTAACAATTTTTTTTTGGTACAAAGGGAGTTTTCATTTGCAGCTGCTTGGGGCGGCGATGGGCACTAGGTTGGCACCCAGTTATGCCAATTTATTTATGGCTCATTGGGAGGAACAAACCATTTGGTCGGACCACCAATGGGGTGCCAACCTAGTGCTCTGGACCAGATACATAGACGACGTCCTATTTATATGGGACGGTAGTCGGGAGTCCTTGGATTTGTTTTGCCATTATCTAAATTCCAATGACCGCAATATTGAGTTGTCCTACAGTATACGTGAAACCGAGATTAATTTCTTAGATCTGTGTATCTTTACCGACAAAGGGAAACTGTCGACCAGAAATTATTCCAAACCAACAGATTTTAATTCGTTCATTAGTTTTGACAGTAATCACCATTTGAATTGGATTAAGAGCATCCCTAAGAGCCAGTTTAGATGGCTGAGGAGGAACTGTACTAATGTAGATCTATATGACAGTCATGCTAAAATTATGGAAGAACAGTTCTTGAAGAAAGGGTATGATCCTACTCTAATTACCGGAGCATCCTCTGAAGTACGGGCATTGGAACGCTCCTTAACCTTAGAGAATAATAAAAGAAACTGTTCATCCACTGTTAATCAAGGAGTTACTTTTATAACCCAATATAATTCTCAACACAAACAGCTAGAAAACATCATTAAGAAATACTGGTATATTTTACTAAAGGATCCGGTATTGTCAGATATTCTTAATGATAAACCTAGATTTATTTATCGTAGGGCAGATAACTTAAAAGATTTACTTGTAAAAAGTGCCCTACCAGTCGTGAAGATGCAGACTAGAATAACATCCAAAGGGTTTTATCGCTGTGGGTTCTGTTTAATGTGTAGGAGCTGTAACACTGACAGAAAGATTGTTGAGTATAAATCTAACCAAATGCAAATTATTTATCCAATAAAAGATTTCATTACTTGATGCAGTAGGAATGTGATCTATTTGCTGGAGTGTCATTGTGGGCTCCAGTATGTTGGGAGGACAGGCAGAATGCTAAAAGAGAGACTGTCCGAACATACTAGGAATATAAGAAAGGGACTGGATTCACACAGTGTCTCCGCTCACTTTAAGGAGAGGCATACCTGCAACTTAAAGTGTTTAAAGAGTTTCATGGGAATTAAAGTAGTGAAAGGAAATTGGAGGATGCACAATGTTGATAAGATTTTGGCTCAGGAGGAAATGAAGGTCATGTATTAGCTTAGAACCCCTTTCACCCAATGGGTTAAACCTAGAATTTGAGATTAAGTGATTTATATAATATCTTCCTTGTTTGCTAAAGAGGATATTTATCACTAACAAAGCTCTTTTGTTCTTTCTCTCTCTCTTGCTTCTTATTTTATTCATCCAATCATTGAGTTACTACGGATATAAAAACCATGCCATACGGATTAACAGATAATGGACATGAATTTAAGAACATTCTCTACGTACGCCTATCCACCGTTTTTTGGAGTTGTAATCTATTAAATATGTGGATTATGCATTCTTTTGCCCTTGTGGAGATTGGTGTTCTGAATAAGTATATGTAAATGAGACCTCCTTATCAGGTATTCAAGTTACAGTCGTTCCGTTGCAGCATTATTTGTGTTGCTGTTTTAGAATTTTATTATTCATTTATTTCTTTGCCTGTAATTTAGTCCCGCCATTTTCCAAGGGAGTTCTTGTGACTTTCCCCCTGATGGTGAGGTTTCCAGATAGTAAGAATGTAGCTATCCATGTTTGTTTCACTCATTGTATTTGTGGAGTCACACGATTGGCTTAAACCCCAGTCACGTGATCGGGACAACCGATGTAGCGGACGCCGTCATTCCCCGGCTTGTCATGTCAGGCAATCAGGGTGTGCTTTGATTTACTTACACACCAGATCAAGTAACCACCTTAGTTTGTGCGGCCGGCATTATTGTGACGTGTTGCATAGTGCATCATGATTTTTTTTTTCCTGTTCCGATATTGGCAGTTCCAGCCCGGACAGGATTTTATGTATAAGATCAGTATTAAACCATTAAATTTATAAAGTCTGTATGATCGCTTTATGATCGGGTGATTACTAATCACGTGACTGGAACATTACATAGTATATATGAGGTGCGCTTTATCTGTATATATATGTTTTGTTCTGATTTTTATTCTGATGAAATATGCTCTAGTTTGCACTATGCAAATGGATAGATATGTGTATAGGTGCATCAGGTGCTACATATCTGTTGGAGATTGGACTTCGTCTGGGATTGGTCAAGGCCGTCATGTGATCAAGAACACCTTAGGATAAATCCAGGAATGCCAGGACCCTCACAGCACTTCTTGACAAAGGGGAAAGAATCCTTGAAACGCGTTGAAGTTATCCATGCTGTGACGAATATCTACCCCCCATGGGACGTTGTTGCTGCAGTTTTTATGTTTGTTTTATTTGATGAATAAAACCAGTGTATATTTTTATGTACGTTGGTTTGGCTGCTTCCTGTCCACTACGTATGGGGGTCGTTTGAAAGATTCGAGACTGAAACAAAATGTAAGTGTCATTCTGTGTGACCGCTATTTGTGATAGGATCGTTTTCATCCAGACCTGTTTAAAGATAACTTTTAAGGAACGCGAGGTTGAACTGCTATGTAAGTGTCTTTTCAACCCCACGTTAACACCTGTGCACTGATCTGGAGGAAGCCACAAAAGTTTGGAGTGGATTAGCACCATTTTTTAAAGTTTTAATACTTTAGACAGCGCCTGTTTTTTATCATCTTTGTATTTGCTGTAAACGTGTTGGAAGTGACTACCCCCTTCCTGAAATTGCCGCTTCACCACAGCCAGGGCATCAGCATCCAAAGGCATTGTGATAAATTGCTTCACTCTGGTTATGAATGCTTGGCTGACACGCCGCAGGACCTTACTGAACTGGCCCTGCGACATGCCAACCAGATCACTAATGACATGCTGGTACGAACCAGTGGCCAAAAAATGTAACACAGCAAGGAATTGTGTCAATGCTGGTATTGCCGTAGAATACCTAATGGATTGTTCTAGATCACTCTCTATTATGGAGAGAGTGTCTAGGATTATATGAGGTGGCAGTCTGTATCTGCGCAAGACAACATCATCAGGCATCCCAATAAGGAGGACACGGGTACGGAAAATTGTTGGCCTTGCACGCCTCCTTTGCCTTGGAGGATGAGGAGGCAGTTGGGGTTGGAGGGCTTGCGCAGGTTGGGGTGGTAGTGCTTCCGCAGGTTGGGGTGGGAGGGCTTCTGCTGCCACATATATGGACATTACCAACTTCAAATGAAGCTAAGAATCATTAAAACACACAATCAATTAGCAACACACATTGCCAAAAAAACACCAAAGTGTATGGGTGTTCAAACATTTACTGCAGGAGCGTACTCCATATCTTCATGATGAAAATACAGAACAATAAACCCAAAAAATAACCATTAAGCCACAGTTAGCTACGTAGCTACATAGGTTACCATCCCAAATAACAATTAAATAAAAAAAAAAAAACATACCCATATAATTACTGCAACAAGATATGAATAACCTACTTAATTACCTAATTTAAAAATAAAAAAAGGAGTAAGATAATAGGCCATTTACTTGCTCAGAAAATAAACGGAAACTTTGGTCCCAAACAGAAACAAAAAAAAGCCTACTTCGGCTAGAAATATATATTCTGGAAATAAAACAATAGAGCCACCTACAAGAGAGAGAAAAGGCCATTAAGAAAAGCAACACACACACTGTCAGCACTCCCACACCATACCACCCAGGGACAGGCCACTTACCTGCTCAGAAAATAAATGGAAACTTTGGTCCTAAACAGAAACAAAAAAAGGCCTACTTCGGCTAGAAATATATATTCTGGAAAGAAAACAATAGAGCCACCTACAAGAGAGAGAAAAGGCCAATAAGAAAAGCAACACACACACTGGGGTATATTTACTAAAATTCGTATTTGTACCGATTTGGATTGAGATTCATCACGAATGACATCGAATGTGTAATTGTGCAACTTTTTGATTTTTTTTTACGACTAATTTACTAAGCTGTCGTATTTTTCTTTTTCGTGATTTCCGATGTCGATGTCATTCGTAGTTTTGTAAGGTAGAATGCGGCCAATTTAGTGGTTTTGCGGGCGTGTTATGTGTTTTTTTTACGACTGCGTCACATTTTGGTTATGGCAGTGTTTGTCTGTTCACTGCTGCATTTTTTTCCTATGTTTCGTTTTTGTCACTCGTCCGTGATTGGTTTGATTCGTGATGGAGGAGTGTCTGTGCACATTACTATAAAAACGCCCCAAACCGTCAGCACCTCGTGGGTTTAGCTAGTGGAGAGGTGAGAGGAAGGTGTGTTAGGAGTTGGAGAGTTGTTTGGAGTTTGTGGCGGATTTGAGGAGTTTTTTTGCGATTGTTGAGTGCTGTACTGTGTGTGTAAGTAGTCTTGTCATACTTGTTGTGTAGTTATTTAAAAGTTTGTTTATTTTTTGTCATTGTTTTTTATTTAACGTCTATTGTCATTGTTTGTGAGTGAGTGTGTGTGTGTTTGGTGTGTGGTGTGTGGTGTGTAGTGGTAGTGGAGGAGTGTGTTTATTGTTTTTTTTTCTCAGTGTTATTTGTTGTTTGTCCTGATTATGTCCCAGTCAGAGGAGAGTGAGGTGGAGGAGGTGAGTGAGAGGGAGGAGGTGAGTGAGAGGGAGGAGGTTAGTGAGGTGGAGGAGGTTAGTGAGGAGGAGGGGGTGGCTGCTGCTGCGGCCTCCAGTGATAGTGATGGTGTTGTGGCTCCGCAGCCACGCACCACTACAAAGACTGGCCGCAATGTCAAATTTAGCTATGCTGAAAATATGGCTTTGGTGCGGGAGCTGACGAGGCATCATCGGCAGTTGTTTGGCTATGATGCTGCAAAGGTGTCGTCACGCAGGAAGAGTGTTCTGTGGGGGAAGGTCATTGCGGCTGTGAATAGTGAGGGTGTGGTGAGGCGGACCGAGGACACGTGCCGTAAGCGTTTTTACGATATAAAGCGCCGTGTCAAGGCGAAGATGGCCAAGGAGGCTAAATCGGCCCGCCAAACCGGGGGTGGACCCCCCTTTCGTGCATCTTACCGCGATTGGGAGGAGCCTGTGCGTGCACTCATTCCGCAAGAAGTGGTTGGTGGCACTTATGTCCGGGATTCGGATCGGCCAAGGCAGGATGGTGAGTTATTTGTGTTTTTTTAAAAACAATTTAAGCATGTGTGCTTTGTCCTTAGTTGTCTGAAATGTCTTCTTGCTAATTGTGGTTGTCAGTTTGTTCATTCTTCTAATGTGTTGGTGATGTAGTGCAGGCCTGGTCAACCTGTGGCTCTCCAGCTGTTGTGAAACTACAAGTCCCATCATGCCTTGCCACAGTTTTGCTATTAGGGAATGATAAAACTGTGGCAGGGCATGCTGGGATGTGTAGTTTCACTACATCTGAAGAGCCACAGGTTGGCCAGGCCTGATGTACTGATTTTTTTTTTTTTTTTAAATATTACTGGTTGCCTTGGAGTTTTTCTGGTGTTGTAACTCAAAAGTAAATGTTTGTAGGTGTGTTGTAATGATTTTAAATTTTTACATTGTAAACAAAGGTTTTTTGTAAATACATTTCATCTCATTTATGATTATTGTGTGTTGTTATGGGTTGCCCTTTGTGTGTTTGATGTGTTTTTGATTGCATATTTGGTTGTGATGTTTCCAATTTTTACAAGATATTTTGGACTAGTGTTTTATTATTATTAACCCAAATTGGGTCCTTAGCGCGCAATATTGTGGTTGTGTCAAGCTACGACGTTTTGTTTTTAAGTAGTATAATTGTTTGCATTATGCGCCTTTGATTTTTTATATTTTTTCAAAATTTATGCTAATTTAAAGAATACGCAACCAATGACGTCAGGCAGAAAAGCATAAGCATCGTTTAGTTTAATTCTCATCAGGTACCACATATGTTTACATCACAATAAGGAATTTGCAAAAACATATCTCCAAAATAGTATGTTCATAAGGACGTTCTTCATATTTCTACAGTACGCCAGAGAAGCAGCACAGCCAGGCCACAGCCAACACTGCCGAGAGATGCATATGGTGGCAATGCCGGTAAGATTTAACTGTATACACATATTCTGCAAACACATTGAAACACAAAATGTTAATGTTTATCTTATCACACAGGTTCTTCTTCGGCTAATCCACCAACACTAAGGCGCCCATCACAGGGCTCGGTTACTGTGGCAACGAGGCCACCCAAGAGACGCCGTCTTGAGGCTGCAGCTCCAGCACAAGCATCACCACCCCAACGGCGCATCTCCGCAGTGTCGGCCGTGCCACCACTAGTTCTATTGGCCAGCCCCCAAAGTGAGGATCCACAATCCCCGCAGTTGTCTGGTTAGTAAACATAACAATTACGTGTAAATAAGTAAACAAACAGTGTTGTTGATTTATTAACCTGGAGAAGGCATAAGGAAGTGAAAAAACACTGATATGTGCAAGGTGATAAAGGCAGCAGTACAAAACAAACACAACTGTTAATGTACATATTGGATCTGTTTGCCTTGTCACTTTCTCACCTTGCACATATCACTGGTTTTTCACTTCCTTATGCCTTCTCCAGGTTTATACATCTGCCCCACTGTTAGTACATCGAAAATTATAATACACTAATGACCAGTCATCCTTGCAATAATCAACAACAACAAGCAGATGGTGTTAAGGTATTTTTAGATGAATAATTGTCAGATGGGATGTTGGCCATATCAACACTTTTTTGACACAAAATTTTTGAAGTAAAAAAAACAGAAATGTTAAGTCTCAACCAATTGTTTTGCATTGCCAACAACACCACTTCTAAACATAGGGCACCTTAATACTTTTTCATCCATTGTTAATGTGTACATTTTAGGCCACTATATTTTTTTTAGTTTTTGACAAACCACTGACTGCCTTGAACAATGTATGAGTGTATTGGCCAACACATTTATTGTATTGTGTGTGTTGTTCCAAAGGAAGCTTCATACCCAATATGTAAATGTAGTACTTTGTATTTGTTAGAGTTCTTCGTGTTTAGACATTAATTATGGCTCAGAATCTTACTATACCCCCAAAAACAAAACAAATGAGTAGTGAACGTTAGAAGCCACATATTTCTAAAAAAAGGTGAGCAACATAGTTAAGTTTATGCCACTCTCTATTTAGCAATTACAACATTAATATTAAGAAGTAATGCATGTTGAGGTAAAGCTATAGTAAGACCAATGCTACATATTTACTAAATAGTGGCTATCTTCAACCCCATACAGACCCAGGCATCATCACCGAGGATGCCCAGCAGGAACGTGACCAGGAGACCTTCACACTCCACCTGCAGCCCATCGATCCGACTCAGACAACCACGCCGCAGGACATACCCCAACCACCCCAAACATCCCACAGCCCCCAATTGAGCACAACACAAGTTGACACACAAATGGGCCCTGAGTTTTGGAGCTGTTGGTCGTCACAACAGGCGCAATACTGCGCAAGCCTCAACACCCACAGCCAATACCTGTCAAGTCTGCCCCATCATTTGCCTAGACTGAGTCGCAACTCAGGCAGACTTATAGTGCAGGTGGGCCGAATTGCGAACTCCATGGAACAGATGAGGGCAGACAACACCCAAATGCAGTCAAACCTCCAACGCATCTTGGATGATCAGCAGCGGAAGCAACAATCACTTATACAGATCATACAACGCAATCAAATGATCAACGACAACCTCTCACGCATGATAGCTAACAACACTGCCGCTAACACTCAGCTCACAGCAAGCTTGAACAATCTAAGCCAAAGCCTTAGTGTGTTGGCATCACACCATGCCACATTTAGTTCTGGGACAACGACACCAAGCCACACCCCTGTTCATTCCCCAGTCCGACGCTCAAGTCGAACCCGCACCAACGAGCCAGCACAATCCTCGGCACCCAGCACACAAAGAAAAAAACATTAATAATGTTCGGTCAGAATATATTGACCATTACAGTGTTTTTTCTTTTAGATTGGTCGCAAAAAGTTATGTGTTAAAATTAATAAATTGTGAACACGCAATATGGGTATTGTTTAATTAGCTCCACAAACCACATGCACATTAGTGTCTTGGGCCAGATGTGGATTATTAGAAATATATTGCCTGCCCCTAGGTCAGGCATGTCAAACTCATGGTCATGCAGCTGTTGTGAAACTACAAGTTCCAGCATGCTTTACCAACTTATCTGTGGAAGGTATGCTGGCAAAGCATGCTGGAACTTGTAGTTTTACAACAGCTGGAGGGCCACGAGTTTGACATGCCTGCCCTAGGTGTACTCAACTCAACATGTGTGTAAGCTATGTCACCCAGCACATTGTCCATGGCCGCAAGATCAGAGAAAGCTACCCTGACTGCATAACACTGCGACTCCTGGGTAGGGAAGCAGAGAGAGGCATCTATGTAGCCATCCAAGACATCCAAAACCTGAGTGGCCCTTCAAAAATTAAAGGTGAGTGTCATGACCTGTAATCAATACAATACTGTTTTCTATTACATTACAGAAGCTCCACTTAGACACAGACGTGTATGTATGTTTTAACTCACCTGAATTAAATATTTTTAAAAGGTGGCCTGTGAGATACTAATTACATTGCCAGTCACAGGCTGGAAGCTGCCGGTAGCCATAAAGTGCAACACTGGCAGGAGTTTGGGCAGGCCTGAGACAGAGCGAGAGCGTACTGTCTCAGGGCCTAGGGTCAGTTTGACAAGGTCATACAGAGGGAAAAAAATAATTACATTTAGTCTGAGCATCTGTATAACATGGTCATCAGCAATTTTGTTTTCGTTTAAAGTCACACAAAAAAAACAAGCCATGGCCAGCCTATGCGGAACATGTACAACCTGCTTACCCTGTTGATTTTCCTGGCCAGGGTTTATTGTAGCCTCATGGAGCAGTGTCAGGTATCCCCCAGCAAACAAGACAGCAGTACTACACACAGTAGCAGCCATTTCAGATTGAGAGTGGTGAAAAATGTGCTTGGGCCCCTTTTAAAGGTCCAAAAAGTCAGGTGTGACTAATGTAGAATTGACAACACATGTAAACACGCTTCTCAAAAGCAGGTCTACTTTTTTTTAGGCTTTTTGTACGATTAGTAATTTTTTGCGGCCGCAAATCCATTTTCACGGTTGAGATTTTAAATACGAATGCTTAGTAAATGACCGAGTTCTAGATCTAAACAGCCGCGTTTGACCGAAGGTGTATTCATTCGTATTGTTACTACACAGCCGTAATAAAAATACGAATGCCCTCATCACTGCCGTGATTTGAGTTTAGTAAATTCCCGAGATGACACTTTGAAGAAAAAACACCATCTCGGTCAAAATCGGGAGCTTAGTAAATTTCCCTAACTGTCAGCACTAGAACGGGCACACTGCAAATTACATGTAACATAACTATTAGATACTACATGTAAACACAGATAATAAAATAAACATTAAACACCATACAAAATGAACAAATTATAAACCACTACAAAGGAGCATTGCACACCCATACATACTCTGTTTTGTAATATACTAACTATTTTTTTTTTTTAAAGTTGTGTTAAATACGCCAACTGCAACACAACAGTAAGAAACGTGCAAGCTAACAAACGCACATTTTTATGCAATATACTGCAATAAAAACTCACTCAGAAATGTGCTATGCACCACGTCCACCTTGCTTCTGTCTTGCTTCAGTATTTTTCACCATACACCTACTCACACAGGCTGCATACAAGGCATTTAAATAGCCAGTACAACAATTACTGGACCTATTTGCATAATTGACACCTGTGCGAATTACTGCACTGGAAATCACACACAGCTATAAATCGCAAGACAGCTGTGCAAACACACATGCCACCAGCAACATGGCTACACGTGAGCAGATGGCAGCAGAGATGGACATGGTGCAGCGGCAGATGTCCGCATTGACCGCTAGGCACCTAGCGCTGCGGAGACAGATGCTGCAAGCTGCCAGTGCGGATGTTGAAATAGCAGGACCCAGTACTGTTGAAACCCCATCTTCTGATACACAGGAGTTAGGTGTGAATCCCCTGCCAGACATAGGGGGTAATTCCAAGTTGATCGCAGCAGGAAATTTTTTAGCAGTTGGGCAAAACCATGTGCACTGCAGGGGAGGCAGATATAACATGTGCAGAGAGAGTTAGATTTGGGTGGGTTATTTTGTTTCTGTGCAGGGTAAATACTGGCTGCTTTATTTTTACACTGCAATTTAGATTGCAGATTGAACTCACCACACCCAAATCTAACTCTCTCTGCACATGTTATATCTGCCTCCGCTGCAGTGCACATGGTTTTGTCCAACTGCTTAAGATATTCCTGCTGCGATCAACTTGGAATTACCCCCATAGATACTGGGGAAACTGAGGGCGATTCTGGACTACCATCTCAAACCTAAAGTACACAACCAGCTAGTGAAGAGGAAGATGGTGAGGAGGAACAGGACGATAGCTCACAGGCTACATCCAAAAAATGAAGAAGACAGCCCGCCTTCACTAAGAGGGAGTTACGTGTTTTGGTCACACAGGCCATGGAAAAAATTCATAGAGGCAGCAAAAACATGGGTGCTGCAACCAAAGATCGAATCTGGAGGGACATCACTGATTCTGTTAATGAAGTCGGCTCAATTGTCCGCACCTCACAGGAAGTTAGAAGACGGTAAGTGTATATTGACACCATTTTCTGCCCTAATTATTATTACAAACTTAGCTAGATGTGATGTTGCCTATAGCAACCAAATACATAACATATGTACTATCAATAAAAACAGGTATTCATAACTTTTATGTCCCTTACCCCTAATTCTACTCACATATGTAGTTGGGCCGACTTCAAATCCCACCTGAAGGGCAAGATGTCTGCGGAGTGGAATGCCTCGAGGGCAACAGGGGGAGGTCCAGCTGCCCCCGTGGAATACACAGATCTTGAGGAGCTGGCGATTGACTGTGTGAGCTACGAGGAGGCGGGTGGGGTGTCTTATATGGACACGGACCTGCCTGAAATAGTTAATCTACATGACTTGCCAGGTAAGTTTACACACATATTCCTAAAAATCTAATTTAGTGGTTCCAAAAGTCTAATGTTGATTTTTTCTTCCCTTTTTCCACTCATTCTTCTATTTGCTTTTAACATAACACAGCACAGGTGGGTGAGCAGGTAGAGTCAGAGAAGGGTTATGTGGCTGAGGCTGAGGTGGGGGGACCTAGTGTCTCTGCCAGTGTGGGACCACATATTCCATTGGTCCAGATTCGAACTGGCCCCCCCACCCAACCCTCTGCTATCGCGGACATCCTGTCTCAAATTGCCAGGTATGGTGAGAGCCTGAATGATTTTCAGGACAGGATGATCCAGGAGGTAAGCCAGATACCTGTCCGGCACACTGAACACAGAACCAGTGTGGAGCAAGGTGTAGCTCAACTCTGCCAAGGTCTGGCAGAAATACACAAACAAATGTGAAATCACGTCTGCGCTCATCAAATGATAAAACAAATTAAAGAGGTGGGTTTGTTGTACACAGTCTTTGATAAACGTTCAGTTCTTTTTCATAGAAATGTGCACGTTGACTTGATGCGTACCGTACTCACGTTGATACGTGGTATGTCTCTCCTATAACGGTATCTTTAGAGCTTCATTCCTGTCTTTCCTCCTACTTCTCTGAATAGTATCCTCAGTGGGTACGTATCCTCGGGGGTAAGAAGGAAAAGACAACTGATAGTGTAGTAAGTTCGTATTGGTTGTATGGCTTCTATTTCCTTTTTCTCTTAATGAGCGGGTGCGTAACGGGATAGTGCATGGACCTATACGTAAAGGTGTCTTTAAGATGGTCCCAATCCAAAAGATTAGGGTAGGAATGACTTCGTGCGTACCGTACTCACTGTTAGGCGCCGTGGTCTGCGACGTCCTTGTGGCCCGGCGCCTAGCAACTAGTGATGCCAGGCGTGCGAGCCGCCGGGTCCCTAGCAACGCTGGGACGCCGTGCACGCTTAGCCGCCGGCTCCCTAGTAACACTGAGCCGCCTGGACCCTAGCAAAGGGGACGCTACGGGCGGACCGCGCTCCCCGTTGCAGGGTCAATCTAATCAGTTAAAACATTCACACATTGGTCTTCTGCTCGTGTAGCAAACCAGCTGCACGGCATCTTGTTAATCAGGCTCCAAGCATCTGATTGGAGGACTCCCTGCTAAATACCTGCTCAGTGCTGCACACAGACGCCGGTAATAGCTTCCTGCATGCTGCCTTGGTTGCTGAACGTCTGTTCCAGTCTTGCTGTGTCCGGTCATTCCTGTCCTCTGAGTTCCAGAATTTAGGAGTTGTCATCTCGTCCCAGTTACCAGAGAACATTGTGGTTTTCGTGAGTTGCGGCTCTGCCGTGTGCTGCGGCTCAGCCCGCTCTATTTTTGCTATTTGTTTCGGAGCATTTGCGGAGGTTTCCGCTCCCACCAGTCCTCTCCGGAACTCGGCGGTGTCGGGTAGGAGAGTGGACAAGTGGATATTTTGGTTGTCCTTTTCCCTGGCGGTTTTTCTGCACATATTATAGTTTTAGGTTAGCTTAGCCCCTGGCCTTGTTGCTTAGCTAGAGGGCCCCTTGTTATCACCCTGTCTCGGATTTCTCTTTGTCTCCCATTAAGACCTGAGGGGGCATCAGAGTTGGGCAGACGTAATCCGCCCTTCAAACGAGGCTGCCATGGGCTCAAGCAACCATAGTCTCGCAAGAGATTTCTGACAGCACGGGCTAGACAATGGAGTTAGGGCGCCAGGGGCTAGTTCCGTTCCCGCTCCCTTTCCCAGCATTACGTTTCGGTACTCAGGTCCTTGCAACAAAATCTCCTCAGACCAGAGTACTGGAATCATAACACTCACATTAAAACATGATGTGCCTCTCATATAAAGGTATCTTTAGTGTCCCTTCTCTGTGTCTCCTCCTATTCCTCCAAACAGGACACCCGTGTGGTTCTTATCCTCAAAAGTTTGGAAAAAAGAGACAGAAAAATGGCTGATAGTGTAGTAAGTACGTCGTGAAAGGTGTCCTTAACTTCTAATGGTGATTCAGGGGATTATACTACAGGTAAACCAGTGATGGAAATGGTGGGCGTACCCAACTCACACGAAATCGTGCGTGGACCTATACATAAAGGTATTTTTAAGGTGGTCCCAATCCAAAAGATTAAGGTGGGGGTTGCTTGGTGCATACCGTACTCACGTTAAAGCGTGATGTGCCTCTCGTATAAAGGTATCTTTAGTGTCACTGTGTTTCCTCCTATTCCTCCGAACAGGACCCTTGAGTGATTCTTATCCTCGAGAGTGGGGAAAAGGAGACAGGAAAAAATGACTGATAGTGTAGTAAGTACGTTGCGATGGATGACCATTGAAAAGAGGGTAACTCCTCTAGACTTATTCCTTTAATGGGGGGGTGCTTACCGTACTCACATCCATGCAGAAAAGGTGAAAACACGTAAAGGTATCTTTTTTTCTACCAGTGGTTCATAGGTCTTAATCCTGATACTCTCATACAAGGCCACTCTCACACAGGTAAAACAGATGGTAAAAATGGTGGGCGTACCCAACTCACACTGGATAATGCGGGGACTTGTGTGTAAAGGTATCTTTGAAATGGTCCTAACGGTCCTAGCGATCCTAGCGGTTCTTGATTCCAAACTCCACTCCTCTCACATTATACATGTGGAAAAAACGAGTGCCACAGAATGAGGAGGTGAAGTGGTGACACACGAATAAAAATAATTTATAACTGAAACTTCTAAAACAACATAAAAAAGCTGCCAAAGGACCCCAGGTAAGAATGGGGGGTATACACAGATGAGTATAAGATGTTAAATTCCGGATTTCCCTCACCTTTGTAAATACCGTCCTAGTCAGTCCCTAGCTGTCCTGGCCCTCACACCAACGCGTTTCGACAAAGAAAGTATTTTTCAAAATGTGTAGTGAGGGCACCAGTGCCAATATTTATACCCCACAACAGGAAGTCATGTGATAGGGGTGTGGTTACACATACAAAAGATGGTGATAAAATGATATTACAAATACATAATGCCTTATATATGGCCAGGTAAATCAATAAACAGAGCTCAATTATAACCTTTAATATCAAAAAGCACAATAAACACCCTTTTAGGTGTCACATCGCGCTTAGGAGGTACCCAACGCGTCACTTCCGGTATTTGGAACGCACATGGTTTCGGAAGTGACGCGCGTAGATATACTGAAAGTGATACTGAACTCATTCTAATAAGAAGATGAGGTTACTGGGATACATACCTGGAGTGGCAGGTGGGTTACCTGGAGTGGCAGGTGTCAACATGTATGCCCTGCAGGGCGGAGATATCGTCTGCCGCTGCTTGAGCGGTGGAACGCATGTACCGGAAATGACAGTCATGCATTCCACACGTGGAAGGGGACGCGAATGTCCAGTGACTGGCGTGCACACCAAGGGATGCGGCTGTGCGTTCCAGGTAGTACTAGTGGAGCGCACACAATCCCGGAAGTAACGGGAAATGACGTGTGCGTTCCATGTGAAGCAGGGGGATAGTCAAATATTGCTACAGCGGTGGAACGCATGTCATAAAGTGATAATCCTGCGTTCCCCAAGCAGAGGGGGAGGTGTATGTCCAATTAGTGAAACGCACAGTCCACGGATTGCGGCTGTGCGTTACAGATGGTCGCAATGGCCTGCAATATGCCTGTCCACATGGATGAAGTTGATACATAAAATAAAGAATGACACATGATAAAAATACACAATTAAAATTACAGTAAAATGTGAAAATATAGAGATATAAACAAATACAATGATTGTGAATATGTGCAGAGTATGTACATCCATATTAAATCAATACTGATAATGAACGTGCGACTGATAAAAATGTAGTGGTAACAAGAATCTAAACTCAAATGACATAAATAGGAGAGAAGAGGATGAAGGGGGCAATAGTGGAGCGGAGACGTGAATTGGGGAATAATGTGAGGACGTCGGAAGAATCAATTGATGATGATCCAGGATCGTTAGAGGAACCACTTTGATTCAAATTCTAAGTTGAGACCCTTGGGTTTCAAGGTGCCCAAGTTAAAAATGCTCCTCATTTCGGTTCGGGCAAGTCTTTTTTCCATATCGCCTTTTCTCCAAGTCCCTGACACAACTTGGATGCCACAAAAGGAGGCTATTTCCGGTGGTTTACAGTCGTGTTTCTCTTTGAAATGGGCGGAGATTCCATGTGTTGGGAGACCTGTCAGCCTTTCGACATATAAATCGTGGCTTATCAGGTATATATTGTTTCAGTATAGGGTCCTGAAGAAGCAGTCCCCAATTTTTCCTTACGATATGTTCGAATCCCTTATACTGACTATTATACTTGGTGATGAAAGTCACCATATTGTCATCACCTCCCTTTCTCCGTTCCTCTATGGGTTCGGTAGGTCTTATCATCAGTTCTCTATCTGCTTGCTGGTATTTTTCATATGGTTCATCCAATATTTTAGTTTCATATCCCTTTTTCTGAAATTGATTATTCATTAAAGTGCCCTGGTTGTGGTAGTCCCGTAATTTGGAGCAATTCTTCCGTATCCTATGGAACTGGTTGCCTGGTACTGAAGACAGCCAGTTGGGGTGGTGGTTACTACTTGAGGGAATAAATGAGTTGCAATCCGTTGGTTTGGTATACGTTTTGGTCTGTATAACACCTTCTTCTATGAATATGGATAAATCAAGAAAATTAACAGTTTCAGTACTCTTCTGGTATGTGAGTTTGATATTCCGGTCATTCGTATTAAGGAAATCACAAAAAGTATCCAACAAGGTCGTGTCCCCCTTCCAAATAAAAATAATGTCATCTGGCAGAGATCAGGCAGGGCCAAGAGCAACTCGCCTACTTGTTCCAACAAATTGCCAATTCCATTCTGCAAGGGCTCCAGGATATCGCTGGCTGCTTTGCCCACAGTGGCAGAGAGCCAGCCACATCTGCTCCCTCCCCTCCCTCTGCCCAGGAAGAACATCCCACTGGGCAGGGCCCTCGAAGGTCACTTCACAGACCGAGCCATGAAGAACAACATCAGGCGGGGAAAAAGAAGAGATAGTGGCCCTCATTCCGAGTTGATCGGTCGCAAGGCGAATTTAGCAGAGTTACACACGCTAAGCCGCCGCCTACTGGGAGTGAATCTTAACTTCTTAAAATTGCGACCGATGTATTCGCAATATTGCGATTACTAACTACTTAGCAGTTTCAGAGTAGCTTCAGACTTACTCTGCCTGTGCGATCAGTTCAGTGCTTGTCGTTCCTGTTTGACGTCACAAACACACCCAGCGTTCGCCCAGGCACTCCCACCGTTTCTCCGGCCACTCCTGCGTTTTTTCCGGAAACGGTAGCGTTTTCAGCCACACGCCCCTGAAACGCCGTGTTTCCGCCCAGTAACACCCATTTCCTGTCAATCACATTACGATCGCCGGAGCGATGAAAAAGCCGTGAGTAAAATTACTTTCTACATAGCAAAGTTACTTGGCGCAGTCGCAGTGCGAACATTGCGCATGCGTACTAAGCGGATTTTCATTGCGATGCGATGAAAAATACCGAGCGAACAACTCGGAATGAGGGCCAGTGATGTCTCTCTAGATGCCCAGCACCCATGTTTGACATGTTGCCTCTATGTTTTTTTTTTTGGCTTGTATGGCCAGAATGTACAACTCCCTCAAGGTGAAGGGGGGTTGTGTTATTTTTGGATTTGTAGCCTGTGAGTTATTTTCCTGTACACTTGAGCCATCTTCCTCTTCCTAGCGTGCTGTGTATGTTAGGGTTGGTGTATTGGGTCCAGAATCGACCTCAGTTCCCCTAAAAGTATCGTCTGGCTGGGGGTTCACAACATATACTTAGTAAATATTATACTTCATATTTTGCCAGTAGATGGGGTTACCATAGTACTGGGTTCTGCTATGTCAAATTTGCCACTGGCAGCTGCTTGTTGCTATGTCCATCTTTGTATGTGATGCTCATTTGTAGCCATGTTGTGTTGCTGCTTTACTTTATTTATTGAAGTAAAAAAAAAATGAAACACTTGTTTGTGTGTTTTATTAAAGGTTATGCACTCTTGAAAACTGTGCCCTGTAAACTTTAACATGGCATATTTACATTTGTGGAACAAGGGAACAATCAGAATATTCTTACAAACATTGAATATTATAATGTAAAAAATGTATGCCTTGCACAATACTTAACTGGGCATATAAAACAAAAAAAACTTGGAATTGAACTTGGGTTACTAGGGGCAACATGGCATAGTATTAGATATGGACACATATTCCAACAAAAAAAAAAGTGTTATTAAGTAACATTAAGTGTAGGCTGCATTATGTCGCTCATGTTATTTGGTATGTACAAAGGAATATGTCTATGTCGAGAACATTCAGCTGATGTAGTTTATAAGTTGGTTTGTTCACACTTGATTAAATTGCAAAGTATTCAGCAAATAATTTAAACATGCAGTTAACATCAAAGTATTTTACCAAATAATTAAAAGACAGTGCATTATTTGTGAGTGTGTGTCAGATTTAGACCTGGTAAATGTACATTTGTTATGTGGACATACAATTGCTGTTTGGAGTCATTTGTAACTACAGTGTTTGGCAAGTAATTGCTGAACAGGTGAATTAATTTGCTAATTATTTGCTAAATAGGGCAGACACACTTGTAACAATACTTCGCAAGTGCTGAGTAGCTGCAGACTTACTCCTCAGATGCGTTAAGATAGCAAACATTTGTTGTGTACTTTTTACCATCGGATACGCATTTCTGCTCAAAACACGCCTACTGCCGGTTGCATACTCCCACACTAGCCGTCCAATTTCACGCCCATTTCGTTAGATAGCGAAACCGAGCCTCTGCCACGCCTCCGTCACTCCCTGTATTCGGTGATGTAGTACGAGCTGAATTTCAGTTAGTAATTTTGCACAAGCGTCGTAGCGCTCCCTTTGCGCATGCGCATTTCTGCTTTCGCGCATGCGCAGTTTGCGATTTTTTTGCCGTTTGCGATGTGATGAACTGCTGCAATCAACTCGGAATGAGGGCCAATATGTGTATGAGTAGGAAATAATATACTGCAGTCTGACTGGCAGTGTCACAGTACTTATAAAAATAAAATAAAAATTGTATAGTACACTGGGGTACAGCACAAACAAAAACAAAAAAATATATTTTTTATAGTTATAATTTTAGGCTTTTTGTTTTTTGCTTTTATCATTTTAATTTTTCACTGGGGCGGTGCCCCTGGATGGATGGACAGATCACCCCTTTCAGATACAGCAGACAGAGAGAGCACCACTTTTTCAGATACAACAGACTGAGAGAGCACCCCTTTTTCAAATACAGCAGACAGAGAGAGCGACCCTTTCCGATACAGCAGACAGAGAGAGCACACCTATCTCATATACAGCAGACAGAGAGAGCACCCCTTTTTCAGATACAGATGACAGAGAGAGCACCCCTTTCAGATACAGATGATAGAGCACCCGCCCTACTCCAGACAACACAGTACTGAGACGAACACGTCTGTCCAGTAGAGATGAGCGGGTTCGGTTTCTTTGAATCCGAACCCGCACGAACTTCACTTTTTTTTTCACGGGTCCGAGCGACTCGGATCTTCCCGCCTTGCTCGGTTAACCCGAGCGCGCCCGAACGTCATCATGACGCTGTCGGATTCTCGCGAGACTCGGATTCTATATAAGGAGCCGCGCGTCGCCGCCATTTTCACACGTGCATTGAGATTGATAGGGAGAGGACGTGGCTGGCGTCCTCTCCATTTAGATTAGATTTAGAAGAGAGAGAGAGAGAGAGATTGCTGTGATACTGTAGATTAGAAGAGAGTGCAGAGTGCAGACAGAGTTTAGTGACTGACGACCACAGTGACCAGTGACCACCAGAGACAGTGCAGTTGTTTGTTTTATTTAATATATCCGTTCTCTGCCTGAAAAAAACGATACACAGTCACACAGTGACTCAGTCTGTGTGCACTGCTCAGCCCAGTGTGCTGCACATCAATGTATTGTATATAAAGCTTATAATTGTGGGGGAGACTGGGGAGCACTGCAGGTTGTTATAGCAGGAGCCAGGAGTACATGATAAATAATATTATATTAAAATTAAACAGTGCACACTTTTGCTGCAGGAGTGCCACTGCCAGTGTGACTAGTGGTGACCAGTGCCTGACCACCAGTATATTAGTAGTATTGTATACTATCTCTTTATCAACCAGTCTATATTAGCAGCAGACACAGTACAGTGCGGTAGTTCACGGCTGTGGCTACCTCTGTGTCGGCACTCGGCAGGCAGTCCGTCCATCCATAATTGTATTATATACCACCTAACCGTGGTTTTTTTTTTCTTTCTTTATACCGTCGTCATAGTCATACTAGTTGTTACGAGTATACTACTATCTCTTTATCAACCAGTGTACAGTGCGGTAGTTCACGGCTGTGGCTACCTCTGTGTCGGAACTCGGCAGGCAGTCAGTCCATCCATAATTGTATTATAATATATACCACCTAACCGTGGTTTTTTTTTCGTTCTTTATACCGTCGTCATACTAGTTGTTACGAGTATACTACTATCTCTTTATCAACCAGTGTACAGTGCGGTAGTTCACGGCTGTGGCTACCTCTGTGTCGGAACTCGGCAGGCAGTCCGTCCATCCATAATTGTATCATAATATATACCACCTAACCGTGGTTTTTTTTTTCGTTCTTTATACCGTCGTCATACTAGTTGTTACGAGTATACTACTATCTCTTTATCAACCAGTGTACAGTGCGGTAGTTCACGGCTGTGGCTACCTCTGTGTCGGCACTCGGCAGGCAGTCCGTCCAACCATAATTGTATTATATACCACCTAACCGTGGTTTTTTTTTCATTCTTTATACCGTCGTCATACTAGTTGTTACGAGTATACTACTATCTCTTTATCAACCAGTGTACAGTGCGGTAGTTCACGGCTGTGGCTACCTCTGTGTCGGCACTCGGCAGGCAGTCCGTCCAACCATAATTGTATTATATACCACCTAACCGTGGTTTTTTTTTCATTCTTTATACCGTCGTCATACTAGTTGTTACGAGTATACTACTATCTCTTTATCAACCAGTGTACAGTGCGGTAGTTCACGGCTGTGGCTACCTCTGTGTCGGCACTCGGCAGCCCGTCCATAATTGTATATACCAGTGACCTAACCGTGGTTTTTTTTTTCTTTCTTTATACATACATACTAGTTACGAGTATACTATCTCTTTATCAACCAGTCTATATATTAGCAGCAGACACAGTACAGTGCGGTAGTTCACGGCTGTGGCTACCTCTGTGTCGGCACTCGGCAGCCCGTCCATAATTGTATATACCACCTAACCGTGGTTTTTTTTTCTTTCTTTATACATACATACTAGTTACGAGTATACTATCTCTTTATCAACCAGTCTATATATTAGCAGCAGACACAGTACAGTGCGGTAGTTCACGGCTGTGGCTACCTCTGTGTCGGCACTCGGCAGCCCGTCCATAATTGTATATACCAGTGACCTAACCGTGGTTTTTTTTTCTTTCTTTATACATACATACTAGTTACGAGTATACTATCTCTTTATCAACCAGTCTATATATTAGCAGCAGACACAGTACAGTGCGGTAGTTCACGGCTGTGGCTACCTCTGTGTCGGCACTCGGCAGCCCGTCCATAATTGTATATACCAGTGACCTAACCGTGGTTTTTTTTTCTTTCTTTATACATACATACTAGTTACGAGTATACTATCTCTTTATCAACCAGTCTATATATTAGCAGCAGACACAGTACAGTGCGGTAGTTCACGGCTGTGGCTACCTCTGTGTCGGCACTCGGCAGCCCGTCCATAATTGTATATACCAGTGACCTAACCGTGGTTTTTTTTTCTTTCTTTATACATACATACTAGTTACGAGTATACTATCTCTTTATCAACCAGTCTATATATTAGCAGCAGACACAGTACAGTGCGGTAGTTCACGGCTGTGGCTACCTCTGTGTCGGCACTCGGCAGCCCGTCCATAATTGTATACTAGTATCCAATCCATCCATCTGCATTGTTTACCTGAGGTGCCTTTTAGTTGTGCCTATTAAAATATGGAGAACAAAAATGTTGAGGTTCCAAAATTAGGGAAAGATCAAGATCCACTTCCACCTCGTGCTGAAGCTGCTGCCACTAGTCATGGCCGAGACGATGAAATGCCAGCAACGTCGTCTGCCAAGGCCGATGCCCAATGGCATAGTACAGAGCATGTCAAAACCAAAACACCAAATATCAGTAAAAAAAGGACTCCAAAACCTAAAATAAAATTGTCGGAGGAGAAGCGTAAACTTGCCAATATGCCATTTACCACACGGAGTGGCAAGGAACGGCTGAGGCCCTGGCCTATGTTCATGGCTAGTGGTTCAGCTTCACATGAGGATGGAAGCACTCAGCCTCTCGCTAGAAAACTGAAAAGACTCAAGCTGGCAAAAGCACCGCAAAGAACTGTGCGTTCTTTGAAATCCCAAATCCACAAGGAGAGTCCAATTGTGTCGTTTGCGATGCCTGACCTTCCCAACACTGGACGTGAAGAGCATGCGCCTTCCACCATTTGCACGCCCCCTGCAAGTGCTGGAAGGAGCACCCGCAGTCCAGTTCCTGATAGTCAGATTGAAGATGTCAGTGTTGAAGTACACCAGGATGAGGAGGATATGGGTGTTGCTGGCGCTGGGGAGGAAATTGACCAGGAGGATTCTGATGGTGAGGTGGTTTGTTTAAGTCAGGCACCCGGGGAGACACCTGTTGTCCGTGGGAGGAATATGGCCGTTGACATGCCAGGTGAAAATACCAAAAAAATCAGCTCTTCGGTGTGGAGGTATTTCACCAGAAATGCGGACAACAGGTGTCAAGCCGTGTGTTCCCTTTGTCAAGCTGTAATAAGTAGGGGTAAGGACGTTAACCACCTCGGAACATCCTCCCTTATACGTCACCTGCAGCGCATTCATAATAAGTCAGTGACAAGTTCAAAAACTTTGGGTGACAGCGGAAGCAGTCCACTGACCAGTAAATCCCTTCCTCTTGTAACCAAGCTCACGCAAACCACCCCACCAACTCCCTCAGTGTCAATTTCCTCCTTCCCCAGGAATGCCAATAGTCCTGCAGGCCATGTCACTGGCAAGTCTGACGAGTCCTCTCCTGCCTGGGATTCCTCCGATGCATCCTTGCGTGTAACGCCTACTGCTGCTGGCGCTGCTGTTGTTGCCGCTGGGAGTCGATGGTCATCCCAGAGGGGAAGTCGTAAGCCCACTTGTACTACTTCCAGTAAGCAATTGACTGTTCAACAGTCCTTTGCGAGGAAGATGAAATATCACAGCAGTCATCCTACTGCAAAGCGGATAACTGAGTCCTTGACAACTATGTTGGTGTTAGACGTGCGTCCGGTATCCGCCGTTAGTTCACAGGGAACTAGACAATTTATTGAGGCAGTGTGCCCCCGTTACCAAATACCATCTAGGTTCCACTTCTCTAGGCAGGCGATACCGAGAATGTACACGGACGTCAGAAAAAGACTCACCAGTGTCCTAAAAAATGCAGTTGTACCCAATGTCCACTTAACCACGGACATGTGGACAAGTGGAGCAGGGCAGGGTCAGGACTATATGACTGTGACAGCCCACTGGGTAGATGTATGGACTCCCGCCGCAAGAACAGCAGCGGCGGCACCAGTAGCAGCATCTCGCAAACGCCAACTCTTTCCTAGGCAGGCTACGCTTTGTATCACCGCTTTCCAGAATACGCACACAGCTGAAAACCTCTTACGGCAACTGAGGAAGATCATCGCGGAATGGCTTACCCCAATTGGACTCTCCTGTGGATTTGTGGCATCGGACAACGCCAGCAATATTGTGTGTGCATTAAATATGGGCAAATTCCAGCACGTCCCATGTTTTGCACATACCTTGAATTTGGTGGTGCAGAATTTTTTAAAAAACGACAGGGGCGTGCAAGAGATGCTGTCGGTGGCCAGAAAAATTGCGGGACACTTTCGGCGTACAGGCACCACGTACAGAAGACTGGAGCACCACCAAAAACTACTGAACCTGCCCTGCCATCATCTGAAGCAAGAAGTGGTAACGAGGTGGAATTCAACCCTCTATATGCTTCAGAGGTTGGAGGAGCAGCAAAAGGCCATTCAAGCCTATACAATTGAGCACGATATAGGAGATGGAATGCACCTGTCTCAAGTGCAGTGGAGAATGATTTCAACGTTGTGCAAGGTTCTGATGCCCTTTGAACTTGCCACACGTGAAGTCAGTTCAGACACTGCCAGCCTGAGTCAGGTCATTCCCCTCATCAGGCTTTTGCAGAAGAAGCTGGAGGCATTGAAGAAGGAGCTAAAAGGGAGCGATTCCGCTAGGCATGTGGGACTTGTGGATGCAGCCCTTAATTCGCTTAACAAGGATTCACGGGTGGTCAATCTGTTGAAATCAGAGCACTACATTTTGGCCACCGTGCTCGATCCTAGATTTAAAGCCTACCTTGGATCTCTCTTTCCGGCAGACACAGGTCTGCTGGGGTTGAAAGACCTGCTGGTGACAAAATTGTCAAGTCAAGCGGAACGCGACCTGTCAACATCTCCTCCTTCACATTCTCCCGCAACTGGGGGTGCGAGGAAAAGGCTCAGAATTCCGAGCCCACCCGCTGGCGGTGATGCAGGGCAGTCTGGAGCGACTGCTGATGCTGACATCTGGTCCGGACTGAAGGACCTGACAACGATTACGGACATGTCGTCTACTGTCACTGCATATGATTCTCTCAACATTGATAGAATGGTGGAGGATTATATGAGTGACCGCATCCAAGTAGGCACGTCACACAGTCCGTACTTATACTGGCAGGAAAAAGAGGCAATTTGGAGGCCCTTGCACAAACTGGCTTTATTCTACCTAAGTTGCCCTCCCACAAGTGTGTACTCCGAAAGAGTGTTTAGTGCCGCCGCTCACCTTGTCAGCAATCGGCGTACGAGGTTACATCCAGAAAATGTGGAGAAGATGATGTTCATTAAAATGAATTATAATCAATTCCTCCGCGGAGACATTGACCAGCAGCAATTGCCTCCACAAAGTACACAGGGAGCTGAGATGGTGGATTCCAGTGGGGACGAATTGATAATCTGTGAGGAGGGGGATGTACACGGTGATATATCGGAGGGTGAAGATGAGGTGGACATCTTGCCTCTGTAGAGCCAGTTTGTGCAAGGAGAGATTAATTGCTTCTTTTTTGGGGGGGGTCCAAACCAACCCGTCATATCAGTCACAGTCGTGTGGCAGACCCTGTCACTGAAATGATGGGTTGGTTAAAGTGTGCATGTCCTGTTTTGTTTATACAACATAAGGGTGGGTGGGAGGGCCCAAGGATAATTCCATCTTGCACCTCTTTTTTCTTTTCTTTTTCTTTGCATCATGTGCTGATTGGGGAGGGTTTTTTGGAAGGGACATCCTGCGTGACACTGCAGTGCCACTCCTAAATGGGCCCGGTGTTTGTGTCGGCCACTAGGGTCGCTAATCTTACTCACACAGTCAGCTACCTCATTGCGCCTCTTTTTTTCTTTGCGTCATGTGCTGTTTGGGGAGGGTTTTTTGGAAGGGACATCCAGCGTGACACTGCAGTGCCACTCCTAGATGGGCCCGGTGTTTGTGTCGGCCACTAGGGTCGCTAATCTTACTCACACAGCTACCTCATTGCGCCTCTTTTTTTCTTTGCGTCATGTGCTGTTTGGGGAGGGTTTTTTGGAAGGGACATCCTGCGTGACACTGCAGTGCCACTCCTAGATGGGCCCGGTGTTTGTGTCGGCCACTAGGGTCGCTAATCTTACTCACACAGTCAGCTACCTCATTGCGCCTCTTTTTTTCTTTGCGTCATGTGCTGTTTGGGGAGGGTTTTTTGGAAGGGCCATCCTGCGTGACACTGCAGTGCCACTCCTAGATGGGCCCGGTGTTTGTGTCGGCCACTAGGGTCGCTAATCTTACTCACACAGTCAGCTACCTCATTGCGCCTCTTTTTTTCTTTGCGTCATGTGCTGTTTGGGGAGGGTTTTTTGGAAGGGCCATCCTGCGTGACACTGCAGTGCCACTCCTAGATGGGCCCGGTGTTTGTGTCGGCCACTAGGGTCGCTAATCTTACTCACACAGCTACCTCATTGCGCCTCTTTTTTTCTTTGCGTCGTGCTGTTTGGGGAGGGTTTTTTGGAAGGGACATCCTGCGTGACACTGCAGTGCCACTCCTAGATGGGCCCGGTGTTTGTGTCGGCCACTAGGGTCGCTTATCTTACTCACACAGCGACCTCGGTGCAAATTTTAGGACTAAAAATAATATTGTGAGGTGTGAGGTATTCAGAATAGACTGAAAATGAGTGTAAATTATGGTTTTTGAGGTTAATAATACTTTGGGATCAAAATGACTCCCAAATTCTATGATTTAAGCTGTTTTTTAGTGTTTTTGGAAAAAAACACCTGAATCCAAAACACACCCGAATCCGACAAAAATAATTCGGTGAGGTTTTGCCAAAACGCGTTCGAACCCAAAACACGGCCGCGGAACCGAACCCAAAACCAAAACACAAAACCCGAAAAATTTCAGGCGCTCATCTCTACTGTCCAGTACCCTCTCCATAGCCGGAGTGAAGATAACGCCAATGCACAGGGAATTATATAAAATCCATAACCTGCCAGACTCAACAGCGGTAAGATGACGTTTGGCCTCGCTTTGGGATCCGAGTAAACGGGACGTCCTGAGCCAGACTCAGATCTCTGCTCGGATTGCAGTGTTCTGGTGGGTTCGGTCCCCTGAGAGAAGTCGTCAATAATATTAATAACTCTAAAATGGCGGGATTCTTCCCTGGTTTGAGGAATGCAACTATTATAGCCTCCAGCATTTCCTTTGGAAAGAAACCACGGGTAGTGACTACAGTTGTTAAACAACTGGGCAAGGATTGGGGTAAGTATAGCTTTGAAGTATTTATAAAATTTATTGATATATCCATCAGGGCCAGGGGCCTTATCTGTTGGGAGAGAGTCAATGACTGCCTCTATTTCCTCCATAGACCAAGGACATTCAAAGGGAGTGGAGAGTATCTGTGTCTAGCGAGGGCAACTTTACATCTTTTAAAAACGTATCAATCCCAGCTGTTGTCGGTTGCAGAATTGAAGAGTCAGCGGTAAGGGTATACAATTTGGAGTAGTAAGTAATTATTGGCATTATTGACCTGTTATTTGCTTATCTAGAACAAAATTACATGAGTAAAATACTGTAGCTACACCTGCTTTTTTTCTACAACTATTTGACATATAGCAATGAGCATATTTAATGTTTGTGAATTGGGGAGGAGAGGACCAGAAAAAAAGCAGTTTCCTGTATGGCTACTATGTTATCTCTAAGTTTACCAAAATAACATAATGCTAGCCTTCTCTTATTCAGTGAATTTAAACCTTTAGCATTTAAAGAAAATGCATTAACCATTGTGAAGACAATATTTCTTCATAAGCTACAAAACAGACACATTTTTTTTTACTAACAAAGCGATGTGTGTATCCAGGTGAGGGGAAGAATAAATTAAATAGCAACAGCGATGTTGTGCTACTGAGTATCCAGTCTATAGATCTACACTAAAAAGGTCTAGAGTCAATAGGTCAACCACTAATGGTCAACATACACTAGACATTTTTAGTGTAGATCTAATCATCTAAAGAGTATGAGAAATAGAAGAAAAATAACAACAAAAACAGAAATAGACCTAAAAAGGGGCTAAAAAGGGGCTACAAATGGCCACCTCCAAAGGCAGCACATTGGGTTATGTGGAGGCAGCACTATTTCCTTCATCACACTGGTAGAACATAGAAAATACAGACTATACATCATTCAGAAGTACTCTGGAGACAAAAGAATCTGATAAAACTGTCACACACACACACACACACACACACACACACACACACACACACACACACACACACACATAAAGGATTAATAGTATTAAATCCAGTATTACGTGAAAGTACTGATACTGCAAAGATTAACAATGCTTTCTGCTAAGACAGAGTGATACTATGCTGCAACTAAGTAAAAAAATGATAGATCATAACAGAATACAGCACTTAACAGTAATGGTAGTATTCATCCTATTAATAGATTTAAATGTATTTATTCCACTCTGAAATAAGAATTCTGGTTGGCATCTACAGGCCTTTTAAGGAAACCTAAATAAGAAAGGTATCAGAGCGGACCCATAAATTCGACAACATAAAGAATTACATATGTGAAGAATCCAATTGTAATCTATGAATAACCATTATATATAGAAAAATATGTGCATAGCAGAGAGAGATCAGGTGGATTTGCCACAGTAGACCAATCCTGCATGATCCATGGGCTACCTGGAACCTTTGATATGTCTTTCAAATTCCAGGAAACCAGAAGTTGTATTCCATCAGTGGGTGTGGAAACTACAGATGTGGAACCATTTCTTTTGATTAACAATTTTGTTGGGAGGTACCACCGGTAAGGAATATAAGCCTTCCGAAGGGCTTTAGTGACTGGGTAGAAGGATCTGCGGAAGGCCAAAGTAGCAGCAGAGAGGTCACCAGAAATGTCAGGGCCTCCAAGGATAGGGGTTTAAAAGTCAGAAGGACTTGCCACTCATATGATTGAAACTCGATTGATTTAACATAGAAAGAGTGAAGCCACATAAGAGTATATCTTGGGATGCCCAACAAAGCATACCAAGCTTTGAGCAGACGGTGTATTCGGTCTAAAAGAAAATCGGTAATTGGGGTTGTAGGAAGCAGTTTCATGTAGAGATGAGCGGGTTCGGTTCCTCGGAATCCGAACCCCCCCAAACTTCAGCCTTTTTACATGGGTCCGAGGCAGACTCGGATCTTCCCGCCTTGCTCGGCTAACCCGAGCGCGCCCGAACGTCATCATCCCGCTGTCGGATTCTCGCGAGGCTCGTATTCTATCGCAAGACTCGGATTCTATATAAGGAGCCGCGCGTCGCCGCCATTTTCACACGTGCATTGAGATTGATAGGGAGAGGACGTGGCTGGCGTCCTCTCCGTTTATAGTTACTGTTAGTAGTTAGTTGATCTAATTGCTGCTTAGCTTATTGTGGGGAGGATTGGGGAGAGCTGTTAGGAGGAGTACAGTCAGTGCAGAGTTTTGCTAGTTTTTTTTAATCCGTTCTCTGCCTGAAAAAAACTCTCCATCTGTGCTCAGCCTCAGTGTGCTGCATGATATATCTATGTATATCTGACTGTGCTGAGTGCTCACTGCTCACACAGCTGAATTGTGGGGGAGACTGGGGTGCAGTTATAGCAGGAGTACAGTGCACACTTTTGCTGCCAGTGTGACTGACCAGTGACCACCAGTATATTGTCTGCCTGAAAAAGTTAAACACTCCTGTGGTGTTTTTTTTTTATTCTATAAACGCATTCTGCTGACAGTGTCCAGCAGGTCCGTCATTCATTATATTATATAAATATTTACCTGCAGTAGTGTTATATTTTTTTTGTTCATCTCTATCATCTTTATTATCTCTATATTAGCAGACGCAGTACGGTAGTCCACGGCTGTGGCTACCTCTGTGTCGTCAGTGCTCGTCCATAATTGTATACCTACCTGTGGTGGGGTTTTTTTTTCTATCTTCTTCATACTAGTAGTTTAGGAGTCTGCTGACAGTGTCCAGCAGGTCCGTCATTATATTATATATATACCTGCAGTAGTGATATATATATATTTTTTATATCATTATCATCTCTATACTAGCAGACGCAGTACGGCAGTCCACGGCTGTAGCTACCTCTGTGTCGTCAGTGCTCGTCCATAATTGTATACCTACCTGTGGTGGTTTTTTTTTTTTCCTATCTTCTTCATACTAGTAGTTTAGGAGTCTGCTGACAGTGTCCAGCAGGTCCGTCATAATATTATATATACCTGCAGTAGTGATATATATATATTTTTTATATCATTATCATCTCTATACTAGCAGACGCAGTACGGTAGTCCACGGCTGTGGCTACCTCTGTGTCGTCAGTGCTCGTCCATAATTGTATACCTACCTGTGGTGGGTTTTTTTTTCTATCTTCTTAATACTAGTAGTTTAGGAGTCTGCTGACAGTGTCCAGCAGGTCCGTCATTATATTATATATATACCTGCAGTAGTGATATATATATATTTTTTATATCATTATCATCTCTATACTAGCAGACGCAGTATGGTAGTCCACGGCTGTAGCTACCTCTGTGTCGTCAGTGCTCGTCCATAATTGTATACCTACCTGTGGTGAGGTTTTTTTTTCTATCTTCTTCATACTAGTAGTTTAGGAGTCTGCTGACAGTGTCCAGCAGGTCCGTCATTATATTATATATACCTGCAGTAGTGATATATATATATTTTTTATATCATTATCATCTCTATACTAGCAGACGCAGTACGGTAGTCCACGGCTGTAGCTACCTCTGTGTCGTTAGTGCTCGTCCATAATTGTATACCTACCTGTGGTGTGGTTTTTTTTTCTATCTTCTTCATACTAGTAGTTTAGGAGTCTGCTGACAGTGTCCAGCAGGTCCGTCATTATATTATATATACCTGCAGTAGTGATATATATATATTTTTTATATCATTATCATCTCTATACTAGCAGGCGCTGTACGGTAGTCCACGGCTGTAGCTACCTCTGTGTCGTCAGTGCTCGTCCATAATTGTATACCTACCTGTGGTGGGGTTTTTTTTTCTATCTTCTTCATACTAGTAGTTTAGGAGTCTGCTGACAGTGTCCAGCAGGTCCGTCATTATATTATATATACCTGCAGTAGTGATATATATATATATTTTTTATATCATTATCATCTCTATACTAGCAGACGCAGTACGGTAGTCCACGGCTGTAGCTACCTCTGTGTCGTCAGTCACTCGTCATCCATAAGTATACTAGTATCCATCCATCTCCATTGTTTACCTGAGGTGCCTTTTAGTTGTGCCTATTAAAATATGGAGAACAAAAATGTTGAGGTTCCAAAAATAGGGAAAGATCAAGATCCACTTCCACCTCGTGCTGAAGCTGCTGCCACTAGTCATGGCCGAGACGATGAAATTCCATCAACGTCGTCTGCCAAGGCCGATGCCCAATGTCATAGTACAGAGCATGTAAAATCCAAAACACAAAATATCAGTAAAAAAAGGACTCAAAAATCTAAAATAAAATCGTCGGAGGAGAAACGTAAACTTGCCAATATGCCACTTACCACACGGAGTGGCAAGGAACGGCTGAGGCCCTGGCCTATGTTCATGGCTAGTGGTTCAGCTTCACATGAGGATGGAAGCACTCAGCCTCTCGCTAGAAAAATGAAAAGACTTAAGCTGGCAAAAGCACAGCAAAGAACTGTGCGTTCTTCTAAATCACAAATCCACAAGGAGAGTCCAATTGTGTCGGTTGCGATGCCTGACCTTCCCAACACTGGACGTGAAGAGCATGCGCCTTCCACCATTTGCACGCCCCCTGCAAGTGCTGGAAGGAGCACCCGCAGTCCAGTTCCTGATAGTCAGATTGAAGATGTCAGTGTTGAAGTACACCAGGATGAGGAGGATATGGGTGTTGCTGGCGCTGGGGAGGAAATTGACAAGGAGGATTCTGATGGTGAGGTGGTTTGTTTAAGTCAGGCACCCGGGGAGACACCTGTTGTCCGTGGGAGGAATATGGCCATTGACATGCCTGGTGAAAATACCAAAAAAATCAGCTCTTCGGTGTGGAAGTATTTCAACAGAAATGCGGACAACATTTGTCAAGCCGTGTGTTGCCTTTGTCAAGCTGTAATAAGTAGGGGTAAGGACGTTAACCACTTCGGAACATCCTCCCTTATACGTCACCTGCAGCGCATTCATCATAAGTCAGTGACAAGTTCAAAAACTTTGGGCGACAGCGGAAGCAGTCCACTGACCAGTAAATCCCTTCCTCTTGTAACCAAGCTCACGCAAACCACCCCACCAACTCCCTCAGTGTCAATTTCCTCCTTCCCCAGGAATGCCAATAGTCCTGCAGGCCATGTCACTGGCAATTCTGACGAGTCCTCTCCTGCCTGGGATTCCTCCGATGCATCCTTGCGTGTAATGCCTACTGTTGCTGGCGCTGCTGTTGTTGCTGCTGGGAGTCGATGGTCATCCCAGAGGGGAAGTCGTAAGACGACTTTTACTACTTCCACCAAGCAATTGACTGTCCAACAGTCCTTTGTGAGGAAGATGAAATATCACAGCAGTCATCCTGCTGCAAAGCGGATAACTGAGGCCTTGGCATCCTGGGCGGTGAGAAACGTGGTTCCGGTATCCATCATTACTGCAGAGCCAACTATAGACTTGATTGAGGTACTGTGTCCCCGGTACCAAATACCATCTAGGTTCCATTTCTCTAGGCAGGCGATACCAAAAATGTACACAGACCTCAGAAAAAGACTCACCAGTGTCCTAAAAAATGCAGTTGTACCCAATGTCCACTTAACCACGGATATGTGGACAAGTGGAGCAGGGCAGACTCAGGATTATATGACTGTGACAGCCCACTGGGTAGATGTATTGACTCCCGCCGCAAGAACAGCAGCGGCGGCACCAGTAGCAGCATCTCGCAAACGTCAACTCTTTCCTAGGCAGGCTACGCTTTGTATCACCGCTTTCCAGAATACGCACACAGCTAAAAACCTCTTACGGCAACTGAGGAAGATCATCGCAGAATGGCTTACCCCAATTGGACTCTCCTGTGGATTTGTGGCATCGGACAACGCCAGCAATATTGTGTGTGCATTAAATATGGGCAAATTCCAGCACGTCCCATGTTTTGCACATACCTTGAATTTGGTGGTGCAGAATTATTTAAAAAACGAGAGGGGCGTGCAAGAGATGCTGTCGGTGGCCAGAAGAATTGCGGGACACTTTCGGCGTACAGGCACCACGTACAGAAGACTGGAGCAACACCATAAACGCCTGAACCTGCCCATGCCATCATCTGAAGCAAGAAGTGGTAACGAGGTGGAATTCAACCCTCTATATGCTTCAGAGGTTGGAGGAGCAGCAAAAGGCCATTCAAGCCTATACAACTGAGCACAATATAGGAGGTGGAATGCACCTGTCTCAAGCGCAGTGGAGAATGATTTCAACGTTGTGCAAGGTTCTGCAACCTTTTGAACTTGCCACACGTGAAGTCAGTTCAGACACTGCCAGCCTGAGTCAGGTCATTCCCCTCATCAGGCTTTTGCAGAAGAAGCTGGAGACATTGAAGGAGGAGCTAACACAGAGCGATTCCGCTAGGCATGTGGGACTTGTGGATGGAGCCCTTAATTCGCTTAACAAGGATTCACGGGTGGTCAATCTGTTGAAATCAGAGCACTACATTTTGGCCACCGTGCTCGATCCTAGATTTAAAACCTACCTTGGATCTCTCTTTCCGGCAGACACAAGTCTGCAGGGGTTCAAAGAACTGCTGGTGAGAAAATTGTCAAGTCAAGCGGAACGCGACCTGTGAACATCTCCTCCTTCACATTCTCCCGCAACTGGGGGTGCGAGGAAAAGGCTCAGAATTCCGAGTCCACCCGCTGGCGGTGATGCAGGGCAGTCTGGAGCGACTGCTGATGCTGACATCTGGTCCGGACTGAAGGACCTGCCAACGATTACGGACATGTCGTCTACTGTCACTGCATATGATTCTCTCCCCATTGAACGAATGGTGGAGGATTATATGAGTGACCGCATCCAAGTAGGCACGCCAGACAGTCCGTACGTATACTGGCAGGAAAAAGAGGCAATTTGGAGGCCCTTGCACAAACTGGCTTTATTCTACCTAAGTTGCCCTCCCACAAGTGTGTACTCCGAAAGAGTGTTTAGTGCCGCCGCTCACCTTGTCAGCAATCGGCGTACGAGGTTACTTCCAGAAAATGTGGAGAAGATGATGTTCATTAAAATGAATTATAATCAATTCCTCCATGGAGACATTCACCAGCAGCAATTGCCTCCACAAAGTACACAGGGAGCTGTGATGGTGGATTCCAGTGGGGACGAATTGATAATCTGTGAGGAGGGGGATGTACACGGTGATGAATCGGAGGATGATGATGAGGTGGACATCTTGCCTCTGTAGAGCCAGTTTGTGCAAGGAGAGATTAATTGCTTCTTTTTTGGTGGGGGTCCAAACCAACCCGTCATTTCAGTCACAGTCGTGTGGCAGACCCTGTCACTGAAATGATGGGTTGGTTAAAGTGTGCATGTCCTGTTTATACAACATAAGGGTGGGTGGGAGGGCCCAAGGACAATTCCATCTTGCACCTCTTTTTTCTTTCATTTTTCTTTGCGTCATGTGCTGTTTGGGGAGTGTTTTTTGGAAGGGCCATCCTGCGTGACACTGCAGTGCCACTCCTAGATGGGCCAGGTGTTTGTGTCGGCCACTTGGGTCGCTGAGCTTAGTCACACAGCTACCTCATTGCGCCTCTTTTTTTCTTTGCGTCATGTGCTGTTTGGGGAGTGTTTTTTGGAAGGGCCATCCTGCGTGACACTGCAGTGCCACTCCTAGATGGGCCAGGTGTTTGTGTCGGCCACTAGGGTCGCTTAGCTTACTCACACAGCTACCTCATTGCGCCTCTTTTTTTCTTTGCGTCATGTGCTGTTTGGGGAGTGTTTTTTGGAAGGGCCATCCTGCGTGACACTGCAGTGCCACTCCTAGATGGGCCAGGTGTTTGTGTCGGCCACTTGGGTCGCTGAGCTTAGTCATCCAGCGACCTCGGTGCAAATTTTAGGACTAAAAATAATATTGTGAGGTGTTCAGAATAGACTGAAAATGAGTGGAAATTATGGTTATTGAGGTTAATAATACTTTGGGATCAAAATGACCCCCAAATTCTATGATTTAAGCTGTTTTTTAGGTTTTTTTGAAAAAAACACCCGAATCCAAAACACACCCGAATCCGACAAAAAAAATTCGGTGAGGTTTTGCCAAAACGCGTTCGAACCCAAAACACGGCCACGGAACCGAACCCAAAACCAAAACACAAAACCCGAAAAATTTCCAGTGCACATCTCTAGTTTCATGAAGTGATCCGTAGCATACTCTTTAAGCTGTGAATTAGATACTGACTCTGGTATTCCATTAATTTTAATAATATTGCGCATTAAGCTGTCCTCCAAATCTTTGACGTGCATGGGGGGTAATTCTGAGTTGATCACAGCAGGATCTTTGTTAGCAGTTGGGCAAAACCATGTGCACTGCAGGGGAGGCAGATATAACATGTGCAGAGAGAGTTAGATTTGGGTGTGGTGTGTTCAATCTGCAATCTAAATTGCAGTGTAAAATAAAGCAGCCAATATTTACCCTGCACAGAAACAAAATAACTCACCCAAATCTAACTCTCTCTGCACATGTTATATCTGCCTCCCCTGCAGTGCTCATGGTTTTGCCCAACTGCTAACAAAAATCCTGCTGCAATCAACTCAGAATTACCCCCATGGCAAGGTGGTAACCTCTGCTTGAAGTTCTTCATGAAGGGTTAAAAGGTCATTTTGTGAGTTGATCACTTCTACTAATTTGTTTTCACGGTGATCTGTGCATTGAACTATGACATCGACAGCTTGCTGGCATGTTTGTAGAGCAACTTTAAAATCTGCAGAAAAATCTGCTTTAAAAGAGGCTAGAAGTTGTTTCATGGAGCCTAGGGTCATGGAAGCATCATCACCAAGTGCAGTGTGCTATGTAGAAGCTGAAGGGTTAGGGTCAAAGGGCACAATAAGCGCATATAAGGAATTAGGACTTTTGTCCTATTTGGAGGTATTTTGGGCTCCACAAGAGGGTGAGGTTTTTTTTTAAAAAAACTTATTGGATCGACCACTGCTGGGTCTTTCTAACGTTTAGGAGACATGGTTAGTCCAGCAAAAAAAAAAAAAAAACAAGAGAAAGAAAAACTGGTAATGCCAGATTAGGATTATGTCAGAGTCAGTTCAAGGAAACAAATTGTATTAAATCTTATAGAAGAGTGATGGGATCAACCAGACACATTTAACCTGGTAGCATCATCTAAGCTCCCATTCATAATTAATGTATGAAAAGATAGAAGGTGAGAGACACATTCTATAGGTGGTCATGCCTGCACTGACCACAGCATATGAAGCTGAACCCAGTTGCCCCTGTGTGTATATAGTATTGAGCCTGCCTTGGTACTTGTGAAGGCTCTCTAAGTGGTTGCAGAGAGTGTCATGTAAAAACAGAGCTATCTGCTCAGGTGCAGAGGGATGAGAATGCAGGCTGGGAGTCAAGCAGGGCAGCACAAGTCTCTCACCTGCTCTCTGGGCCAAACATTGTGTACCTGAGCATCTTTAGGGCCCTTGTGAGGGATGTAGGTTTCCACACTAGCTCATGCGGCAGGCACCACACCTCATGGCCAAAAGAACCAGCACAGCCACCCTCCATGCTGACTGTGACTCCCTCTCCAGTCTGGAATCACTACTATAGTCCAGGGCTTAACCAAGATGGGTAGGCTACAACCTGCAAAGGCAAGAAAAGGTGTCCTCTGGCTCCATAGACTGTACCATCCATCAGGCCAGGCACTGTGAAGGTTTAGGCAGGTAAGCAGGCGCCCATAGCAGCTCGCTGCAGGGTGAAAGGAGCACTTTAAGGGCTACTGACCGGAAGCTCCCATAGATCTCATCCGCACATCATCCTGACTAGGCCACACCCCCAGAAGTTTTTTTTATATTTTGTTTTCTACATTATTTTAGTAACTATACTATTTGTATTATTTTCCTCTGTTTGTGCCAGTCTTAGGAAACTTTTACAGCTTTTGTATATCTTTATCTCAGCATGATTGCTGAGACTTGTGGCTCTACAGTAGAGGAAGAGCCATTTTAAAATATTCCACTTTCCCAACAGTTTTGAGAGATAAGAAGCACCCTGTAGATTGCCCTTATTGGGCAGATATTGGCCAGTATTCTGCCCCTCTTCCACAATTTTACAGAATTTTGGTCAATTACTGTGTTTAGATGCAAAATGTGAGTCTCTACTAGTTCCAGCCAACTCCCCTCCCAGTGCCTTAAGAATACTCACCTCCAAGCCAGCTTCTCTTGATTTATTCCAGGTCTGTGTTCTGCATGCACAACGCATACAACTCAGAGTAGCTCCCAAGTTCCCTTATTAGCATCACAGACATGATGTGTTATATGATGCTGATGAGAAGATTTGGGAGCTATTCTGTGCTGTATGCACTGTGCATGCAGAATGTAGAGCCATGGCAGCCTTCAGCAGGGAACAGGTACCACTGAGCACCAGTTCTCAGTAATTGCAGAGTCAGACTGATCCTTTAGGAGGAGGCTGGGCCAGTCAGGGCTGTGGTGGAGGTTAAACTAGTTCTGCCTACTAATACAGGTGAGGGAACACAGTTCTGCCCCTTTCCAGCCCACTTTGACTCCTGGTTCTCCTAGATGCATGCATGCATGCATGTCTGTCTGGTTGCCAGATATTACACACAAACTGGAAGTTTGGGCAACGAAATGGAGAATGACATTTAATGTGGAAAAATGTAAAGTTATGCACTTTGGGACTAAGAATAAACAAGCAAATTACCAATTAAATGGGGAAAAGATGGGGGTAACTATATTAGAAAAGGATTTGGTGGCAGTACACAATGTCAAAGTGCAGCAACAAAGGCAAATAAGGTGTTAGCATGCATTAAAAGGGGTATTGAGACAAGGGATGAGAGTGTAATCCTGCCACTGTATAAATCATTGGTACGACCGCATCTTGAGTATTGTGTACAGTTCTGGGCACCACACTATAAAAGAGACATGTTAGAACTTGAAAAGGTTCAGAGGCGAACTACTGAATTGATTAAAGGGTTGGAGAGACTGGTCTATGAGGAAAGGCTCTCTAGGTTAGATACAAGATGTGTCCACATACATCTTTGCTATATCCCACCATGTATGGCACAGTTTTGCATGCCATAGACTCAGAGATTTACCCATGCCTTGTCATTTTTCTTAATTTGCTTCTTTAATATGTTACTTTATACATATTCTTTTATGGCAAAGAAAAAGTTTAAAATTCATCCACTCGCTACTTGTGAAAAACAGCTTAGCCGTGTTTTGCATGTTGTGCCAAATTTGTAAAAAAGCAAAGATGTAAGTGGACACATCTGTATGTTTACACTAGTAATGAGATGACTAAGAGGAGATATGATTAATATTTACAAATATATATAGGGGCAATATGCGGAGCAATCAGGAGATTTGTTTATTAAGAGACCTCTACACAAAATGCACTGACACACACTAAGGCTTGAGGAGAGAAAATGTTATACTCAGCGCAGAAAGGTATTCTTCACTGTAGGGGCAATACGAATATGGAATTCATTGCCAGTGAAGGTTGTAATGGCAGACTCGTCAATGCGTTTAAAAATGGGTTAGATACATTTCTAGCAGAAAAAAATATCCAAGGATATAACCTTTAACCAGAATAGAATAGGTAGTATAATATATTTCATGTTGAACTTGATGGACTACCGGTCTTTTTTCAACCTCACCAACTATGGGGGTAATTCTGAGTTGATCGCAGCAGCAAGTTTGTTAGCAATTGGGCAAAACCATGTGCACTGCAGGTGAGGCAGATATAACATTTGCAGAGAGAGTTAGATTTGGGTGGGTTATTTTGTTTCTGTGCAGGGTAAATACTGGCTGCTTTATTTTTACACTGCAATTTAGATTTCCGTTTGAATACACCCCACCCAAACCTATCTCTCTCTGCACATTGAGGGTGGGCAGCTTAATTAATGCAAAGTGTGTTTGTTCAAGGGCCTCCAATTTCCTTTTTTTCCTTCCAGTAGTCAAAGGGACTGTTAACATGCATACAGTATTTGTATACTGATTATAAAATAATACTCTAGCATTCTGTGGATGATGACCATATCAGATGGAGGCACAGTAAAGGTGCCTCTAATTTTGGGCAATTCTTTTAGACCCGACCAGATGTCAAAATATTGTGTTTTGGGAAAGCTTAGCTTTTTCCAGGAAGCAGCAGTTGTCAGAGAAACTGAAGGAAGATACGTTGTTGTGTCATGTGCCACTTGAGCTGACAACTTGCTCACCAGGAGCTCCTTGCATCTCTTAAGATCTGGGTTAGTTGGAAAGACAGACATGATGTACGACTTAAACCTAGCAATGAAAACAGTTGCCAAAATGTAGTGATCCAATTTCATGTTATTGACAACCCTTGGATCTTGGTAAAGCGAATAAAGTACTTGATCTACAAGTCCAACATACTTAGCAGAATCTCTATGTTTTATCTACTTCAATTTCTTGAACTGCTTTTCCAAAAGTCTGATTTGGGGAATCACCTGACTCAAGCGTGCAATGCCTAAACTCACTTCACAGGTGACTACTTTCAGCACCTAGTTTCAGCACCTCACACAACACAGAAAGTATTGTCTGTTGCAATGGACTAAGGTACATTCCCTATCCTCCCAATGTCTTAGCTTGTTCTATAGATTTGGATGGATTTTTGCTGTTCCTCCAGAAGCTGAAGCATAGAAAGGGTGGAATTCCTCCTTGTTTTTACCTTTTGCATCAGTTGGTGGCAGGGCACATTGAACTGTTCTTGCAGGTGCAGCAATCTTCTGCATGCAGCTGCATGCTCTTGTCATTTTAAAAGAAAAACCTCTGTACCACCAAGTTGATTGTGTGAGCAAAACTTGGGACATGTTTATTTCACCCTGTTGTAATGTTTTCACAATATGTGACATTATCAGAAATCACAAATCCTGATGAGAGTCCAAGCAGGGTAAGCCATTTTGCTACAAGATCCCTTAGTTTTCTAACAGGTTGAGTGGTATGCCTCTTAGTGATGCCGGTGATACAGAGTGTGGCCTGCTTCTGAACGAGCTAGTTTGTTCGGTGCTGCTGCTGTTCATGCTGCTGAAGGTGATTCACCTACCCAGTGGGCTGTCACAGTCATGTAATCTGTAGTTTGCCCACTTCTGGTGGGAAATGGACACAGATCTAATACTATCATAGCCGTCATGGTGTCAATGATTTGCTAAACAACTGGGTGACAACTGTCATACTTGCTTCCTCTTCCAAAGGGAAAAATACCACTAGTAGTCTTCTTGGTGCCCTTCTGGGATGAAAATCCACCCCAGCAGCAGCATGTCTAGTGCTGAAGGAATCTGTGGAGAAATCCTTAATAGGGGTGGAGTAAGTCTTATCAAATTGGATGATGGACTACCCTTGATTATTAGTGAGAATATTGATGGTGTAGGTGTTGGCAATGGAAATTGCAAGTGCTGGGATCTGGCTGAGAGAAGGGAGCTAGCTGACGAAGGACTGCTTGCTGTTATTTTTTTGCTTAAGCTTCTGATTTTGACAAAAACGTTTCATGAACTCACTGCAAATGACGCTACAGGGTGGAGGTTACAAGATGGTTAATGTCCCTACCTCTACTTACTGTGGCTTTACAAATGCTACAGATGGCTTGACTACTGTTATCAGGATTTGAGTAAAAATAATTCCACACATACTGTAAGAGATGGATTTTTTGGTCTTATGCCCAGGCATGACAATGGCCTTCTTCTTATCATAGGCCAGAACTACTTCTACTGGTGCCTGACTTACACAAACAACATCCTCATCATCAACCTCCTCATTAGCGCAGGTGTCAGCTACACAAAAATCCCCTTTATCCTGTTTACTTCCATATTATTATCCTCATTTTCTATGTCAGCATATTGACTTGTGCTGCTCATCCCAACATATGCAGAGCGTGTAGAAATGGTGCAGGAAGGCTTTTCTATAAGTTTAGTATCAGAAAGGTCAGGTTCACACATAGCACTTGTGGACATACAGTACTTAGACTCTCCTCAAGGATATATGATATTTCTGAACACACGGTTTGTTCTACTGCCTTAGTGAGTTTTTTCTATACTATTTTTCCAGTTATAATTTTTTTTGACACCTCTTCTAGACTCTGAGTAAGAAGGTTTTGCATCATCATGAGAGGCAGAAGAAAATTCCTCACTGACATTCGCAGAACCAATAATGGCAAAAAAAGGCAAAGGCCTGAGTCTTTCTTGTCATTGCACTAACAGATGGGTACTGCCACAGCCAGGACACACTTGACAGGGTCAACCCAGCCAAAGCACTCTGACTAAAGGCTGGGGATTCCTGGGGAAGTGGGGACCCCCAAGTAAAGGGGTACTCCCTCTCCAGTGTACCCCAGGTCTGCGCTGAAGCTGCATTCCTGGGTGGTGTTTGCAGCATTGATAACTCTCAGTAAGTCTGAATATTGTCTGTTACAGGGAGGACCAGGGCTGCCATCAGAAATTGTGGGGCCCGGGACTGACAAAGTAGACATGGCCCTTCCCTGTCCAAAAAAAGATTCTGCCACACTGCTCTACCCTTCTGTGATGTCATACCTTGTGACATTACATATAGGTGGGGTGTTGTACAGGAACGGTTCACAGAGAGCTGATGTATAGAGAAGGCTTGTTTCTTAAGGCCCGTACACACTGGCCAATATATCAGCCGTTCTATTGAACGGCCGATATATATCGCACTTCTGTCGTCCAGTGTGTACGGGCGATATGTCTGTGAACTCCATCGTTCACAGACATATCACGTATATGTCCACTGCTGCCGTATAATAACAATAACAACAACCACAAGTCTCTTACAGTATTGTTGTGTTGTGCTGCATCAGACCAGTGGTAGTGTCCTGTCTCATCAGTCATTCCAGTGACGATATACGCTGCTGCTATATGTCCACTGCTGCCGTATAATAATAATAACAACAACCACAAGTCTCTTACAGTATTGTTGTGTTGTGCTGCATCAGACCAGTGGTAGTGTCCTGTCTCATCAGTCATTCCAGTCATTCCTGTGCCGCATATTGTCTCATATAACTCCCAAAAAATAATGGAGAACAAAAATTTTGAGGATAAAATAAGGAAAGATCAAGAAGAACCACTTCCTCCTAGTGCTGAAGCTGCTGCCACTAGCCATGACATAGACGATGAAATGCCATCAACGTTGTCTGCCAAGGCTGATGCCCAATGTGATAGTAGCGGGCATGTAAAATCCAAAAAGACAAAGTTCAGTATAAAGAACCAAAAAAAGAAATTAAAATCGTCTGAGGAGAAATGTAAACTTGCTAATATGCCATTTACGACATGGAGTGGCATGGAACGGCTGAGGCCCTGGTCTATGTTCATGGCTAGTGGCTCAGCTTCACATGACGATGGAAGCCCTCATCCTCCTGCTAGAAAAATTAAAAGAGTTAAGCTGGAAAGAGCACAGAAAATAACTGCGTTCTGAGATGGTATCACAAATCCCCAAGGAGAGTCCATGTGTGTTGGCGGTTGCGATACCTGACCTTCCCAACACTGGACGGGAAGAGGTGGCTCCTTCCACCATTTGTATGCCCCTTCAAGTGCTGGAAGGTGCACCAACAGTACAGTTCCTGATATTCAAATTGAAGATGTCACTGTTGAAGTACACCAGGATGAGGATATGGGTGTTGCTGGCGCTGAGGAGGAAGTTGACGATGAGGTTTCTGATGGTGAGGTGGTTTGTTTAAGTCAGGCACTGGGGAAGACACCTGTTGTCCTTGGGACGAAGAAGCCCATTGTGATGCCTTGGCAAACTACCAAAAAGCCACCTCTTCGGTGTGGAATTATTTCTCCACAAATCTGGACAACAGGTGTCAAGCCATCTGTTGCCTCTGTCAATCTGTAATAAGTAGGGGTAAGGATGTTAACCACCTAGGAACATCCTCCCTTATACGTCACCTGCTGCGAATTCATCAGAAGTCAGTGTCAAGTTGTGAAACTTTGGGTAAGAGCGTAAGCTGTCCACTGACACCTAAATCCATTCTTCCTCCTGTACCCAAGCTCCTGCAAGCCCCACCACCAACTCCCTCAACGTCAACTTCCTCCTCAGACAGGAACATCCGTAGTCCTGCAGGCCATGTCTCTGGGATGACGATCGACTCCCAGCAGCAACAACAGTAGTGGCAGCAAAAGCAGGCGTACCACTCCAGGATCCTCTGGAGGAATCCCGGTTAAGAGAGAGGAGTCCTCTCCTAACCGGGATTCCTCCAGAGGATCCTGGAGTGGTACGCCTGCTTTTGCTGCCACTACTGTTGTTGCTGCTGGGAGTCGATCGTCATCTCAGAGGGGAAGTCGGAAGACCACTTGCATAGGCGTGCGCAGCACATTTTATTAGGGGGTGCACCATCGGAGGGGTGTGTCTAGCACCGCCTTTTGGGCGTGTCTAGCACCATCTATTGACAGTCTATGCAATATAAAATATCCACCCTTGTACCGATCCTAATAAAGCAGATACATTGTCAGATGTTGTGCTGTGCACCAAACACCCCTGATGGCACTCACTGCAATTACACTGCTCCTCCTCAGCCTGGTCTGTCTACCCCTCTCTTTCCCCTGCAAGCTGCAGTAACTCACTGACACTGACAGTCGCAGACGGGATGTGGTCATAATCCAGCTGGATGGAATCCCGGCGGTCGAAATACTGACACTGGAATCCCGACCGGCACAATCCCGACATATTCTCCCTCCGTGGAGGGAGAATAAAATAGTGTGCCGAGTGTAGCGAGGCACCGTGCCCGCAGCGTGGTGAGCGTAGCAAGCCCGCAAGGGGCTGCGTTCCGCTCGCCACCCCTGTCGGGATTCTGCTGGTCGGGATTCCAGTGTCGATATTTCGACCACCGGGGTCCCGTCCAGTGGGATTTAGTACTGATCCCTCGCAGACTAGTACTGCTGCTGCTGGAAAAACGGTGACATGTCAATGCTGCTGCCGACCGCCTGCCAGTATTGAATTTGTCTTCCTAAGAGGAACGCTGGCTGCATGCTGCTCCTCATCTGTAGCTGGCGTTGGCATAGCATAGAAAGAGAGAGGTGGGCATGTGGCGGGTGTGGCGGGTGGGCGTGCGAGCAGCATGACGTAATCACATCACGCTGTTTTTGTACATGGAGGTGGAGCCGGGAGTTTGAAAGCCGGTGACAGTGGAACCCTTGATTAACCCAGGCGTCCGGTCAGTAATGCAGTCCTGACAAGATGCAGCGCAGAGGGGACAGTAATCAGCCTGATCGGCTATCGCTGCCTCAGGCATGTGAGATCGGGGTGCCAGACATTAGGGGGTGCCTGTGCGCACCAGGCACCCCCCCTGCGCACACCTATGACCACTTGTACTACTTCCAGTAAGCAATTGACTGTCCAACAGTCCTTTGTGATGAAGATGAAATATGACAGCAGTCATCCTTTTGCAAAGCGGATAACTGAGGCCTTGACAGCTAAGTTGGTGTTAGAGGTGCATTCGGTATCCACCATTAGTTCAGTGGGACTTAGAGAATTGATGGAGATAGTGTGTCCCCGGTATCAAATCCCATCTAGGTTCCATTTCTCTAGGCAGGCGATACCGAGAATGTACACAGACGTCAGAAAAAGAGTCACCAGTGTCCTACAAAATGCGGTTGTATCCAGTGTCCACTTAACCACGGAAATGTGGACAAGTGGAACAGGGCAGACTAAAGACTATATGACTGTAACAGCCCACTGAGTAGATGTATGGCCTCCCACAGCAACAACAGCAGCAGCACCAGTAGCAGCATCTCGCAAACGCCAACTTATTCCTAGGCAGGCTATGCTATGTATCACTGCTTTCCATAAGAGGCACACAGCTGACAACCTCTTAAGGAAACTGAGGAACATCATCGCACAATGGCTTACCCCAATTGGACTCTCCTGGGGATTTGTGATATTGTACAATGCCAGCAATATTGTGCATGCACTACATCTGGGCAAATTCCAACATGTCCCATGTTTTGCACATACAATTAATTTGGTGGTGCAGAATTTTTTGAAAAATGACAGGGGTGTGCAGGAGATGCTGTCGGTGGCCCGAAAAACTTTTGGCATTCTGCCACTGCGTGCCGAAGACTGGAGCGCCAGCAAACACTCCTGAACCTGCCCCGCCATCAACTGAAGCAAGAGGTGGTAACGAGGTGGAATTCAACACTCTATATGCTTCAGAGGATGGAGGAGCAGCAAAAGGCCATTCAAGCCTATACATCCACCTATGATATAGTCAAAGGAGGGGTAATGCACCTGACTCAAGTGCAGTGGAGAATGATTTCCATATTGTGCAAGGTTCTCTAACCCTTCGAACTTGCCACACGTAAAGTCAGTTCAGACACTGCCAGCTTGAGTCAGGTCATTCCCCTCATCAGGCTTTTGCAGAAGCAGCTGGATAAATTGAAGGAGGAGCTAAGACAGAGTGATTCCGCAAAGTATGTGGGACTTGTGTATGGAGCCCTTCATTCGCTTTACCAGGATTCAAGGGTGGTCAATCTGTTGAAATCAGAGCACTACATTTTGGCCACCGTGCTCGATCCTAGGTTTAAAGCCTTCGTTGTATCTCTCTTTCCAGCAGACACAAGTGTGCAGAGGTGCAAAGACCTGCTGGTTAGTAAATTTTCAACTCAAGCGGAACGTGACCCGTCAACAGCTCCTCTTTCAATTTCTCCCACAACTGGGGCTGCAAGGAAAAGGATAAGATTTCCTAGCCCACCTGCTGGTGGTGATTCAGGGCAGTCAGGAGCGAAAGCTGACATCTGGTCCGGACTGAAGGACCTTCCAACGATTACTGACATGTCTACTGTCACTGCTTATAATTCTGTCACCATTGAAAGAATGGTGGAGGATTATATGAGTGACCGCATCCAAGTAGGCATGTCAGACAGTCTGTACATATACTGGCAGGAAAAAGAGGCAATTTGGAGGCCCTTGCACAAACTGGCTTTATTTTAACTAAGTTGCCCCCTCTCCAGTGTGTACTCCAAAAGAGTGTTTAGTGCATCTGGAAACCTTGTCAGCTATCGGCATAGGAGGTTACTTCAACTAAATGTGGAGAAGATGATGTTCATCAAAATGAATTATAAATTCCTCCGGAAAGACCTTGACCAGCAATTGCCTCCAGAAAGTACACAGGGACTTGTGATGGTGGATTCCAGTGGGGACGAATTAATACTCAGTGAGGAGGATGTACACAGTGAAAGGGGTGAGGAATTGGAGGATGATGATGAGGTCGACATCTTGCCTCTGTAGAGCCAGTTTGTGCAAGGAGAGATTGATTGCTTCTTTTTTGGTGGGGGCCCAAACAAACCAGTCATTTCAGCCACAGTCGTGTGGCAGACCCTGTCGCCGAAATGATGGGTTTGTTAAAGTGTGCATGTCCTGTTTATACAACATAAGTGTGGGTGGGAGGGCCCAAGGACAATTCCAACCTGCACCTCTTTTTCTTCTTTGCGTAATGTGCTGTTTGGGGACTAGTTTTTTTAAGTACCATCCTGTCTGACACTGCAGTGACACTCCTAGATGGGCCAGATGTTTGTGCCGCACACTTGTGTCGCTTAGCTTAGTCATACAGCTACCTCATTGCACCTCTTTTTCTTCTTTGCATCGTGTGCTGTTTGGGGACTAGTTTTTGAATAGTGCCATCTTGTCTGCAACTGCAGTGCACTCCTAGGTGGGCCAGGTGTTTGTGCCGCACACTTGTGTCGCTTAGTCATACAGCCACCTCGGTGCAACTTTTAGGCCTAAAAACAATATTGTGTGGTGTTCAGAATAGACTGGAAATTAGTGGAAATGAATGTTATTGAGGTTAATAATACCGTAGGAGCAAAATTACCCCCGAATTCTGTGATTTTAGCTGTTTTTTATGGAGTTTTTTTCAAAAATCATCCAAATCCAAAACCAAAACCAAAACATAAAAGGGTGGTTTTGGCAAAACCAAGCCAAAACCAAAACACAAAAGTAGAATTAGGACCAACACCAAAAACACAAAACACGAAAAGTGCCAGCCGCACATCTCTATTTATAACATGCACAGTAAGCAGCAGATTAACATAAAAGTGTCTTTTTTAACACCCTTGTCATAGAAAAAGCATTTCATGATAATTGTAGGGCATTTGTAGAACTACATAGTAAGCTTCATCTCTTTATATATAATTTACACATAATAACCATAGCATCATATTAGTGTTTTATGGGAAGCAAGAGCTTCACTGGCTATCTCAGCAGTAATTTGACAGATAATAAGGGTATTGAGTTATCTTGCTTTTACTTATGTACGGGAGGTCTTTTTCAGATATAATTTGTGATATTGACTACATTGTACAAGAATGTCTGACTGCAGACTGTCCGGGATAAAACACATAAAGCAGCATGTCAAGGATATGAGGAATTAGAGGACGTTCTGGATCATTTTGTTCTCCTGATGACAATTTTCTACTTGTCACTTCTCTACATTTCAGATAAGGTTTTTTTTTTTTTCCGTTCTATGTGAACTATCTCTTTGGTTTAGCTAATGGCGAAAGCTTCTATATACAGTATATACAGTATGAAGTTTGAATTAATTATTGTATTTATAATATCAAGTTGAATTCTCTCACATTATTTATTTTAAATCAGTACAGATCACAGAATGTAACTACATATGTTAATAGACAGGTCATCATCTACTGTCATTTTTTTGGATTAGCTAAAACATTACATTAGTGAATATACCAACAGTACAATAAAATAGGGGTGAGGGGTTTGAATGCTTTCAGAAACCAAATATTAGTGCAATGATTTTGTTTTTATCTTCTAATACATGATTTCAATGTGTCTGAATCTTAGCCCAACTCCTTGGTACTGTGGGCCTAATTCAGACCACACTGCACGTGCGCACACAGTGAGATGCAAAGGCATCTCACTTTGCGATCACCTTTGCCTGATAGATAGGCAGAAGCGGTCTCGGGGTGGTCGTTCGGATTGCAGTTGTGGCGGCGTTGGGGGGTGCAGTCCAGACAACGCAGGCGTGTTCGGTCTGTTTGCGGGGCGGGCCATGGAGTCTGCGTGACATCACATGCAGCCGCTGTGGCCAAAAACATGGCAGGTAGCCACCTGCCTCCGCAGACTGGCTGTGTAGGCAGGGAGCTACTCGGCGGCTGCGAAAGCATGACCACCATGCAATGCTTTCACACCTCTGTGGGGGGGGATTGGGTAGGGCCTGACATGCAGGGTGACTAGCCCTGTGCTGGGTGTCCCCACCACATTCCTAAGATTTTGATAGCTCTCCCATAGTGCACACTGCAGGACTCAGGAGCCTGAAGCCGGAGCTCAGGGGTAAGCTACTGCCTCTGGCTGCTGCTGTGGAGAAGGAGCCAGGCATCCGCTGGAAACAAAATCTCAATGGGCACCCGGCATCTCCCTGGGCACTGGGCAGATATGCTGGGTTAGATGTGCCAAAGGAGGTGGAACTTTTGTGGCCAAAGTGCTTGGTTTGTTTATGCCCCCACAAAACTATTTTTTGGAAGGGCTTTCTCCGATCATTAATGAGGAGGTTGATGATGAGGGTGTTGGTGTACATTTAATGTGCTGGTTCAAACTGATGATAGCTGATACTTTACTTATTGTTATTATTTTACAAATTATTCTAATTCTGTAAAATATAATTCATTAAGTTGTTTCAAATGATATAACATGGATGAGATTCCTAGATGGTTAACATGCCTACTTCTACTAACTTTAGCCTCACACATGGAACAGATGCCTTTACAAATGTTGTCATGATTTTCTGTAAAAATAATTCCACACACAAGAGGTGTTTTTTGTCTTATGTACAGGCATGACAATGGCATTCTTTGTATTAAGAACCGCTGCCACTGGTGGCTGAAACAAACAATATCCTCATCATCAACATCCTCATTAGCATCAGATAGTACACAAATATCCCTTCATCCTGTTGCATATCTGCAGTAGCATCCTCAATTTCTATGTTACCATTTTTACTTATGCTACTCATCCTCACATGTTCATAGGCTGCAGAAATGGTGGAAGGTGGCCGCTCTATGAGTACAATGTCAGAAATGTCAGACTCACACATAGCTAATATGGACACCCCTAGACTTTCCACAGGGATTTGTGAACACACAGTTTGTTCTTCAGTCTTAGTGTACTTCTTTTTTTTGGCACTGATTTGTCTGTTTTACAGGTGACACCTCTATTAGGGGTAAATTTACTAAGCACCATGTTCATTTGAATTGGAAAACACAAGCATTAATCCTATCGCAGTAATTTACTAAAGGCAAACACGGCAGTGTTTGCTCAAATAGAAATGTAAAATATGGTAGAACAGACATGTATAAACAAATGATGTCTTGATAAAGGTCTTTGTGACCGAAATGCGTCAACGTCTGTACCATGAGTAGCCTTAAGGAAATCTGTATGACACATATGGACTTTTGCTGTTTTAAATTTTTTTTTGTATTTTTCTGTGTTTTTATGTGACTCTTCTCTACGTGAAGGATTTTTTATCTTGTTGCTGCATTTATCCATTAAAAAATAAAATTTTTGACATAAGGAACAATGGTTTCTTTTTAATATTGGATGTGATTACCTCAACTGAACATCTAGCACCTGGTGGGGTAACATCTCGTTTATTGAAGAACACTTAAAGTAAACCCAGATAGGAGTCAATATATTTCCTTACGTGTGAGTTGTGGTACTCATCTAAACTGTTGTCTTAACTAAAGATACCTTGATAGGAGTGTACTGCATCACTTTTATGTGAATCTGTGGTACGCAAATCCAACCCTTATTGGCTGGAATACTTCTGTTCGTTATGGCTGGAGATGTATAGTAATATGAAAGCTCTCTACACCAAGTAAAGATACCTTGATGTGGTTGAACTTACTTGATTTAGTGTGAGTGGGGTATGCTCCCTTTTCTGGATTATCGCTAGAAGACATTAATATGTGATGTGAAGTGAAACTTGACTATAAATATGTTGTTGCTTTTGTCTCTTTTTGCTTGAGCCTTGGTGAACCAGCACTATAAAGAATCTTAAGATTTGAACTGGGACATCCATAGAACTATTCATTAGATTGACCATCAAGGGAAACTTACCATCTGGGCCCATTTTAAAAGGGATGTATTATTTTCATTTGCTTGTATTGAATTGCACGTATTGATTTATTTATTTATTTATTTAATTATTAACAGTTTCTTATATAGCGCAGCAAATTCCATTGCACTTTACAATTGGAAATAACCATGCTGTAACAAAACTGGGTAATAACAAACAGTCATAGAGGTAGGAAGGCCCTGCTCGAAAGCGTACAATCTATTGGTAAATAGGCATGGATACACAGGAATAGGTGTTATCTATTGCATAGTTGTCCACCAAATTGCAAAGATTCTTAGTGGGCTGTATGATATGGCCATACAGCAGTGATGAACCAGTTTCTTTCTTACTATTTATAGCACTCTGGACACAGATGAGTACCTATCTCTGGTATTATGTATAAATAAATACACTATCAGCCAAACTCAGTTGGTTTTGCTCATACACATCATAGAACATGGAAATTTACCTAGGATTCATATTTACAATCAATGCTGTAAATTACACAAACACTGCTGCAACAAGGAGCAAATTCAAACAAAATAGAACTTCAAATAGAGCTTTTTTTGGTTGGCTTATTTGATATGTGTGTATACTTAACCATCACTAAAAACTAATTTATGATGTGTATTAAAGGGGGTTAAGAACCTGCATTCAGGCCCACGCTGGAGGCTGAACTGTAATGCAGCACAAACTGTGAGCTCCACAGTAACTGAGGAAATAAATCCTCAATATTCACCCCCTGTCTCGAGAGACCCCTCCAAATTCGACCCCCCTGACTAAGGGAACCCTCCACTGTGGTGGGCCAAAGCTGCGGAATCGGGGAGCCGGTATACTGGCTCCCGCGGGTTGCGGCCTACCCACCACTCCGAAGCCGGGGCCTAAATTTTGGACACACACGCAGCGGGCCGTCCGGAGCATCAACCCCGGGGCCGTCCCTGGTGTACCTTTGATTGGGCCCCCTGGGATCGGACCCCCTCCCCGGACCACTGTGACACTCCACACTGCGGGAGAGAGGAGGAACGGCCGGAGCGCAGATCCTGAGGACCCGGAGCTCCGGGGGCGGCGGCCATCTTGTGTCTCGGGACCCAAAGCGGAGAGACGGACGAGAGGCCCGACGACTCCTACCTACTACAGAGGTGAGCCGCTCCCCTGGCACACTCCCCTCCACTAACACCCGCACTAATCACATGCGGACGGCCGCTGCTGGCAGCTTTGAGCTGAACGCCGGAGGGGACACAGCAACACAGCACCACTGCAAACCTCACCCTGAGGCTGGTCCTCGGTGTCCCTTCAGGGCTGGGAGGTGCTCGCGAACCCCCATATTACCTGAACCTCCCTAACCCACTAATTCTCGGAGGCGGTGTGGAGGCCCGGATACCACTGATACCTAGAGATCATCACTGGGAACCTGCTAATCAAACCATCTGCCCACCTGAAACCAAGGGGCTTATCTCAGCAACTAATAGCCCTCGGACAGGGACGGGAATTGCTGTTGGATCCCATACACATGATCTGCCCGTGCTGTACTAAGTTGTGATCTTTTCATTCACCTCCCCCTCATTACACCCACCGAAATGCACACAAACAGTGTGCAATAGATGACAGCAGCCATCTTGGGTCTCGCAGAAAGCGCTGACCCGGCTGCCTGAGGGATCCCTGGCACCTTGCAGCAACTCGCTGTACTCACCTGCCAGCCCCTTGGATCCCATGTTACCCCCCTCACCTCAACCCAACCTAACAAAACACAATTAAGTGTGACGGAACCCCACTTCACCAACACAGAGACCGCGATTCCCTGCTTCCCAAGCCGAAATTCTAAACCGTCTGGAACCTCTTACCCCCTTAGGGGACTTATTTCCCACCATGGAAAAATACGTGGCCAAAGCACCCCGTACGAATAAAAATTCTCAAAACAAAAATAAATCAATGGCCAAAGAGAGAGAACCCAGCCCTATCCTGCAGGGATCTCCGTCTTCACCAAACAGGCGAATCACTGATGACATGATACCTACCGACGTCCATGCCAGTCCATCCTCAATACAGAGGGCCAGGGAAATATCAGACATAATATCTCCTTTACTGGATGCAAAACTAGCACCCCTAATGAAAGCAATTACGTCAGCAGCAGCGCAACTGACCCAACTCACCCAACGCCTAGCTGAGGCCGAAGATCGAATATCTACCTTGGAAGATGATTATCAAACAATCCAATCCCAACAACAAACACACGATAATACCCTAGTGGCCATGTCCGACAAGATCGAAGATTTAGAAAATCGAAATCGCCGGTACAACTTGCGCCTGATTGGCCTTCCAGAAACCATCAGACAAGCAGATCTAATGGACTTGGTCACACAATGGCTCCCCACAACCCTTGACCTACCCTCTTCCCCCACCTCTTACTTAGTGGAACGAGCCCATCGCATTGGCCCTGACAGGCAATCTTCTCAATCCTCTTCGTCCCGCCCTAGACCAGTCATTTTCAAACGACTAAATTACCTTGACAAAGTGAAGATCATGGAAGCCTATCGCAAACGATCTGACCTACGATATAAGGAATCCAAACTCCTTCTATTCCAGGACTTCTCCTTTCAAGTTTCGACGCAACGACGGGAATTCTCCCCGGTATGCAAGGAACTCTATGCTAAAGACATCAGATTTGCCCTCCTATACCCGGCAAAACTGAGAATCCTCCATGACGGCAAACCTCATTTCTTCGACACGCCAGAAACAGCTCGGAATTTCCTCAAATCCCTATCATCATCACAACCTAACCCTCGAATGGATGATGCTGATTGACTTTCCTAGACCTAAGTATCTTGTTATATTGTTATGTCTTTCCCTCTTGTCTAATGGATAACACATGGTTGAATGTTGTTATATGGTTACTACACACAGGGTTGAGTGGGAATCCTGCACGCCTGCCGCAGATACGGGCGCAGTGGAACTCCCTTACTCAATTTATTCAATTTCACTTTCCACCCTTTTCCTCCTTCCCTTTTTCTAACCAAACTAAAGTTTCTGTTGCAGATAGACGGTTATTATTACTGTCTTCCTGGGTTCAAAAATGTAAAAAATGTTATGACTGGTGGCCTATATTATATCGGCTACCATTTTCTTTTTGCATTGCATTGATTAGTTACCGTATGTATACCCTAACTCCATTAGTTTGCCCGACACAACATTCTTGTCCTCCCCCTGCATGCTGGGACAGGGGAACGGACTTTTGCTTGTGGCTTCTCCTTCTGCGTTCCATTAGACTGGGTATTGGATAATGCCAGCCCCTGGAGACACTGAGGCCTCTACAGATGGCTCAAAGACGTCTCTTAAGTTAGTCTCGTGGAACGTAGAGGGCTTGAACACACCAATCAAGAGGAAAAAAATCTTGACTCACCTCAAAAAATTTCATCCTGATATAGTATTCCTACAGGAGACACACTGGCGTCTCCATGACCCCAATACACTTAGGGACACCTGGGTGGGAGACTTCAAAAGCGCTTCCTACACTGCTAAAACAAGGGGAGTACTTCTTCTGTTCCGCAGATCTTTGAACTATAAGATTAAAGATGACTGGGTAGACCCTGAGGGCAGGTTTTTGTTCCTAAAGATGGAGATCGAGGGAGAACTTTTTACTCTAGCATGTATTTACGCCCCTACAGGACCGAATGCTTCCTTTTTTCTCAGATATCTTCGTTAAATTACAGGATTGGATAGAGGGAGTCTTGATCATAGGGGGAGACCTTAATATTGTGATGGACCTGCTACTAGATGTGTCTGGTGGCCCCAGACAGCTGAATTACAATAGATCCATTCCACCATCCCTGTCACTAATGCAAGAATCTTTACAACTGCTAGACCCATGGAGATTCCTCCACCCTGATTCTAGGGAGTATTCCTTCTTCTCACACCCCCACAAAATATTCTCCAGATTGGATTACTGGCTAATACCCGCCTCCGCAATACATAGAATAATTGACTCCACCATAGCTAGTATACTCATATCCGATCACGCTCCCATCACCCTGACAATAAAGCTAGCCACACCCCGACAATGCTCCTATACCTGGCGATTCCCTGAATACCTTGCCCACTCTGAGGACTTCAAACTCTTTCTGACACAATCCTATCTCAACTATGCACATGATAACACAGCACATGTCAATGACGTAAATCTTTTCTGGCAGGCTTCTAAACCCGTCCTTAGAGGGCAGATTATTTCCTATGTCGCTGCCAAGATAAGACAACTTCGGGAAAGGATGACAGAGGGATCCCTCCAGGTTACCGCGGCTTATTCCCAATTGCTAGCCGACCCATCCGAGGCTAACAGGAAATTATATAAAGATACCAAATTGATTCATGACACCCTCTGTGCTGAACAGGCCAAGCTATTCCTCTCCTTCCAGTCCAACAGATACTTTCGCTAGGGTAATCGCCCAGGGAAATTATTAGCAAACATGGTAAAAACTCATGCAACACCAAAATATATCTCCTCAACTTTCCTAACCTTCTTTGAGAAATTATACACCGCACCACCCGATAACCCTACTGTAGGCATGGACTTTTTGACACAAGCAAATCTCCCCACGCTTTCTGAGAGCGATAGAGATTTCCTCACCAGCCCCGTTACTGCAGCAGAACTGGAATCAACCATCAAATCCCTAGCAAATGGGAAATCCCCAGGCCCCGACGGTATGTCGGCGACCTATTACAAGCTACTTCTCCCACACTTAAGCGAGCACCTCAGGCAATTATAAAATGCGCTTTTGCAGGGACACCCTGCCCCGACAGGCTTTAATACGGCTTGAGTCATTGTCCTCCCTAAACCTAATAAGGACTATACTTTAGTCTCATCCTACCGACCAATTTCACTGTTTAACCAGGATTTTAAGATATTCACAAAGATTCTTGCCACCCGTCTCCAAATGGTTCTACCAAAACTGCTACATCCTGCCCAAATAGGATTCATGCGTAATAGACACTCAGTACATAATGTCCGCTCATTGCTGGCAGCTATGTATAAAACACACGATTCATTGGAACTAGACAATATGGTGTTGAGCTGTGACGCAGACAAAGCTTTTGACCAAGTGTCTTGGGCCCACATAGACAGATTACTTAGACTTCAAAACTTTGGTACTGACTTTATTAAGGTTTTCCACATCATTTACCAAACACCGCAAGCATTTTTGACGGTACATGGCCACAACTCGAGACTATTTTCCTTATATCGCGGCACCAGACAAGGCTGCCCCCTATCCCCCCTCTTATTCAATTTGGCCTTGGACCCCCTTTTTCGCCATTTCTGTAGAGAAAACAGATGGCAGGGTATAAAACTGGCCAATCATGAAATCAAATTCTCAGCATTTGCAGATGATATTTTACTTTACTTTAGCAATCCCCGAAAAGCCATACCGCACTTACTTGACATTCTAGACTCATTTGAACTAGTCTCTGGCTTTAAAATTAATCACTCTAAAACAGAAGCCTTGGCTTTCTTTCCCTCAATAAAGACAGGCTGGGGAGAAACGTTCCCATTTCACTGGGCCACAAACAATTGCATTACTTACCTAGAAATTATATTCCCTGATCACCCATCCAAGCTATATTCGCTTAACCTCCCCTCACTATTTGCTAGGACATATGCAGACTTTGCCAGATGGTCCCACCTTCCCCTCACATACACTGGCAGAAGTCACTTGTATAAAATGATAAGCTTTCCCCGCTTCCTTTATGTATTACAGATGCTCCCGCTGATCCCACCCAAACACATGCTCGCTCAATTGGACAAAGCACTGTCCAAATTTATCTGGGCAAATAAACACCCTAGATTCTCTTTATTCAAATTACGCCAACCTAGTTCTCTTGGAGGCCTAAATTTACCATGCCTTCACTCCTATGCCTTGGCAGCCAACTACAGGATCGCTTTAGACTGGATTGGCGGCCGAGACATATATGCCAACACGCAGCTGGAACAATCTTTTACTCCCTCTCAGACTTTGGTATCCTTGTCACACACTACCCCTGCCTCCACGCCACAACATGTGACGGACAATATACTTGTCTTCTCGACCTGTGTTGCCTGGAGACAGATTCGCTTTCGACTAAAAATATCACAATATACATCATTATTCCTACCTCTTTGGGGTAACCCAGATTTCAAACCTCACAATACCTCCCCTATATTTCAGACTTGGTACGATGGGGTCTAAAATTCATTCATCATTTTTTACATACCGAAACTCTGACCCTACTTACACACTCCCAAATTATGGCACGTTTCCCATCCTTACAAATCCCATTCTTTCCATTCCTTCAAGCATGTAGTTATGTACAAAAGGTTGCATCCTCGTTATCCATACAGGATAGCTCCCATGCCCTGGACAGAACATTACGACTCACCCCAAATAGTAACTTTCCCACAGCACTCATATACACACATTCCCGCACCCTATTGGATGTGGAATCCGGCTCAACAGGCCTCCTAAAATGGAAACTGGAATTCCCAGATCTCACTATGAAACTGATCCTGGAGGCCAACACCTACCTCAGTCACATACTCAGTCACATACTCAGAAATGCACCAAAAAATTCTACATAGAGCATATGTCACCCCCAAGCTATGACACCTCATCGGAGCAGCCCCTTCCTTTCACTGTTTCAAGTGTACTGCTCCAGAAGCAGATCTTGTACACTGTCTATGGTCGTGCCCCAAGGTACGTGCACTCTGGCAGGCGCTCCAATCATATATTACGACCGACTTACAGTTACAATTCACCACCACTAAGACATGGGCATTCTGGGGCATACTCCCGAAACAACCCACTCTCGGTCTGTCCAAGGGACAACGCATTCTATTAATTAAACTAGCAGCTACTACAAAAAAAACGATTCTCTCACAATGGATATCCACTGATCCTATCCCCATCTCACTATTACATCCTAGGATCTCTCATCTATTCCATCTAGACTGGACCAATACTGCCATACAGAAAGACAAACTGACCGAGAAATTCTTCCATATTTGGCTACCCTATGTCCAGACCCTCCCCCAGGTTACAAAGGAGGCTCTGCGGAAATGTTTCAAAGACACTAGGTGGTACTTGCTAGAGACCCTAGATTCCACAACCCCCCCCTTTTGAGCCCAAGATTCTACATTGCTTATACATACCAGCTAACTCTCCCTTAATCTAGATACTGGTACACATCCTCTACTGTTTCAATACTATTGCTACCTAGGGCATACACGGAGTGTAATCATATTTATTGTTACTAAATGTCTATGCTACACTGATAATGTAATGCATACTGTAAATTCTGTTTTACTGTTTTACTGTTAACTCACTGGTCAATAAAAAAATTTTTGAAAAAAAAAAAAAGAACCTGCATCCACTTCCCTGATGACAAAAAGGCTGAGCAATTGGCTTTTGTGAACATGCTGGGTGCTGTGGTAATTCAGCCCCTGTAGCTGATGTGCGAAAATAGCTATGAAGTGATTTTTGCACAGCTGCACATGCGTGTACGCCGGTACGCACATGTGCAAGGTCCTAAACTGCATTCTCTGCAAAGACAATGGGGGTTTATTTACTAATATTTGTGTTTTTGCCGTTTTTAAGGGTGTTTGAACTCGAATGGTATCGGGTGCATTTTACTGCAACTTTTTGAATCCTGATACGGTTATTCACTAAGCTGCCGAGTTTTGCACAATCGTTTTTTCCGATGTCGATGTGATTCGTAATATCAGGCAGTGTTTTACGGGAGTGATGAGTAAAACACTGCCTGACAAAACACAAGGAATCCTGGCCGGATCTGTGTGATCCGTGCAGGGCTTCATTGTGTACCTTAAAAAGTTGTTTAAAGTCTTTAAAAATCTGAAAAAAATTCCGTGGGGTCCCCCCTCCTAAGCACAACCAGCCTCAGGCTCTTTGTGCCGGTCCTGGTAGAAAAAATATGGGGAAAAAAATGACAGGGGTTCCCCCATATTTCTTCAACCAGCACCGGGCTCTGCGCCTGGTCCTGGTTCCAAAAATACGGGGGACAAAAAGCGTAGGGGTGCGGTCGGAAACCCGACCACGCACTGAAAGGGGCCCCATGTTTACACATGGAACCCCTTTCCCCGACTGTAGTGTCTGTCAGGCAGCACACGGCACAGATACAATGTAGCTCCTATGCGCTCCATTATAGCCAATGGTGGGAACTTTGCGGTCAGCGTTGAGGTTACTTTCGGTCAACCGCTGACCGCAAAGTTCCCACCATTGGCTACAATGGAGAGCATAGGCGCTACATTGTATCTGTGCCGTGTGCTGCCTGACAGACACTACAGGAGCACACAGCCAATCAGGAGAGTGCCACGACGTGGCGCTCCCTGATTGGCTGAAGGGACCCTCTTTGACAGGAGTCAGGGGGGGTCCTGGCAGTCGGGGAAAGGGGTCCCATGTGTAAACATGGGGCCACTTTCAGTGCGTGGTCGGGTTTCCGTTTTATTATTTTGCCAAGTACGTGGATTATACAAAGAACAGAAGGTACACTGGATTATGTGAGTATAATTTTTTTCACAGGTACCCCAAGGATTCTACATGGAGAAGAGGACCGAGCCTCGTGGGAACATAGGTAAGTATGTATGTATGGAGGTGTGCATGTATGTAATAAACTTATACTGTCACGGTGTGTGTGTCCTGTTTTTTGGGGGGTATTTTTTTAGTAGTAGTACTACAGGTACCAGCGGGCCCGGTTTTCCACCGCATGCTGGTACTTGTGGTTCTCCAAGTACCAGCTTGCGGGGGAGGCTTGCTGGGACTTGTAGTACTGCTACTAAAAACAATATTCACATTTTTTACATAAGGCTATCAGCCCCCCATCCGCTGCCCTTGGATGGGGGGGACAGCCTCGGGCTTCACCCCTGGCCCTTGGGTGGCTGGAGGGGGGACCCCTTGATTTAAGGGGTTCCCACTCCTCCAGGGTACCCAGGCCAGGGGTGACTAGTTGGGTATGTAATGCCAGGGCCGCAGGGACCAGTATAAAAGTGTCCCCCGGCTGTGGCATTATGTACCTGGCTAGTGGAGCCCGGTGCTGGTTTCAAAAGTACGGGGGACCCCTACGCTTTTTGTCCCCCATATTTTTGGAACCAGGACCAGGCGCAGAGCCCGGTGCTGGTTGATTAAATATGGGGGAACCCCTGTCATTTTTTTCCCCATATTTTTTCAACCAGGACCGGCTCAAAGAGCCCGAGGCTGGTAATGCTTAGGAGGGGGGACCCCACGCAATTTTTTTTTCAGATTTTACACTAAACAGACCCTTTCCCATAGATAACCATGCACAGATCTCACTAATCCGTGCATGGTTATCCAAACTCGACTGGAAAAAGCAGGTCTATTTTTTTGCTGCTTTTTTTAACGAATGGAAAAAAACAGACCCGCACTTGAGCACTCAGAAACTAACACCCAAATACGAATGAATAGTGAATGCCGTATTCTGTGAATTAACAGCCGCTTTTGACCGATGGTCTATTCATTCGTATTTCTGAACGTTGTCATTTAAACCATTACGAATAGTCCAAACACTGCCGAGATTGGTGCTTAGTGAATTCCCGGATTGGGACTTAGAAAAAAAAACACAAATCGGACAAACTCGGATTATTAGTAAATACTGGCCCTGGAGAGGAATGGGAACAGGGGGTTGACATTTAAGGGGTTCAGTCTGAACAACAGATGTGTATCCGGGCCATTCCTGGGGCAGGTTGCGGTGGCTGCAAGAACTCACACACAGTTGCTGTGACCAAATACATGGCAGGTAGCCATCTGCCTTTGCAGCTAGGCTGCATGGGCAGAGGGCTACACAAAACATGCAAAAGCATAGCTGCTATGCAATGCTTTTGCATATCTGTGGGGGAGCAGGGCCCAGCATGCAGGGTGGACTTGCCCTGTGCTGGGCGTTTCCCAGTCTGTCAAAGAATTTGATCGTAGATGTGCATTTTTACGTACATCTATGATCGGTCTGAATTATCCCCTGAACATGGTCAGCAGGTTGTGCCGGTACCACATAGGCTGCGCAGGCCTCATTTTTTTAGGGCCATTTAAACCTAAAAGCATTTGCTGATGGTGATGTCATACTGGAACTAGATCCTGACAGCATGCTCACACTCTGTCCCAGGTCTGCATAAACTCCTGCCTGTGTTCCACTTTCTGGCTACTGGAAGCTTTCAGTCTGTCACTGGCAGAGTTATTGGGGTCTCACAGTCCACCCTCTCCTGCTACCTCTACCAGGTGCTGGAGGCTATTCAGCCCTATAAAGATGTCTCTATATGCTTCCCTAGCTAGGAGTGACAGTGGCATACTGTCAGTGTAGCTTTTTTTTATTTCAGACTTGTTCAGTGTTTCTGGTTGTGATTAATTGCAAACACACTGGGCTGAGACCTCCTTTGGGGAGGCAGCCAACTTCCTCAATATACATCACATGCACTCTCCTAATGTGCAGGTGGTTTGTCATGCAAATCTCACAAGCATGAGTGTTGTGGTCAGTTACTCTGGCTGACATCATGATTCCTTCATCCTCAGCCAGTAATCCCTCTATGACAAATTTGAAGTCAGACGAATACTAGAGGGGTGGCTGCTGAGTACATACCCTGTAATGCAAACACACAAACCACTATACTACTTTATACCTAAATTTGAAACTACTGTATATTATCTACTGTATGTGTTTCAGGTGATATTGGATATGGCTGTTTCTCCTGGCTTCTGACTCCATTGTCACTTCCTAATTCCCCTGCCAAACACAAATACAGTCATGCACATAAGGTCACTTAATCAGTTATAGAAAGATGTTTTGGTGTGCTGAATATCGGTTTTGGTGTCTGGATAAATCGGCTGGCCATTTGTTGTATAGAACTTTTAAGGTGACTAAGATTGTGTTCAGCTGCTGTTTCTTCATAAAATGTGTTTGCAACAACATCTGCCACATGACAATGAAGAAGACAGTCAGCAAGTAGTGGAGTTAATTCCATATGGATACAGTTTGAGTACAGAATTAGTGAGGCAGGTAAAGCAGCAAGTCATTGATGAACACTACAGTGGTAAGTATATATCAAATACTGGGGAAGATGTATTTACCTGGAGAAGGCAATAGGAAGTGATAAACCAGTGATAAGTGCAAGGTGACAAATGCCCCAGCCAATCAGCTCCAATATGCAAATTGACAGGAGCTGAATGGCTGGTACGTTTATCATCTTGTACTTATCATTGGTTTATCACTTCCTTATGCCGTCTCCAGGCTTAATACATCTGCCCCACTATTCCCTTTTTAAAACAATAAAAAATATAGGTATAGTAATGTAGTCATACTATCACCAAAAAATTTATGTTAAATATGTTATGTGCTACAAACTATCCACTAACATATGTGGTAAGTATGTGTGCTACAAACATTAAAGTATTTGTGGCCCGATTCAGCATGAGTTGTAGTTTTGTGATAAATCACACAACTTCAACTCACTTCTCTAACAAGCACAGGGCAAGGGGCCACCCCGCATGTCGGGTCCTGGTGTCCACTAATGTGCAAGCACTTCGCTTAACAGTGAAGTACAGTACTCGCATGATAAGGGAAGCCCTCTGCATACGCAGACTAGCTGCATGGGCAGTCAGAGGCCCACCGTTGTTTAGGCCACAGCGGCTGCATGTGACATTTACAAGGCTAAACCATCCCTTGTACGTGATTTCCCCTTTAAAAAAAAACTACGAGTTCAGACAGCATCCCGCATGGCCACTGAAATAGGGTGCTATTACATCTGGCCCAAAGACTTTTGACAAATTGTCTGTTTGAAATTGTACATTAAAATATTTATACATTACAAACATTACATTCCTCCCCATGTATGTACTATACCCCCCTCCTCACTGACTACTGTTTCCTCCTGACAGGTCTATTCCTCTCCATGTATGTATTATACTCTTGGCAGCTTAATTCCTCCCCATTTATGTATTATACCCTTCCTCTTCACTGACTGATGTTCCCTCCTGAAAGGTTTTATTTCTCTCTCTGAGTGGCATAAAGTGTATAAGGATGTAATGTGTGTAAGGAGTATTATTCTGTGGAGTAATGTAAATAAGGAACACTACTGTGTGGAGTAATGTGAATAAGGGACACTACTGTGTGGAGTAATGTGAATAAGGGACACTACTGTGTGGAGTAATGTGAATAAGGGACACTACTGTGTGGAGTAATGTGAATAAGGGACACTACTGTGTGGTGTAATGTGAATAAGGGGTACTACTGTGTGGAGTGATATGAATAAGGGACACTACTGTGTGGAGTAATGTGAATAAGGGACACTACTGTGTGGAGTAATGTGAATAAGGGACACTACTGTGTGGAGTAATGTGAATAAGGGGTACTACTGTGTGGAGTCATGTGAATAAGGGACACTACTGTGTGGTGCAATGTGAATTTGGGGTACTACTGTGTGGTGTAATGTGAATAAGGGAACTAGAAACTACTGTGTAGTGTAATACAGTATGAATAAGGAACAATACTATGTGGTGTAATGTGAGTAAGGAGCATTAGTGTGTGGCATCATTTGAATTGGGGGTACTATTGTGTGACCATGTCCATTCCCCATAAGACCATGCCCCTTTTTCAGCATGCATTGTCCATATTTACAGTATGGATTTGGTGCCAGTTCCTTACTTTGCCAGGGGAGCTTGTGACCCTAGATACTGTATACCCCCGATTAAATTTTTGCCGAAATGAGCTTCCCTTTAATCATTCAGATACTGAAAGTTTTGCTGTTTGTTGGGCAGTCTCAAACTATACAGTATGTGTCTTGGCTTCACAGTAAACATAAAGATGTAAGAAAATGTGTTCTCAGTAGTCTGATGACTTTCAATTTAGTTAGTCTCAATTCGTTCTATAGATGTTATATGACATGACCATTCCTCATTCCCTGTCAGAAGTACACTTCCTGAAGCTTAAATCAATCTTTATACTAAATGATCAAGTTAGTTAAGAAAGGGCTAAACTGATTATCCCAAATTGAATAGTAATCAAATTGAATTACTACATTCTTGTGGGAAAGCTGTAGTAATTGTGACATTTTTCTAGTATGTCTCATCAGCTGTTGTGAGTGAAAAACAGATTGTCACCAGTCTGTAGTGAATGATGGAGAGAACAACTGCAGTTGCATGACACAGTGGTTAGAGATAATGAGCAGGATGCAGATCTCCTCTACAAAGATGCAGTGCAGGAACTGCAAGTGAGGATCAGTTTTAAGTAAATAAATCAGCATTACTCAGTCAGTACATAGTGATAATGGTACTGATATAAAAATGTAACATCGTACATGAGAAATACTCTTTCATGTTTTTTTTTCAATGCTATTAACACGGGTGGTATTCATGTGACCGCCGGTCAGCTGACCGACAGTCACATGACCTCCTCCACCAGCCCGACGGGTCACTGTCCCGATGGTCGGCATGCCGACCAACAGGGACTATTTCCACTCGTGGGTGTCCACGACACCCATAGAGTGGGAATAGAACCCGTGGCAACCGCAGGTCGCCACCAAGCCCGCAGCGTGGCGAGCGCAGCGAGCCCGCAAGGGGCTTGCTGCACTCGCCCCTCCCCGCCGGGATCCCGACGTCGGTATGCTGCCGGGATCCCGGCGTCGGTAGGCTGACCGGCGGTCAGCCGTACTACACCCATTAACACCACTAAATATTATAAATTGTTAATAAAGTAATATGGAGTGTGATATATGTCCTTAGCTACATACGTGGTTTTTTTCCTGATAGAAGGATATAGTGGAAAAGACAAGCCGCAGAAGAAAAAAACTGGAAGGGGTAAGAAGAGACACCTGCAAAACTAAGAAGAGAGAGAAAGTGGAATCCCAGACAAATCATAGGAGTGAGAGGGAGAGGAGAACACCAGATGAGGTACTGAAGTGGGTGACATACGGTAAGACACAGCTCACAAGGAGGTAGATGGGTATTATATACCTCCCAACATGACCCTCTCCAGGAGGGACACAATGCTCTGCTCCTGGACTTCCCTATTAATTTAGGATTGCCAGCACCTGTGCTGAAATACCTTTCTTATCCATTAACCTGTTCAAATTAGGTGCCGGCAATCATACATTAAGAGAAAAGTCCAGTAGCAGAGCATTCTGTCCCTCCTGGAGAGGGTCATGTTGGGAGCTATGTATTAATAAGTTAAAGATAAGTAAAGTAGAGAACACAGAGGCATAGCTTGAACTTTGTGGGCCTAATAAAAAACATTTTGAACCCAACCCATTTTATAGAGAGACATCTCTTTCCTCAAAGATTGTGCATTTTATGCCCAATAGTAGTTCCATGGTTATTGTTATGACCCCCAGTAGTGCCCTAGCTCATTTTATGAACCATAGAAGTACCCTAGTTCATGCTATGCACTATAATAGTGTCCTACAGTAGTTCACATTATAACATAATGCAGACCCTCCAACATGACCCACCCAACTAGGTACAAAATGCTCTGTTTCCGGACTTCCCTCTTAATTTATGATTTCCATCATCTGTGTTGAACTAGTTAAATGATAAGAAAGCTGTTTCTTCACAGGTGATGGCAATAATAAATTAAGAGGTAAGTCCAGAAACAGAGCATTTTGTACCTAGTGGGGCGGGTCATGTTAGAGGGCATGCATAATGTGCTCCCAGTTCATATTATGCCACATTGTAGTGCTCCCATTTCACAATGTGTCATATTCTAGCACTGTCAGTACACATTATGCCACACAGTGATTCAAGTCCACAAAATGTCACATTGTAGCTCTGTCAGCACACATTATGTCACACAGTGCATCCACCGCTGCTGCTGGTTTATGTAATGGGACCCGCTAGAATATGCTGATTCTTCATGCTGCAGACAGTTGAATGATAGCATAGCTGAAGCCCTGCCAATTCACTGTGGGCTCCAGTCCCCATAGACCGGCTGAGATCGCTATCTACACAATTCTGTAAGTCGAGTATATACATATATATGTATATATATATATATATATATATAAAAGAATCCTTCCCAAGTCCTATGCAGAGCCTTGCACCATTTATGATGCACAGCCTGATGAAAAGACCGTAATGGTCTTGAAACGTTGCTGCCTCAGCCGTTCCTTGCCACTCTGTGTCGTAAATGGCATATTGGCATGTTAACGCTTCTCCTCAGACGCTTTTAATTTAGATTTTTGGGTAATTTTACTGAACTTTTGTTTTTTGGATTATACATGCTCTCTACTATGACATTGGGCATCGGCCTTGGCAGACGACGTTGATGGCATTTCATCGTCTCGGCCATGACTAGTGGCAGCAGCTTCAGCACTAGGTGGAAGTGAATATTGATCTTTCCCTATTTTACCCTCCAAATTTTTGTTCTCCATTTTTTAATGTGTGGAATTACTGTATATGCCAGTAATATATCAATAGCAATGGCCTACTGTACTGTACTATATGTATACTGCTGGTCACCAAAATGCTGTACTGTCCTACTATATACTCCTCACAATAATGCAGCACAGAGATAGTATTCTTGACACAGAGCTGCAAGATACAGCAATGGCCTACTGTACTGTACTATGGCCCTCATTCCGAGTTGTTAGCTCGTTAGCTGCTTTTAGCAGCATTGCATACGCTAGGCCGCCACCCAGAAACACCCACTTCCTGTCAATAACATCCCGATCACTTCAACGATGAAAATTCTTCGTTCGGACGTGAGTAAATCTACTAAGTTTTGTGCTAAAATACTTGCAGCATAGATATAGTATACTTGACACAGAGCTGCAAGATACAGCAATGGCCTACTGTACTGTACTATATGTATACTGCTGGTCACCAAAATGCTGCACTGTCCTACTATATACTGCTCACAATAATGCAGCACAGAGATGGTATACTTGACACAGAGCTGCTAGATACAGCAATGGCCTACTGTACTATACTACTATAATTATTTACTGGTGGTCCCCACAATACAGCACACTGAGCACAGATATTTGCAGCACACTGAGCACAGATATGGAGCGTTTTCAGGCAGAGAACGTAGATATTTTCAGCACACTGAGCACAGATATTTGCAGCACACTGAGCACAGATATTTGCAGCACACTGAGCACAGATACGGAGCTGTTCAGGGAGAGAACACAACCACTTCCTCTCCGTTCAATCTCCAATGCACGAGTGAAAATGGAGGCGATGCGCTGCTCTTTATATAGAATACGAATCTCGCGAGAATCTGACAGCGGGATGATGATGTTCGGCCGCGTTCGGGTTAACCGAGCAAGGCGGGAAGATCAGAGGCTGCCTCGGAACCGTGTAAAATAGGTGAAGTTTGGGGGGGGGGATCCGATCTCAACGGACCGAACCCGCTCATCTCTAATATATATAATCAGTGCTTCCCCAGCCTATGACCTCACCGCACGTCACTGTACATATATGCCACACTGAAGTGCCCCCAGTTCATACAGATATGTCCTCATTGCTGCAGTCATGCCAAACATACTGTACCCTTTTTGGCCTGCCAGGTCATGTGTAACTGGGCTTGCGCTGAGTGTCTTTTTCGCACAGATGTGTGTCTTAATGCGATGTAGCTAAACTGTATTCCAAGACTGCATGGATTAATTTGATATGTGACACTTATTCACTTATTGTTTATATATGTGTGTGTGAAGGAGTCTGAATCTGGATCTGAGTCGCAATGCCAGCGGGGACTTCTCAGGGATGGCATGCTGACATATTCACTGTCCCTTAAATGATTTTTACTTCATAGCACTAAGGAGTAAGTAAAAAATGCTAAGAATTCTGACTAATTATTTGACCCTACAGGGTATATAGTGATTAGAGATGTGCAGCGGGAATTTTTTTCGTGTTTTGTGTTTTGGTTTTGGATTCGGTTCCGCGGTCGTGTTTTGGATTCGGACGCATTTTGGCAAAACCACCTTTCGGATTTTTGGCGGATTCGGATGCGTTTTGGATTCGGGTGTTTTTTTCAAAAAAACTCAAAAACAGCTTAAATCATAGAATTTGGGGATAATGTGATCCTATAGTATTATTAACCTCAATAACCATAATTCCCACTCATTTCCAGTCTATTCTGAACACCTCACACCTCACAATATTATTTTTAGTCCTAAAATTTGCACCGAGGTCGCTGGATGACTAAGCTAAGCGACACAAGTGGCCGACACAAACACCTGGCCCATCTAGGAGTGGCACTGCAGTGTCAGACAGGATGGCAATTAAAAAAATAGTCCCCAAACAGCACATGATGCAAAGATAAATAATAAAAAAGAGGTGCAAGATGGAATTGTCCTTGGGCCCTCCCACCCACACTTATGTTGTATAAACAGGACATGCACACTTTAACAAACCCATCATTTCAGCCACAGGGTCTGCCACATGACTGTGGCTGAAATAACTGGTTGGTTTGTGCCCCCACCAAAAAAGAAGCAATCAATCTCTCCTTGCACAAACTGGCTTTACAGAGGCAAGATGTCCACCTCATCCTCATCGTACGATTCCTCACCCCTTTCACTGTGTACATCCTCCTCCTCACAGAGTATTAATTCATCCCCACTGGAATCCACTATCACAGGTCCCTGTGTACTTTCTGGAGGCAATTGCTGGTAAATGTCTCAACTGAGGAATTTATAATTCATTTTGATGAACATCATCTTCTCCAGATTTTCTGGAAGTAACCTCCTACGCCAATCGCTGACAAGGTGAACGGCTGCACTAAACACTCTTTCAGAGTACACACTGGAGGCGGGGCAACTTAGGTAAAATAAAGCCAGTTTGTGAAAGGGCCTCCAAATTGCTTCTTTTTCCTGCCAGTATAAGTACGGACTGTCTGACATGCCTACTTGGATGCTGTCACTCATAGAATCCTCCACCATTCTTTCAATGGTGACAGAATCATATGTAGTGACAGTAGACGACATGTCAGTAATCGTTGGCAGGTCCTTCAGTCCGGACCAGATGTCAACACTTGCTCCTAACTGCCCTGCATCACCACCAGTGGGTGGTTTGGGGAATTTTATCCTTTTCCTGACAGCTCCAGTGGCGGTAGAAAATGAAGGAGGAGCTGTTGGCGGGTCACGTTCCGCTTGACTTGACAATTGTCTCACCATCAGGTCTTTGAACATCTGCAGACTTGTAAAAAAAAAAAAAAAAGAATTTTGTCGTGCGCAAGAAGCAGCCTGTCACTGGTTAACTCCTAGAGGTGTCCTTAACCCCTCACCAATAGTGCAAACATAAACAAAAAATTGAGAAAATCACTTAACCAGCGCTTCTGTTGGTTCAGAGGTTCATTTGTTCTTCTCAGATCATCTCCATCATATTGCATATATAACAAAGAGATAGGAAAGAGAATATAGTGTAATACAATTTTTTAATAACAAACAACGTAAAAACAATAAAATCCAGCTGTCTGTGCAAAAGGCATTTTAGACAGGTAGGCTTCTCAGTCAGAATAGATACAATGGAGGTTTACCAGATTTGGTGGAACTGTGGTTTAGACGGTTCAAAAACAGCATATAGGTATGGTGGGAATCCCGGAAACGTCACTCATAATTGTCCCAACTGCTGATTCTATGCAGGTTCTCCTTCAGAGTATTAAAGCTGAGATGCCTCCTTCATCAACGCGTTTCCTCCCCTACTGGGGTCTTTATATATAAATAACTCTGTGCACAGAGTTATATATATATAAAGACCCCAGTAGGGGAGTAGGGGAGGAAACGCGTTGGTGAAGGAGGCATCTCAGCTTTAAGGGTGTTTACATTGCATAAACCCCTCTCTTTCCCTGCACAGAAGAGTTACTATATATTCCTAGACCGAAATTAGTCCAAGTTGTCTGATCTCTTTCAGTACAACAGGAAAGCTTTCATCTAAGGAGAAAAGATACTCATACTCAGTGTGTTGAATCATGAGCGGTTTCAGCCTCAGTAAAGAATTAGGGAGTAGGAGAGAAAGATGGAATGAAGAACAGGGGTCACTATTTAGTGATGCCCATACTAACAGTAAACAGAATCATTGAATGGACAATCTAGTTGAATTAAAAAATCTATTATACAAACAAACAAAGGCGCATTGGAGTAAGACCACATTTGACAATTACGTCAAATATGATATGACACCAAGAGGTCTTAGACCCAAAATATTTCCATCATTTGAATTGGAGGATGATTTGAAAAAAGAATGGGAGGAGGCACTCCTTAAATGCTCCAAGAATCTTATCGAAATATTGATAAAGCATGATAACAGACACCTGGAATATTGTTCTAATGAAATAGACAAAATTGGAGAGAAACTTAAAACATATGAAAAAGAGGAGGAATTTCAGAAAATGTATGAGAAATACAAAAATGATCTTGATAAATTTGAAAAGGGGCTCATGGAGCGTAAGAGAAATAAATTCCTTAGGGATAAAAAAGATTACGTCCAGAATACCGTCTACAAATGGAATCTCAAACCAAAGAGGCAAGATGTGGATGGTTCTGTCGATTATAGCTCCTCAGAATTGGAGTCATCCGAAGGGGAAGGAACCAGTAACACATCTAGGGATAAATGGCAACGGGCCCGTTTTTTAGGGTTTGGTCCCAACCCCAGAGAAGGGGATCGTGGACCAGACGATCTCAGAAGACCAGACGGGGAGGCAGGAAACACAAGAAAAAAAGATGCCAGAGATTGGAAGAGATATCCGCAGAGGACGAAACGACCCTACAGGAGAATGTAACAGATGATGATTTACAAATCATTAATCTTACTGGCAAAATATTAAATCCAATCCAATTAAAGCTCCTATCTAAAGGTTTGAGTTTCTCACCAGTACACGAAATAGATCGATTTGATGTTCAAAAAGACCTATGTCTGTATGCTAGGAAACTATTGTTAAAAAAATTTCACAGTAACAGGGAAAGAGAGAAAGAACATACACCCAATTTAGACCAAGGAACCCTGTCCGCTCTTGGTGAAGAAGAAAGACAAGCCCTAGCCATATTGGAAGAACTGGCAGAGGACTTTCAAGTAACACAAGAGGATAATCTCTCCACCGTGAGACCAATTCTAAAGAAGAAATCTACATTTTTTCCTAATTCACAAATCTGTCCTCAAGTACAGTTATTTTTAGATTTGGTTTCTCAAGAATTGGATAAGATCTTTATCCAAAGACGACTAAATAAGCATAATAATGTTACCAAAGAAGAACAGAAAGCCTTGGAAGAAATCATCGGGTGGGATGACACCATTATAAAACCCTCAGATAGAGGGGGTAACATTGTCTTGTGGAGCAAGGATGCGTACCTTAAAGAGGCATACAGACAGTTATCTGATGTCTCTACATACAAGAAACTCATTTTTAATCCTACTGCCAATTTTCATAAACAATATAACATCCTCATTCAAAATGCTCTGAAAGATGGGATCATCACTAAGACAGAAGCAGAATTTTTGGATGTGAAAGATCCCAAAACACCTACTTTCTATATGTTACCAAAGGTGCATAAACACAGAGACTCCCCACCGGGAAGGCCCATAATATCTGGGATTGAAAGCTTAACAGAGAAAGCTAGTGTATTCATTGATGAGAACCTCAGACATTTTGTCCTAGAACTGCCTTCACATGTAAGAGATTCCATGGACGTATTAAACAAATTGGAAAACCTGGACCTCCCACCAAACACATGGCTATGCACCTGTGATATCGAATCGTTATATACGAGTATAGATCATAACACAGGAATCAAAGCAGTTGAATATTTTTTGAACATGAGGAGACATGAGGAGTTTAATGGTTTCATCTTACAACTTCTCGAATTTGTCTTAACCAAGAATTTTTTCCTTTTTGATGACAAACATTTCCTGCAGGTTCGGGGCACAGCGATGGGTAGCACGTGTGCCCCGACGTATGCCAATTTATATCTAGGCTGGTGGGAGAAGCAGTGGGTCTTTAATCATGCCAATGAAAAATACACAGACCATATAATTGGATGGCATAGATTTATTGACGATGTCCTAATTGTCTGGGAAGGGGAGCGTGAGCTATTGGAGGAGTTTATATCAATCCTTAATAACAATGAATTCAATCTAAGGTTGACATTTGACATCAATTCTCAAAGCGTCACGTTCCTAGATCTCACCATCACGAAAACAGATGATGACAAAATCCTCACAGACGTCTTTCGCAAAGCCACAGCTACTAACAGTATTTTACATCATAGTAGCTCACATTTCCCAGCCACTTTGAGGGGCATACCAAAGGGAGAATACATTAGGCTGAGGAGAAACTGTTCTGAGGACATCACTTTTGAAGAAAGAGCAAAAGAACTCAAAAATCGGTTGGAGAAAAGAGGATATAAGAAAAAAACCTTGGAACTGGCTTACAATAACACCAAAAAGATGCCAAGAACTGATTTATTAACTCCAAAGAAGAAGATCACAGGGCAAAATCAAACCAGATTCATAGGTACTTACTGCAAGGAATGGAAAAGTATTAATCAAGCCTTGCAGAAACACTGTCATGTTCTCATGACAGATGAAGACCTTAAGAAAGAAATTGGCAGTAGGATTCAAATTAGTTGGAGAAAATCTCCCAATTTACGAGACAAATTAGTGCGTAGCCACTTTATTAGAACAAAGAAACCAGATCCACCGGTAGAGGGCTGTTATCAATGTGGTAAATGTAAGGCGTGTGGTTTTATACAACCAACGAAAATTTACTCTAACAAATATAATGATGCTGTCAAAATCCGTGGTTTTATCAACTGTGCCACACAAGGTGTCATTTATTGTTTGACTTGCCCTTGTGGGCTAAGATACGTGGGCATGACCAAAAGACAGCTCAAAAAACGTATATTTGAACATGCAAGCCACATTAAAAATGCCCAGCGAGATCATGTAAATATGAAACAACTTACAAGTGTTGCTAGGCATTTTAGGAGAGAACATGAAAGTGACCCCACCAAGATGAAAGTCTTTGGACTCGAGAAAGTGGAAATGGGAATTAGAGGTGGTAATATCACCAAAGAACTCCTGAAGAGAGAGTCTAGACAGATCTTCTTACTTGATAGTCTTACACCATCAGGACTGAACGAGGAAATACAGTATTCAGCTTTTCTGTAAACTTCAATGGATGGAGAAGTCCTGTATTTATCTGTATGCGTCTGATTAAATGGATTAATATCTGGATAACTACTAACGTGTATCTAGGTATTACTAAGGGTGTATTACATTATAAGTACGTAACATCGAGTATTTTGTTTCATGTTTAAATAACAAGTAGGTACAGTAGCAATAATAAGGTAGTGATCCCTATACAATTCATATAGGCTTACCTGAAGAAATGGCTTCTACATGAACAATATAATATGTACACCGAATTTACATATATTTAAAAACTATGAACCTACCTGTGGTTTATATTTTCTTAATACATATTTATCTGAAGGTTATCTACATGTTTATAGTTCTAGTACATTTAATGAGAATCAAATTGGTGTGAACTGATCAGCACATCTAAAATATTTTCACTAGAAGGTCGTCTATTTATTCATTAATAATATTTATTTTTCTGAAATCACAAGATGTAATATCATTTTCCCTTTATTGGATGGATATTAATACATCCTATAAACTAATACAATATAGCATATTAACAAAAAAGGAACAGTATTTGTAAAGGAATAATTATTACATGAATATTGGGATCATTATATAGGCACTTGATTATAGATTTCACAAATAATGTAGTTATAGTTATGACTGATTGCCATAATATATGAATTGAATAACATATTATATTAGTTTATATATACACTATATTATAGATCACTGAAGCAATAGGTGATAGTAGTTTACACACTACTATATAACAAGAAACAAAATTCTTTTTTTATTTTTTTATTCATAAATGGTATTTAGAAGTAAAATTTTGAGTAATTGGATACACTCATTGGCACATGACCATATGATAATTAATTTTGTATGGTCACATAAGTTAACTGTAGTAATTCACTAAACATAGTATAGTATTGTGGATTTCAGTGCTACCTTTGTCGCTATGTAATGAAATTGTGAGAATATTAGATACAGCAATGCAAACATATTCTCTACACATAATTTAATTTATTTTCTTACTCACGTTATTCTGTCTCTATCAAAATTTTAATATTTCACTTAGTTGTCCCCTTTAGAACAAGGGGACATATAATACATCATATGTGGTAACAATAAAGGTATCTATACCACATATGGGTATTGAGAATCTTTTCTTGTAGTCAAGGTTATTATTTACACATTATTTGAAAGAATCATATTTATAATTAGTGATTATTCAGGGAACGAGTGCTGCTATAAAAAGTTGATCTGCTTTTTCTTCTTTCTGTTAACATTATATATTTGGATCAACAAGCAGCACCACTGCAACACAATTGTGTTGAAATATTGTTTTGATCAGCACAAAATGTTAGATTACAAGTATTCCCTGTAAAATTATTATTTATCTATAATCTGGTGCGGGAGTCTCTTTAATTTTGAAATTTTATTGTCTCTGCCATGACTAGTGGCAGCAGCTTCAGCACTAGGTGGAAGTGGATCTTGATCTTTCCCTATTTTACCCTCCAAATTTTTGTTCTCCATTTTTTAATGTGTGGAATTATATGCCAGTAATACAGTATGTCTGGAATTAGACAGCAGTAATGTCTGGAATTAGATACCACTAGATAGATACCAGATACCACTGTGACTGGAATGATGATGACCTATGCACAGTGACAGGACACTACCACAGCACCCTACAGCAGCAAGATGCAGCACAAGACACTGTACTAGTATTTAGAGACGAGCGGGTTCGGTTTCTTTGAATCCGAACCCGCACGAACTTCACTTTTTTTTTCACGGGTCCGAGCGACTCGGATCTTCCCGCCTTGCTCGGTTAACCCGAGCGCGCCCGAACGTCATCATGACGCTGTCGGATTCTCGCGAGACTCGGATTCTATATAAGGAGCCGCGCGTCGCCGCCATTTTCACACGTGCATTGAGATTGATAGGGAGAGGACGTGGCTGGCGTCCTCTCCATTAGAATAGATTAGAAGAGAGAGAGAGAGAGAGAGATTGTGCAGACAGAGTTTACCACAGTGACCAGTGCAGTTGTTGTTAAGTTAACTTTTATTTAATATATCCGTTCTCTGCTATATCCGTTCTCTGCCTGAAAAAAACGATACACAGCAGTCACACAGTGTGACTCAGTCTGTGTGCACTCAGCTCAGCCCAGTGTGCTGCACATCAATGTATAAAAGCTTATAATAATTGTGGGGGAGACTGGGGAGCACTGCAGGTTGTTATAGCAGGAGCCAGGAGTACATAATATTATATTAATTTAAAATTAAACAGTGCACACTTTTGCTGCAGGAGTGCCACTGCCAGTGTGACTAGTGGTGACCAGTGCCTGACCACCAGTATAGTAGTATATTGTTGTATACTATCTCTTTATCAACCAGTCTATATTAGCAGCAGACACAGTACAGTGCGGTAGTTCACGGCTGTGGCTACCTCTGTGTCGGCAGTCGGCACTCGGCAGGCAGTCCGTCCATCCATAATTGTATAATTATATACCACCTAACCGTGGTATTTTTTTTTCTTTCTTTATACCGTCGTCATAGTCATACTAGTTGTTACGAGTATACTACTATCTCTTTATCAACCAGTGTACAGTGCGGTAGTTCACGGCTGTGGCTACCTCTGTGTCGGCAGTCGGCAGGCAGTCCGTCCATCCATAATTGTATTATTATAATATATACCACCTAACCGTGGTTTTTTTTTCATTCTTTATACCGTCATAGTGTCATACTAGTTGTTACGAGTATACTACTATCTCTTTATCAACCAGTGTACAGTGCGGTAGTTCACGGCTGTGGCTACCTCTGTGTCGGCAGTCGGCAGGCAGTCCGTCCATCCATAATTGTATTATAATATATACCACCTAACCGTGGTTTTTTTTTCATTCTTTATACCGTCATAGTGTCATACTAGTTGTTACGAGTATACTACTATCTCTTTATCAACCAGTGTACAGTGCGGTAGTTCACGGCTGTGGCTACCTCTGTGTCGGCAGTCGGCAGGCAGTCCGTCCATCCATAATTGTATTATAATATATACCACCTAACCGTGGTTTTTTTTTCATTCTTTATACCGTCATAGTCAGTCATACTAGTTGTTACGAGTATACTACTATCTCTTTATCAACCAGTGTACAGTGCGGTAGTTCACGGCTGTGGCTACCTCTGTGTCGGCACTCGGCAGGCAGTCCGTCCATCCATAATTGTATTATAATATATACCACCTAACCGTGGTTTTTTTTTCATTCTTTATACCGTCATAGTGTCATACTAGTTGTTACGAGTATACTACTATCTCTTTATCAACCAGTGTACAGTGCGGTAGTTCACGGCTGTGGCTACCTCTGTGTCGGCAGTCGGCAGGCAGTCCGTCCATCCATAATTGTATTATAATATATACCACCTAACCGTGGTTTTTTTTTCATTCTTTATACCGTCATAGTGTCATACTAGTTGTTACGAGTATACTACTATCTCTTTATCAACCAGTGTACAGTGCGGTAGTTCACGGCTGTGGCTACCTCTGTGTCGGCAGTCGGCAGGCAGTCCGTCCATCCATAATTGTATTATAATATATACCACCTAACCGTGGTTTTTTTTTCATTCTTTATACCGTCATAGTCAGTCATACTAGTTGTTACGAGTATACTACTATCTCTTTATCAACCAGTGTACAGTGCGGTAGTTCACGGCTGTGGCTACCTCTGTGTCGGAACTCGGCAGGCAGTCCGTCCATCCATAATTGTATTACAATATATACCACCTAACCGTGGTTTTTTTTTCATTCTTTATACCGTCATAGTCAGTCATACTAGTTGTTACGAGTATACTACTATCTCTTTATCAACCAGTGTACAGTGCGGTAGTTCACGGCTGTGGCTACCTCTGTGTCGGCACTCGGCAGGCAGTCCGTCCATCCATAATTGTATTACAATATATACCACCTAACCGTGGTTTTTTTTATACCACCTAACCGTGGCAGTCCGTCCATAATTGTATACTAGTATCCAATCCATCCATCTCCATTGTTTACCTGAGGTGCCTTTTAGTTCTGCCTATAAAATATGGAGAACAAAAAAGTTGAGGTTCCAAAATTAGGGAAAGATCAAGATCCACTTCCACCTCGTGCTGAAGCTGCTGCCACTAGTCATGGCCGAGACGATGAAATGCCAGCAACGTCGTCTGCCAAGGCCGATGCCCAATGTCATAGTACAGAGCATGTCAAATCCAAAACACCAAATATCAGAAAAAAAAGGACTCCAAAACCTAAAATAAAATTGTCGGAGGAGAAGCGTAAACTTGCCAATATGCCATTTACCACACGGAGTGGCAAGGAACGGCTGAGGCCCTGGCCTATGTTCATGGCTAGTGGTTCAGCTTCACATGAGGATGGAAGCACTCAGCCTCTCGCTAGAAAACTGAAAAGACTCAAGCTGGCAAAAGCACCGCAAAGAACTGTGCGTTCTTTGAAATCCCAAATCCACAAGGAGAGTCCAATTGTGTCGGTTGCGATGCCTGACCTTCCCAACACTGGACGTGAAGAGCATGCGCCTTCCACCATTTGCATGCCCCCTGCAAGTGCTGGAAGGAGCACCCGCAGTCCAGTTCCTGATAGTCAGATTGAAGATGTCAGTGTTGAAGTACACCAGGATGAGGAGGATATGGGTGTTGCTGGCGCTGGGGAGGAAATTGACCAGAAGGATTCTGATGGTGAGGTGGTTTGTTTAAGTCAGGCACCCGGGGAGACACCTGTTGTCCGTGGGAGGAATATGGCCGTTGACATGCCAGGTGAAAATACCAAAAAAATCAGCTCTTCGGTGTGGAGGTATTTCACCAGAAATGCGGACAACAGGTGTCAAGCCGTGTGTTCCCTTTGTCAAGCTGTAATAAGTAGGGGTAAGGACGTTAACCACCTCGGAACATCCTCCCTTATACGTCACCTGCAGCGCATTCATAATAAGTCAGTGACAAGTTCAAAAACTTTGGGTGACAGCGGAAGCAGTCCACTGACCAGTAAATCCCTTCCTCTTGTAACCAAGCTCACGCAAACCACCCCACCAACTCCCTCAGTGTCAATTTCCTCCTTCCCCAGGAATGCCAATAGTCCTGCAGGCCATGTCACTGGCAAGTCTGACGAGTCCTCTCCTGCCTGGGATTCCTCCGATGCATCCTTGCGTGTAACGCCTACTGCTGCTGGCGCTGCTGTTGTTGCCGCTGGGAGTCGATGGTCATCCCAGAGGGGAAGTCGTAAGCCCACTTGTACTACTTCCAGTAAGCAATTGACTGTTCAACAGTCCTTTGCGAGGAAGATGAAATATCACAGCAGTCATCCTACTGCAAAGCGGATAACTGAGTCCTTGACAACTATGTTGGTGTTAGACGTGCGTCCGGTATCCGCCGTTAGTTCACAGGGAACTAGACAATTTATTGAGGCAGTGTGCCCCCGTTACCAAATACCATCTAGGTTCCACTTCTCTAGGCAGGCGATACCGAGAATGTACACGGACGTCAGAAAAAGACTCACCAGTGTCCTAAAAAATGCAGTTGTACCCAATGTCCACTTAACCACGGACATGTGGACAAGTGGAGCAGGGCAGGGTCAGGACTATATGACTGTGACAGCCCACTGGGTAGATGTATGGACTCCCGCCGCAAGAACAGCAGCGGCGGCACCAGTAGCAGCATCTCGCAAACGCCAACTCTTTCCTAGGCAGGCTACGCTTTGTATCACCGCTTTCCAGAATACGCACACAGCTGAAAACCTCTTACGGCAACTGAGGAAGATCATCGCGGAATGGCTTACCCCAATTGGACTCTCCTGTGGATTTGTGGCATCGGACAACGCCAGCAATATTGTGTGTGCATTAAATATGGGCAAATTCCAGCACGTCCCATGTTTTGCACATACCTTGAATTTGGTGGTGCAGAATTTTTTAAAAAACGACAGGGGCGTGCAAGAGATGCTGTCGGTGGCCAGAAAAATTGCGGGACACTTTCGGCGTACAGGCACCACGTACAGAAGACTGGAGCACCACCAAAAACTACTGAACCTGCCCTGCCATCATCTGAAGCAAGAAGTGGTAACGAGGTGGAATTCAACCCTCTATATGCTTCAGAGGTTGGAGGAGCAGCAAAAGGCCATTCAAGCCTATACAATTGAGCACGATATAGGAGATGGAATGCACCTGTCTCAAGTGCAGTGGAGAATGATTTCAACGTTGTGCAAGGTTCTGATGCCCTTTGAACTTGCCACACGTGAAGTCAGTTCAGACACTGCCAGCCTGAGTCAGGTCATTCCCCTCATCAGGCTTTTGCAGAAGAAGCTGGAGGCATTGAAGAAGGAGCTAACACGGAGCGATTCCGCTAGGCATGTGGGACTTGTGGATGCAGCCCTTAATTCGCTTAACAAGGATTCACGGGTGGTCAATCTGTTGAAATCAGAGCACTACATTTTGGCCACCGTGCTCGATCCTAGATTTAAAGCCTACCTTGGATCTCTCTTTCCGGCAGACACAGGTCTGCTGGGGTTGAAAGACCTGCTGGTGACAAAATTGTCAAGTCAAGCGGAACGCGACCTGTCAACATCTCCTCCTTCACATTCTCCCGCAACTGGGGGTGCGAGGAAAAGGCTCAGAATTCCGAGCCCACCCGCTGGCGGTGATGCAGGGCAGTCTGGAGCGACTGCTGATGCTGACATCTGGTCCGGACTGAAGGACCTGACAACGATTACGGACATGTCGTCTACTGTCACTGCATATGATTCTCTCAACATTGATAGAATGGTGGAGGATTATATGAGTGACCGCATCCAAGTAGGCACGTCACACAGTCCGTACTTATACTGGCAGGAAAAAGAGGCAATTTGGAGGCCCTTGCACAAACTGGCTTTATTCTACCTAAGTTGCCCTCCCACAAGTGTGTACTCCGAAAGAGTGTTTAGTGCCGCCGCTCACCTTGTCAGCAATCGGCGTACGAGGTTACATCCAGAAAATGTGGAGAAGATGATGTTCATTAAAATGAATTATAATCAATTCCTCCGCGGAGACATTGACCAGCAGCAATTGCCTCCACAAAGTACACAGGGAGCTGAGATGGTGGATTCCAGTGGGGACGAATTGATAATCTGTGAGGAGGGGGATGTACACGGTGATATATCGGAGGGTGAAGATGAGGTGGACATCTTGCCTCTGTAGAGCCAGTTTGTGCAAGGAGAGATTAATTGCTTCTTTTTTGGGGGGGGTCCAAACCAACCCGTCATATCAGTCACAGTCGTGTGGCAGACCCTGTCACTGAAATGATGGGTTGGTTAAAGTGTGCATGTCCTGTTTTGTTTATACAACATAAGGGTGGGTGGGAGGGCCCAAGGATAATTCCATCTTGCACCTCTTTTTTCTTTTCTTTTTCTTTGCATCATGTGCTGATTGGGGAGGGTTTTTTGGAAGGGACATCCTGCGTGACACTGCAGTGCCACTCCTAGATGGGCCCGGTGTTTGTGTCGGCCACTAGGGTCGCTAATCTTACTCACACAGCTACCTCATTGCGCCTCTTTTTTTCTTTGCGTCATGTGCTGTTTGGGGAGGGTTTTTTGGAAGGGACATCCTGCGTGACACTGCAGTGCCACTCCTAGATGTGCCCGGTGTTTGTGTCGGCCACTAGGGTCGCTAATCTTACTCACACAGTCAGCTACCTCATTGCGCCTCTTTTTTTCTTTGCGTCATGTGCTGTTTGGGGAGGGTTTTTTGGAAGGGCCATCCTGCGTGACACTGCAGTGCCACTCCTAGATGGGCCCGGTGTTTGTGTCGGCCACTAGGGTCGCTAATCTTACTCACACAGCTACCTCATTGCGCCTCTTTTTTTCTTTGCGTCATGTGCTGTTTGGGGAGGGTTTTTTGGAAGGGACATCCTGCGTGACACTGCAGTGCCACTCCTAGATGGGCCCGGTGTTTGTGTCGGCCACTAGGGTCGCTTATCTTACTCACACAGCGACCTCGGTGCAAATTTTAGGACTAAAAATAATATTGTGAGGTGTGAGGTATTCAGAATAGACTGAAAATGAGTGTAAATTATGGTTTTTGAGGTTAATAATACTTTGGGATCAAAATGACCCCCAAATTCTATGATTTAAGCTGTTTTTTAGTGTTTTTGGAAAAAAACACCCGAATCCAAAACACACCCGAATCCGACAAAAATAATTCGGTGAGGTTTTGCCAAAACGCGTTCGAACCCAAAACACGGCCGCGGAACCGAACCCAAAACCAAAACACAAAACCCGAAAAATTTCAGGCGCTCATCTCTACTAGTATTAGTAATGTAGTATTACTGAGCACCACAAAACACTGAGCACTGATTATACTGAGCACTGATGATACTGAGCACTGATACTGAGATATGATGACACTGAGCACTGATACTGAGCTCTGATGATACTGAGCACTGATGATACTACGGAGAACTGACACTGAGCAGTACGATGCAGCACAAGACACTGTACTAGTATTACTGAGCAGCACAAAAGCACTCTGGAATTGTCACACCCCCCCCCCCCCCCCCCAGATACCACTGTGACTGGAATGATGATGAACAATACACAGTCACAGGACACTACTACCACAGCACCCTACAGCAGTAAGATGCAGCACAAGACACTGTGCTAGTATTACTGAGCAGCACAAAAGCACTCTGGAATTATCACCCCCCAGATACCACTGTGACTGGAATGATGATGAACAATACACAGTCACAGGACACTACTACCACAGCACCATACAGCAGCAAGATGCAGCACAAGACACTGTACTAGTAACTATTACTGAGCAGCACAAAAGCACTCTGGAATTGTCACCCCCCAGATACCACTGTGACTGGAATGATGATGAACGGTACACAGTCACAGGACACTACTACCACAGCACCCTACAGCAGCAAGATGCAGCACAAGACACTGTACTAGTATTACTGAGCAGCACAAAAGCACTCTGGAATTATCACCCCCCAGATACCACTATGACTGGAATGATGATGAACAATACACAGTCACAGGACACTACTACCACAGCACCCTACAGCAGCAAGATGCAGCACAAGACACTGTACTAGTATTACAGAGCAGCACAAAAGCACTCTGGAATTGTCACCCCCCAGATACCACTGTGACTGGAATGATGATGAACGGTACACAGTCACAGGACACTACTACCACAGCACCCTACAGCAGCAAGATGCAGCACAAGACACTGTACTAGTATTACTGAGCAGCACAAAAGCACTCTGGAATTGTCACCCCCCAGATACCACTGTGACTGGAATGATGATGAACGATACACAGTCACAGGACACTACTACCACAGCACCCTACAGCAGCAAGATGCAGCACAAGACACTGTACTAGTATTAGTGAGCAGCACAAAAGCACTCTGGAATTGTCACCTCCCAGATACCACTGTGACTGGAATGATGATGACCGATGCAGTAACAGGACACAACTACCACAGCACCCTACAGCAGCAAGATGCAGCACAAGAGAGACACTGTACTAGTATTACTGAGCAGCAATAAGCACTGATACTGAGCACTGATATTCAGATTTGCCACTGAGAGAACGTAGCCACGTCCTCTCTGTACCCTCTACAATGCATGAGTGAAAATGGCGGCGACGCGCGGCTCTTTATATGGAATCCGAATCTCGCGAGAATCCGACAGCGGGATGATGACATTTTGCCTTGTTCGGGTTTTCTGAGTCAGGCGGGAACAACCAAGCCTGCCTCGGACCCGTGTAAAACACGTGGAGTTCGGTGGGGTTCGGTTCTCGGAGAACCAAACCCGCTCATCTCTAATAGTGATTATTGCTAGTTTTTTTTTTTATATATATATATATATATACAGTATAGGAAATGAGAATGACATTTATATTAGACGGCAAGGATGGAACAATGGCTGTAATTAAGAGAACTTTATAGAGATATCAGACATACTGTAAAAGAAATGCAGATTAGAATGAAATGCAGGGAAAGAAAAATGAAATGACAGTGTCTACAGAGAGCAAATAAACTCAGCATAATATAGACAAATGTATATCTTTGAAGAATACAATTAGGCCCTAACGTCTGCTAAGAAAAGTTTAGCCCTGTCTACATTTTTGGATAATAGCTCTGCTAAATTATCAACCCTTAATCCATCATGAAAAGGAAAAGATGACAGCTGCAGTTTATTGATTCATACCACAAATATTTTATTATTTTTAATGGCGACAGCCAGACTGGACTGTAATTACGTTTTCTACTTTTTGTACTATTCAATCATATTTAATATGCACCTTATTATTTTTAAACTATTATTCCTTAATCGTGATTCACATATGATAATGTGCAATAATATCAGACAGAAGGATCACCGTCAGGCAAACAGCAGGAGTCACACAGGAACCATGTGATACACTAGGTCACAAAACTATGGTGAAATGACTGTATAGCAGTTTTACTTAACATATATGTAATATCTGAAATACGGGGGTAATTCCAAGTTGATCGCAACAAGAGATTTTTTAGCAGTTGGGCAAAACCATGTGTACTGCAGGGGAGGCAGATATAACATGTGTAGAGAGAGTTAGATTTGGGTGGGTTATTTTGTTTCTGTGCAGGGTAAATACTGGCTGCTTTATTTTTACACTGCAATTTAGATTGCAGATTGTACTCACCACACCCAAATCTATCTCTCTCTGCACGTTATATCTGCCTCCCCTGCAGTGCACATGGTTTTGCCCAACTGCTAAAAATTTTCCTGCTGCGATCAACTTGGAATTACCCCCATGGTTTGCCCAACTGCTAACAAAGTTCCTGCTGCGATCAACTCAGAATTACCCCCTATGGCCCTCATTCCGAGTTGCCGAATTTCGCTATATTGCGATTAGTCACTTACTGCGCATGCGCAATGTTATTTTACTCAAAAGTTAGGTATTTTACTCACGGCATTACGAGGATTTTTCTTCGTTCTGGTGATCGGAGTGTGATTGACAGGAACTGGGTGTTTCTGGGCGGAAACTGGCCGTTTTATGGGTGTGTGCGAAAAAACGCTGCAGTTTCTGGGAAAAACGCGGGAGTGGCTGGAGAAACGGGGGAGTGCCTGGGCGAACGCTGGGTGTGTTTGTGACGTCAAACCAGGAACGAAACTGACTGAACTGATCGCAGTAGCAGAGTAAGTGTCGAGATACTCAGAAACTGCTAAGAAATTTCTATTCGCAATTTTGCGAATCTTTCGTTCGCAATTCTGCTAAGCTAAGATACACTCCCAGAGGGCGGCGGCTTAGCGTGTGCAAAGCTGCTAAAAGCAGCTAGCGAGCGAACAACTCGGAATGAGGGCCAATGTTGGGTGAATGAACTTTCTAACTATTAATTCCTATAAGAGAAAACTTTTCTACTCACAGAGATGCCAGTTTCTCCCCTAGTTTCTACAAAAGGGATTAGGTCAAAGCAAATAGGTACAGATCAGGGTATAATTTATATTTTCAGTATCACCAAGCCACAGGTAGTAAATACAACATGTTGCAAATAACTTTAAGTTTATTTATGCAGGAACTAACATTAGTCACCTCCACAAAGCCTCCCTTTCTCTCTCTGCAAAGCAAAGGTTTTAATCACACAACATTCAAATATTACAATAACAATTACTAAATGCAAAAACAGCAATTTATATCTAACTTAACGCTTTATACTGAAGTATAAATATCTTCAATTGTGGCCACTGTACTTAGGGTCCAAGCCCAAATAAGAGCTTGTTGGTGCAAAATATCTCTGATTGTATTTGCAGTAAACTTGTGAGGATAGCTACAGTAGGTGTGACTGTAACACTGTTGTTTTTTTATTTAAGTAATAATCCTCAACACAGAATGGAGACTAGCTCACATAAAAGTCTTTATCCGCACCTTAATTCAATGTTACAAAGTTTGAGCTCCAACCGGTATCTGCAGCAGCAGTCTCTGTTTCTCAGCACCTCTACTGTGCTGCTGCTGTCTGGCTATGTAATACCTGGTAATGTGTTCTCTCATAAGACCATATTACAGTGAGACGCATAATAGTAACCTGTGATTTTATCAAAAGGGCTGCACTGTAAAACTCTAAACAGCTTCAAAGGGGGCCATTGTACATCCCACACAGCTCATGATGACCATGAAGTTCATTGGCCATTACCTGAGCTAATAAATAATAGACTTAGGTCTATTCATGAAGCAGTGAAAAGTGTGGAGAAGTGAGCCAGTGGAGAAGTTGCCCTTGGCAACCAATCAGCTGTTCTGTATAATTTTATAGTATGCAAATTATAAATGTTACTTCAATGCTGATAGGTTGCTATGGGCAACTTCTCCACTGGCTCACTTAACCACACTTTTCATTGCTTCATGGATAGACACCTTAGGAGGGAGGGCAGTTGTAGGCTAACGACTAAGGAGGAGGAAGGACTAAGCTGCACTGCCGAGCACAGGGATGCCTACAACGCTTATTGAGGGACCAGCTTCCCAACCCAATCTTCCATACCCTGGCTCTACCAACTCCACTGCAGCAGCTCCTGAAAGAGAGAGATGCAAGAAAAAGTGAAAGTAACATTGCATACTCACCATCCTCCCTTTAGACCTACAGTACACCTCTTCTGGAGCTGGAACAACACTAACACTGTCCTCAGAAGAGTGGCCCCACTGTGAATACTCCTTGATAAATAACAGCAGCTTCCCCTCTACCACTCACTAAGCATATTAACTAGAGATGAGCGGGTTCAGTTCTCCGAGATCCGAACCCCCCCGAACTTCACCTATTTTACACGGTTCCGAGGCAGCCTCGGATCTTCCCGCCTTGCTCGGTTAACCCGAACGTGCCCGAACGTCATCATCCCGCTGTCAGATTCTCGCGAGATTCGTATTCTATATAAAGAGCCGTGCGTCGCCGCCATTTTCACTCGTGCATTGGAGATTGAACGGAGAGGACGTAGCTTCGTAATCTGTGCTCAGTGTGCAGCAAATATCTGTGCTCAGTGTGCTGAAAATATCTACGTTCTCTGCCTGAAAACGCTCCATATCTGTGCTCAGTGTGCTGCAAATATCTGTGCTCAGTGTGCTGCATTGTGGGGACTGGGGATCACCAGTATATAATTATAGCAGTACAGTACAGTAGGCCATTGCTGTATCTTGCAGCTCTGTGTCAAGTATACTATCTCTGTGCTGCATTATTGTGAGCAGTATATAGTAGGACAGTGCAGCATTTTGGTGACCAGCAGTATACATATATAGTACAGTACAGTAGGCCATTGCTGTATCTTGCAGCTCTGTGTCAAGTATAATACAGTATCTATGTGCTGCATTATTGTGAGCAGTATATAGTAGGACAGTGCAGCATTTTGGTGACCAGCAGTATACATATATAGTACAGTACAGTAGGCCATTGCTGTATCTTGCAGCTCTGTGTCAAGTATACTATCTATGTGCTGCATTATTGTGAGCAGTATACAGTAGGACAGTGCAGCATTTTGGTGACCAGCATTATACATATATAGTACAGTACAGTAGGCCATTGCTGTATCTTGCAGCTCTGTGTCAAGTATACTATCTCTGTGCTGCATTATTGTGAGCAGTATAAAGTAGGACAGTGCAGCATTTTTGTGACCAGCATTATACATATATAGTACAGTACAGTAGGCCATTGCTGTATCTTGCAGCTCTGTGTCAAGTATACTATCTCTGTGCTGCATTATTGTGAGCATTATATAGTAGGAGAGTGCAGCATTTTGGTGACCAGCAGTATACATATATAGTACAGTACAGTAGGCCATTGCTGTATCTTGCAGCTCTGTGTCAAGTATACTATCTCTGTGCTGCATTATTGTGTGCAGTATATAGTAGGACAGTGCAGCATTCTGGTGACCTGCAGTATACATTTATAGTACAGTACAGTAGGCCATTGCTGTATCTTGCAGCTCTGTGTCAAGTATACTATCTCTGTGCTGCATTATTGTCAGCAGTATATAGTAGGACAATGCAGCATTTTGGTGACCAGCAGTATACATATATAGTACATTACAGTAGGCCATTGCTGTATCTTGCAGCTCTGTGTCAAGTATACTATCTCTGTGCTGCATTATTGTGAGCATTATATAGTAGGACAGTGCAGCATTTTGGTGACCAGCAGTATACATATAGTACAGTACAGTAGGCCATTGCTGTATCTTGCAGCTCTGTGTCAAGTATACTATCTCTGTGCTGCATTATTGTGAGCATTATATAGTAGGACAGTGCTGCATTTTGGTGACCAGCAGTATACATATAGTACAGTACAGTAGGCCATTGCTGTATCTTGCAGATCTGTTTCACTTCTAGTATCCTTATCAGTGCTTAATATCTGTGCTCAGTGTCAGTGTTGCATTGTGGTGACCAGTATACTACAGTACAATAGTCCAGTGCTGTTCTCGCTGCTCAGTGTCAGTTCTCCGTAGTATCATCAGTGATCAGTATAATCAGTTCTCAGTATAATCAGTGCGCTGTTAGATGTGTGCCCATTTTCCGCCATAAGTGCAGTGGGATTTAGACAATAGATGAAGTTATTGTGTCCCCGGTACAAAATCCCATCTAGATTCCACTTCACTAGGCAGGCGATAGCGAGATTTTACCAATTAATATCAGTGATTTATAATTATTATTTACAGTGATCTTGCCAAATAATTCTAGTGATTTTGTCATTTTCTTCCAGTGATTTGGACCAATAATCGCATTGATTAGAATGAATAATTCCAGTGATTTTGTCATTTTCTTCCAGTGATTTGGACCAATAATGCCATTGATTAGAACAAATAAATCCTGTGATATTGAGGTGTTTGTGTCGCTTAGCTTAGCCGTCCAGCGACCACAGTGCACCTCTTTTCTCTTTTCTTTACATCATGTGCTGTTTGGGGCCAATTTTTTTAAGTTCCATCCTGTCTGACACTGCAGTGCCACTCCTAGATGGGCCAGGTGTTTGTGCCGCCCTCTTGGGTCGCTTAGCTTAGTCATCCAGCGACCTCGGTGCAAAGTTTATGACTAAAAATAGTATTGTGAGGTGTGAGGTGTTCAGAATAGACTGGAAATGAGTGGAAATTGTGGTTATTGAGGTTAATAATACTATAGGATCAAAATTACCCCCAAATTCTATGATTTAAGCTGTTTTTGAGGGTTTTTTGAAAAAAAACACCCGAATCCAAAACACACCCGAATTCGACAAAAAATTTTCAGGGAGGTTTTGCCAAAACGCGTCCGAATCCAAAACACGGCTGCGGAACTGAATCCAAAACCTAAACACAAAACACAAAAAATTTCTGGTGCACATCTCTAATGTTAACCCTCTCCCTGCTTTTCAAACTGTTAATGATATACTGTTGCTGTACAAGTGGATCGGCAAAATTGGAGTTTCATACAGATACCCTAGATTTTTAGGCCCTTAGTTTTTACATGTAGAGACTTTGCAGGAAATAGGAACAAAGACTTTTTAAGAACTGAAACTCTTATCTGTGCCCTTTCCCTATCCTTAAGCTTGGATAAACCTGTGATTGGACCCCAAAAAGTATTGTGTTCCCCTTCTAATACATTTTTGGATGAACTGTTTTTACAGTATATTGCCAAAGTATTAATTTTATGATAAGATTGTTAAAAAGCTAAAATGTTGATTGAACTATTGTTAGATTGATACATATGTTACTTAACGATATATTTCAATGTAACTAGTCATTTATTGCAACAACAGTAACTTGGTGGAAATGGTGAGACAGCTATAAAATCTGTATGTAACTGATTTGTAAAGAAATTTGTGAAGTCTGATTAACATCAAATTTTTGTGAGGGAGTTCTTATTGTTGTTACATAACACCCTTGTAATTTTACAAGCTAAATGTTTAATCTAGAAGTTGTTTCAATGCAATACACCCATCTATAAGATAAAAAGATAGTTTTCAACACTGCGGAGAGAGATTTCATTGAATTACACACCAAGAGGTCTATTCATGACGCAGTGAAAACTGTGGAGAAGTAAGCCAGTGGAGAAGTTGCTCATGGCGACCAATCAGCTGCTCTGTATAATGTTATAGTGTGCAAATTATAAATGTTACTTCAATGCTGATTGGTTGACATGAACAATATCTCCACTGGCTCACATCTCCACACTTTTCATTGCTACATGAATAGACGCCTAAGTCCAGAAAGAGCAACAAATTCTCAGTCAACACGTGAGATAAATCAAGAAAGCGAAGATCCACTCAAGCAATAGACCCCAGCTTCATAGAGAAGGGGAGGACAGGCATCTCTGTTTTAGAATTTGTGGTTAAATTACATCTACCAGTTGGGAAAGGTTAAATGAATGCCCTGACCAGTAAGTGGTTCATCAGTTTCTATTTAGAATCAGTGCACTACATATACAGTACATACATTAATAAATAACAACTTATTGCATGATCATCTTTACCTGAACATTACCAGTTTCTCTGTAGTAGAATATCATCACCCAGCACTTCACCATTTTTATTTTTCAACAGTGCCACCTGTACATATAAGGCTAGTATCATCTGCTAATCGCAGGCTGACTACAGAGCCTACAGTATGAATTTTAAAATCTAAACAGAGAGAACACATCTTCTGACAGTTTTCTATGTTACCAGCTACCTGAGAATAAGAGCACGGACTGCTAGAATGGAGTGGCATTCACTTGTCACTCTAGCAGACCAGCCCTTCTATCTAGCTATTACAGTTACCTAGAACAATAACATCCATTTTCACTTTAAAACTACAATTGCTTGTTGCTAAAGAAGAGGAATCTGAAGGACACTAAAAGATCATTTGTCTGAAATACTTAGCATTCCTCTAACAGTGTTTATGAGCATTGCAAACCTAACTTTTACAACATAAAAAAACACTAAACCTCCTAATGATAATGTGTGGACCCCTTATTCAAAAAGTAAAGCATTCAGTACCTTTAATACCAAGAAATAATGACACGGAGACTTGAATTTGGCAGAACATTGTTAGCTATTTATTGTACCCTAACCATTAGAAAAACCTGTAAAGTGAAAATTTTAGTTAACATGCCGATTCAGCCGGCATATGGTGGCAGAAAAAAGAACGGCTATATTCAACTGACGATAACCTCAAAACATTAAAATTTGAAACGATCCTAATTTAACACAAACCATAAAATAGGTAATAGGTGCCCGACTCAGACCTCCACGCTGACTACCCACCCTGATGGGTGATGACGCTGCCCCCTGACGGGTGGTCTAGCGGCCTTAAAAGTCAATGGAGGTGAGTGCACCTAAACCATACCAAACTGTAAATCACTGCAACTAACAAGACAAACTACAACCTGCCGTTCTTTTCCGCCAGCAAATAGCCAACGGTAAACCATACTAACAATTCAAAGCCAAGGCACTCCGTGCCAGAACCTCTACCAAACAGGGAGGGAGGGCGGGAAGGCAATTCAGCAGCAAGAGAGACCAAGCTGGCCTAGAAGTCCCTATATATACTGAATCCTCCCCTCTCTACCATGGGCTGTACTTTTCCTAACAGTTAGGTCCACCCCTCACAGGAGGTTTAATTCTCTCCATTCCTATGCAGTCATTTCGCTCTTCTAAACCTCCTAATGATAATGTGTGGGCCCCTTATTCAAAAAGTAAAGCATTCAGTACCTTTAATACCAAGAAATAATGACAAGGAGACTTGAATTTGGCAGAAAATTGTTAGCTATTTATTGTACCCTAACCATTAGAAAAACCTGTAAAGTGAAAATTTTAGTTAACATGCCGATTCAGCTGGCATATGGTGGCAGAAAAAAGAACGGCTTAATTCAACTGACGATAACCTCAAAACATTAAAATTCCAAAGATCCTAATTTAACACAAACCATAAAATAGGTAATAGGTGCCCGACTCAGACCTCCACGCTGACTACCCACCCTGATGGGTGATGACGCTGCCCCCTGACGGGTGGTCTAGCGGCCTTAAAAGTCAATGGAGGTGAGTGCACCTAAACCACACCAAACTGTAAATCACTGCAACTAACAAGACAAACTACAACCTGACGTTCTTTTCCGCCAACAGCGAAAGCCTCCTCCCCAGAGTCTTCGCACCGCCACCATACCCTCAACCTAACTCCTGCAACACCAGAAAAAGATCCTCCAGGGAAAGCATCATCCCCTCCTTGGACAGATGCACACCATCAGGCCGAAAAAGGTGACTGTCACGAAACCGAATCCTAGGGTGGCGAACCACTTTGCCTCCGTGGGCCAACACCCACTTCGTCACCACCCCATTCACCTTTTGCCTGGCCTCATCAATCGGGCGACCGTCCGCTACTCCTCGCCAACTCAACCTTGGCACCATCATAGAGAACACCAAGACACACTTGGGCCACGTCTCGGCCACACTGGCCAGATCCTTCATCATAGCCCACCGCAGCTCCAAAGATGTCCTCTTCCCCAGATCGTTGCCACCTAAATGGACAACCAGTACCCTAGGGACTCCATACTCGCTGACCTGACTGACCAGTCTACTCTTCAGATCTTTCCACATCATCCCCCGCCAACCAAGCCAACGAACGCCATGAGCCCTAGGAAACATCTGTGCCCCCTCCAAGGCCAAAAACCTGGCTGCCCAGTACACAAAAGAGTGGCCAACCACCCAGATTGCCAAATCATCTTCTACCCAACCTGAAGAGAAGGAAAGGAGTAAAAATCGGTTAATAAGTATCTAAAATGGAGTTTATTAAACGCATTAACCTGAAGGATCTGCCAAAAGAAAAAAGGGTTTTTTTTGTGTCTTGCAGAAGTCCCGGCCTAGCCGATCTGAACAAGCTTCCAGCCAATCGAAGCAGAACATAAACACACAATGGGAAAAATCAAAATAATATAAGGAAAATAAACGGGGGGGGGGGGGGGGGGTATAATATGGGAAAAACATGTAAGAACTCAGCTGGAGGTGAAAGCGTAAAAACCTGCTGAGGGACTTTGATTTGAACTGATCAGCCGAATTGTAGATTAGAATTCAGTCCGTCAAGTCAGGCAAAAAATCGCAAAAGAACTCCAGACCCCCGCTGCCAGCATCGGCGAGTAGCTAATCCCTGAGTAGGATAAACAGGGGAGACAAACAGACACACTACACAAGGACGTACTGAACTTTACAACATGAACTTATACAACTACTAATAAACAGAACCATTAGTCAAACAAACAACTCATGGAACTGGGCGAATATATCGTCTGTAACTCGACGACTTCCATCGCCCCACTGCCTGGATTTCCGCCACGGAAAGCCCTGCCGACGCAGCCGACGTCGCTGCCCCGATTCAGAAGGAATGCGTACCGAAAGCAGCGGGTGAAAGGCCCAAGCCCGCCAGACAGCGACCCAGCATCCAACGAAACTGATATTTCGTCAAGGGTAAACCGTCAATGCGGCAACCACGACCCCCGCCCACCGGGCCGAACCGCCGCATATTTCGATGCCAAACTCACCGGGCAAATGCTCTCCTCTAGCGACGAAACCAAGGTGACCAATCGACCTCTACCTACTTGGTCCGTCTTAGAGCGAAGCAATCTGCACAGCAAGGACCTCTCACCCACCACCACGTCATCCAGAAGCATGCGCGAGTCCGCCCGCTTAGATGGTGCTACCAGCTCCGAAACCCGAAAGGCTCCGTGGTAAGCCATGGAGAACGCCAACCGAAACAAAAGCGATTCAAAAATAGACGACGCGATACCGCCAACCGCCTTGATGACAGCCGGTAGCAAGGCCGCATCGATGGGCCGCCGCCTATCAAGCGGCGTTGGCGCCACGCGTGCCCACCCCTTCATCGCCTTAACCAGAAGCCCGCTCTTTGTCACGTCAGGGACACCCTTGATTTTATTAAAGAACGAAATCCCTGCTAAGTACCGGGACACCACCGCTCTGGACCTACCCGTAACAAACAGCTGCCAAATAAAAGAAATCATCATCCGATACCCGCTCTTACCTTCTTGACTACGTCCTCGGACAAACTCTTCCCACTCGCTCCAAGCTTGACCGTAAGCCTTGAGCGTGTTCGGAGCCACTGACCGCATCGCTAGACCCTCCAGTCCGGTCCGATCACCTGCCAGACATAACCGGGACATTGAAACCCCCGCTCATCGGCCTCAGGTGCCAACAAACGAAATCTCACCCACTGACCGCGGGACAACGCGTCGGCAATTCCGTTCTCCAGACCAGGCACATGCTGCACGCGGAACCATACATTCTTATGCAAGCATGTCAGCAGCAACCGCCCCAGCACCCTCAGAACCACCAGCGACTTCGCCCTCTGGTTATTGATCGCATGCACCACGCCCAGATTGTCACATCTAAACAAAATGCCGCAATGAGCCAGACGATCGCCCCAAACCTCCAGTGCTACCATAATGGGAAAAAGCTCCAGCAGCAAAAGGTCCTTAGTGAAACCTTCGCGATGCCATTCCTCAGGCCACGAGGCCACGCACCAAGACCCCTCTAGGTAGTAACCGAACCCAGAGGAACCCGCCGCATCGGTAAACAGCTGTAACCGAGCGCTGTCGACCGTTGGGGCCTGCCAGATACGCACCCCGTTGAAATCCCCCAGGAACGAGGCCCATACGGCCAAATCCCTCTTAATCTCGGAGGACAAGCGGATGAAATGATGCGGCCTGGCACACCCCGCCGTCGCCCTCTCCAGCTTTCGGCAGAAAACCCTGCCCATCGGGATTACCCGACAAGCAAAGTTAAAAAGGCCCATCACTTCCGGTTCCGGCTGCTATGTGATCGGCAGCGTGAGGAGAGAGCTCCGTGCCGCCCGCCAGCTTCCTCACCTTTAACTAGGCTGATAGCCTCCAGAAACCGCCGCAAAAGCCTCCCCACTGAAACCAAAAGCCGGGACCGCTGTATGGAGCGGTACTTTACGCCAAACATGACCACCAGAAAGAAGGAGAAAGAAAAGGAGAAAGAAAAGGAGAAGCGCCGCGCAGATTCCAAAATGGCGCCGGACGCCGGAGCTCCGTTACACGCTCCCTCCTCTCCTCCTACATCCAGCCTGCCTGAAGTTTCACACGCTTCACCCACCCAGGTCAGTGATCCCAAGAATATACCCCCTGGAGACCAAACCCTATTTACTCCAGAAACTCCGGTCACATATAATGACATGGTGGGGGCTATCCGCATAGCCATAGATCCCCTGCTAAAAGCTCAAACGGCAGATATCAGTAAACAGATAGCACAGCTCTCATATAGAGTGCTACAAACCGAACAACGTGCTGGAGAGCTATTCCAAGACGTATCTGTGCTTAAACAGGACATGCAGCATATCACTAAATCACAACACCAGATCTGGAATAAACTAGATGATTTGGAAAATCGATCTCGCAGATCGAATCTCCGTGTAGTAGGTCTCCCCGAAACACTTAAGGGCACCGAACTATACACATTCCTGCGAATCACTCTACCAGAGTTACTTGGATTATCCGCTGCCTGCAACGATATGGTGATCGAGCGAGCACACAGAATTGGCGCCCAGAAAACGCATGAAGGGGCCAGACCACGCGTAGTGCTTTTCAAATGCCTAAATTTCCTACATAAAGAGGTGATTTGGCGGGCATCCCGTAAAACACGCAATATCACATGGAATTCCTATAAGATTCTATTGTTCCAAGACTACTCAGCAGAACTTTCCAAAGCACGAAAAGCTTTTTCCCCCCTTTGCTCTCATCTCATACAGCATAACAGAAAATTTTCCCTATTGTACCCTGCACGACTACGTATATACTCAGGCACGTCCTTTGCTGACTTTCTCTCTGTAGCAGACGCTGAAGCCTTCTTAAAAGAAGAAGAAGATTACACAGACACACCTGATGACAATGATGAGAACTGACATTAAAACCACTGTTTAATTATATTACATTATACCAACCTAGACCGGAATACACGGGTCTTCTTTCTCTATGTTACACTTAACCACACTCACCGGACACCTCATTACTTACAGATGTCCACTCCTGCACATCCACGGGACTTCTGCATTGTAATATGAGAATTATTCATACGCTCCCAGGCTTATCTTATGCCTACAGCCAGATGGCATTACAACTCTGCCGCGGAAGGATTCCAGGAATACTATCCCGATTGTATGGCTGGCGGGACCGGCGAGGGCACGCTCTGTCCTTGATCTGATCCCTACATATATGCTAGTATACCACAGAAGTCATGAAGCTCTTATATTCAGGTTTAAGAATGTTGACGTTATGCCTTGTCAGTACCCCCTTGCCATTCAGGGGGTTACTTGCCTTTTACTTACAAAGCTATGTTCTTGGTACAGATAATTCTAACTGTACCATGTTGTTCCTATCCTCACACCTTTCTTTTCTCTTCTTCCACCCTCCCCACACTTCCCCAGTTTTCCCCTCCCCACACAGGGCACTGCCGTTGTCTTACTATGCATTTAGAGTATATCTTCTTCTAACCACGTATAATATGAATAATGTCTACAATTAAAGTAGGATCCTGGAATATTGGCGGGATTAACTCACCGCAGAAAAGGAAGAAAATATTATTGTACCTGAACAAATTGAAATTAGATATTGTATACCTGCAGGAAACACATTTAGTGGCATCTGAAATATTGAAGCTGAATACCTTGAAGTGGAAAGTACTAGCTGAATCCCCATTTTCCTCTAAAGCCAGAGGAGTAGTGATTTTAGTAAAGAACACAATCCCTATTGAACTCACATCAGTAAAGGAAGACCCTGAAGGTAGATATATTATATGTAATGTGCTATTGGACCGTTGCCCATACCTACTATGCAATGTATATGCCCCCAACACCAAAATACCTATTTTTTTACGTAAAATGCTACATATTCTCACACCACTACACGACACACCACTTATTTTGGGTGGCGATCTCAACATGATCACCTCTCCCCAACTAGACAAACAAGCGACAGAAACTAGGGGCGCCTTCTTACCCAAAAAAGGTATTTCTTGGTTTATACAATCCCTACACCTTTTAGACACCTGGAGAGCATTAAACCCCATAGAAAAAGATTATACGTGCCTCTCCGCAGCACATGGAACACTATCCCGAATAGACTATGTTTTTATTTCTGATCACCTACTGCCCCGCATCAGCAAAGTCATGATAGAACCCATCGCACTATCCGACCATGCAGTGGTATGGATAGAATTACACCTGCATACTGAGAAAAGTTCCTTTCGATCCTGGAGATTCCCATCCTCATTAGCTCACTCCCTTACCTTTAAGAATAAACTTGAATCAACCTGGGACTCATTTTGTAACTCCAATGCCGAAACCCTTACAGATTCACCCCAAATGTTCTGGCAAGCTTCAAAGTCAGTCCTTAGAGGCGAGATTATCTCATTTACTTCCCAAACATACAAATCCCTAAACCAGGATTACTTACAGGCACAGTCTACTTTGACGGACTCATTCCAATCCTATAAATCTGACCCGACCACTAATAACAGAACGCTATACCACTCAGCCAAACGAGAATTTGATAGCTTACTTATTAAAATGGAATCTAGATACTCCTTTAAAAAAGATGCTAGATTCCACCGGTTTGGGAACAAATCCGGCAAATTACTTTCACATCTACTACAAGGCCAACGATCACCAAAATTGATACACCCCCTCAAGACTCCTGGAGGGTCACTCACAACCACCAATGCCCAAATTGCCCAGATCATGCACCAATATTACAACACCTTATACTCTAAACCAACCACATCCCCTCCCTCTCCCCAGACCCAAAACTTTTGGAATGATTTACCCATACCACAACTTGATCCCACCATAGGTGCCACACTAACGGCGGCTATAACTGAGACGGAGGTCTCCCAGACCATAGCCCATCTAAAAGCTGGGAAGGCCCCGGGCCCGGATGGCCTTTCCTCTGAATTCTACAAACTGTTAGCACCCAAACTGACACCTTTACTAACGAAGGTTTTTAATAATATCCTCTCCACAGGACAAATACCCCTCTACTTTAACTCTGCCACAATCACAATCCTACCTAAGCCGGGCAGAGACTTATCTGACCCTGGCTCTTATCGCCCAATTTCCCTGCTTAACCTTGACTACAAAATGTTGACAAAAATACTTGCAGAAAGACTCAAACTAGTACTACCTTCTATCATTCATGGTGACCAGACTGGTTTTATCATGGGCCGCACCTCCACAGTGAACATTAGAAAGGTCTTATCGGCGATTATTACATCCCAGTGTGCCATACCTACTGTTCCAGCAGCTATACTATCTCTAGATGCGGAAAAAGCTTTTGATATGGTACGCTGGGATCACTTATTTGACACAATGTCTAGATTTGGACTTCCCCCCCGTTTTATAGACTACATAAGAATCTTATACAACAACCCTGACTCGAGAATCCTCTGCAATGGTTTTATGTCACAACCTTTTCTTATTCAACGGGGAACCCGCCAGGGCTGTCCACTCTCGCCACTCTTATTTGCATTGGCATTAGAACCACTAGCCATAGCAATCAGACAATCTCCGCAATACCATGGTATTAAAGTGGGTAGTCTTGACCTCCGTCTTTCATTATTTGCCGATGATATGCTGTTACTAATGTCCTACCCAGACCTAACATTACCAATAGTTTTTGAATTAATCAACACTTTTGGTTCATTCTCTGGCTATTCCATAAATATAAATAAATCCGAATTACTCCCACTAAACGGCCCACCCACGTATCTAAATACACAAGGCCCATATCACACTATTAAAATAGCTACTAAAGCTATAAAATATCTAGGGGTGCACATACCCACACATCCCCCAGACCTGTATAATCTGAATTTTACGCCAGTTATCAAGGCTATCTCCAAGAAACTGGATAACTGGACATCTCTGCCACTCTCAGTATTGGGTAGAAATGCCCTGATCAAGTCGGTAATCTTTCCCCAATTGTCATATCTAATACAAATGCTTCCCCTACGCATGTCAAAATCAGATATAAAATTGGTGGAATCCTTGTTCAGTAAATTTCTTTGGAAAGGAGGCAAACCAAGAATAGCAGGTAGACACCTACAGCTACCACGTGAAAGTGGGGGTGTCGGTCTTCCAGACATATCACTCTTTTCTCAAGCAGTTCACTTTAGATATGTACTAGACTGGTTCTATGAACGTAGTAAGTTCACCTGGTTCGAATTGGACTGTGCTCTGTTTGCCCCATTCTCTCCTTGCGCCCTGCTACATTCACCTAGCTCCATGATCCCAGACAAAATACGCTCACACATGCTATTCAGAGATATCTTTCTGTCTTGGGGGGCAATTAACAGAAAATTATCTAGAAACCCAATGTATTCACATTTTTTACCTTTATGGGGTAACCCACTCTTCACACCAGGCATGGAGGATGCAGTCTTCCACCGCCTACAATTAAAAGGCATAAAGAAAATTGCGGACGTATTTGACCCAGGTGGGAACATATTACCCTTTCTCTCTTTACAAGAGAAATTTGGTATACAAACCTCAAACCTCTATGCTTACCTCCAAATGCGACACTACATTAACTCGCTGCCCCCAGCGATGAATGACTCCACTTTGTCCGATCCTCTATTCCCACTGCTGAACATATCATACTCTCGCCCGTACAAAACCAGATACTTATACAAAGAATTGCTCAATACCACATGCGATAAATTACAAAACAAAGTTACAACTTCTTGGTGTAGATTTATTCCAAATATCACAAAATCAGACCACATATTCCAACATTATAATAAAACATTACAGATACTGAAGACATCCTGCCTCCAAGAGATACATGTTAAAACTATATACAGGGCATATATCTCCCAGGCACAGAGGCGTCACTTCGTAACTGAAGAGACTGGATGCTGCCTGAAATGCTTTCACTCCTCGGCAACCTTTTTCCACAACTTCTGGGAATGTGGTACCATTAAAAAGTTCTGGAATAAAATAGTTCAGTATATTAATAATAGTCTTGGAGTAAAGGCCACACTACATCCACTGGCATTACTACTGACGAACTTCTCGGTTTGGGACTTAGACATATCCCAAACACACCTTTACCCATTCCTAACTATGCCAGTTACCATTGCAAAAAAGGTTATTCTCCAGAAGTGGATATCTAAACATACCCCAACTCTATCAGCAGTACACACTATTCTTCTTAAAGTTTTGTATATAGAACGTTTCTCTACTATAGCAGACTCAGAAAGGGGTGTGAAAAATTTTTACAAACGTTGGAGCTCTTATATTAACACCCTCTCACACGCAGCGCAGGAACAGATCTTCTCCAGATTTGATTCCACAGATTGGTCCCTATATCGGAAAGGACAACTGACACCTTGTTGAGCACTAGGCTGCTAGATTATAAAGTTGAAATATTGTATCATACTGTATCCCTCTGTTGGTTTGTATCACTAAGAAAATTGCCAATCTTATATACCCAGATATCGACTTGTATCGCTATACCCCTCTTCCATTAGACTGTTTACCACGAATTCTGATATCAATTATACTAGAATGTAAGCACTCAATGATTGCATGGTCAGGCGTTGACCACTCCTACCCCACTTCCCCCCTCTCCTCCCACCCTCCTCTTCTCTTCTCTTACTCTATCTTTTACGCTGTTATGTTAAAATTAGAGCCGGCTTTAAGACTATGTAGACTTACATCATACACAATGATACATGGGTCCTCCATAAGATAGCTACAAGCTCCAATTATAACACATTATTTGACCCGAATATTTCTACTTATGATTGACCATGTTGGTCCATATTATGTCTACTGTAAATGTTTGTTACCTCAAATATGAAAACTTAATAAACATTATTTGAAAAAAAAAAAAAAAGGCCCATCAAGAACTGCGCCTGCCGCAGCGTGACTTTGCGCGACCTTACAAACTGGCAAATAACTTCGCGGAGCTTCGCAACCTTGGCCTGAGGAAGGCGACATGATCCCGCTACCGTGTCGATTTCGATCCCCAAGAACGACAAACAGGAAACCGGCCCCTCCGTTTTATCCTCGGCCACAGGAACGCCAAAGTGAAAAAACAACGCTCGGATGCTGAACAGCAAGTCGCTGCAGCGCGGCGAATTCGCCGGTCCCACACACAGGAAATCATCGAGGTAATGCGCAACTCCATGACCCCCTGACGAAGACTCCACGCACCTATGTAAAAATGTGCTAAACCGTTCAAAAAACGAGCAGGAAACGGAACATCCCATCGGCAAACATTTGTCGATGAAATACTCCACTCCGATCCGAAAACCCATAAAACGGAATGAGTCTGGATGCAACGGGAGCAACCGAAACGCGGATTCCACATCGATCTTAGCCATCAGGGCCCCAGGGCCGTAACTACGGACCAACTCTAGTGCCTCATCAAACGACTGGTACACCACCGAGCAATAAGCCGGTGGTATCGCGTCGTTGACCGACGACCCTGACGGGTAAGAAAGATGCTGAATGAGCCGAAAGGCACCTGGAGTCTTCTTGGGGACTACCCCCACTGGGGAGATGACCAAGTCATCCACCGGGGGTGAGCTAAACGGGCCCTCCATCCTACCCAGCCGTACCTCCTTATCCACTTTCTCGCGCAGAACCGACGGCAAGGCGCGAGCGGACTGAAGATTCCGGAGAGCCCGGACCGATACATCGCTCGCAACAGGCAAGCGAAAACCAAACTTAAAACCCTGAAACAAAAACTGAGCGTCCGTACTATTTGGATACCAATCCAACCATTTGGCCATGGCGTCCAAATTAATTGGCATTGGTGCCCTGTGGAGCGATCCCGCTCGCGCCGGGTCTTGCATAGCTTTGCTTACCCCGCGCACCTTGGCGATTGCCTTTAATACAGGTAGAGGCTGGGTGGGAGCCGCCACATTGCAAGCACAAATGTCGAAACCGACACTGCTTGCCGAAGGAACAGGACGCATTGTTAAATGCGAAGCACTTCCCTTTCGCGGCGGCCTGCCCTCCCCGCGGATGGCCAATCTACCTGTCTTGCCCGCTCCGCCGTCCGCGCCGCTCCCTTGGGCAGGCGACCCTGCGCGTTGCCCGTCCGCCCCCCGGATTCCGGTGTTCCCTTGCGGGTTGAGAAGTTCGGGTGACCTGGAGCCAGACTTCCACGTCTTTGCAACCAAAGTCAATAACCTGCAAGCAGTCCAGCTTCTCCCGGAATTTCTCGTCATACATCCGCCATTCGATGCCTGACGATGTGCGCTGCATATCGTGTATCAAGTGCAGGTATCTTATGACGTTCATATGTTCGTCAGGCCTATCTTCCAGGTAACACGCTGCAAAGACGCAAAAACCGGTCAGCCAGTTGTCGAAAGTACGGAAAGCTTCAGCTCCGATGCCCTTCTTAGCTGCCGCTGACTTATGGTCCTTCTTCGCGTCCTTAGTCAGGACGAACATATCAACGTAATCACCTCTGCAGATCTTCCTACGGCAGCTATCCCGCAACCCCCTCAACACGGCCGTGTAATCGCAGTGTACTGCTCCTGGCAAATCGCGGCACTTCTTGGCCCTGCTGCCCCGCCGCCCTCTTGGCGTACTTCGTTGCGCGCTTTTTTGCCCTAGTCGGTTACTGACATCGGACGCCGGCGACGACAGGGATGAAGAAGAGGAGGAACTGAGAGAACTGGAGCGCGTGCTGGAGCCAGACACCGACTGCTCAACCTCACCTGATGCTGTCGACTGCTCGGACTGGGAATCCTCCGGTGTGGAAACTTTGAAATCCTCCTCGTCGCTCCCAACCACTCAACTTCTCCGCGATCACTTGAAGAAGAAGACAGAGCACAGGACCCGGGAAACCACTCCCGGCGCATGCCTAGCACTCCGGGCCGAAGATGTCCCCACCTCGCGCCCACGCTCGGCCCGCACAGGACGGTGTCCCAGCTGCGCCGCAGCCGCCCCCAGATCACGGCAAGCGCGAGCAATTTGCTGAGCCGCCGACCCCGGCAGCGTACCGGACGCCCTTGATTCCGCGCGCGCGCTGGAACGCCTTGCTGTCCCCGGGGATGCGGCAGCGGCCCACGGGCCCAATGCCGTCACCACCGTCGACAGAGCTGACGCCAACTCTCCGGAGGTGTCCTGACCTCCCCAAAAGTCACTACCGGCACCTGCGGGAGCCCCCGCAGATGCCGGCGCACGCCTCCCTGCCCGGCGCCCGGCAGGCACCAACAGGGGACCCGACGGCCAATGCTCCGCCTGGCCCGCTGGGGAACTGCTGGCCCCCCTTACCACAAGTGGCGTGGTCCCCCACCAGTCACCTACCCTAACCTGAGCCTGCTGGCCTTCACTAGCGCTGCTCCGGCTACTACCGTCCCCCCCCGCGCGCCGTCCCCCCGCAGGCCGGAGCTCTCTCCATCTGCAGGGAAGGCGCCTCGGCGGGGCTCAATGCTGCCGTGCTCGCCCCTGGTACGTCCCCCCCGCCGCCGCTCCCCGCCGGACTCCAGCTGCAAGGGAGGCAACAGGGGAGATGAAGACACTGACGGCGCCGCAAACAGCGCCACTGGCTGAGAGTGCGGGCGTGCGCGCACCCTGTATGCGCGGCCCTCTGCTTCCCGCCACCCTCCTTCCACCGCTGGGCCCACCTGAAAGGACCGTCGGACGAGACCCCGCGACAGGCCTCGTACGACCCGCCGCCGCCATCTGCCCACTCTGCCCCCCTCGCCCGGCACCACCTCGCGGCCGTGACAAGGGGGATGTGAGGGGAGACGGACTGGAAGCCTCCATCGGCCGCTCGACCTGGTGCGCACGCGCGCGGGCGCCCGCACCCGGCAATGGTGCCTTAACCCCTGTAGCCGGAGGTGAAGGCCAATGCCCGGCCACCTCCGGGCGTCTCCCCCGTGCTTCCAGCCCTCCCCGCCGCCCGCGGCCGGCCGGTAACACTGGACCGGAAACCAGCTGCAAGGAAGACCGAGTCCGCCGAGCCGCCGCCGCACCGGCGCCCGCATCGGCCCCGGAAGACGGGTAGCAGGCAGCTGGGCCAGCCGACCCATCCTCGGGCCCAGCCTCACCGCCTGAGGAGCGGTAGCGAGCTGGGGTCCCGGCGGCACGGCGGGGGCGAGAGGCGGCCATCATACCAAACAGAGTGTGGGAATGAAAAGGAGGGTGGCAAACAAATACACTAGTGCAATGCAAGCTGGCTAAATTAACTAACTAGCTAAACGGTCTAGTGAATCTGCAATGCAGCACTCACCAGAAGGCAATTCAGCAGCAAGAGAGACCAAGCTGGCCTAGAAGTCCCTATATATACTGAACCCTCCCCTGTCTACCATGGGCTGTACTTTTCCTAACAGTTAGGTCCAACCCTCACAAGAGGTTTAACTCTCTCCATTCCTATGCAGTCATTTCGCTCTCCAAAAGTCAATATAGAACATAATAGGGAATTCAGTGTTATTTCATTCTTTTGAAAGTAAATATATAGCTATTCAGAATCTCAAGGATGCCTGAGTTCAAATTCCTCATTATGAATAGAGCCCATCTAAATATATTCCTTATCGTGTTGTACTGTTACAAAATGTTGGATATGTGTTTGTGCATCTTTATATTATACCCAGCTTGTTAAAATTATGGTTTTGTTTGCATAATTTAAAATAATTGCTGACAATAGCAATAAAGTAGAAATTTTCAGTATCATACCAAGCTCCTAGAATAGTGATCCCCAAACCATGCTATCAGTACAAATTTGTGTTGTTACAAGGTACTAAACTAGATGTGTCACTAGAAATGTAAAACAATATAAAAGATTGATTCAAATTGATATCTTGAAGATCATGTGCTATGCAGAGTGAAACTATCACAACTGAATTCTAATTAATAGAACGAATAGAGGGGGTAATTCAGAGTTGATCGCAGCAGCAAATTTGTTAGCAGTTGGGCAAAACCATGTGCACTGCAGGTGTGGCACATATAACATTTGCAGAGAGAGTTAGATTTCGGTGGGTTATTTTGTTTCTGTGCAGGGTAAATACTGGCTGCTTTATTTTTACACTGCAATTTAGATTTCAGTTTGAACACACCCCACCCAAATCTAACTCTCTCCGCACATGTTACATCTGTCCCCCCAGCAGTGCACATGGTTTTGCCACTGCTAACAAATTTGCTGCTGCTATCAACTCTGAATTAGGCCCAGAGATAATTAAAATGTTCCCAGTTTTGTTTTGTTTTACCCAGTAATATAATAGAATACCAGACTGATGGGCAGGTACTATACTGGTACAGTAGGTGTGTCAAAACAACAGAAATGTTAGAGACCACTGCTCTTGAAAAATGATCAGATCTTTATTCCTGATAATCCAATTTAGGAACACAGAACTGTAGCTAAAGCACAGTAGCAAAAAGCTGAGCTCAGAACCAGAGACACAAGTGAAATTGGATAATTTTCACTGCTCAATATTAAGTACTCAAATCATAATACAAAGCTCTGAGTTATCATGACGATATTATATTATAACCCCTGTTCCTCAATACACCTGAAGGGGAGGGGCAGGGGTGTTTTAAGAGAGGAGGGGACCCATGTGCAGCCACCGTTGCGGGCCCCTCCTCTCCGGCAGCAAGTAGACTCTGTCATAATGCCAGAATTTACTGCACTTGCGCAGATGTCCAGAAACATGGAGCCTGCGGGATCAAGTGGCGGCACTCGGATAAATAAAACAAGGCAGCAGTCCTATTGACAACGTTACAATGCTTTCATAGCATTTTCATCAGGGTGCATGCACCTTGACGAAAATGCTATAAAAGCATTGGAACGTTGGCAATAGGACTGCTGTCTTGTTTTATTTATTGGAGTGCCGCCACTTGATCCCTTTTGTATTAGCTGAAGCGACCACTGCAGCAAGGAGGGCACCAGTATTATGTTTGCTTACTACTGAATTTGAGGAGTGCAGCACCACTGGAAAAATGTCTCTCTCTCTCTCTCTCTCTCTCTCTCTCTCTCTCTCTCCATTCGCTCTCTCCCTCTCCATATATATATATATATATATATATATATATATACATATATAGAACCAAAGAAATCAGGTGGCACTCGCAGACTTGTAGCTTGTAGTGAAAACAACCTTCACTCCGTGAAGAAATTTATTGTGAAACAGGTAACGTTTCGGGGACGTATCCCCTTCCTGAGACAACTCAACAATGCAAAATACAGTGTATAAATACCATAAAATGACCCCACTTACCCCCACCATCACGACTCCCAGCTGCGTGAACCACGGCGTGTCTCGGCGTCTCCCGGGCCGCACTTCCGGCTTCGACGTCACCGCCCGACCGGAAGTGACGCGTTCAGGCTTCGCCGGTCACCATGGCGACGCGCTGGGAGCCCTGTTGATACAGACAAAACATGGCACAAGTTATAACTACTAAGCATATGTAAACAAATGACACACTTCTCAACGGCGCTCACTTGGAGCTCGAGTGTCAATAAAAACATACATCACATACATAAACATATAAAATCGTGCATAATTATTAAAAACCTACTTAATAAAACCAGTCTGGTGCAGATAACCCTGGTATGTAAACTGTGCTCACATGTGACAAATGTCACTGGGTAAAACATGACATGGATGGCTCGAGTGTAATAACTGTGCAACAACCATATATTAAACCTGTGCAAGACATGCTCACTCTAAGGCATTATTAATTGGCAGGGACTGATTTCTTGTAAAGAACGTTTTACTAAAGAGATGTATACATTAGTAAGTGGACTCACATGGATCTTAAATGACCTAGAGGAAATTAATTAGTCCTAAGGACTCATTCAGTCCTCTAGGGGCTAGACAATCCAGGCGAAAGATCCACCTGGATTCTAGCTGTAGCAATTTTTTCCCCCGGTCACAACCCCTTATAGACGCTGGAACGTGATCTATGGCCCTGTATCTTACACTTGCCAACGTGTGGTGCTGTGTGGCAAAATGCCTGGCCACAGGTTGGTCACTGGTCCCTGATACTAGGGCTGCCCGTATAGCGGACCTATGTTGGGTAAGTCTGACCTTCAGTTGGCATTCCGTTTTGCCCACATAATAGAGCCCGCAAGGCTTGATTTGTTATTGAAACGAGCGGTTGATGAGGGGTTAATATCACAGGTAATTTGTGACAAGTTATCCACCAAATGGCCGGTGGTGCCATTATTTTACACCTTGCCCAAAATTCACAAGGACGCACAGAGACCTCCGGGGAGACCCATCATCTCTGCCCGGGGGTCTCTGTGCGAGCCAGTGGCTGTGTTTCTTGACACATTTTTGCAGCCATGTATTCAGGCCACTTTTTCCTATTTAAAGGATACGAATATGTTGTTAGAGAGATTAGCTGGGTTAGGGCTGGTTCCCAGTGAAACCACCATGGTTACATTGGATGTGACCAGCCTCTATACATGTATCCCCCATGAGGCTGGGTTGGAGGCGGTTAGACGGCTGATCACGGGCAATGGCCTTTATGTGGGTCCTGATATTGATTTATTTATTGAGCTGCTCACTTTCACATTGACGCATAATTTCTTTCTATTTAATGGGAAGTTTTACAGACAACTAACGGGCTGCTCGATGGGGTCCCCGGTGGCCCCATCGTTTGCCAATTGTTTTATGTGGGAGGTGGAGCGGGATTTGTTCTTTGTAGACGTGAATATTTCAAGTAAAATTTTACTGTATTTCCGCTACATTGACGACCTCCTGATCCTGTGGAATGATGACATACAAAAATTAACATCAATCATTTTGAAACATAACAACACCAATGGTCCTATTAAATTGACTTGGACACTGAGCAAAACGCATATTTGTTATCTGGATGTTCGGATCCAGCTGGTAGAGGGGCGAGTTGAGACAGCCCTCTATAAAAAACCCATGGATCGTAACACCGTTCTCCGGGCAGAGAGCTCTCACCCCAAAGCAATGATCCGCAGTTTGCCCTATTCGCAACTCTAGAGGGTCTGCAGAAATAATACCAATTCCACCACACGTGAGGTGCAGCTAGAAGAGATGATAATGAAATTCAGTGAGAGAGGATATGCATTATCAGAACTCAAAAAAGCACGAGCTAGAGCTCTGAATAATTTTCAGAAACGCACCAAACAGCGCTGTAAAACACTGCCCAGGGAGACCATTCCATGGGTGACTGAGTATAACGCCAACAGTCCCGCTCTGGTTAAGCAAGTCAGGGGCATGTGGCAAATGGTCACCACAGACCCTGATTTAAAATGTTTTCAAAACAGCAGACTCATGGCAAGCTTTGCGAGGGGGAAAAATTTGAAGGACTTGGTTGTCAAGACCGACATTACGGGCTTTGACGCCAAGAGTGCACCCAAGCATTTTTTAAGTAAGAAAAACGGATGTTTTAAATGTTTGGGGTGTACGACATGTTCATTTTTTCTAGTGGGGGAAACCTTTCCTCATCCCCATACGGGCCAACGATTGAAAATTAGATGGCCACTCACCTGTACTTCCCGATTCGTGATCTACATAATAGTGTGCCCTTGCGGGCTCTATTATGTGGGCAAAACGGAATGCCAACTGAAGGTCAGACTTACCCAACATAGGTCCGCTATACGGGCAGCCCTAGTATCAGGGACCAGTGACCAACCTGTGGCCAGGCATTTTGCCACACAGCACCACACGTTGGCAAGTGTAAGATACAGGGCCATAGATCACGTTCCAGCGTCTATAAGGGGTGGTGACCGGGGGAAAAAATTGCTACAGCTAGAATCCAGGTGGATCTTTCGCCTGGATTGTCTAGCCCCTAGAGGACTGAATGAGTCCTTAGGACTAATTCATTTCCTCTAGGTCATTTAAGATCCATGTGAGTCCACTTACTAATGTATACATCTCTTTAGTAAAACATTCTTTACAAGAAATCAGTCCCTGCCAATTAATAATGCCTTAGAGTGAGCATGTCTTGCACAGGTTTAATATATGGTTGTTGCACAGTTATTACACTCGAGCCATCCATGTCATGTTTTACCCAGTGACATTTGTCACATGTGAGCACAGTTTACATACCAGGGTTATCTGCACCAGACTGGTTTTATTAAGTAGGTTTTTAATAATTATGCACGATTTTATATGTTTATGTATGTGATGTATGTTTTTTATTGATACTCGAGCTCCAAGTGAGCGCCGTTGAGAAGTGTGTCATTTGTTTACATATGCTTAGTAGCTACAACTTGTGCCATGTTTTGTCTGTATCCACAGGGCTCCCAGCGCGTCGCCATGGTGACCGGCGAAGCCTGAACGCGTCACTTCCGGTCGGGCGGGTGACGTCGAAGCCGGAAGTGCGGGCCGGGAGACGCCGAGACACGCCGTGGTTCACGCAGCTGGGAGTCGTGATGGTGGGGGTAAGTGGGGTCATTTTATGGTATTTATACACTGTATTTTGCATTGTTGAGTTGTCTGAGGAAGGGGATACGTCCCCGAAACGTTACCTGTTTCACAATAAATTTCTTCACGGAGTGAAGGTTGTTTTCACTACAAGCTACAAGTCTGCGAGTGCCACCTGATTTCTTTGGTTCTACATTGGTGGGCCTGCTGGTCCACAAGGAAGGGCACCACAGCCAGCTGCTTTGGAGGAGTGACGGGGCAATTCTTGGATATATATATATATATATATATATATATACATACAGGGTGATTCAAAAGTCACAGTACACCCTTTTGTTTTAAGAACTGTGCAGGAAATGGGAAAACTGGATACTCCAGTAAGGTATGGGTGAGGTGAGCTATCTTTTAGGGTATGTACCGAACATGGGTGTCATCTTGAAATCGGCCATCTTGAATCTACAGTAAGTCAGTTTTCCAATTTTCTGCACAGTTTTTGAAACATAAGTACTGCGACTTTTGAATCACCCTGTACATATAGTTATAGTTATACATATACAGTATACAGTACAGTATATATATATATATATATAGATATATATATAATATATATATATACAGGTTGAGTATCCCTTATCCAAAATGCTTGGGACCAGAGGTATTTTGGATATCGGATTTTTCCGTATTTTGGAATTATTGCATATCATAATGAGATATCATGGTGATGGGACCTAAATCTAAGCACAGAATGCATTTAAGTTTCATATACATCTTATACACACAGCCTGAAGGTCATTTTAGCCAATATTTTTTATAACTTTGTGCATTAAACAAAGTGTGTGTACAGTCACACAATTCATTTATGTTTCATATACACCTTATACACACAGCCTGAAGGTCATTTAATACCATATTTTTAATAACTTTGTGTATTAAACAAAGTTTGTGTACATTGAGCCATCAAAAAACAAAGGTTTCACTATCTCACTCTCGCTCAAAAAAGTCCGTATTTCGGAATATTCCGTATTTCGGAATATTTGGATATGGGATACTCAACCTGTATATGTTTGAATATGTGTGTTCAGGTGGCAGTGGTTTGGCAGAGAAAGAGGCATAGAGAGCCATGCCGACTCGCTGCCAGTATTCCTACAAACGGGATGCCACTGTCGGTGTACCGATAGCTGGCATCCCGTCTGCTGGTAAACCATATGTATTCCCTTTCAACAGGATGTTTGCAAATAGGCTAAGCTTAGTGAGGGCATGTAATGTTGTACTATGCAGAGACCCATCTCACAACAAAGGTATACAATCAAAGAAAATAAAAGTGTGGAGAAGTGAATTGGAATAAAATAACATCACAATCTGGGTGTAATGTGCTATAGATACTGTATGTATCTATAACAGGCTCAGCCATACCTCCAAAATCATCATGACACACTTGCATTTTTTAAACCACCCCCGCTACCTTCCATAATGGTCAATACCTGTCAATCACTCTGCGTCCGCTGTCACTAATCAATCACAGTTTGTGTGCAGTGTGAACGTGACACATGAGCAGTACAGAAACATTGGCACTGCGTCCACCCCTGAATCAGGCCCACAATCACCACCTGAAGGCTACTGTAATGTATAAATGTTTGTGAGGGGTTTGGATTTATAGCTGGGATGATAGGTTTAACAGTTACAGTAGTATGCATGGATATTAGAGATGAGCGCCTGAAATTTTTCGGGTTTTGTGTTTTGGTTTTGGGTTCGGTTCCGCGGCCGTGTTTTGGGTTCGAACGCGTTTTGGCAAAACCTCACCGAATTATTTTTGTCGGATTCGGGTGTGTTTTGGATTCGGGTGTTTTTTTCCAAAAACACTAAAAAACAGCTTAAATCATAGAATTTGGGGGTCATTTTGATCCCAAAGTATTATTAACCTCAAAAACCATAATTTACACTCATTTTCAGTCTATTCTGAATACCTCACACCTCACAATATTATTTTTAGTCCTAAAATTTGCACCGAGGTCGCTGTGTGAGTAAGATAAGCGACCCTAGTGGCCGACACAAACACCGGGCCCATCTAGGAGTGGCACTGCAGTGTCACGCAGGATGTCCCTTCCAAAAAACCCTCCCCAAACAGCACATGACGCAAAGAAAAAAAGAGGCGCAATGAGGTAGCTGTGTGAGTAAGATTAGCGACCCTAGTGGCCGACACAAACACCGGGCCCATCTAGGAGTGGCACTGCAGTGTCACGCAGGATGGCCCTTCCAAAAAACCCTCCCCAAACAGCACATGACGCAAAGAAAAAAAGAGGCGCAATGAGGTAGCTGACTGTGTGAGTAAGATTAGCGACCCTAGTGGCCGACACAAACACCGGGCACATCTAGGAGTGGCACTGCAGTGTCACGCAGGATGTCCCTTCCAAAAAACCCTCCCCAAACAGCACATGACGCAAAGAAAAAAAGAGGCGCAATGAGGTAGCTGTGTGAGTAAGATTAGCGACCCTAGTGGCCGACACAAACACCGGGCCCATCTAGGAGTGGCACTGCAGTGTCACGCAGGATGTCCCTTCCAAAAAACCCTCCCCAATCAGCACATGATGCAAAGAAAAAGAAAAGAAAAAAGAGGTGCAAGATGGAATTATCCTTGGGCCCTCCCACCCACCCTTATGTTGTATAAACAAAACAGGACATGCACACTTTAACCAACCCATCATTTCAGTGACAGGGTCTGCCACACGACTGTGACTGATATGACGGGTTGGTTTGGACCCCCCCCAAAAAAGAAGCAATTAATCTCTCCTTGCACAAACTGGCTCTACAGAGGCAAGATGTCCACCTCATCTTCACCCTCCGATATATCACCGTGTACATCCCCCTCCTCACAGATTATCAATTCGTCCCCACTGGAATCCACCATCTCAGCTCCCTGTGTACTTTGTGGAGGCAATTGCTGCTGGTCAATGTCTCCGCGGAGGAATTGATTATAATTCATTTTAATGAACATCATCTTCTCCACATTTTCTGGATGTAACCTCGTACGCCGATTGCTGACAAGGTGAGCGGCGGCACTAAACACTCTTTCGGAGTACACACTTGTGGGAGGGCAACTTAGGTAGAATAAAGCCAGTTTGTGCAAGGGCCTCCAAATTGCCTCTTTTTCCTGCCAGTATAAGTACGGACTGTGTGACGTGCCTACTTGGATGCGGTCACTCATATAATCCTCCACCATTCTATCAATGTTGAGAGAATCATATGCAGTGACAGTAGACGACATGTCCGTAATCGTTGTCAGGTCCTTCAGTCCGGACCAGATGTCAGCATCAGCAGTCGCTCCAGACTGCCCTGCATCACCGCCAGCGGGTGGGCTCGGAATTCTGAGCCTTTTCCTCGCACCCCCAGTTGCGGGAGAATGTGAAGGAGGAGATGTTGACAGGTCGCGTTCCGCTTGACTTGACAATTTTGTCACCAGCAGGTCTTTCAACCCCAGCAGACCTGTGTCTGCCGGAAAGAGAGATCCAAGGTAGGCTTTAAATCTAGGATCGAGCACGGTGGCCAAAATGTAGTGCTCTGATTTCAACAGATTGACCACCCGTGAATCCTTGTTAAGCGAATTAAGGGCTGCATCCACAAGTCCCACATGCCTAGCGGAATCGCTCCGTGTTAGCTCCTTCTTCAATGCCTCCAGCTTCTTCTGCAAAAGCCTGATGAGGGGAATGACCTGACTCAGGCTGGCAGTGTCTGAACTGACTTCACGTGTGGCAAGTTCAAAGGGCATCAGAACCTTGCACAACGTTGAAATCATTCTCCACTGCACTTGAGACAGGTGCATTCCATCTCCTATATCGTGCTCAATTGTATAGGCTTGAATGGCCTTTTGCTGCTCCTCCAACCTCTGAAGCATATAGAGGGTTGAATTCCACCTCGTTACCACTTCTTGCTTCAGATGATGGCAGGGCAGGTTCAGTAGTTTTTGGTGGTGCTCCAGTCTTCTGTACGTGGTGCCTGTACGCCGAAAGTGTCCCGCAATTTTTCTGGCCACCGACAGCATCTCTTGCACGCCCCTGTCGTTTTTTAAAAAATTCTGCACCACCAAATTCAAGGTATGTGCAAAACATGGGACGTGCTGGAATTTGCCCATATTTAATGCACACACAATATTGCTGGCGTTGTCCGATGCCACAAATCCACAGGAGAGTCCAATTGGGGTAAGCCATTCCGCGATGATCTTCCTCAGTTGCCGTAAGAGGTTTTCAGCTGTGTGCGTATTCTGGAAAGCGGTGATACAAAGCGTAGCCTGCCTAGGAAAGAGTTGGCGTTTGCGAGATGCTGCTACTGGTGCCGCCACTGCTGTTCTTGCGGCGGGAGTCCATACATCTACCCAGTGGGCTGTCACAGTCATATAGTCCTGACCCTGCCCTGCTCCACTTGTCCACATGTCCGTGGTTAAGTGGACATTGGGTACAACTGCATTTTTTAGGACACTGGTGAGTCTTTTTCTGACGTCCGTGTACATTCTCGGTATCGCCTGCCTAGAGAAGTGGAACCTAGATGGTATTTGGTAACGGGGGCACACTGCCTCAATAAATTGTCTAGTTCCCTGTGAACTAACGGCGGATACCGGACGCACGTCTAACACCAACATAGTTGTCAAGGACTCAGTTATCCGCTTTGCAGTAGGATGACTGCTGTGATATTTCATCTTCCTCGCAAAGGACTGTTGAACAGTCAATTGCTTACTGGAAGTAGTACAAGTGGGCTTACGACTTCCCCTCTGGGATGACCATCGACTCCCAGCGGCAACAACAGCAGCGCCAGCAGCAGTAGGCGTTACACGCAAGGATGCATCGGAGGAATCCCAGGCAGGAGAGGACTCGTCAGACTTGCCAGTGACATGGCCTGCAGGACTATTGGCATTCCTGGGGAAGGAGGAAATTGACACTGAGGGAGTTGGTGGGGTGGTTTGCGTGAGCTTGGTTACAAGAGGAAGGGATTTACTGGTCAGTGGACTGCTTCCGCTGTCACCCAAAGTTTTTGAACTTGTCACTGACTTATTATGAATGCGCTGCAGGTGACGTATAAGGGAGGATGTTCCGAGGTGGTTAACGTCCTTACCCCTACTTATTACAGCTTGACAAAGGGAACACACGGCTTGACACCTGTTGTCCGCATTTCTGGTGAAATACCTCCACACCGAAGAGCTGATTTTTTTGGTATTTTCACCTGGCATGTCAACGGCCATATTCCTCCCACGGACAACAGGTGTCTCCCCGGGTGCCTGACTTAAACAAACCACCTCACCATCAGAATCCTTCTGGTCAATTTCCTCCCCAGCGCCAGCAACACCCATATCCTCCTCATCCTGGTGTACTTCAACACTGACATCTTCAATCTGACTATCAGGAACTGGACTGCGGGTGCTCCTTCCAGCACTTGCAGGGGGCATGCAAATAGTGGAAGGCGCATGCTCTTCACGTCCAGTGTTGGGAAGGTCAGGCATCGCAACCGACACAATTGGACTCTCCTTGTGGATTTGGGATTTCAAAGAACGCACAGTTCTTTGCGGTGCTTTTGCCAGCTTGAGTCTTTTCAGTTTTCTAGCGAGAGGCTGAGTGCTTCCATCCTCATGTGAAGCTGAACCACTAGCCATGAACATAGGCCAGGGCCTCAGCCGTTCCTTGCCACTCCGTGTGGTAAATGGCATATTGGCAAGTTTACGCTTCTCCTCCGACAATTTTATTTTAGGTTTTGGAGTCCTTTTTTTTCTGATATTTGGTGTTTTGGATTTGACATGCTCTGTACTATGACATTGGGCATCGGCCTTGGCAGACGACGTTGCTGGCATTTCATCGTCTCGGCCATGACTAGTGGCAGCAGCTTCAGCACGAGGTGGAAGTGGATCTTGATCTTTCCCTAATTTTGGAACCTCAACTTTTTTGTTCTCCATATTTTATAGGCAGAACTAAAAGGCACCTCAGGTAAACAATGGAGATGGATGGATTGGATACTAGTATACAATTATGGACGGACTGCCACGGTTAGGTGGTATAAAAAAACCACGGTTAGGTGGTATATATTGTAATACAATTATGGATGGACGGACTGCCTGCCGAGTGCCGACACAGAGGTAGCCACAGCCGTGAACTACCGCACTGTACACTGGTTGATAAAGAGATAGTAGTATACTCGTAACAACTAGTATGACTGACTATGACGGTATAAAGAATGAAAAAAAAACCACGGTTAGGTGGTATATATTGTAATACAATTATGGATGGACGGACTGCCTGCCGAGTTCCGACACAGAGGTAGCCACAGCCGTGAACTACCGCACTGTACACTGGTTGATAAAGAGATAGTAGTATACTCGTAACAACTAGTATGACTGACTATGACGGTATAAAGAATGAAAAAAAAACCACGGTTAGGTGGTATATATTATAATACAATTATGGATGGACGGACTGCCTGCCGAGTGCCGACACAGAGGTAGCCACAGCCGTGAACTACCGCACTGTACACTGGTTGATAAAGAGATAGTAGTATACTCGTAACAACTAGTATGACTGACTATGACGGTATAAAGAATGAAAAAAAAACCACGGTTAGGTGGTATATATTATAATACAATTATGGATGGACGGACTGCCTGCCGACTGCCGACACAGAGGTAGCCACAGCCGTGAACTACCGCACTGTACACTGGTTGATAAAGAGATAGTAGTATACTCGTAACAACTAGTATGACACTATGACGGTATAAAGAATGAAAAAAAAACCACGGTTAGGTGGTATATATTATAATACAATTATGGATGGACGGACTGCCTGCCGACTCTGCCAACACAGAGGTAGCCACAGCCGTGAACTACCGCACTGTACACTGGTTGATAAAGAGATAGTAGTATACTCGTAACAACTAGTATGACACTATGACGGTATAAAGAATGAAAAAAAAACCACGGTTAGGTGGTATATATTATAATAATACAATTATGGATGGACGGACTGCCTGCCGACTGCCGACACAGAGGTAGCCACAGCCGTGAACTACCGCACTGTACTGTGTCTGCTGCTAATATAGACTGGTTGATAAAGAGATAGTATACAACAATATACTACTATACTGGTGGTCAGGCACTGGTCACCACTAGTCACACTGGCAGTGGCACTCCTGCAGCAAAAGTGTGCACTGTTTAATTTTAAATTAATATAATATTATGTACTCCTGGCTCCTGCTATAACAACCTGCAGTGCTCCCCAGTCTCCCCCACAATTATTATAAGCTTTTATACATTGATGTGCAGCACACTGGGCTGAGCTGAGTGCACACAGACTGAGTCACACTGTGTGACTGCTGTGTATCGTTTTTTTCAGGCAGAGAACGGATATAGCAGAGAACGGATATATTAAATAAAAGTTAACTTAACAACAACTGCACTGGTCACTGTGGTAAACTCTGTCTGCACAATCTCTCTCTCTCTCTCTCTCTTCTAATCTATTCTAATGGAGAGGACGCCAGCCACGTCCTCTCCCTATCAATCTCAATGCACGTGTGAAAATGGCGGCGACGCGCGGCTCCTTATATAGAATCCGAGTCTCGCGAGAATCCGACAGCGTCATGATGACGTTCGGGCGCGCTCGGGTTAACCGAGCAAGGCGGGAAGATCCGAGTCGCTCGGACCCGTGAAAAAAAAAGTGAAGTTCGTGCGGGTTCGGATTCAAAGAAACCGAACCCGCTCATCTCTAATGGATATATGCATGGTATATATACAGTCAGAGCCGGCCCTAGCCAATTTGATGCCCTAGGCAAAATTTTGTCTGGTGCCCCCTAGCTCCGCCGCTAGTTCTGCATCTGTACCTGCAACGCTCAGGTAGTGGGGCCCACCGGGGGGTTACCCTGTGGGCCAGTTCAACTCTGCACAATGCCACACAGTAATGACCATAATACATATAATTCCACACAGTAAAGGAACCTTACACATATGCCCCACATTAGTAATGCCCATAATACACATAATGCCACACAGTAATGCACCTTACACATATGCCCCACATTAGTAATGCCCATAATACACATATACTGCCACAGATACTGCCACACTTGCTGGTTATACAAAAAGAACAGTATCAAACATGTAGAAAATGTCCATTCTCTTCACTATTCAGTGTGTTTGCTGGTGTCTGTTACTGCATGCCCTTTACTTTATACTGTGGGAGTGATATGCTCTGCCCTCCAGTCTGATGTGTCCGAAAGTCATGCTGCACTGATGTTTCATATAGAAAAGCACAACACAACTTACTGACCAAGTTACAGTGCTGGGTGGCAGGGGAATTTTACGGCATGGACTGACTAGGAAATAAAGTGTGGGGAGAACATTGCCCATGTTATGTCCCTGCAGACACCTGGGAATTGCACAGGGATAAGGGACACAGGATAACAGGGTCCCCCTCCCCTATGTGCACAAGCAGTATAGGTGATGTCAGGTTTCTGTGAAGCAGTCTTCCAAAATACACATGTGTTATTACAGAAGCCATCCAGTAATAACCTTATATAGTCAGTGAAAATGTCATAGGTCCAGGAATTGCATTTACTTGGCTTCTGCTGTCTGTCTGAGGTCTCACAAGTCAGGGGCATTCAAGCATGTCAGAGGAAGTTTAAGGCACAGTGTGCATTTTTTTTACAAATGTAAACAGCAGTGTATACAAGTACTGATTGAATACATTTGGAAAGTAACAGTTAGTTTGCGGACTGTCCCTCCCAGCATGAGATACTGCAGGGACATGCTTGGATGCCCCTAGACATGCTTGGATGCCCTAGGCAAATGCCTAGCCTGCCTATAGCTAAGGCCGGCTCTGTATACAGTATATGGGGCCCATTTATCAATGAAAGATAAACCTTGCTCTGAATGTTACAACTCATTATGTATGATAAATGATGCTACATCCAATCAGCTCCCAACTATCATTATTCAGACACATGACAGTTAGGAGCTGATTGGCTGGAGCACCATTAATAATACACTACAAGTTTTATCAAACACAGTGAGTTTTATCACTCGTTGATAAATGGGCCCCAATAATTTTTTTAATAAGATCTCTTATGGCTGACAGGTGAGTTATATTTATTGTTATCTACTTATTAGGGTCATACTACAATACAGCAGGGGACTAGCAGAGATAATTTATCGCAAATGTGTTGCCTGATGTGATTAATCTCATAGTCATTACGGGATGGTATTGGGATCCTGGTGCTTGGGATGTCAGCAATCAGAATAACGACAGTGGCACCCCGACGTGCAGAATCCCGACATCTGCTAACCTTCCCCACAACCCACCTAACCCTCCCTACCCGCAGCTTTACCCTAACCCTTCCTCCACAGCCTAACCCAAACCCTCCCCACTTAGTGCCTAATCCTAACCCTCCCTCCCTGCACCCTAACCCTCCACCCCGTAGCCTAACCCTAACCCTCCCAGTTTAGTGCCTAACCCCTATGCTCTCTCCCCACAGCCTAACTCTATCACCCCCCTACCCCACAGCCTAACCCTAACTTCCCCTATACTGTCTAAACCTAGCACACACATCCTCCTGACGGCCTAACCCTAACTGGCCTGGACATACTTACCTCTGGGATGATGATAGTTGGGATTCCGGCACTGGCCCAGTGATCTACTGTATGTCTTCTGGCAAGTGTAGGGATTCCGGCATCTGTATTCTGACTGCCGGTATCCCGAATGCTGGCATGCTGACCGGATCCTGATATTACTATGTCAGAATATGCCATCGGAGGCTAGTTTAGGCAGAGAATAGGGATTACTTATTGTCTCTACGGGATGTAGTTATGTGACCGGCTGTCAGGATACCACCGGTCACAATACCAGCTACTACATTCTACCCACTTAAAATTCCACCGGTCAGCATGCCAACCAACAGGGACTATTCCCACTCGTGGGTGTCCACGACACCCATACTATGGTGTACCCATATCTATGGTATATCCATACTATGGTATACCCATAAAGTGGGAAGAGAACCTATGGTAAGCGCAGCGTTGCACTTGCCCACGCCGGCCATCTCACAGCTGGGATCCAGCCATCGGTATTGTGACCGATGGTCTCCTGACCACCGGTCACACAAATCCTACCCATCTCTACCTCTCACAAACTCCTACTTAACTACTTTTTCCAGATCCTACAAGAGAGTTCCTGCATGGGGGAGGAGAATTGCATAAATCACCCATGACTTTATTCCGACGAACTCAACATTTATAACTAGCTAGCTTATCACTAAGAAATAAACACACGGACACCAACTGCTAGATTTAAAAGGTCAAACAGATATTTATTGTTTGGTGACCTGTCGTTTAAACTAAGAATATTGGAGGATGGCAAGAAAAAGGCGCTACCAACTCACCAGCACCAGTCAACTATAATAAACCATAAAATAGGAGGGGCCTCACAACCGCCCCCTTAACATAACCTGCACTGCGCAGGCCCACCCCCCTTACTTTAGCAGAGCCGTGGACGAACCCGCACGGGAACATCCGTAGTCCACCCGCAAGGGGAGGGCATACTCGCTGTTCATTCAAAAGGGGGTGCCCCACAGTGACCACTTATGTAACTATTTGACCGCTGGCTGGTAGCGACTTTCCGCCCATCTGGCTATCAAAGCCTGCTGAGAAATGGAATTAGAGGCCCGAAAAGCGAGCCTCAAGCAACCTTATAGGGAGGGTGGGAGGGCATCCAAGAAAAACTGGCAAGAGGAAGATGGCTGCCAAAACCCTGAACTATATACCCCTGTGCATACTCCTCCTACCTATCGCTAATAGGCACCCATCTGTCACCTGACCACCACTGTCAATCACTAAGGCTAGCCCTGCCTATCCTCAACACATGTCAGAAAAATTCAGGGAGTTTATGTGGCTTCGAGCCTATGCGGATCTCTGCCTGCCTAAATCACCCATGACTTTATTCCGACGAACTCAACATTTATAACTAGCTAGCTTATCACTAAGAAATAAACACACGGACACCAACTGCTAGATTTAAAAGGTCAAACAGATATTTATTGTTTGGTGACCTGTCGTTTAAACTTAGAATATTGGAGGATGGCAAGAAAAAGGCGCTACCAACTCACCAGCACCAGTCAACTATAATAAACCATAAAATAGGAGGGGCCTCACAACCGCCTCCTTAACATAACCTGCACTGCGCAGGCCCACCCCCCTTACTTTAGCAGAGCCGTGGACGAACCCGCACGGGAACATCCGTAGTCCACCCGCAAGGGGAGGGCATACTCGCTGTTCATTCAAAAGGGGGTGCCCCACAGTGACCACTTATGTAACTATTTGACCGCTGGCTGGTAGCGACTTTCCGCCACAACAAGGATTTTAACAAAAACCACAGACCGCCATCCACTAACAACAGGAGAAGAGATTCAACCGGACAGTACTCTAAAAATACTGTCCAAGAACACACCAATACCTGCAGGGGAAAGGTGAATACCATCTTCCCTATAAAACTGCACATTGTGCAGCACCAATAGCGGATGCCTAACCACTAAACCTCCTATCGCCTGCACGTATACTGACACTGCGGAATTAACTTTCTTCCTAGCTTTTTCTATAGCGGAGAAACGAATGGCACCCCGCCAATGGAAACGGGGCACTATGTCGGACCACACCACTATCACCCGTGGCCAAGATGCCCGTAACGCTACTAGGTCCGCTTTGATACTCAAGATGAGATCAATGCCTTTGACCCTCCCCATATCATTCCCCCCGAGGTGAATGACAACCCAGCCGGGCCGCCCCCACCTCCGCTCATGGCGAAACAGCAAGCGAAGTAAACCCATCCAACGTAAACCTCTAACTCCTAACCATCTAACTACCTTGTCCCCAAATAATTCGCCCGTTCGTCCTGCCATTGGATGCCTCTCCGCCCAAAAAATTAAAGAATGGCCAATGAGCCAAATCTGATCCGAGATGTCCAAAGTAGCTGCAAAAAGAAAATTCCTTACCGTCAGACATTATAAAGATCAAAAACAAATTAACTTAAACATGCAAGTAAGAACCCGAGTGAAGGAGAAAACTCAAAAAACCTCCCGTGAACCGTGTGTGAATGCCAATTGTAATTCGGTCCCCTCGGAGGAAAATTTAAAAATTCACTTCACACCCTCCATTTTTGAATGCTAGCCGTTCAAAAACCGACGAGTAAAACACGTTTCCGGGTTCGCGCAACAGGCGCAATAACAACAATACTTAACAGATCCTTATACTAGGCGCAAGCCTAGCCAACTGAATACCGGTTGCCCAAACCCAAACGGTATCCCGCCCGCAGGGGCAAGACCCACTCACCGGGGAGGGCCTTAGTCAACGATTCTCCACAGGAAGGGCGGCACCAATAGACCCCCAACCTCCGCATCGGGTACCAGCTCCCTAAACTTGTCGAACTCAAAACGCGACAGTGCGTCAGCAATTCTGTTGTCAACCCCTGGGACATGCGCAGCCGTGAAATGAATGTTATGCTTCAAGCACTTGAGCACAAGATAACGCAACAAGCGCAGAGCCTCAGGAGAGGACGAGCGCTGGTTATTAACGGCGTGCACGACGCCCAGCTTGTCGCAGCGAAATACAATACTCCGATCCGACAAGCTGGGTGCCCACAACTCAACTGCCACTATCAATGGGAATAACTCCAGCAGGAGCAAGTTCTTTGTAAACCCTCGAGTCACCCATGCTGCGGGCCAAGGCGCAGCGCACCACTGTGTTCTGAAAAAAGCCCCAAAGCCCGAACCACCAGCGGCGTCGGTGAAAAGTTGTAATGCAGCATTGGAACAGCGTTTCGCTAGCCACAACACCTCCCGGTTAAAAGAAACCAAGAAAGTGGACCAGGTTCTCAAGTCCTCCCTGACCTCGCGTGAAATGTAAACCGTATGATGAGGTTTCCGTACCCCCGCCATGGATCTCTCAAGTTTACGGCAGAAAACCCGGCCCATGGGTATGATCCTGCACGCAAAATTAAATGACCCGAGCAACGACTGAACCCGTTGTAGTCTGACCCTGCGCGAGAGGAGGCACTGCTCTATGAGACCCAACAACTTGAATACCTTATCGGCCGGAAGCCGGCAATCGATTTCAATGCCCAAATAACTGAGGCACGCCGTGGGCCCCTCGGTCTTATCCGAGGCCACGGGAACGCCCAGGCGACCGAATAAACTCTGAGCTAAACCCAGTACGTCCCCGCACACCGACCCCACCCTTGGACCCACAAAGAGAAAATCGTCTAGGTAGTGGGCGACCCCCGGGTGGCCGGAGGCCGACACTACGCACCAATGCAAAAATGAGCTGAATTTCTCAAAATAGGCACAAGAAATGGAACACCCCATGGGCAAGCACCTGCCTACATAATACCCACCCCCTAACCTGAAACCAAGGAAATGCAGGGAGTCGGGGTGGATGGGCAGGAGGCGGAAAGCGGACTCAATGTCCAGCTTGGCCATGAGGGACTAACCGCAGGGCCTCATCAAACGATTGATATCGCACCCTGCAAGCTTCCTCCGGGATGGAGTCGTTGACCGAGCCGCCACGGGGGTGTGACAAATGCTGGAGGAGGCGGAATTTACCCTGAGCTTTCTTGGGGACCACCCCTAACGGTGAAATGCACAGCCGGGGCAGTGGGGGGGACGGGAAAGGGCCGCACATGCGCCCCAAATCGATTTCCGCCCGAACCTTACGGGCGACCACGGAGGGGAAATCCTGTGCGGATTTTAAATTGCGCCTGGAGACCACGAGGACGGAATCCGGGATGGGAAGCCTGAAACCGCTACGAAAACCTTCCAACAAAAACAACCCCGAAGTGACGTCGGGGTAACTGCCCAACCATTTAGCCAATTCGGGGACGTTGATGGGGGAAAACGCCTTACTTTCCACTTCCGGGCACCTCGGCAGCATCAGAGGGCCTGGACCCGGAAGGGGACTGGCAATCTTTGGCCGGGTGCCCCCCGCCGCACGCCTTGCAGGAGTGGCGAAAACGGCAGTTAGCCCCCCGGGAACACTTGCCCTCGTTGAAGGCAAAGCATTTTCCTTTATTCCCCGTGGGCGGGCTCGGCCGGACATTGAAACCCGGCTTACCGCCCTGGGCTTCATAGAGGGGCTTATTCTGATGAGTGACCTCTAACCAAACTTCCACGTCCTTGAAACCCAAGGGTAGTGTCGGGTTACCGTCTTGGTTACGACGGAATTTCTCATCGTAATCCCTCCACGCGTAACCCTTGGATGTCAAGTACATTTCATGCACCAGGTACAAATACTTGACCGTGTTGTGATATTCCTTAGGCCTCGTCTCGGCGTAGCATGCCGTGAACACTAAAAACCCCCGGAGCCACTGGTGAAAATTGCAAAATGCATTCTCGCCAATGCCACCAACCTTCTTGGCCTTATCGAAAGCCTTCCGCATGTCATCCGTAAGGGTGAACATGTCGACGTATTTACCTTTCTTAATCTTCTCCCTCATCCGTTTACGTAAACCCCTGGTGACCACAGTGTTAGCGCAGTGCACCATTTCCGTAAAACGCGGAGGGTCCGGCGTGGCTGCCGCAGCTGCGCCCTTAGCCTTCCTCTCTTTCTTGTGCAAGCGATGCGCAATGAGCCTAGCTAACTTACGCGGGCGCCTGGGGGACCCGGAAGACCTAGTATCAGAAGAGGAGCTGGAAGAAGAGCTATCAGAAGAAGGATTAAATGTCTCACCCGTTCCAGGAGGACCGCCCGCGTCAACTGCTGCGATGGCGGGGCCGGATGGAACCTCTTCAGGGACCCGAGATCCCCCCGTCTCCACATGTTCAGCCTGCATTGCCGCTCCTGTCTGTGCCTCGCTGGATGTTGCTGTCGTCGTGGCCCCCGACAATCCGGCCGGGGGAGAGACCCCCCTCGCCGTACCTGCACCTGTTGGGGAAACAGAAGGGGGGGGGGGAGGGGAGGCACAAAAACAGCCACCTCCGGGGGGGGGAACCGGAGGTAGCGGGGGAGGGGGAGCAGCAAGTGGGGGCCGCGAACCGAGTGCGGGCAAGCCCGATGTCGCGACGCCCGCCATTTCAAACGCTGCGCCAGACGCTGGAGGCACTGTGCCCGGGGAAGTAAAACCAGCGTGCCAAGTGGACGGAGCCTGTGAAAACGGCGACGCCCAGTAAGGCGTCTGGCCGAGGGACCCTGGGGTAAAACCACTGGAGTAAGAACCCCCCCATTGCGCAAAACCCGGACCACTCGGCGTGGGCCAGGAGGTCACCGATTCCTGCGCGTGCGTAAACGCCGCCGGCAAATAAGTGGACGAAAAGGGGGTAGGAACCCCACGGAATGCGGGTGCCGCCCCGGAAGTCATGACCGGGAGCTGCAATGACCCCGACCAGGCCACTGACACCGAAGTCGCCGGAAGGAAACCCGCGGGCGAAGCCGTATACGTGCCGCCCCAGCACGCGAATGGAGCGGCCAAGGAACTTGGTCCCGACCCCATCTGGTGCACCAGGAGCTGGCCAGCAGACGGCGTCGGCTCGCTGGGCCACAGGCCACTCACAGGCGGCAGCAGTATCTGGGACACCGGGAGCGCCCCGGGGTAAATCCCAGATGTCTGCCCGCTGACGCCCGACACCCCGCTGTCCACCCCGATATTGGCACCTATGGAAACGGTGGGGGGAAACAGAGCCTGCGCATGCTCAAACGCAGGCCCCGCACCCCCCGTTGTCCCTGGACCAGAAGGCAGGGACACTACATCCTGCACCAGCCAGGCACCCGCAGGGGAGCTGGCTGGTGAAAGACCCCTCATTCCCCTCCTCACCGCTGATTCGCGGCACCCACCCGCCAATCGCGGCCGTGTGGAGAGGCGTACTAACGCCTGTGGAGGCCGGAGCCCCGGCGAGCGCGGCTCTGCCGCTGCGACGGGCTCCGGGAACGGCCGACGCTGGGGAAGCACCGCCGCCCGTGGAGAGCAGGACCCTGTCTCTGGCGGGCGGCGAAGCGGAGGGGGGGACCGCGCGCACCCGCGGCCGGCGATAGCCCGCTGCCGCGAGCGATCGGGAGGCCTCAGCCAGGCGGCGGGGGGGGGGGCACTGATCTTCTGGGACGGGGCATGCTGCAGCAGAACAGTGTGGATAACACATAAAGCGCACACTGACTGTAATATAAAGGGAGGGAGCAGTAGTATGTGCAGTATTGAAAAGAGGGAAAATAACTGACAAAATGCTGACAGTATGCCTTACCCTCATCCAAGAAAAACTGGCAAGAGGAAGATGGCTGCCAAAACCCTGAACTATATACCCCTGTGCATACTCCTCCTACCTATCCCTAATAGGCACCCATCTGTCACCTGACCACCACTGTCAATCACTAAGGCTAGCCCTGCCTATCCTCAACACATGTCAGAAAAATTCAGGGAGTTTATGTGGCTTTGAGCCTATGCGGATCTCTGCCTGCCTTATCATGTCACTTTTGGCCCAATTCTATAGGAAGTAGCCAGAATGTGGGAAGGTGACCTGCTGCCATCGGCGTGAGAGAGTGGGAGAGTACTGTAAATTGTGATTATGGCTTTGGCAAGTGGTGTCACTGCCCAGCACAACACTACCAGCCTATAGGGAAAAGAAGATAATAGTAAAGTTTGGGTGTGCCACCTGTGGAATAATAATGCCAATTACAAGACTCCGTGTCTCCTCCAGACCTGTGGGAGTCCCCCACAAGTGTTACCAACATAATTAACAGGTACAGTACCATATAAATTTTCCTTACTTCACCAAATTATTGGGTAACTTATATGAAAATCTTGCTGATAATTTTAATCTTTTGAAATAATTACTGTCATTCAGTAGCATTATAACGTCTCTGATTATTGGCCTTCTTATAACTGTATCTCACTTCTAATCACATACCTTATTTGTTTTTAGTTTAACTACAAATACAGATATTTGGGATCAGACAAAGTTGCTATTGTACTGTACTGGATCTATTTGATATTTTATAAATGATAGTTGTACAGTTACTTTGTAAATTGCAATGGGAAGATAAAACAGGTGTTATTTACTTGTATTAGAGAGATGAATAGGAGGTCAGAAGAACATGCTGTGTTATTCCCTTCATTTTAGAAATACTACTTTAGGATTAGCACTTTCATAGCGGTTTTCAAAGGTAAGAATTGAAGTAAAATTACTTTTTCATACAGAACAATGAATATAGGGTCCAGTGTATTCTAACTACAGGACCTTGAAAAACGAAGTCTACTCTAAAATGCTTTTACTAAAATCTCTCCTCTATAAACACTTCTTAATGCACTACTAAATATTAAAGGGGAATTGAACCCAAAAGTCAGATTTTGACCTACAGTACAGTAACTGTCTCATAGGGTGTGGTATGGTATGCCGGCGGCAGGGCTCCTGGCGACCAGCATACCGGCGCCGGAAGCCCGACCGTTGGCATAACGACAGCGTGGCGAGCGCAAATGAGCCCCTTGCGAAGTTGCGGGCTCGCTGCGCTCACCATGCTACGGGCATGGTGGCGCGCTACGCCCGCCACGCTATTTATTCTCCCTCCAGGTGGGTCGTGGACCCCCACAAGGGAGATAAACTGTCGGTATGCCGGCTGTCAGGATTCCGGCGCCAGTATACTATGCGCCGGGATCCCGACAGTCGGCAACCTGAAGACCACCCATCTCATACGTAACAAAGAACATTCTTACAGTATATCTTAATTCAGGATTTTGGAGCAACCCCACTAAAATGTTCTAAGTGATATATACAGGTCTAGACTTCCATCTGGAAATGTTAATAGTAGAACAAGTTAAAATATCACTTTGAAGTCCTGCATCATGTCACTTTAGGACATCAACATGCAGTAAATACGTCATCACAGAGCTGTACATACAGTTCTGTGATGGTGTATTGACTGCATTTTGATTTGCTACTGAAGTTGTTTAAGAAAGGTTCCTACATAATCTGACTGAAACATTGCAAAAACTACAAAACTGTATGAATACAATTTGAGGATTTCCTTTAAAATTCTGATGGATTACTAAAGATTTGGTGAATTATACAGTACTGGTTTTCACAACGTTTGCTGCTTCAGTGTCTTTAGACCTTTTTGTCAGCTGTTACTATGGTATACTGAAGTAACATTACAAGCATTTCATAAGTGTCAAAGGTTTTTATTGACCATTACATTAAGTTTATGCAAAGAGTGAATATTTGCAGTGTTGACCCTTCTTTTTCAAGACCTCTGCAATTCACCCTGGCAAGCTGTCAATCAACTACTGGGATTCATACTGACTGATAGCCACCCATTCTTGCCTAATCAATGCTTGGAGTTTGTCTGAATTTGTGGGTTTTTGTTTGTCTACCTGCCTCTTGAGTATTGACCACAAGTTCTCAATGGGATTCAGTGGCAAATGCAGGATTTCTAGAGGTTTTTTTTTAAATATAGGGCCTAATTCTGAGTTGATTGCAGCAGCAAATTTATTAGCAGTTGGTCAAAACCATGTGCACTGCAGGGGGGGCAGATATAACATGTGCAGAGAGAGTTAGATTTGGGTGGGGTGTATTCAAACTGAAATCTAAATTGCAGTGTAAAATTAAAGCAGCCAGTATTTACCCTGCACAGAAACAAAATAACCCACCCAAATCTAACTCTCTCTGCAAAGGTTATATCTGCCCCATCTGCAGTGCACATGGTTTTGCCCAATTGCTAACAAATTTGCTTCTGCGATCAACTCAGAATTACCCCCATAGTCCAGAATCTCCCACTCTGTGGAACATTGGAGCAAGTGCAGGAGTCTGAAGGAGTGGTAGAAGATCCTAGTAATGACCCTGGACATTAATGTAAACATTAGTATTTTAATACACTGGAAACTGTATGGAAGACAGTATTAATATTTAACACTATAGAAGGTCTATAGTACAGGCTGTATTAAACGTTAAAATTATATAAATAAATGGTCAGGAAAAGGTTAAACATACCATAATAAATACACAAACATAATAGAACCAGTATTGCACTTTCTAAGCACACATTCTCCCACCTCATGGTAAGGCTCCTGTCTCTTCTTCCTGGTAGCTACTCTCTGTTCCAGCGCACTGATTGGGGACTGACACACAGCATACTTTTTACAAGAAGCTGCAACCACTGGGCATGTGCAGCAGCTTTGCTCTGTCCCTTAAATTGTATGTCAGCTCTAGTAATCTCATTACATACCATTGCTATTGTCGTAATTTGAGCCACTTGCCAAGAAGAGGTGTGGGGGGGGGGGGGGGGGTTCTAGGCAACCGGAACCCCCTCTGCATTTGCCTATGGGATTAAGGTCTGGGGAGTTTCCTGACCATGGATCCATAATTTTGATATTTTGGGTTTAAGGTCTGGGGAGTTTCCTGACCATGCACCCAAAATTTTTATGTTTTGTTCCACGAGCCACTTAGTAATCACTTTTGCATTTTTGGCAAGGTGCTCCATCATGCTGGGAAAAAGCATTGTTCATCACCAAACTGTTCTTGGAAGGTTGGTATTGGATAATGTTTTGGTACCATTCTTTATTCATGTCTGTGTTCATAGGCAAAATTGTGAGTGAGTCCACTTCAAAGGCTGAGAAGCAACCCCACATATGAATGGTCTCAGGGTGCTTTACTGTTGACATGACACAGGACTGATGGTAGCGCTGACCTTTCCTTCGCTGGACAAGCATTTTTCCAGATGCCCCTAACAATCTAAAAGGGGACTCATCTGAGAAAATTACTTTACCCCTGTCCTCAGCAGTCCAACCCCTGTATCTTTTGCAGACTATCAGTCTGTCCCTGATGTTTTTCCTAGAGAGAAGTGACTTCTTTGCTGCCCTTCTTGACACCAGCCCATCCTCCAAAAGTATTCATCTCACTGTGCATGTAGATGCACTCACACCTGCCTGTTGCCATTCCTGAGCAAGCTCTGCACTGGTGGTGCTCTGATCCTGCAACTTAATAAAATTTAGGAGATGGTCCTGGCACTATTCTTAGGTGCCCTGAAGCCTTCTTCACAACTATTGAACCTCTCTCCTTGAAGTTATTGATGATCTGATAAATGGTTTATTTAGGTACAATCTTACTAGCAGTAATATCCTTGCCTGAGAAGCCCTTTTTGTGCAAAGCAATGATGACTGCATGTGTTTCCTTTCTGATAATCATGGTTAACAGTGGAAGAACAATGATGTCAAGCACCACACTCCTTTTAAAGCTTTCAGTCTGTTGTTGTAACTCATATAGCATGCCAGAGTGATCTCCAGCCTTGTGCTCATCAACACTCTCACCCGTGTTAACGAGAGAATCACTGACATAATATTAGCTGGTTCTTTTGTGGCAAGGCTGAAATGCATTGGAAATGTTATTTTTAGGATTAAGTTCATTGTCATGGCAAAGAGGGACTTTGCAATTTATTGCAATTCATCTGATTACTCTTCATGATATTCTGGAGTATATGCAAATTGCCATCATAAGAACTGAGACAGCAGACTTTGTGAAAATTAATATTTGTGTCATTCTCAAACCTTATGGCCATGGATATATATATATATATATATATATATATATATATATATACTGCTGAAAACAGGTGTTTATGATGGTTGAATTTTAAGGGAGGAATATGGGTATCAATGGGTTGAACACCGAAGCATGCCCATGTTCTGTTATCTTCCAAAAATACATAAGCAGCTTGAAAACCCCCTGAGTTGCCCTAATGTATTGGGCATATACTCAGCAACATTTGGCCTATGTGAATTTGTACAAGAGATATGCATCTTAAAAAATATGTGTCTGTGCCTAATGCCTATATAAAAGACTCAACTGAAGTACTGAAGATCTTGGATAAAGTGACCTGGATAGAGAATAACAACTGGTGTACAATCGATATTATGGCCTTGTTTGCAAGTATTCAACATAGTAAAGGAATTATAGCACTTGACGGATATTTGATGAATGACCCTGAGGTTACAGAAAAAAATTGAAAATTTATAATAGAATGTCTAAAGTATTTTTTTTTTTTAATAGCCTCTTTAAGTTTCAGGATTAGTACCTGTTGTAGCAATGCGGGACCGCAATGGGGACCCTTGTGCTCTGAGTCTAGCTAATCTACAGTATATCTTGGCGAATGGAAAAGTCCATTCAAAATTATGATACTTTCATTATACTGTTTAAGCACTATATAGATGACGTGTTAAAACTTTGGGATGGGAAGAATGCTTTTCAAAGTTTATGATATACCTTAATATTAAGGAATACAATCTGAAATGTACCTAGAATTTCCAAACAGTAAAATGTATTTTTTTGATCTGTTTTGGACACATAAAACTGGAAAATGGGAAAGAAAATTTACACCTACACTTTTATTAAAATAAAATATTCCATTTTCTCAATTCATAAGATTAAGACAGAATTGTGTCCAAGATGTTGAATTCGATACACAAGCTGAAATTTATAGCTCATGATTCAAGGAGAAAATATGTCCACACAATTTGATTAAGGTACAAACTGTATAAGAAAAGAAGAGCAAGAATTATCCAGAAATACCAACTTCTAGAATATAGGAATAAACAGAATGCCTTTAGTGAGAAAGGCTTTCCACCCCCTTTATTACTACTTTTAATAATAAAGAGAAAAAAACAAAGAATGTTTTAAAAAACACTGGAATATCTTGACTTTAGACACAGTGTTAGGATCGGTTCTACTAAAAGCACCACAGGTTATTTTCAAGAAGGCCAAGTCTCTTAAAAGTATATTGGTTAATAGGATAAAAGGCTTCTATTCAAGTGAGCACTGTAAAGTCTGTCAGTTTTGTAGCAAAGATACAGTAAAACATTTAGTGGTTCATATAAGATTGGCAGCCTGATGAATTGCCAGATGACATACTGTACTTAATATAGTTCTGAATGCAGGAAAAATTATGTTGGTAAAATAAAGGAACAGCTCAAAATACGTATCTTAGAGCATATGAAAAACATTTTAAATAACGTTAGTAATCATAGTATCCCGGGACATTTCGCAGAATGTCAGAATTAATCTGTGAAGAATTTATCATTTAAAGAGATGAAAAAATGATACACAGTTCACAGCACAAAAGTATAGTACCAAGCTCACACCAGTGGAACAGCACAGCACCACAAATAACAGATGTATATCACCTAAATGAATAGGGATCCTAGAGTCCTTGGATATCTCAATCATATAGACATAGAGACAAAAAAGAAAAAACAAGGAAATCATGCAGCGGGGTTCCACAAATGCCACGCTTTTTTTTATTTCCAAGTTTGTACTTACAATAAAGAGGATGTAATCAAACATGTAGTACAATATCCAGGATAGCCGCAAATCAGTCCAGATGAAGTATCTAGTTAGAGCTGAATGATGTATGGGCTTTCCTCAACAGTATGCAAAATGAAAATAGAGAAAAATAGTGCAGAATGTCTAAATAAAAAAAACACATTTAATACAAGATGCAAAACATCCCACAGGGGCTGAACAGCAGCAGGCTGGGTCCTTCAATTTCCAGGTGCAGTAAAGGACAGGATTGGTTCACAGGTCCGGGCACTTGAAACCATTCAGGGTAACCAGCACACAGCATTAGTAGCCAGGGGGATTCAGAGCCACGCTTAACGTGTTTCAAACTTACGTCCTTCGTCTGAAGCGAGTTACTGGCTCTGCTGAATAGTCCTTTTATGCCCAGATAATCCCGGACACCTGGGTGAACTTGATCAGTGTCAATACACTGTTTGCATATCCCAAGAAGCCGCAACCAGAAGCAAAATGGCCTTGCATTTCAAACAGGCGGAAGTCGCTTCATATGTATTCCACAGACGGGACTCATGCATTAGGAAGTGATGTAGCATCCATAGTGTTTAATGGTCCGTTTCCTTAGTTACCAAACAGATAATCAAGTCCCAGAAAAGTCCACACTCCATTTTGAAGCACTTTTACTAGTGCATACAAAGAAGAAAAAATAACAATATAAAGCATAATATATTACAAATAAAGGCAATCAAACTGGGCACATATTAAATACAAAGCAAAGTGCTGCTATACATGTACTGTATGAAGCAAAGAAAGAGTTATCACTTAGTTAAGAAGCATTTCAACTCAAACTCAGTGTTGAGATCATTGGGAACAAGGGTTCTCAACTTATATATCCAACGCATCTCAGATTGAGATAAGCGTTTCTCCATATCACGTGTTCTCACTTTTGGGGCTGGTCTCTTCCAAGTGCTGCTGGGATTTGTAAGTGTGAGTTGGAAACAGTAAAAAGGTGAACTCTGATTAATCTCTGTCTATCCATATAGGAATAGTAATTTTGTGAGAGAAAGTAATCTGATTCTGATTGATTGATTGATTGATTGATTGTTTGTATCTATACTGTTTCCTTTTGTTTTAATATATCTGTACTGGGTTTTTTTTTTTCTTTTGGAGGGAAAAAAATAAAAAAACAAATAAAGTGTGAGGTGATAGCCAGAGGAGTTAACTCAGGTGTGAGTAATCAGGAGTAATCAGGAGGGTTAGGGGCTGATTGAAGCAGCTGGGTGAGCCTATATAAGCAGTGACTAGACTCTTGGAGCCTGCTCTGTGGGGCTGGTCTCTTCTAAGTGCTGCTGGGATTTGTAAGTGTGAGTTGGAAACAGTAAAAAGGTGAGTTAGAATACAGAAAAAGGTGAGTTTTATAATACACAATCAGGAACACACATTTACAGTACCATTAAACTTCTGGTGAGTCTGCAAGGGGCTGACCTTGTGAGTGAGTGAGTGAGAGGGTCTCTTACTTGGAGTAGCAGAGGGGTGATTGTGCGGGTGTGAGGGGCATTTTTTTTTTTCTTTTTCTTAGCAGGAGCTGGAAGCCGAGTGAAAAGGAGGAGCAGTGAGCTGGAACAACTGCAACTGCTAAGTGGAGTATAGGTGCCGCAGGAGAGAGTACTACGGCTGCATAAAAGTGAAGGACCAAGAACCGCACAAAGATAGATAAGTATAAGCCAGCTTAATTATTGTATAAGTGATATTGCTTGTCTTCTATTTTTTATTTTTATTTTTATTTTTGCTGCTTTTTCTTTGAGTGTAACAGGGAGTTAGACCTTGCAAACAATATGGGAGGGGCTGTGATTGAGGACCCCACTCAGTGCATGTCATGTAAGATGTATGCACACCTGGAGCTACCGGCCCAGTGTGAATACATCTGCACGGGGTGTGTGCGAACGGTTGCCCTGGAAGCCCAGGTAACTGATCTAGAGCAAACCGTTACGCGACTGAGGGAGATTCACAATCTCGAGCGTAGTTTAGACAGAACGGTGGAGGAGTTGCGGGAGGGGTCACTGGTAGAAGAGGATGATGATCAGGTAGCCAGTTGGGTCACAGTTAGAAGGAAGAAAAAGAGGGGGAGGCACGACATCTCCGAACTATCAAACCCGAACAAATTTGCCCGATTGGACGAGGAATCGGAGGATGATAGTGAAGAAATGACGGTGCCGGAGGAGACTGCTCCCTCTAGCATCCAGAGGTGCGGTCCCTCTGGCGCGGTTGGGATAAAAGATAGAGAGGTACCTAGTCAAATGGTGGTGGTAGGGGATTCTATCATCAGGAAGGCAGATAGGGCAATCTGCTACCGGGACCGTGATCGCCGTACAGTCTGTTGTCTCCCGGGTGCTCGGGTACGGCACATCGCGGACCGGGTAGATAGATTGTTGGGAGGGGCTGGCAAAGACCCGGCGGTCTTGGTGCACGTTGGCACCAATGACAAAGTTAGCGGAAGGTGGGATGTCCTTAAGAAAGACTATAGGGACTTAGGAAAGAAACTGAAGGCAAGGACATCTAAGGTAATATTCTCAGAATTATTACCCGTGCCACGCGCTAGTCCAGGGAGGCAGAGGGAGATTAGGGAGGTAAATGTGTGGCTTAGGGATTGGTGCAGGAAAGAGGGGTTTGTGTTCCTGGAACACTGGGCGGACTTCTCAGTCAGGCGCCATCTCTTTTGTCGTGACGGATTGCACCTGACTGAGGAGGGGGCAGCGGTGCTGGGGGGAAGGATGGTTAGAAGGTTGGAGGAGATTTTAAATTAGGAGCCTGGGGGGAGGGTTTAGCTAGAAACTACGGGTCATGCAGTGAGAATAGTGGGGATGGCGGTAGTAAACTAAATGGGGGAGAAGTTGGGGGGAGGGTAAGAGCAGGCGGTAAGGTTACTAACATGGGTACTAAAAGGGATTTTACCAAAGCACTAACCAATGACGATTACAGGTCATCCTTGCCACATAAGGTGAAAGATGTCCCTAACGCAAGGGAAAATACTTATCTTAGTTGTATGTATGTAAACGCCAGAAGCATTACTGGTAAAAAGGGTGAACTAGAAATACTTGCAGCAAGCAAACAGTATGATATTATAGGCATTACTGAAACTTGGTGGGATGAATCTCATGATTGGACAGTCAATCTAGAGGGCTATACACTGTTTAGGAGAGACAGACTAAATAAAAAGGGTGGAGGGGTGTGTCTGTACGTAAAGCCGTTTTTAAAACCTAATATATGGGAAGATATTCAGGAGGGGACTGTAGACACTGTTGAGACATTATGGGTAGAAATTGCATGCGGGGAAAAAGGAACAAAAAAGTTAGTATTGGATGTATGCTATAGGCCGCCTGGTATCAACGCATCTGATGATGAATTGTTACTAAAGCAAATTGAAAAAGCAGCAGGAGTAGGAAACATAGTAGTGATGGGAGATTTTAACTATCCAGAGATAAACTGGAAAAATGATTCATGTGATACTGCTAGGGGCAGTATGTTTTTAAACACACTAAATGATAACTACCTAGTCCAACTAATTGAGGAACCAACTAGGTACAATGCAATCTTAGACCTGGTATTAACAAACAATCAGGATTTGGTATCGGGTATTATAGTAGGGGAACCCATAGGAAACAGCGACCACAATATGGTCACATTCAATATCAGTTTCTACAAACAGCCCTATACTGGCTCAACTAGGACTTTAAACTTTAGCAAAGCAAATTTTGAAAAGATGAGGGTATTTTTCAGGGATATTGAATGGGAAGGTTTGTTTTTAGGAAAAAATACTACGGAGAAATGGGAGGTACTAAAATTCCTGCTAGCTAAAAATACACTCAAATATATTCCTATGAGTAGCAAAAAAAGGAATAAAAATCATAAACCGATGTGGCTTAACAAAAAGATTAAGGAACTTATGGGCAAGAAAAGGCGAGCATTTAAAAAATACAAATCTGACGGGGAAGCAGAGTCATTTCAGCACTATAAGGAATGTAACAAAAATTGCAAAAAGGAAATAAGAGCGGCTAAAGTAGAAACTGAAAAACTAGTAGCAAAGGAAAGCAAAGCGAATCCCAAAAAATTCTTTAAATACATTAATAGCAAGAGATTAAAAAAGGAGAGTATAGGCCCTTTGAAAGACAAGTTGGGAGTCTTAAGCAAAAATGATAATGACATAGCGGACACACTAAATGAGTTTTTTTCAACAGTATTCACTAGAGAGGACCCAATTCAGGGACTGACACACAATCTCAATAATGACAATATCACACTGATAGGTACTTATTTAAGCAAGGAAGTAGTCTGTGACCGATTAAAACATTTAAAGATTAATAAATCACCAGGGCCCGATGGTATTCATCCAAGGGTTCTAATGGAGCTTCACTCTGAACTGGCAAAACCGCTATCTTTGATCTTTGAGGATTCAGTTATATCAGGTATGGTTCCCAAAGACTGGCGTATAGCGGAAGTAGTGCCTATATTCAAAAAGGGAAGTAAAGCTGAACCAGGTAATTATAGACCAGTTAGTCTTACATCTATAGTGGGGAAAGTATTGGAAGGTATTCTAAGAGATAGTATTCAGAAGTTCCTTGAAACCAATAAGGTCATTAAAAGGAATCAACATGGGTTTATGAAGGACAGATCCTGTCAAACCAACTTACTTGGCTTTTATGAAACAGTAAGCGCAAACTTAGATCAGGGTAAAGACGTGGATGTAATCTTTTTAGACTTTGCCAAAGCGTTCGATATTGTACCACACATGAGACTTATATACAAGCTACAAGAATCAGGGCTAGGAAGCACAATATGCACTTGGGTCAAAAACTGGTTAGATAATAGGAAGCAGCGCGTTGTGGTTAATGGATCTTTTTCAACTTGGACTGCAGTGCTAAGTGGTGTGCCGCAAGGCTCAGTATTAGGACCGCTATTGTTCAATATTTTCATTAACGACCTAACAGAAGGTCTAGAGAGCATGATGTCAATTTTTGCAGATGATACCAAATTGTGTAAGGCTATAAATACAGAGGAGGATGCCGAGTCTCTTCAGAACGACTTAGTTAAATTAGAAGCATGGGCAGCCAAATGGAGAATGCGCTTCAACACAGACAAGTGTAAGGTAATGCACTGTGGTAACAAGAGCAAAAATTACACCTACCTACTAAATGGGGTAAAATTAGGGGATTCTGTACTGGAAAAGGACTTAGGTGTCCTCATAGATAGCAAGCTAAGCAGTAGTACCCAAAGTAGGACTGCAGCAAAGAAGGCTAATAAGATATTAGCATGCATAAAACGGGGTATTGATGCTAGGGACGAGAGTATTATACTCCCGTTATATAAATCACTAGTGAGGCCACACCTTGAATACTGTGTACAGTTCTGGGCACCGTACTACAAAAAGGATATCCTGGAGCTTGAAAAGGTACAGAGGAGGGCGACCAAACTAATTAAGGGCATGGAGACGATGGAATACAAGGAAAGGCTTGAAAGACTAGGCATGTTTACATTGGAAAAGCGGAGACTAAGAGGGGATATGATCCCCTCAACATCTACAAATATATAAGGGGACAATACACAGAGCTTGCGCGGGACCTGTTTTTGGTTAGATCAACACAGAGGACTCGTGGACACTCGCTCAGGTCAGAGGAGAGGAGATTCCGCACAATACGGCGTAAAGGCTTTTTCACGGTAAGGACAATACGTGTTTGGAATTCCCTGCCCGAGGGAGTTGTAATGGCGGAATCTGTCAACACCTTTAAGAATGGGTTAGATAAATTCCTATTGGATAAGGATATCCAGGGGTATGGTGCATAGTCATGCATTATAGTTACTATAAATAGGGATAAAATGCAATGGCTGACAGCAGCATCAGTCAGAAATTTTAGTCAAATCATCATGCATAGGACACCACAAATAGGTTGAACTCGATGGACAATTGTCTTTTTTCAACCTCAGATACTATGTTACTATGTTACTATGTTACTATGTTACTTGCTGGACACCCCAAACATTTTTAATATGACATTCTTCAGAGCTGTGCTTACATATAAAATGTGCTGAAAATGTATGTTTCTAATGACTTACGGATGTTATATATGTGTTCAGCCAATCTCAGCCTTCAATTGTCTTGAGGTCTTTCCCACATATAACAAACTGCAAATACATTCAAGCACATATGTAACGTTTTTAGAGTTACAGGAAATAAATTCCTTGATATTATATATCTTCCCACTAACTGCAATATTAGTAAACTTTTTATCTTTGGTCTTTACCATCTGACACATTAAGCAGCAACCGCAGCGATGAAAGCCCTTGGTCCTAATGCTTTGTCTATATTCAGTTTCAATGCTACTTTTAACAAGATGATTTTTTAGATTAGGTGCCTTCCTGTATATAAAAGAAGGATTTGAGGGTAAAACTTTCCCTAGTATCGGATCTTATTGTAAAAGCTTCCAATTATTTTTAAACACACCCTAAGTTTCTTTGTGTCGGTTGAAGAATTGACTGATAAAAGACCATTGTTCTTTTTCATCAATGGGTTTTATTTCTGTTTTTTCTTTTAGGAGTTCTTCTCTTCATATGGCATCAATTTTTAACTTTGCATTGCTCAATACAGAGAAGCCTCTCCCAACAAATCTCTCTGATACCTCATTTATTTGTTCTTCACAAGTCTTAGTATCAATACAATTCCTCTTAATCCTAGAAAATTGACCAAAGGGAATTGCCTCAAGCCAATTATGATGGTGTTGACTGGACATCTCGATGTAACTATTAGAATCTGTTCCTTTCCTAAAAGTTTTGGTTTATAAGGAACTATTTTCCACATAAATAGGTAAATAAAAAAAGGAGACCTCTAAAGGACTCAGAGAAAATGTGAATTTAATGGAAAATAAATTATCATTTAATCCTGTACAAAAATTACTGAGAAACTCTTCGTCACCCCTCTAAATAAATAGAACATCATCAATAATTTTTTTCTTGCATTTAAAGAGATAGAACACATAGTACCTGATGAGAGAAAGGGAAACATATTCAAGAAACTACAGCAGCTACCAAAATTAGAAACCGTTTGAAACCACAAATTAAATATATATCCATTCGTTTTGGTATTCATGGAGGATGTGATACTTGCTTTTTTAACTGATTAATTGTATTGGATTGCTCTCTCTCTGTGTTTTGTCTATAGGAGTGGAGCCGGGTCCTACAGTTGTTGGATGCATAATCCCTGTATGATCTATCATGGCATCACTCATTGTGTGTCACACATGAGGGCTGAGGTTCACCTGGGGAAGCCTCAGGCATAGGGGCTGGTGTGGAATTGAACCGGGGAGGTAATATAGGATTCTTGGACATGCAAGGAACCTTAGCATCAATGCCCGAAGGCATGACCACAACAAAGGAGTAAAAGATTAAGTTTGTTTATTAAACACTTAGTTCATAAACACCTTGGCAGTTCAGCAGAATGGTAAACTCAACAGTAGTGCAAACACAGATGGCAGTACAGTTCCATAGGTGCAATGGTAATAATATACTGTGGCAATGCAGACAGGATAAGCAAAGTCTTTGTAAGACACAAAGATAATAAGTCCGTTAGCCACAGCTAACCACTGTAGTAGGGAACGAGCAGGTACTGACCAGCAGATGACACTGTGGAAGCTGGATATGGTAATGATGCACAGGAGTTGAGATGAACACAGAAGAACTTTTGGGGATGCCGGACGGAACCGGCTCAGGGTGTAAGGTGCAGTGGAACTCACTGATGTTGAGATAGTCCGATGGTGAGAGCATCGATGGTGAACTGTGATTGATGTAGGAACACTGATGGTGGTTGGGAGTGATGCTAGAACACCGCAGAGAGCTGAGGGTAATACAGGACACCGCTGAGAGCTGGAAGCGATACCGGAACACCGCTGGAAGCTGGAAGCAATACTAGAACACTGCTGGAAGCTGGGGAGGAATCACTACAGATCATGGAGAGTAATGTTCATATACCAACGAGCACTGGGAGTGATACTGGAACACCGCTGGAAGCGATACTGGAACACCACTGAAAGCTAGAAGCCGGTGATGAATCACTGCAGATCACTGAGAGTGATGTAGGAACACCACTGGAGTCAGGCAGCACCGCAGGATGGAAATTGCTGCAGGTCTCTTTAAGTGGAGCGAGGTCACAGGAGCTGGAATACCTGGAAACTGCAAGCAGGAACATTCACTGACAGGAGAGACATCTAACACTGGGATAGACAACCAATGCAGGATATTTATACCAGCTGGCAGCAGGTATTGGCTGAGCAATCAGGAGCACAGTGGATAGGCTATGGAGGGTCATGTGATGAGGCCAAACATGGCTGCACCCATGTTTGGTTCTGGAGGGAAAGTCGGTTTGTAGTTAGCATGTGGAACCCTGTAGTAATGGTGGTAGAGGCCATGGAGGACAGGAGACGCCATCTATGGAAACAGGTGGAACATGCTGTGAAGTCGCCATGACAGCACTGCAGGCATCAATGAAGGAAGGCTGAAGCGATGCTGTACAGCGCGCTGCACGCAGACTGCGCAGGTGGAATCTAGGCTTGGAGCGCAGGGACAGTCTCAGAAGGCACTTAGAAGGTAAAAATGTGTGAATGATTAACCAGATCATGACAGAACCCCCTTTAGGGGTGGCCCCAGGACACCTCTTAGGCTTATGAGGAAATCTGGCGTGGAAAGCCTGGAACAATTTAGGAGCATGAACATCTGAAGCATTTGTCCAGGAACATTCTTCAGGCCCATAGCCCTTCCAATCGGTCAGGTATTGGAGGTGACTGTACTGAAAGCGAGAGTCCAGAATCTTGGCTACCTCATACTCGACACCACATTGAGTCTGAACCTTGGGTGCTGTGGGAAGCGCAGAGTGGAATCGATTCAGGACCAGTGGCTTGAGGAGAGAAATTTAAAATGTCCTAGGAACTTTTATAAATGAAAAAACTTGAGTCTATAGGCGACAGGGTTGATGACTTGTTCGATCTCGAAGGTCCCGATATAATGATGAGCAAATTTCATACTTGGAACCTTCAGCCTCAATTTTTTTGTTGACAGCCAAGCACGATCCCCTGGTTTGAGGGCAGGAATTGCCTTACGCTTCTTGTCTGCAAATTTCTTGTACCTTGAGAAGGCTTTTAAGAGAGTTGAAAGGATATTCTTCCAGTTTTGGGAAAACTGACGAAGTGTGAGATCAGCTGCAGGTACCGATGTTGCTGGAAGCGATTGAAACTCAGGGACCTTGGGATGGAACCCTAAATTTGCTAAGAAAGGCTTAGAAGAAGATGAAGAATGATACTGGTTGTTGTGACAAAATTTGGCACAGGGAAGAAGATAAACCCAGTCATCTTGTAAAGAGGATACATAAATTTGGAAGAAGGCCTTCAAGTCCTGATTCACCCTCTCGGTTTGCCCATTGGTTTGGGGGTGATAGGCAGTGGAGAACTTCAGTTTGACTTGGAGAGCTGAACACAAACTTCACCAGAATTTGGCTACAAACTGAACTCCTCTATCAGAAATAATTTCTTTGGGTATGCCATGTAATCTAAAGATTTCTTGACTGAAGACTTGAGCCAGCCTGGAAGCTGACAGAAGACCGGTAAGAGGCATGAAGTGTGCCATCTTGGTGAACTGGTCAACTACAAACCAGATGGTATTAAACTTGTTACACTCAGGGAGATCGGTAATGAAGTCCATTGATAAATGGGTCCATGGATGATGAGGAATTGACAAAGGCACCAACTATCCAGAAGGCGATTGGCGTGGTACCTTGTGCTGGGCACACTTAAGGCAGGATGCAATGAAATTTTGTGATGTCTTTCTTTAGGGTCAGCCACCAGTATGATATGGAAAGGAACTCGTAAGTTTTCTGAATACCTGCATGTCTGGCAAAGTGAAAAGACTGTGCCCATTGCAAGATTTTCTTTCTAAGAGCCGGTTTTACAAGGCTTTTCCCTGGCGGAGGCATAGATTCCACTCCCACGGTGGAGAATGCCACTGGGTCGATAATAAGATGCTTACCAGTGGATTCAGACTAATGTTCTTGCTCCCAGGAGCAAGAAAGAGCATCAGCCTTACGATTCTGTAACCCAGGGCAAAATGAGAGCTTAAAGTTGAACCTGGAAAAGAAGAGTGCCCACCTGGTTTAACGAGGATTGAGACATTGAGCGGCTTTCAGGTACAGGAGATTCTTGTGGTTTGTTAGGATGGTAATAGTATGAGAGACACCCTCCAGTAAATATCTCTACTCTTCTAGGGCGAGCTTGATTGCTAGAAGTTCTTGATCGCCAATGGCATAATTGTGCTCAGCAGGAGAGAACTTCTGCGAGAGGTAGCCACAGGGATGCAAGTTGCCACCATCAGCTCTTTGAGATAGAACAGCACCAACTCCTACCGATAAAGCGTACACCTCCAAGGTGAAAGGTAGGTTGGTATCAGGCTGTTTCAGGACTGGAGCAGAGAAAAACTTTTGTTTGAGAAGGTGGAAGGCTTGAGTGGCCTCTTCCGACCACTGGGAGGGATTCGCACCTTTCCGTGTAAGAGCAGTGATTGGTGCCATGATGGTGGAGAATCGTCAGATGAATCTCTTGTAGTAGTTGGCAAAACCCAGGACTCTTTGTACACCTTTAAGTAACGTGGGTATAGGCCAATCTAGGATAGCCTGGAGTTTCTCAGGATCCATCTCTAGACCGGAACCAGACACGATGTATCCTAGAAACGGAATTGACTTAACTTCGAAGACACATTTCTCCAATTTGCAATAGAGATGATTGGCACGGAGACGGGACAGGACTTCCTTCACCCAGTAATGATGTTCCTTGAGATCGTTAGTGAAGATGAGAATATCATCGAGATAGACCACAACATGCTGGTAGAGGATATCAAAGAAGATTTAATTGACAAAGTGTTAAAATACAGCTGGGGAATTGCTGAGTCCGAAAGGCATGACGAGGTACTCATAATGTCTGTCCCGGGTGTTAAACGCGGTTTCCACTCGTCACCCTTTCGGATACGGAAGAGATTATATGTACCCCTCAGATCTAATTTGGAGATGGTAGCTCCACTGACACGGAGAAATAACTCAGTGACTAGAGGTAATGGATTCCGATTCTTCACTGTGATGTAATTGAGCCCACGATAATCAATACACGGACACAGTCTGCCATCTTTCTTTTTCACAAATAAGAAGCCTGCGCCTGCTGGAGAAGAGGAAGGCCGGATAAAACCTTTAGCAAGGATTTCTTTAATATATTCCTCCATGGCATGGGTCTCTGGAAGTGACAGAGGGTAGGTGCGTCCCCGAGGAGGAGTCTTCCCTGGGATGAGATCTATAGGACAATCCCACTCCCTATGAGGAGGAAGAATATCTGCGGAGGACTTACTGAAGACATAAGTAAATTCTTGGTACTAAGGAGGCAGAGCATCTGGAGACTTGCAAGTGGAACTTCGAGCTGAAAGGACCTTTTGAAGACAGGTACCAAAACAGGAAGGACTCCATGCCAGGATTTGTGTAGTCTTCCAGTCAATCTGAGGATTATGAAGACAGAGCCATGGAAGGCCCAGAACTACAGGATGCGTAGCTTTTGGAATGACTAGGAAGGATATCAGTTTGGAGTGAAGAGCTCCTACCTTCAGATGGATAGGCAGGGTCTTGTAGTCAATAACTGCATCAGAAATCCTGCTGCCGTCCACAGCAGTAAGGCATACAGAAGACGAGAGTCTCTCGGTGGGTAGAGACCACTGTTTAACAAATTCAGCGGTAATGAAGTTCCCAGCCGCTCTAGAATCCAGAAGAGCAATAAGTTCCCTGAAACGCTGAGACACTTGAAGAGATACAGGAAGATTGCAATCACAGGAAGATGGAGAGGAATTCATCACTCCTAGCCAGCCCTCTCCTTGACTGGCTAGGATTTGGAGTTTCCCTGATGCTTAGTACAAGCGTTAATGACATGGGATGGAGCAGCACAGTATATACACAGGTGTTCAGACAGATGTCTTTTTCACTTTGCAGGCGACAGACGAGAGCAGTTGATCTGCATGGGCTCATCCTTGGGAGGAGATGGCTTACGAGGAGGAATAACGGCAGAGGTCTTGGGAAGCGTGGACCTTCCTCGCTCAGCCGCCCTTTCGCGGAAATGGAGATCAACCTTTGTGCAGAGGGATATGAGCTCCTCCAGTTTTGGAGGTAAGTCTCTGGTGGATAGCTCATCCTTGATCCGTTTGGATAACCCGTGCCAGAAAGCTGCATAGAGGGCGTTGTCATTCCAGGAGAGTTCAGATGCTAGAATCTGGAATTGCACTAAATATTGACTGACTGTTCGTGTTCCCTGATGCAGCTGAAGAAGGTTGGTAGAGGCGGATGTCACACGCCCTGGCTTATCGAAGATACACCTGAAGGTTGCCACAAAGTCTGTATACGAAGAAAGCAGTGCATCAGATTTCTCCCCAAAAAGTGATGCCCAGTCCAGGGCAGAGCCACTGAGGAGGGAAATGATGTAGGGAACCTTGGTGCGATCGGTAGGAAAATTGCCAGGCTGTAGCTCGAAGTGTATCTCACACTGATTCAGCAAACCCCGACAGGCTTTAGGGGATCCATCGAACTTGGCTGGTGTCAACAAATGAAGATAAGGTGCAGAAACGGGAATGGTGGGTGGGGTTACCACCTGAGGTACTGCAGTTGGTACACTGGATGCCCCTGAACCACGGAGGGTTGCTTGAATTCCATCCAGCCGGGTAGAGAGGTCCTGGAGACAATGAATCACTTGTCCCTTACTGTCACACCTGTGGGCTGAGGCTGACCTGGGGAACCCTCAGGCGTAGGGGCTGAATTGTACTTGAACCGTGGAGGTAATATAGGATTCTTGGACATGCAAGGAACCTTAGCACCGATGCCCAAATGCGTGACCACGACAAAGGAGTAAAAGATAAAGTTTGTTTTTTAAACACTCAGTTCATAAACACCTTGGCAGTTCAGCAGAATGGTAAACTCAACAGTAAAATGTGCAAACACAAATGGCAGTACAGTTCCTTAGGCGCAATGGTAATAATATACTGTGGCAATGCAGACAGGATAAGCAAAGTCTTTGTAAGACACAGAGATAATGTGTCCATTAGCCACAGCTAACCACTGTAGTAGGGAACGAGCAGGAACTGACCAGCAGATAACACTCTGGAAGCTGGAGATGGTAATGATGCACAGGAGTTGAGATGAACACAGAAGAACTTTTGGGGATGCCAGACGGAAACAGCTCAGGGTGTAAGTGTGCAGTGGAACTCACTGATGTTGAGAGATTCCGATGGTGAGAGCACCGATGGTGAACTGTGATTGATGTAGGAACACTGATGGTGGTTGGGAGCGATGCTGAAACATCTCTGGAAGCTGGTGAGGAATCACTACAGATCACGAAGAGCGATGTTGATATATCAAAGAGAGCTGGGAGTGATACTGGAACATCGCTGGAAGCGATACTGTAACACCCTTAAAAGCTGGAAGCCGGTGTTGAATCACTGCAGATCACTGAGAGAGATGTAGGAACACCACTGGAGTCAGGCAGCACTGCAGGATGGATACTGGTGCAGGTCTCTTTAAGTGGAGCAAGGTCACAGGAGCTGGAATACCTGGAAACTGCAAGTAGGAACATACATTGACAGGAGAGACATCTAACACTGGGATAGACAACCAAAGCACTGACAATTAAACAGCCTTGATGCAGGATATTTATAGCAGCTGGGTAATAGGTATTGGCTGAGCAATCAGGCAGAGTCCAGAGCACAGCGGATAGGCTATGGAGAGTCATGTGATGCGCCTATGTTTGGTTCTGGAGGGAAAGTCTGTTTGTACTTAGCATGTGGAACCCTGTAGTAATGGCAGCGAAGGCCGTAGAGGACAGGAGACGCCATCTATGGAAACAGGTGGAACATGCTGTGAAGTCACCATGACAGCACTGCTAGGATCGCTGAGGGGAGACTGAAGTGATGCTGTACAGCGCACTGCACGCAGACTGCGCAGGTGGAATCCAGGCCTGGAGCACAGGGACAGTCTCAGAAGGCACTTAGAAGGTAAAAACGTGTGACTGATTACCTGGATCGTGACATTGTGACTTTTGTATAATTTTATCAATTTAATATATTTTGTTCATGTTGAGGATTATACAGGTGTCGGTATTCCGAACTGCAGGATCTTGAACGCATCCCTGTTATATTTGTATTTGTGGACAATAATACGTTTGATCCATGCAGTATATCTTGACCTGAATGGGTTTAAAACATGTTGTGCAGCTCTATATAAACTCTTTTGTGTCTCAAGTTTGGGCATGCCAACTGACTAAGGGCCTAATACAGACCCTGTTGCAAGTGTGCAAAAATCACTATGAAGATATTTTTGCACATGTGCGCATGCGCGTACACCTGTATGTACACCCATATGTTCTCTTTAGAACGCAGGTTAAGACTTGGGGGGGGAGGGGACAGGAACAGGCATCGATACTGCATTTTGTGGGCATTGACACTTCGTTTAACTAGAGCAGTCTGGACAATGCAGGCGTGTCCAGATCGTTGCTGGGACAGGTCGCGGCAGCTGCATGACATCACATGCAGCCACTGTGACCCAAAACATAGCGGATATCCGTCTGCATTTGCAGCTAGGCTGTTAAGGCAGAGGGCAGCTCACATCAGGCCGGGCGGACTTGCCCTGTGCTGGGCGTCCCACCACACGTCAGAGAAAATGAGTTTTTCGCACATCTACTTTCAGGTCTGAATTACCCCCCAAGTCCAGTAACGAAACGTGTTTGGTCAGTGAGGTTGTGACATAGGCGGAGCTAACATCACCTATACCGAGATCGAGGCCTGGACCTCTGGGACTTCCTGGTATTGGGGAGAAATGTAGGAAAGCAGTGTCCGCAAACAGTGCATGATCAATTAATTATGTATACTGATGTGAGTCTTGTATACGGGAAGCAGTTAGCTTCCCGACGACTGTGATCCCGGCGGTCAGTATACCAACGCTGGGATCCTGAGTTAGGACAGAAACCCGGCGTCACTAAACCAACACCGAATGGGATACCAGCATCAAAATACTGATAGATGGCAACAAGATCATCCTGACAGCAGGACATGCTGGCGTCCTGCGGCACTTCTGGTTTAGGCTGCAGAAGGGGGGATTAGGTAAGGCTGCAGCACCGGAAAGGTTAAGGTTAGGCACCAGGGCGGGAGGGTTAGGGTTAGGCACATAGAAGGGGAGATTAGGGTTAGGCACACAGTGGGAAGGGTTAGGTTTAGTTAGCAGGGAAGGGAGGGTTAGGCACCAGCCAGGAGGTTTAGGGTCAGGCCCCCACAAGGGAGGGTTAGTGTTAGGGTAGGGGAAATGTGAGGGTTAGGGGGCTTACTCTGGGGCTGTCGGGATTTTGATAGACGGGATGCCGCTGTCGGTATACTGACCATTGGAATCCCATCCATTGGCAAATCATACTGATCCCTTTTATACTATTAGTAAATCTTTTATTACATACTCCACTATTGTGTGCCCCTTTTTTATCCATATATACAGATTTGGCCATTGGGGAAGGGCTAAAGAGTAGAGCAGCACTTTGAAAAGGATAGCGGTGCTGGACATTTATAAAGACACTATTTGGACATTGTTTACACAAAAGGACAATCTGTCTTTTCTTTCTATCTATCTTTCTATCTATCTATTTATCTATCTAGATATAGTATATGTATAAGTGATGGTGCAGACCAAGCAATACAGAACAGAGCTGGATGCCTTGTTATAATGTAATGCACTAATATATATAAAGGCTAGTACATCAGCTGTGTTTAGGTGTAACTGGCTATATCGGATATAAAGGTCATTTTGGTTCACAGCAATGTCAAGGAAGTATTAAATATGAATTGTGCTATAAATAATTAAGGATGTATATTATTAAAATGAATATTAGATGTACAATATGTGATGAGAAATGTGGAGTTGGTGCGGCATGTTCTGGACAGGGTTTTTACGCAGTCATCCTGCAACAGGAGGTGGCAGCAGCATCTGGGGTGAGTGACTAGTGGTCTCTGTGCCTGTTTCCCATCTATGCTGCTGCCTCATGGAGGTGTGTGTGTGGGGGGTTGGGGGGGTGGAGGTACTATACATAGATAGCCGGGACGATACTGACAAGATGGGTAGGGCCCCACTATTGTAAGTGCATCGGGTGTCCTGAAAGATTAATACGGCCCTGGGTGCAGCTGCTATGGGGCCCACAGCTGAGGCCCTTATAAATGTTCTATGAGGCTTACAAATGACTAGTTACACCACTGTCCACTGCACACTCACAAAATACACATTGAAGCTTGCATGCACATCTCAACTGTGAACAGCCATGGCTAATCCATAGTCATTATCATTACAGCTACAAAACCTAATAGGAAATAACATCATTCACAGGACCAAAACTAGGATTTTTGTCACCTGGGTGTGTGTGTGTGTGTGTGTGTGTGTGTGTGTGTCAGGTGTGCACATACCTTCTGAAGGAATCTGCCTCTAGTTTCACTGTTGGGGTGTCCTCCGCGGGACACACAGACACACTGCACCATCCACACGACTGTCACAGAAAATAGCTGGGGACAGGAAGTTGCACTTCCGTGAGTAGAGGCCACACGGTGCACAGGGGGACCCCAGGGGAGTGGCCCCGCTCACAGGCAGAGCCGATGGGGAGGGGGTATAAGGGTAAACAGGGCAACTACATCTGCCCACCCCACACACAGAGTGACAACAGAGAGGCAGAAAAAGCAGGAGAGGAGGAGAGACAGGAGGGAGGGGATCTCCGCCACAACCACCTCCGGCTGCTGCAGGGCAGAGGTGAGAGGGGTGAGAGCAGATATGACTGTCCCCGCCGCATAGTGTCCTCCGATAACACCAGCCCAATGTGACAGCTGCTGCTGCTGTCTTTGCAGTAGCTCCTTTCAGTACTAAAACACGCTGTGGTTTCCCTGATTTAGTCCTGCAGCGGCAGCAACAATTGACTCGTCAAGATCAGCGCCCGGGTCACATGCCCCCCTAGCCCCCCTCCCCCCCCCCCCCCCAGTTGCGGCTCTGTCATTCATATAATACTTCCAAATATTGTATTTTGGGGATTTTACTGCAGTGAATATAAGATATAATCCTAGTGGGTTTTTACAATATTCTTACTAAGCAAAATGTCATCTATCCACAGTCAATAACACAGCCCTTCATACTGCTTCTTTGATGCACATCTGACTCTACCTCCTGGCTTGATAGGCTGAAAGTACATTTCCAGCGCTTTGATCTGAGCTGCAGTCTGCAGCGGAGAGAGAAATGTGACCACTGCTCTTCCTCAAACATTTTAAAAGTATTTTAGAGGCATTATGAGAAATAATCCAAATTATTTTCATTATTAGACATTTGTTTTATGACATTTATATTTTTGGGACAGCAAAAATTGTTTTGTTTCACATATAGTTATTATTTATAAAAAACAGAAATATCTGCTTTGCTCTTTTTTAGAAAGTACAAATACAGATTCTTCCTCAAACACCTTTGCTTAAATTGCACCAAATATCTCCGATTGGCATGCCATGAACTATTTTTTTCTTAAAATTTGTGTCTTATTCACACCGCTAAAGCAATAAATGACACTGCAAGTGGGACCACTGGGACTGACAGTGGGGGTAATTCCAAGTTGATCGCAGCAGGACATTTTTTAGCAGTTGGGCAAAACTATGTGCACTGCAGGGGAGGCAGATATAACATTTGCAGAGAGAGTTAGATTTGGGTGGGTTATTTTATTTTTGTGCAGGGTAAATACTGGCTGCTTTATTTTTACACTGCAATTTAGATTGCAGATTGAACACACCACACCCAAATCTAACTCTCTCTGCACATGTTATATCTGCCTCCCCTGCAGTGCACATGGTTTTGCCCAACTGCTAAAAAATGTCCTGCTGCGATCAACTTGGAATTACCCCCAGTATTTGTTCTTCTGTGTGCAACTAAGTATCAAGTCTGTATAAAAATAGGTTGCAGTACAAACTGCTGCAGCCATTTCTCCTGCCACATTTTGTTATTTTAATCTGCTACTTTATACACAGGTTTTACCTAATTACTTACATGTCTGAGCACCGGTTGCTTTATATTTAATTATTATTATTATTATTATTATTATTATTATCATCATCATCTCATTTATACACCTGTGCTAATACAGGGATATCACTGAGGACCAGTTTTGGGAAACACTGGACCTAATTCAGATCTGATCGCTGGGCTGCGTTTTTTGCTGTCCTGCGATCAGATAGTCGACGCCTACAGGGGGAGTGTAAATTCGCTGTGCAGGCTGCAAAAATTCACTTTGTGCAGTCTGTGCTCAACCCAGTACTTACTCATCCTGTGCGATGAGAATGAGCTGATTGGGGCTGAAGCTGAGGTTAGACACCCTCCCTAAAAACGCTTGGGCACACCTGCGTTTTGCTGAACACTCCCAGTAAATGCTCAGTTGCCACCCACAAAGGGCCTCTTCCTCTCAATCACCTTGCGGACGCCCTTGCAATCAGATTTTTCACATCATCCCATCGCTGACCGGTGATGCCCATTGTTGCTGTCCGATGCACGTGCGCATTGCAGTGCATACGCATGTGCAGTTAGTAACAACCTAATGTCCCTGGCAGGGGCATCTCTAGAGAGGAGGAGACCCATGTGGAGACTCCGTGTGTGGGCCCCCTCCTCTCCCAAAGCCATCACGCCACTGCTAGTGCTCTGAGCGCTGTAGACTCTGGTATAGTGCCAGAGTCTACAGCGCATGTGCAGGACTCCGAAAAATGTCTGCACCATTTTTTCGGAGTCCTGCGCATGCGCTGTACACTCTGGCACTGTGTTAGAGTCTACAGTGGTCAGTGCGCTAGCAGCGGCGTGACAGCTATTGGAGAGGAGGGGGCCCACACGCGGTCAGCAATGGACTCCGGAAAGGTAAGTATAGGCGAAATGGGTGCAGTGTGTGCGGTGCGGGCCCCCCCTGGACTCAGAGGCCCGTGTGCACCGCACACACTGCACCCATTATAGAAACGCCAATGGTCCCTGGTACAGAATCCTGTAGGTGGCTATGATGCATCTAAGATGTCTTACACCATATGGATGCTTGTGTATGAAGACACATCTATAATAAATATATGTAGATCAGTGGTTCTCAGACTCGGCACTCAGTACCTGAAACAGTTCATGGTTTCCAGGTCACCTAGCAGGTGCACAGGTGTACTCATAACTCACCGACACAAGATTCACAGGTGTAGCTAATTATTTCATAACCACAGCTGGGAAGTAGTTAAAAGTTAATTTAAATACTGACCGCACACATCCCAATGTTCGAAATCCCGATAGGGGCTAGGTAAGTATACATACCTTGCCCCCTGGCCCCCTAACCCTAGCGCGCCCCCCCCCCTTCCCCCGCAGATTAACCCAAATCCTCCCCTGTGGTGTCTAACCCTAACCCTCCCCTCACAGCCTAAGCCTAACCCTTTCCCCGCAGCTTACCTGTCCTGGATGGCTGGATGGTCGTTCGGAATAGCCGCTGTTGGGCACCGGGATAGTGAGCCTATTCGGGATAGAGGTGTCGCATTCTGAATAGTGTCGGGATTCTGACTGTCGGGATCCCGTCAGACCGTATCCTGACCGGATCACCCATAAAGATAGAAGAATAAAAAAACAACAAATACAGTATATCTGGTGTTACATACAGTATTGTGGCAGAGTGACAGACTGCCCATGTGAGGAATGTGTTAACCTCCTGGGATTTAAGTGATGACTCCCTCCCTCATCCTATTTAAGGTCTGGAAATTGAATTGTGGTAGTTTCTATGTGATAGTAACATAAACATAGAGAACCATTTGGCCCATCTAGCCTGTCCTTTTAGGGTGTGGTTATTAAGGTTAGGGGTTAGAGTTGGATTAGGAGTTTGGTTAGGTTATAATTGTATTAGGGTGGCGGTCAGGGTTCAGATTAAGAATAAGGGTTTATTTGTCAGTGTTGTAGAATTAATAGTATGCTATGAGACTACCACTATGCTATGATACTACTAAAGTATGCTATGATAGTACTAAACTGCAATGCTACTAAGATGATAATGTAACCCTGCCATGTTATTGCAAAACACTACTGTGCTGCTGTGACTACTTAATAACCAACGAGAGTGTTATATATGACTGTGTCAAGACTACTTGAAACTAACCAACTTTATTTCTATACTCAAAAAAATCAGTAATCATTAAGAAGAGTACTAACAGAGTACCTGATTAAGTGATTAAGGCAATTTACATGATTGTGTTAAAAATTGTTATGTGCATCTCATAATGTACTTGCCAAAATATCCTTCAGGGAGAAGACAGAGAGGCTGATGCTCAGCTCAGAGGATGGGTTCGTCATGTCATTAGCTTAACCCCTGTTGCAGCAAAGTGCCACAAATTGTGAGTTCATGGGGAAGGGGCAAAGCTAAAATTATGTGATCTAATCTTAGCCCTGCCCCTTCCACATGGACCCATAATTCCCGGCATTATTTCCACATACTTACCACTACACTAGGAAGCATGATTCACCCAGTCTTTTAGGAGTGTGGAGGAATATCTTGAAAAAATGGGAGTCTACCACAATTTCCAGGAGAGTAGGTACGTATGGTGTAAATATTGAGATGCACATATTTCAACCCTCTGAAGGGGACTTAATAATGATTCATGAGCACTTCCATAGTGGTGCAGTTATCATGATTAATACCCCTGAGGAGGGTCAAAAAATCTGTGATATTACTGCTATGCTTTATTCAGCACTGCTCATTAGAAGTCTGGTAAATGCCTCTCTTTACATTATTATTAATGGCTACACTTCCAAATGATGGACTTTGGATTTAGCTGAGAAGAGCACCCACACTGTTCGATTGATTACCGTATGTGCACAGATTTCTTTCCGATACACAGTATATATATATATATATATATATATATATATATTTATATATAGTAGCTGCAGTGGCCGGCACTCAGTCTGTAGTGTGATACTCGCCTTGGTGCCCTCCTTACCACTAAAAGTGGAATTAGATACGGAGAAAGATTGGCGGCACTCACAGGACTTAATGAGCAAAGAAATTATGAAGGCAATTGCAGCCTATCGTTCATCAACGTTTCAGTTTTATTGTAAAAACTTTCGTCAGGATACAATACAAAAATAACCACATACCTTTATAGAGTGAAAACCCTCACAATGTGGACTCGTGGTCCCGAGGCTGCGGCTGGGGTCTATGACGTCACACCAAGTGCGACGGGTGCCGGGACCGCACCGGATTCCCGTAAGCCGTTGCCAGGAGACCTTACAAACACAGAACACCAAATTATGTGAAGAAAAACACAAAACCTATATACATAAACACAAAATAAAAAATAAAAAGACAAGAGAATCTTTAGCAAGGTGTGGTGATTGTGCCGAACAACTAGTAGCATGAGACATACTAGATTGAGACCAAACCGAGAGCAAATCTCGACAGGAATGATATCTAAACCGTTTAAACACAATAGGTTAGATATAGCTATGGCTGGACTCCATGCTCCACATGCATTGGTAAAACAAATTTAAGGCGCTCTAAGGAGTGGGTTGCGCCAATATCTTATGAATGCAAAACATACATGTGAAATGACAGCAACATCATGAGACTATGTCTATGCTAAATTATAAGGAAGTTATTTGATAACAATTTCCATGGCATAATCAAGACTGTGTAATAAATGTCGTTCACACACACAAATATAAAAACTGGCAAAGGATTGACACTGTATCCGGGGCATGCCAAACTTTGATAGTAAACCTTATGTCAGGGTAACTGCAGATGATGAATAACAATAACAATTAGTAGGTAAAACAACTCAGACCAAATTACATATAGCAATTCCAGGAAATATACTCATTTAACCCAGCTGGTGATACAGTATTTAATCTATGTATCCAGTGGGTTTCAAGACGTAAGAGCTGTTTCGCTCTGTCTCCCCCTCTGATGTTGACTGGAACATGGTCAATAATCTTGTATTTGAGTGAAGATAGATTGTGTTTAGACATTTTAAAATGTCTTGCCACTGGTTGATCTTGGTTTGCCCCTTCCAGGGCTTGTCTTATGGCCATTCGATGTGTGGCCATTCTTTCCTTGAACATACAGGTAGTTTTACCTATATAGAGCAGTCCGCATGGACAACGGATGTAATAAATGACAAATTTGGTGCTGCAAGTAAGTATGTGTTTTATAGGGATGCGAATCCCCGTATGTGGATGATTGAAATCTTTGCCGGTCTCCATATAGCTGCAGGTTATGCAGCCTGTGCATCTATAGCAACCCGGCTTGCGACTCAAAAAGTGTGACTGATGTGTGCTGCTGACGGTAGAAATGTCATTTTTAACCAGAATATCCTTTAAATTTTTGTTCCTAGTAAAACTAGGTAAGATGCTTGTATTTTTAGCAAACTGGAGATCAGGATCTAGAGCTATTGTTGGCCACAATTGTTTTGCTTTCCTAACTCTTACGTCTTGAAACCCACTGGATACATAGATTAAATACTGTATCACCAGCTGGGTTAAATGAGTATATTTCCTGGAATTGCTATATGTAATTTGGTCTGAGTTGTTTTACCTACTAATTGTTATTGTTATTCATCATCTGCAGTTACCCTGACATAAGGTTTACTATCAAAGTTTGGCATGCCCCGGATACAGTGTCAATCCTTTGCCAGTTTTTATATTTGTGTGTGTGAACGACATTTATTACACAGTCTTGATTATGCCATGGAAATTGTTATCAAATAACTTCCTTATGATTTAGCATAGACATAGTCTCATGATGTTGCTGTCATTTCACATGTATGTTTTGCATTCATAAGATATTGGCGCAACCCACTCCTTAGAGCGCCTTAAATTTGTTTTACCAATGCATGTGGAGCATGGAGTCCAGCCATAGCTATATCTAACCTATTGTGTTTAAACGGTTTAGATATCATTCCTGTCGAGATTTGCTCTCGGTTTGGTCTCAATCTAGTATGTCTCATGCTACTAGTTGTTCGGCACAATCACCACACCTTGCTAAAGATTCTCTTGTATTTTTATTTTTTATTTTGTGTTTATGTATATAGGTTTTGTGTTTTTCTTCACATAATTTGGTGTTCTGTGTTTGTAAGGTCTCCTGGCAACGGCTTACGGGAATCCGGTGCGGTCCCGGCACCCGTCGCACTTGGTGTGACGTCATAGACCCCAGCCGCAGCCTCGGGACCACGAGTCCACATTGTGAGGGTTTTCACTCTATAATGGTATGTGGTTATTTTTGTATTGTATCCTGACGAAAGTTTTTACAATAAAACTGAAACGTTGATGAACGATAGGCTGCAATTGCCTTCATAATTTCTTTGCTCAATAAGTCCTGTGAGTGCCGCCAATCTTTCTCCGTATCTAATTCCACTTTTAGTGGTAAGGAGGGCACCAAGGCGAGTATCACACTACAGACTGAGTGCCGGCCACTGCAGCTACTACATTTTGTTCCCGCAACTGGATCGGTGTGGACCGTTCCCAGACACGGGCACAAGGCAAGGCACCGTCCACTGCTGTTAACTTACAGTCAAGACTCCACTGCACAGACAGAATTGTCTACGGGGACTTTGCACAAGTCTGTTTTTCACATTTGGGTGATGTCACAGGAGAATTCCAGCATGGAAGCAAGTGGTTTTAGAAATATTACATTACCACATGGGGAGACCCTCAGCTTCTCCGACATAGAAACGAATAATATATACTTCAAGGAAGACTTCCAGACATCTGGCGGAGACTTGCCAACCGAACAACTATATCATGAACTACTCCGTCTAAAGAAAAAGGAGGTCGATTACTTCTTGCATGGGGTAACACTTACGGATTATCACCGTTCAAAACAAATTCCAAGAGGATTCCGGGTGAAAAATATTCCCACGATTGGGAAGTATAACCCTGAATTTTGCAGAAGGTGGGTAGCTGTACTCAACAAGTGCAGCTACGATTTAATTCTACTTGTTATAGAGGAATCCTCAAGAGAATTGAATTTAATTAAAGCAAAAATTACTACGTTTGAATCCACATACAAGGATAAACTGGTACAGGACACTGACACCGACTGGCTATCCAAATTAGGAGAACAAGTAGATACATACAAACGAAACTTGGTGAAATACAAAAGAGAAAAACTGACAAAGGTACAACGAGACTACCAGGAATGTAATGTGTATGCTTGGGCACAAAATCCAGGTGGCAATTCAAGACCCCGGTTCAGACAACCCCGTAGACGTTTTAGACCATTGGATAACGACACATCAAGTGGAGAATACGCCTCTCAGAGCGAAATTGAAGAAAGCAGCTCTGCTACTACAGGCAAACCCCCTTTAGGGGTACGTACACGCGCTCAGCGCGAAGGCAAAACCGGACCCGCACGAGGCGCGGCGGGCAGGGGCAGAGGAACCGGGTCAAAGAAGCCAAAAGGTCGCAAATAACATCTGTATTCAACTTATCCAGCCGCACACTTAGTACAGCAGAAATGTCAGTACTAAGTAAGGGTTTGTCCTATGTTCCATCAGGACGCTTTAATGACCAACAATGGAAAATTGACTCATATAAATTTGCACGTTCATTACGTATTAAAGAGTATTTTGAGAAAGCACCGCCAGATGTGCATCCCAAATGCAATGATATTCCAGCCTGTATAAAGATGAATTCAAGATTTGATCCCACCTCGACTAACCAGTCAATTAAATGCTTTACAAAAACATTAGATCGCTCTGTGGAAACACACATCAAAAAGAACTCTGTTGTCCCCAGCAATCTAACTAAGGATGAACGACAAGCTTTACAGAACTTGAAAAAGGACTCTAATCTAATTATCCGCCCCGCGGATAAGGGAGGCGGCATTGTAGTACAAAATTTATCGGACTACAAAAGTGAAATTTATTCACAACTACAGGACTCGAATGTATATGAAGCATTGCAGGGAGACCCAACTCAAGTATACAAGACCGAACTGGACGCTATCCTGAAACATGCTGTTTCACTTTCTACAGGTATAATCTCTGACCAGCTCAGCCGTAATTTGACACAAGATTTTCCCATTGCCCCGATTTTGTACACTATACCCAAACTACATAAAAATCCAGAACACCCTCCCGGCCGTCCCATCATATCGGCAAGGGATTCTATTTATTACAAGATTTCTCAGTATCTGGATTATTACCTTCAGCCCCTCATACAGTCACATAAAATGTTCTTAAAGGACACCACTACCCTGATTAATAAATTGATCTCGGTCTCACCAGTTCCAGAGCACAGCATACTATGTACGTTAGATGTAGTTTCATTATACACTAACATTCCGCACGATTTGGGCATTCAAGCTGTCAGATCTTTTTTAACTGATAATGAGCTATATACAGGACCAGATTTGTCTTTCTTTCTGACTTTACTAGATCTTACCCTAAAACGCAACTATTTCCTTTTTGACAATAGATGGTACTGCCAGGGGCGGGGCTGCGCAATGGGTTCTTGCGTGGCTCCGTCGTTTGCAAACATCTATATGTTCAAAATTGAACAAGATTTAATTCTGTCTAACAGAGAAATTGCGGATAATCTACTTTGGATAATCCGGTACATAGATGACCTCCTGCTAATTTGGACAGGTACCAAGTTGCAGTTAGAATCACAGTTATTGCACATCAATACCCTGGACCCCACAATCAAATTTACTTGGGACATAAGTGATACAGAAGTTCACTATCTGGATGTGAACATATCACTGGAACAAGGAGCTATACACACTGGCCTATACAAGAAGCCCACTGATAGAAATACCTATCTACATGCACATAGTCAACATCCACCAGCATGCATCAAAGGCTTACCATACTCACAATTCTTACGAGTGTGCAGAATTTCAGATGCACAAGATAAAGCCGTTGCAGACATAGATGCTATGATCACACAATTCATGCAACGGGTTACAACTTTGCATCTTTACAACAGGCAAAAAGGAAAGCTTTAGCTCTTCCCAGGGCACAACTGCTAGCGCCAGCCATATCCAGAACAGCACTACAGAATAAACAGGTATTTGTGCAGCAATACCATCCATTCAGTACATCAATTTCTAGGAAAGCAAAACAATTGTGGCCAACAATAGCTCTAGATCCTGATCTCAAGTTTGCTAAAAATACAAGCATCTTACCTAGTTTTACTAGGAACAAAAATTTAAAGGATATTCTGGTTAAAAATGACATTTCTACCGTCAGCAGCACACATCAGTCACACTTTTTGAGTCGCAAGCCGGGTTGCTATAGATGCACAGGCTGCATAACCTGCAGCTATATGGAGACCGGCAAATATTTCAATCATCCACATACGGGGATTCGCATCCCTATAAAACACATACTTACTTGCAGCACCAAATTTGTCATTTATTACATCCGTTGCCCATGCGGACTGCTCTATATAGTTAAAACTACCTGTATGTTCAAGGAAAGAATGGCCACACATCGAATGGCCATAAGACAAGCCCTGGAAGGGGCAAACCAAGATCAACCAGTGGCAAGACATTTTAAAATGTCTAAACACAATCTATCTTCACTCAAATACAAGATTATTGACCATGTTCCAGTCAACATCAGAGGGGGAGACAGAGCGAAACAGCTCTTACGTCTTGAAACCCACTGGATACATAGATTAAATACTGTATCACCAGCTGGGCTAAATGAGTATATTTCCTGGAATTGCTATATGTAATTTGGTCTGAGTTGTTTTACCTACTAATTGTTATTGTTATTCATCATCTGCAGTTACCCTGACATAAGGTTTACTATCAAAGTTTGGCATGCCCCGGATACAGTGTCAATCCTTTGCCAGTTTTTATATTTGTGTGTGTGAACGACATTTATTACACAGTCTTGATTATGCCATGGAAATTGTTATCAAATAACTTCCTTATAATTTAGCATAGACATAGTCTCATGATGTTGCTGTCATTTCACATGTATGTTTTGCATTCATAAGATATTGGCGCAACCCACTCCTTAGAGCGCCTTAAATTTGTTTTACCAATGCATGTGGAGCATGGAGTCCAGCCATAGCTATATCTAACCTATTGTGTTTAAACGGTTTAGATATCATTCCTGTCGAGATTTGCTCTCGGTTTGGCCTCAATCTAGTATGTCTCATGCTACTAGTTGTTCGGCACAATCACCACACCTTGCTAAAGATTCTCTTGTCTTTTGATTTTTTATTTTGTGTTTATGTATATAGGTTTTGTGTTTTTCTTCACATAATTTGGTGTTCTGTGTTTGTAAGGTCTCCTGGCAACGGCTTACGGGAATCCGGTGCGGTCCCGGCACCCGTCGCACTTGGTGTGACGTCATAGACCCCAGCCGCAGCCTCGGGACCACGAGTCCACATTGTGAGGGTTTTCACTCTATAAAGGTATGTGGTTATTTTTGTATTGTATCCTGACGAAAGTTTTTACAATAAAACTGAAACGTTGATGAACGATAGGCTGCAATTGCCTTCATAATTTCTTTGCTCATTAAGTCCTGTGAGTGCCGCCAATCTTTCTCCGTATATATATATATATATATGTAGCCATGATCATCGTGGCTACATCTGCAGCAAATGGGCACTCTCAGTGCAGCTAGGCATGCCCACACCTAGCCATGCTTAGCTGCTTGTTTTGCTGCCCCATTTGTGTTTGCAGCAACCAAGCCCCCATACGGGACACTAACTCACTACTTCGTCCTTGGCTAACCTTGGGAGAGCTAGTCTGCAAACACAAAACCTCTCAATGTCTTTCCACTCCAGTCTCTCACAGGTATTACTAGCCAAGCCTGGCCTGGCCTGCCCTCAGGCTTCTCACTTCTCAGCCTTGCTTGACTTTGGCTGCCACAGCTACTCACAGTCTCACTCCCTGCTTCCTAGCAGAGTTACACAGGCTCCGACCTGGTTTGGCTTGCTGCCACAGCTCCACAGAAGCAGTTTAAAAGTTTAGGGATCTCCCTGCCTCCCAGCAGGTAAGAATCCTGGCCACCTGGCCTGCTTGACTTTGACTTGAGCACCAGATGGGCTCTGACTCAACAGGCAGTCTCTCCTGACTGCAGCAGTCTTCAAGACTGACTGGCTGTCCCCTAGCCTCGCTTGGGCAGTCTCTAGGTGTGTTCCCACACTCCTTTTCTTCTCTGTGTGGCTGGATCCCTCCTGCCCCTCGCAGAATATGCTCCTCACCAGCGCCATCTCTGGTGATACTACCACTATGTATATATATATATATATATATATATATATATATATATTAGAGATGTGCGGCGGGCATTTTTCGTGTTTAGTGTTTTGGTTTTGGTTGTAATTTCCCACTCATGTTTTGGCTTTGGGTTGGTTTTGCCAGAACCATCCTTTTGTGTTTTGGTTTTGGTTAAGGATCTGGATGATTTAAAAAAAACAAAAAACATCTGAAATAACAGAATTTGGGGGTAATTTTGATCCTACGGTATTATTAATAGAGATGAGCGCCGGAAATTTTTCGGGTTTTGTGTTTTGGTTTTGGGTTCGGTTCCGCGGCCGTGTTTTGGGTTCGACCGCGTTTTGGCAAAACCTCACCGAATTTTTTTTGTCGGATTCGGGTGTGTTTTGGATTCGGGTGTTTTTTTAAAAAAACCCTAAAAAACAGCTTAAATCATAGAATTTGGGGGTAATTTTGATCCCAAAGTATTATTAACCTCAAAAAACATAATTTACACTCATTTTCAGCCTATTCTGAACACATCACACCTCACAATATTATTTTTAGTCCTAAAATTTGCACCGAGGTCGCTGTGTGAGTAAGATAAGCGACCCTAGTGGCCGACACAAACACCGGGCCCATCTAGGAGTGGCACTGCAGTGTCACGCAGGATGGCCCTTCCAAAAAACCCTCCCCAAACAGCACATGACGCAAAGAAAAAAAGAGGCGCAATGAGGTAGCTGACTGTGTGAGTAAGATTAGCGACCCTAGTGGCCGACACAAACACCGGGCACATCTAGGAGTGGCACTGCAGTGTCACGCAGGATGTCCCTTCCAAAAAACCCTCCCCAAACAGCACATGACGCAAAGAAAAAAAGAGGCGCAATGAGGTAGCTGTGTGAGTAAGATTAGCGACCCTAGTGGCCGACACAAACACCGGGCCCATCTAGGAGTGGCACTGCAGTGTCACGCAGGATGTCCCTTCCAAAAAACCCTCCCCAATCAGCACATGATGCAAAGAAAAAGAAAAGAAAAAAGAGGTGCAAGATGGAATTATCCTTGGGCCCTCCCACCCACCCTTATGTTGTATAAACAAAACAGGACATGCACACTTTAACCAACCCATCATTTCAGTGACAGGGTCTGCCACACGACTGTGACTGATATGACGGGTTGGTTTGGACCCCCCCCAAAAAAGAAGCAATTAATCTCTCCTTGCACAAACTGGCTCTACAGAGGCAAGATGTCCACCTCATCTTCACCCTCCGATATATCACCGTGTACATCCCCCTCCTCACAGATTATCAATTCGTCCCCACTGGAATCCACCATCTCAGCTCCCTGTGTACTTTGTGGAGGCAATTGCTGCTGGTCAATGTCTCCGCGGAGGAATTGATTATAATTCATTTTAATGAACATCATCTTCTCCACATTTTCTGGATGTAACCTCGTACGCCGATTGCTGACAAGGTGAGCGGCGGCACTAAACACTCTTTCGGAGTACACACTTGTGGGAGGGCAACTTAGGTAGAATAAAGCCAGTTTGTGCAAGGGCCTCCAAATTGCCTCTTTTTCCTGCCAGTATAAGTACGGACTGTGTGACGTGCCTACTTGGATGCGGTCACTCATATAATCCTCCACCATTCTATCAATGTTGAGAGAATCATATGCAGTGACAGTAGACGACATGTCCGTAATCGTTGTCAGGTCCTTCAGTCCGGACCAGATGTCAGCATCAGCAGTCGCTCCAGACTGCCCTGCATCACCGCCAGCGGGTGGGCTCGGAATTCTGAGCCTTTTCCTCGCACCCCCAGTTGCGGGAGAATGTGAAGGAGGAGATGTTGACAGGTCGCGTTCCGCTTGACTTGACAATTTTGTCACCAGCAGGTCTTTCAACCCCAGCAGACCTGTGTCTGCCGGAAAGAGAGATCCAAGGTAGGCTTTAAATCTAGGATCGAGCACGGTGGCCAAAATGTAGTGCTCTGATTTCAACAGATTGACCACCCGTGAATCCTTGTTAAGCGAATTAAGGGCTGCATCCACAAGTCCCACATGCCTAGCGGAATCGCTCCGTGTTAGCTCCTTCTTCAATGCCTCCAGCTTCTTCTGCAAAAGCCTGATGAGGGGAATGACCTGACTCAGGCTGGCAGTGTCTGAACTGACTTCACGTGTGGCAAGTTCAAAGGGCATCAGAACCTTGCACAACGTTGAAATCATTCTCCACTGCACTTGAGACAGGTGCATTCCATCTCCTATATCGTGCTCAATTGTATAGGCTTGAATGGCCTTTTGCTGCTCCTCCAACCTCTGAAGCATATAGAGGGTTGAATTCCACCTCGTTACCACTTCTTGCTTCAGATGATGGCAGGGCAGGTTCAGTAGTTTTTGGTGGTGCTCCAGTCTTCTGTACGTGGTGCCTGTACGCCGAAAGTGTCCCGCAATTTTTCTGGCCACCGACAGCATCTCTTGCACGCCCCTGTCGTTTTTTAAAAAATTCTGCACCACCAAATTCAAGGTATGTGCAAAACATGGGACGTGCTGGAATTTGCCCATATTTAATGCACACACAATATTGCTGGCGTTGTCCGATGCCACAAATCCACAGGAGAGTCCAATTGGGGTAAGCCATTCCGCGATGATCTTCCTCAGTTGCCGTAAGAGGTTTTCAGCTGTGTGCGTATTCTGGAAAGCGGTGATACAAAGCGTAGCCTGCCTAGGAAAGAGTTGGCGTTTGCGAGATGCTGCTACTGGTGCCGCCGCTGCTGTTCTTGCGGCGGGAGTCCATACATCTACCCAGTGGGCTGTCACAGTCATATAGTCCTGACCCTGCCCTGCTCCACTTGTCCACATGTCCGTGGTTAAGTGGACATTGGGTACAACTGCATTTTTTAGGACACTGGTGAGTCTTTTTCTGACGTCCGTGTACATTCTCGGTATCGCCTGCCTAGAGAAGTGGAACCTAGATGGTATTTGGTAACGGGGGCACACTGCCTCAATAAATTGTCTAGTTCCCTGTGAACTAACGGCGGACACCGGACGCACGTCTAACACCAACATAGTTGTCAAGGACTCAGTTATCCGCTTTGCAGTAGGATGACTGCTGTGATATTTCATCTTCCTCGCAAAGGACTGTTGAACAGTCAATTGCTTACTGGAAGTAGTACAAGTGGGCTTACGACTTCCCCTCTGGGATGACCATCGACTCCCAGCGGCAACAACAGCAGCGCCAGCAGCAGTAGGCGTTACACGCAAGGATGCATCGGAGGAATCCCAGGCAGGAAAGGACTCGTCAGACTTGCCAGTGACATGGCCTGCAGGACTATTGGCATTCCTGGGGAAGGAGGAAATTGACACTGAGGGAGTTGGTGGGGTGGTTTGCGTGAGCTTGGTTACAAGAGGAAGGGATTTACTGGTCAGTGGACTGCTTCCGCTGTCACCCAAAGTTTTTGAACTTGTCACTGACTTATTATGAATGCGCTGCAGGTGACGTATAAGGGAGGATGTTCCGAGGTGGTTAACGTCCTTACCCCTACTTATTACAGCTTGACAAAGGGAACACACGGCTTGACACCTGTTGTCCGCATTTCTGGTGAAATACCTCCACACCGAAGAGCTGATTTTTTTGGTATTTTCACCTGGCATGTCAACGGCCATATTCCTCCCACGGACAACAGGTGTCTCCCCGGGTGCCTGACTTAAACAAACCACCTCACCATCAGAATCCTCCTGGTCAATTTCCTCCCCAGCGCCAGCAACACCCATATCCTCCTCATCCTGGTGTACTTCAACACTGACATCTTCAATCTGACTATCAGGAACTGGACTGCGGGTGCTCCTTCCAGCACTTGCAGGGGGCATGCAAATAGTGGAAGGCGCATGCTCTTCACGTCCAGTGTTGGGAAGGTCAGGCATCGCAAACGACACAATTGGACTCTCCTTGTGGATTTGGGATTTCAAAGAACGCACAGTTCTTTGCGGTGCTTTTGCCAGCTTGAGTCTTTTCAGTTTTCTAGCGAGAGGCTGAGTGCTTCCATCCTCATGTGAAGCTGAACCACTAGCCATGAACATAGGCCAGGGCCTCAGCCGTTCCTTGCCACTCCGTGTGGTAAATGGCATATTGGCAAGTTTACGCTTCTCCTCCGACAATTTTATTTTAGGTTTTGGAGTCCTTTTTTTTCTGATATTTGGTGTTTTGGATTTGACATGCTCTGTACTATGACATTGGGCATCGGCCTTGGCAGACGACGTTGCTGGCATTTCATCGTCTCGGCCATGACTAGTGGCAGCAGCTTCAGCACGAGGTGGAAGTGGATCTTGATCTTTCCCTAATTTTGGAACCTCAACTTTTTTGTTCTCCATATTTTATAGGCAGAACTAAAAGGCACCTCAGGTAAACAATGGAGATGGATGGATTGGATACTAGTATACAATTATGGACGGACTGCCACGGTTAGGTGGTATAAAAAAACCACGGTTAGGTGGTATATATTATAATAATAATAATACAATTATGGATGGACGGACTGCCTGCCGACTGCCGACACAGAGGTAGCCACAGCCGTGAACTACCGCACTGTACACTGGTTGATAAAGAGATAGTAGTATACTCGTAACAACTAGTATGACACTATGACGACGGTATAAAGAATGAAAAAAAAACCACGGTTAGGTGGTATATATTATAATAATAATACAATTATGGATGGACGGACTGCCTGCCGACTGCCGACACAGAGGTAGCCACAGCCGTGAACTACCGCACTGTACACTGGTTGATAAAGAGATAGTAGTATACTCGTAACAACTAGTATGACACTATGACGACGGTATAAAGAATGAAAAAAAAACCACGGTTAGGTGGTATATATTATAATAATAATACAATTATGGATGGACGGACTGCCTGCCGACTGCCGACACAGAGGTAGCCACAGCCGTGAACTACCGCACTGTACACTGGTTGATAAAGAGATAGTAGTATACTCGTAACAACTAGTATGACACTATGACGACGGTATAAAGAATGAAAAAAAAACCACGGTTAGGTGGTATATATTATAATAATAATACAATTATGGATGGACGGACTGCCTGCCGACTGCCGACACAGAGGTAGCCACAGCCGTGAACTACCGCACTGTACACTGGTTGATAAAGAGATAGTAGTATACTCGTAACAACTAGTATGACACTATGACGACGGTATAAAGAATGAAAAAAAAAACCACGGTTAGGTGGTATATATTATAATAATAATACAATTATGGATGGACGGACTGCCTGCCGACTGCCGACACAGAGGTAGCCACAGCCGTGAACTACCGCACTGTACACTGGTTGATAAAGAGATAGTAGTATACTCGTAACAACTAGTATGACACTATGACGACGGTATAAAGAATGCAAAAAAAACCACAGTTAGGTGGTATATATTATAATAATAATACAATTATGGATGGACGGACTGCCTGCCGACTGCCGACACAGAGGTAGCCACAGCCGTGAACTACCGCACTGTACACTGGTTGATAAAGAGATAGTAGTATACTCGTAACAATTAGGATGACACTATGACGGTATAAAGAATGAAAAAAAAACCACGGTTAGGTGGTAGGTATATAATAATAAATAATACAATTCTGGTCGGACGGACTGCCTGCCGTGTGCCGACACAGAGGTAGCCACAGCCGTGAACTACCGCACTGTACACTGGTTGATAAAGAGATAGTAGTATACTCGTAACAATTAGGATGACACTATGACGGTATAAAGAATGAAAAAAAAACCACGGTTAGGTGGTAGGTATATAATAATAAATAATACAATTCTGGTCGGACGGACTGCCTGCCGTGTGCCGACACAGAGGTAGCCACAGCCGTGAACTACCGCACTGTACACTGGTTGATAAAGAGATAGTAGTATACTCGTAACAATTAGGATGACACTATGACGGTATAAAGAATGAAAAAAAAACCACGGTTAGGTGGTGGGTATATAATAATAAATAATACAATTCTGGTCGGACGGACTGCCTGCCGTGTGCCGACACAGAGGTAGCCACAGCCGTGAACTACCGCACTGTACACTGGTTGATAAAGAGATAGTAGTATACTCGTAACAATTAGGATGACACTATGACGGTATAAAGAATGAAAAAAAAACCACGGTTAGGTGGTAGGTATATAATAATAAATAATACAATTCTGGTCGGACGGACTGCCTGCCGTGTGCCGACACAGAGGTAGCCACAGCCGTGAACTACCGCACTGTACACTGGTTGATAAAGAGATAGTAGTATACTCGTAACAATTAGGATGACACTATGACGGTATAAAGAATGAAAAAAAAACCACGGTTAGGTGGTAGGTATATAATAATAAATAATACAATTCTGGTCGGACGGACTGCCTGCCGTGTGCCGACACAGAGGTAGCCACAGCCGTGAACTACCGCACTGTACACTGGTTGATAAAGAGATAGTAGTATACTCGTAACAATTAGGATGACACTATGACGGTATAAAGAATGAAAAAAAAACCACGGTTAGGTGGTAGGTATATAATAATAAATAATACAATTCTGGTCGGACGGACTGCCTGCCGTGTGCCGACACAGAGGTAGCCACAGCCGTGAACTACCGCACTGTACACTGGTTGATAAAGAGATAGTAGTATACTCGTAACAATTAGGATGACACTATGACGGTATAAAGAATGAAAAAAAAACCACGGTTAGGTGGTAGGTATATAATAATAAATAATACAATTCTGGTCGGACGGACTGCCTGCCGTGTGCCGACACAGAGGTAGCCACAGCCGTGAACTACCGCACTGTACTGTGTCTGCTGCTAATATAGACTGGTTGATATTTAAAGAGATATTAGTAGTATACAACAATACTATACTGGTGGTCAGGCACTGGTCACCACTCCTGCAGCAAAAGTGTGCACTGTTAATTAATATAATTGTACTCCTGGCTCCTGCTAACAACCTGCAGTGCTCCCCAGTCTCCCCCACAATTAATTATAAGCTTTTAATTTATACATTGATGACTGTGCAGCACACTGGGCTGAGCTGAGTGCACACAGACTGAGTCACACTGTGTGACTGACTGTGCTGTGTATCGTTTTTTTTTTCAGGCAGAGAACGGATATAGCAGAGAGAAGTGAACGGATATATTATATTAAATAAAAGTTAACTAGCAACTGCACTGGTCACTGACTGTGGTAAACTAACTCTGTCTGCGACTCTGCACAATCTCTCTCTATCTAATCTATCTATCTCTATTCTAATGGAGAGGACGCCAGACACGTCCTCTCCCTATCAATCTCAATGCACGAGTGAAAATGGCGGCGACGCGCGGCTCCTTATATAGAATCCGAGTCTCGCGATAGAATCCGAGCCTCGCGAGAATCCGACAGCGTCATGATGACGTTCGGGCGCGCTCGGGTTAACCGAGCAAGGCGGGAAGATCCGAGTCGCTCGGACCCGTGGAAAAAAAAGTGAAGTTCGTGCGGGTTCGGATTCAAAGAAACCGAACCCGCTCATCTCTAATTATTAACCTCAATTACAATCATTTCCACTCATTTCCAGTCTATTCTGAATACCTCACACCTCACAATATTGTTTTTAGGCCTACAAGTTGCACCGAGGTCACTGTATGACTAAGCTAATTGACACAAGTGTGCAGCACAAACACCTGGCCCATCTAGGAGTGGCACTGTACTTGCAGACAGGATGGCACTTAAAAAATCTAGGCCCCAAGCAGCACATCATGCAAAGACGTAAAAGAGGTGCAATGAGGTAGCTGTATGGCTAAGCTAAGTGACACAAGTGTGCGGCACAAACACCTGGCCCATCTAGTAGTGGCACTGCAGTGTCAGACAGGATGACACTTTAAAAAACTAGGCCCCAAACAGCACATCATGCAAAGAAGAAAAAGAGGTGCAATGAGGTAGCTGTATGACTAAGCTAAGCGACACAAGTGTGCAGCACAAACAACATGGGACATGCTGGAATTTGACCAGATGTAATACACGCACAATATTGGTGGCGCATACCCCTAAACCAAACACACACATGGCAAAGCCTGTAAAATTAATTTGTATAATAATAACCCTTTTATTTGAAGCTATTATAATAATATGCAGCACAGGCGAGCGTACCCCTACACCACACAGGACAAACCCTGTAAAAATGATTTGGATAATAATATAAGTAATGTATATAACCCTTTTATTTGGAGTAAATAATATACAGCACAGGATACCACCACTGGACTTATGGCAGCACAAGATACCACAACTGGACTGATACGGCACAAGACAGCACCACTGGAATAGACCTATACGAAATTATATGGATTTATATGGAATTACACGGCAGGATCACTGGAATTATATGTCAGGATCACTGGACTTATACGGCAGGATCACTGAAATCATACAGCAGGATTACTGGAATTACATGGCAGGATCACTGGAATTATACGACTGTATCTCTGTACATATACGCCAGTATCACTGGACTGGAATTATATGCCAGTACCACTGTAATTATACGGCAGGATCACTGGATTTATACAGTAGGATCACTGGATTTATACGGCAGGATCACCGGAATTATATGGCAGGATCATTGGAATTATATGGTAGGATCACTGGATTTATACGACAGGATCACTGGAATCATACGGCAGGATCACTGGAATTATACGGCAGGATCACTGGATTTATACGGCAGGATCACTGGAATTATACGGCAATATAACTGGACATATACGGCAGTATCACTGGACTGGATGTATACGCCAGTACCACTGTAATTATACGGCAGGATCACTGGATTTATACGGCAGGATCACTGGATTTATACGGCAGGATCACTGGAATTATATGGCAAAATCACAGGAATTATACAGTAGGATCACTGGATTTATACAGCAGTACCGCTGGACATATAAGGCAGTATCAATGGACATATATGGCAGTATCACTGGACATATACGTCAGTATCACTGGACTGGACTTATACGCCAGTACCACTGTAATTATACGGCAGGATCACTGGACTTATACGGCAGGATCACTGGATTTATATGGCAGGATCACTGGAATTATACGGCAGGATCACAGGAATTATACAGTAGGATCACTGGATTTTTACAGCAGTACCGCTGGACATATACGGCAGTATCAATGGACATATATGGCAGTATCACTGGACATATACGGCAGTATCACTGGACTGGATTTATACGCCAGTACCACTGTAATTATACGGCAGGATCACTGGATTTATACGGCAGGATCACTGGATTTATATGGCAGGATCACTGGAATTATACAGCAATATCACAGGAATTATACGACCGTATCCCGAGAATTATATGGTAATATCACTGTAATTATACACCAGTATCACGGGAATTATATGGCAATATCACAGGAATTATACCGCAATATCACTGTGATTATAAGCCAGTATTACGGGAATTATATGGCAATATCACTGTAATTATACGGCAATATCATAGGAATTATATGCCAGTATCAAGAGAATTATACGGCAATATCACTGGAATTATACGCCAGTATCACGGGAATTATATGGCAATATCACTGTAATTATACGGCAATATCACCGGAATTATACGCCAGTATCCCGAAAATTATATGGCAATATCACAGGAATTATACACCAGTATCACGGGAATTATATGGCAATATCACTGTAATTATATGGCAATATCACAGGAATTAATCGCCAGTATCCCCAGAATTATACGGTAATATCACTGTAATTATACGCCAGTATCATGGGAATCATACGGCAATATCACAGGAATTATACGCCAGTATACCAAGAATTATACCGCAATATCACAGGAATTATACGTCAGTATCCTGAGAATTATATGGCAATATCACTGTAATTATACGCCGGTATCACGGGAATTATACGGCAATATCACAGGAATTATATGCCAGTATCCCGAGAATTATACCGCAATATCACAGGAATTATACGCCAGTATCACGGGAATTATACGGCAATATCACAGGAATTATACAGCAATATCACTGTAATTATACCGCAATATCACAGAAATCATACGCCAGTATCCCTAGAATTATACGGCAATATCACTGTAATTATATGACAGTATCACGGGAATTATATGGCAATCTCACTGTAATTATTAGAGATGTGCACCGGAAATTTTTCGGGTTTTGTGTTTTGGTTTTGGATTCGGTTCCGCCGCCGTGTTTTGGATTTGGACGCGTTTTGGCAAAACCTCCCTGAAATTTTTTTGTCGGTTTTGGGTGTGTTTTTTTAAAAAGCCCTCAAAAACAGCTTAAATAAAAGAATTTGGGGGTCATTTTGATCCCATAGTATTATTAACCTCAATAACCATAATTTACACTAATTTCCAGTCTATTCTGAACTCCTCACACCTTACAATATTATTTTTAGTCCTAAAATTTGCACGAGGTCGCTGGATGACTAAGCCAAGCGACCCAAGTGGGCAGCACAAACACCTGGCCCATCTAGTAGTGGCACTGCAGTGTCAGACATGATGGCACTTAAAAAATTAGCCCCAAACATCACATGATGCAGAGATAAATAAAAAAAAAAAAGAGGTGCAAGATGGAATTGTCCTTGGGCCCTCCCACCCACCCTTATGTTATATAAACAGGACATGCACACTTTAACAAACCCATCATTTCAGCCACAGGGTCTGCCACACGACTGTGGCTGAAATGACTGGTTGGTTTGGGCCCCCACCAAAAAAGAAGCAATCAATCTCTCCTTGCACAAACTTGCTCTACAGAGGCAAGATGTCCACCTCCTCCTCATCGACCGAATCATCACCCCTTTCACTGTGTACATCCCCCTCCTCACAGAGTATTAATTAGTCCCCACTGGAATCCACCATCTCAGGTCCCTGTGTACTTTCTGGAGGCAATTGCTGGTAAATGTCTCTACGGAGGAATTGATTATAATTAGTGATGTGCACCGGAAATTTTTCTGGTTTTGTGCTTTGGTTTTGGACTCGGTTCCGCGGCCGTGTTTTGGATTCGGACGCGTTTTGGCAAAACCTCCCTGAAAATGTTTTGTTGGATTCGGGTGTGTTTTGGATTCGGGTGTTTTTTTACAAAAAACCCTCAAAAACAGCTTAAATCATAGAATTTGGGGGTCATTTTGTTCCCATAGTATTAATAACCCCAATAACCATAATTTCAACTCATTTCCAGTCTATTCTGAACACCTCACACCTCACAATATTATTTTTAGTCCTAAAATTTGCACCGAGGTCGCTGGATGGCTAAGCTAAGCGACCCAAGTGGCCGACACAAACACCTGGCCCATCTAGGAGTGGCACTGCAGTGTCAGACAGGAAGGTACTTAAGAAAATAGTCCCCAAACAGCACATGATGCAAAGAAAAAAAGAGGTGCACCAAGGTCGCTGGATGGCTAAGCTAAGCGACCCAGTGGCCGACACAAACACCTGGCCCATCTAGGAGTGACACTGCAGTGTCAGACAGGATGGCACTTCAAAAAATAGTCCCCAAACAGCACATGATGCAAAGAAAAAAAGAGGTGCACCAAGGTCGCTGGATGGCTAAGCTAAGCGACCCATGTGGCCGACACAAACACCTGGCCCATCTAGGAGTGGCACTGCAGTGTTAGACAGGATGGCACTTCAAAAAATAGTCCCCAAACAGCACATGATGCAAAGAAAAAAAGAGGTGCACCAAGGTCGCTGGATGGCTAAGCTAAGCGACCCAAGTGGCCGACACAAACACCTGGCCCATCAGAGGAGTGGCACTGCAGTTTTCTAGCGAGAGGATAAGTGCTTCCATCCTCATGTGAATCTAAACCACTAGCCATGAACATAGGCCAGGGCCTCAGCCGTTCCTTGCCACTCCGTGTCGTAAATGGCATATTGTCAAGTTTACGCTTCACATCAGACGCTTTTAATTTAGATTTTTGGGTAATTTTACTGAACTTTTGTTTTTTGGATTTTACATGCTCTCTACTATGACATTGGGCATCGGCCTTGGCAGACGACGTTGATGGCATTTCATCGTCTCGGCCATGACTAGTGGCAGCAGCTTCAGCACGAGGTGGAAGTGGATCTTGGTCTTTCACTATTTTACCATCCACATTTTTGTTCTCCATTTTTTAATGTGTGGAATTATATGCCAGTAATATATCAATAGCAATGGCCTACTGTACTGTACTGCTATATATATACTGGTGGTCAGCAAAATTCTGCACTGTCCTCCTACTGTATACTGTGCACAACTACAATGCCGCACAGGTATGGATGGATACTAGTATACTTGACGACACAGAGGTAGAGCAATGGCCTACTGTACCGTACTGCTATATATATACTGGTGATCAGCAAAATTCTGCACTGTCATCCTACTATAATACTGCGCACAACTACAATGCAGCACAGATATGGATAGAATACTTGACGACACAGAGGTAGAGCAATGGACTACTATACCGTACTGCTATATATATACTGGTGGTCAGCAAAATTCTGCACTGTCCTCCTACTATAATACTGCGCACAACTACAATGCAGCACAGATATGGATAGTATACTTGACGACACAGAGGGAGAGCAATGGCCTACTGTACCGTACTGCTATATATATACTGGTGGTCAGCAAAATTCTGCACTGTCCTCCTACTATATACAGCGCACAACTACAATGCAGCACAGGTATGGATGGATACTAGTATACTTGACGACACAGAGGTAGAGCAATGGCCTACTGTACCATACTGCTATATATATACTGGTGGTCAGCAAAATCCTGCACTGTCCTCCTACTATAATACTGTGCACAACTACAATGCAGCACAGATATGGATAGTATACTTGACGACACAGAGGTAGAGCAATGGACTACTGTACCGTACTGCTATACATATGCTGGTGGTCAGCAAAATTCTGTACTGTCCTCCTACTATATACTGCGCACAACTACAATGCAGCACAGGTATGGATGGATAGTATACTTGACGACACAGAGGTAGAGCAATGGCCTACTGTACCGTACTGCTATATATATACTGGTGGTCAGCAAAATTCTGCACTGTCCTCCTTCTATATACTGTGCACAACTACAATGCAGCAAAGGTATGGATGGATAGTATACTTGACGACACAGAGGTAGAGCAATGGCCTACTGTACCGTACTGCTATATATATACTGGTGGTCAGCAAAATTCTGCACTGTCCTCCTACTATAATACAGTGCACAACTACAATGCAGCACAGATATGGATAGTATACTTGACGACACAGAGGTAGAGCAATGGACTACTGTACCGTACTGCTATATATATACTGGTGGTCAGCAAAATTCTGCACTGTCCTCCTACTATAAACTGCGCACAACTACAATGCAGCACAGGTATGGATGGATACTAGTATACTTGACGACACAGAGGTAAAGCAATGGCCTACTGTACCATACTGCTATATATATATACTGGTGGTCAGCAAAATTCTGCACTGTCCTCCTACTATAATACTGCGCACAACTACAGTGCAGCACAGATATGGATAGTATACTTGATGACACAGAGGTAGAGCAATGTACTACTGTACCATACTGCTATATATATACTGGTGGTCAGCAAAATTCTGCACTGTCCTCCTACTATAATACTGCACACAACTAAAATGCAGCACAGATATGGATAGTATACTTGATGACACAGAGGTAGAGCAATGGACTACTGTACCATACTGCTATATATATACTGGTGGTCAGCAAAATTCTGCACTGTCCTCCTACTACATACAGCGCACAACTACAATGCAGCACAGGTATGGATAGATACTAGTATACTTGACGACACAGAGGTAGAGCAATGGCCTACTGTACCATACTGCTATATATATACTGGTGGTCAGCAAAATTCTGCACTGTCCTCCTACTATAATACTGTGCACAACTACAATGCAGCACAGATATGGATAGTATACTTGACGACACAGAGGTAGAGCAATGGACTACTGTACCGTACTGCTATATATATACTGGTGGTCAGCAAAATTCTGCACTGTCCTCCTACTATATACTGCGCACAACTGCAATGCAGCACAGGTATGGATGGATAGTATACTTGATGACACAGAGGTAGAGCAATGGCCTACTGTACCATACTGCTATATATATTCTGGTGGTCAGCAAAATTCTGCACTGTCCTCCTACTATATACTGCGCACAACTACAATGCAGCACAGGTATGGATGGATACTAGTATACTTGACGACACAGAGGTAGAGCAATGGCCTACTGTACCGTACTGCTATATATATATATATATATATATATACTGGTGGTCAGCAAAATTCTGCACTGTCCTCCTACTATAATACTGCGCACAACTACAGTGCAGCACAGATATGGATAGTATACTTGATGACACAGAGGTAGAGCAATGGACTACTGTACCATACTGCTATATATATACTGGTGGTCAGCAAAATTCTGCACTGTCCTCCTACTACATACAGCGCACAACTACAATGCAGCACAGGTATGGATAGATACTAGTATACTTGACGACACAGAGGTAGAGCAATGGCCTACTGTACCATACTGCTATATATATACTGGTGGTCAGCAAAATTCTGCACTGTCCTCCTACTATAATACTGTGCACAACTACAATGCAGCACAGATATGGATAGTATACTTGACGACACAGAGGTAGAGCAATGGACTACTGTACCGTACTGCTATATATATACTGGTGGTCAGCAAAATTCTGCACTGTCCTCCTACTATATACTGCGCACAACTGCAATGCAGCACAGGTATGGATGGATAGTATACTTGATGACACAGAGGTAGAGCAATGGCCTACTGTACCATACTGCTATATATATTCTGGTGGTCAGCAAAATTCTGCACTGTCCTCCTACTATATACTGCGCACAACTACAATGCAGCACAGGTATGGATGGATACTAGTATACTTGACGACACAGAGGTAGAGCAATGGCCTACTGTACCGTACTGCTATATATATATATATATATATATATATATACTGGTGGTCAGCAAAATTCTGCACTGTCCTCCTACTATAATACTGCGCACAACTACAGTGCAGCACAGATATGGATAGTATACTTGATGACACAGAGGTAGAGCAATGGACTACTGTACCATACTGCTATATATATACTGGTGGTCAGCAAAATTCTGCACTGTCCTCCTACTATAATACAGTGCACAACTACAATGCAGCACAGATATGGATAGTATACTTGACGACACAGAGGTAGAGCAATGGACTACTGTACCGTACTGCTATATATATACTGGTGGTCAGCAAAATTCTGCACTGTCCTCCTACTATAAACTGCGCACAACTACAATGCAGCACAGGTATGGATGGATACTAGTATACTTGACGACACAGAGGTAAAGCAATGGCCTACTGTACCATACTGCTATATATATATACTGGTGGTCAGCAAAATTCTGCACTGTCCTCCTACTATAATACTGCGCACAACTACAGTGCAGCACAGATATGGATAGTATACTTGATGACACAGAGGTAGAGCAATGTACTACTGTACCATACTGCTATATATATACTGGTGGTCAGCAAAATTCTGCACTGTCCTCCTACTATAATACTGCACACAACTAAAATGCAGCACAGATATGGATAGTATACTTGATGACACAGAGGTAGAGCAATGGACTACTGTACCATACTGCTATATATATACTGGTGGTCAGCAAAATTCTGCACTGTCCTCCTACTACATACAGCGCACAACTACAATGCAGCACAGGTATGGATAGATACTAGTATACTTGACGACACAGAGGTAGAGCAATGGCCTACTGTACCATACTGCTATATATATACTGGTGGTCAGCAAAATTCTGCACTGTCCTCCTACTATAATACTGTGCACAACTACAATGCAGCACAGATATGGATAGTATACTTGACGACACAGAGGTAGAGCAATGGACTACTGTACCGTACTGCTATATATATACTGGTGGTCAGCAAAATTCTGCACTGTCCTCCTACTATATACTGCGCACAACTGCAATGCAGCACAGGTATGGATGGATAGTATACTTGATGACACAGAGGTAGAGCAATGGCCTACTGTACCATACTGCTATATATATTCTGGTGGTCAGCAAAATTCTGCACTGTCCTCCTACTATATACTGCGCACAACTACAATGCAGCACAGGTATGGATGGATACTAGTATACTTGACGACACAGAGGTAGAGCAATGGCCTACTGTACCGTACTGCTATATATATATATATATATATATATATACTGGTGGTCAGCAAAATTCTGCACTGTCCTCCTACTATAATACTGCGCACAACTACAGTGCAGCACAGATATGGATAGTATACTTGATGACACAGAGGTAGAGCAATGGACTACTGTACCATACTGCTATATATATACTGGTGGTCAGCAAAATTCTGCACTGTCCTCCTACTACATACAGCGCACAACTACAATGCAGCACAGGTATGGATAGATACTAGTATACTTGACGACACAGAGGTAGAGCAATGGCCTACTGTACCATACTGCTATATATATACTGGTGGTCAGCAAAATTCTGCACTGTCCTCCTACTATAATACTGTGCACAACTACAATGCAGCACAGATATGGATAGTATACTTGACGACACAGAGGTAGAGCAATGGACTACTGTACCGTACTGCTATATATATACTGGTGGTCAGCAAAATTCTGCACTGTCCTCCTACTATATACTGCGCACAACTGCAATGCAGCACAGGTATGGATGGATAGTATACTTGATGACACAGAGGTAGAGCAATGGCCTACTGTACCATACTGCTATATATATTCTGGTGGTCAGCAAAATTCTGCACTGTCCTCCTACTATATACTGCGCACAACTACAATGCAGCACAGGTATGGATGGATACTAGTATACTTGACGACACAGAGGTAGAGCAATGGCCTACTGTACCGTACTGCTATATATATATATATATATATATACTGGTGGTCAGCAAAATTCTGCACTGTCCTCCTACTATAATACTGCGCACAACTACAGTGCAGCACAGATATGGATAGTATACTTGATGACACAGAGGTAGAGCAATGGACTACTGTACCATACTGCTATATATATACTGGTGGTCAGCAAAATTCTGCACTGTCTTCCTACTATAATACTGCGCACAACTAAAATGCAGCACAGATATGGATAGTATACTTGACGACACAGAGGTAGAGCAATGGACTACTGTACCATATTGCTATATATATACTGGTGGTCAGCAAAATTCTGCACTGTCCTCCTACTATATACTGCGCACAACTACAATGCAGCACAGGTATGGATGGATACTAGGATACTTGACGACACAGAGGTAGAGCAATGGACTACTATACTGTTCTGTTATATATATATACTGGTGGTCAGCAAAATTCTGCACTGTCCTCCTACTATATACGGCGCACAACTACAATGCAGCACAGGTATGGATGTATAGTAAACTTGATGACACAGAGGTAGAGCAATGGACTACTGTACCGTACTGCTATATATATACTGGTGGTCAGCAAAATTCTGCACTGTCCTCCTATTATATACTGCGCACAACTAAAATACAGCACAGGTATGGATGGATAGTATACTTGACGACACAGAGGTAGAGCAATGGACTACTGTACCATACTGCTATATATATACTGGTGCTCAGCAAAATTCTGCACTGTCCTCCTACTATATACTGCGCACAACTAAAATGCAGCACAGGTATGGATGGATAGTATACTTGACAACACAGAGGTAGAGCAATGGACTATTGTACCGTACTGCTATATATATACTGGTGGTCAGCAAAATTCTGCACTGTCCTCCTACTATATACTGCGCACAACTAAAATGCAACACAGGTATGGATGGATAGTATACTTGACGAAACCAAGGTAGAGCAATGGACTACTGTACCATACTGCTATATATATATATATATATATATATATATATATTGGTGGTCAGCAAAATTCTGCACTGTCCTCCTACTATATACTACAATGCAGCACAGATATGGACCGTTTTTCATGCAGAGAACGTAGATATTTGCAGCACACTGACCACAGATATTTGCAGCACACTGAACACAGAAACTAAGAGAATGCAGCCACGTCCTCTTGTTACCATCTCCAATGCACGAGTGAAAATGGCGGCGACGCGCAGCTCCTTATATAGAATACGAATCTCGCGAGAATCCGACAGCGGGATGATGACGTTCGGGCGCGTTCGGGTTAACCGAGCAAGGCGGGAAGATCCGAGGCTGCCTCGGAACCGTGTAAAATAGGTGAAGTTCGGGGGGGTTCGTATCTTGACGAACCGAACCCGCTCATCTCTAATTATAATTTATTTTGATGAACATCATCTCCTCCACATTTTCTGGAAGTAACCTCGTACGCCGATTGCTTACAAGGTGACCGGCTGCACTAAACACTCTTTCAGAGTACACACTGGAGTGGGGTCAACTTAGGTAAAATAAAGCCAGTTTGTGCAAGGGCCTCCAAATTGCCTCTTTTTCCTGCCAGTATACGTACGGACTGTCTGACGTGCCTACTTGTATGCGGTCACTCTTATAATCCTCCACCATTCTTTCAATGGTGACAGAATCATATGCAGTGACAGTAGACGACATGTCAGTAATCGTTTGCAGGTCCTTCAGTCCGGACCAGATGTCAGCACTCGCTCCAGACTGCCCTGCATCACCGCCACCGGGTGGGCTCAGAATTCTTAGCCTTTTCCTTGCAGCCTCGGTTGCGGGAGAATGTGAAGGAGGAGCTGTTGACGGGTCACGTTCTGCTTGACTTGACAAGTGTTTCACCAGCAGGTCTTTGAACATGTGCAGACTTGTGTCTGTCGGAAAGAGAGAAACAACGTAGGCTTTAAAGCTAGGATCGAGCACAGTGGCTAAAATGTAGTGCTCTGATTTCAACAGATTGACCACCTGTGAATCCTGGTTAAGCGAATGAAGGGCTCCATCCACAAGTCCCACATGCCTAACGGAATCGCTCCGTTTTAGCTCCTCCTTCAATCTCTCCAGCTGCTTCTACAAAAGCCTGATGAGGGGAATGACCTGATTCAGGCTGGCAGTGTCTGAACTGACTTCACGTGTGGCAAGTTCAAAGGGTTGCAGAACCTTGCACAACGTTGAAATCATTCTCCACTGCGCTTGAGTCAGGTGCATTCCCCCTCCTTTGCCAATATCGTAGGCAAAGGCCTTTTGAATGGCCTTTTGCTGCTCCTCCATCCTCTGAAGCATATAGAGGGTTGAATTCCACCTCGTTACCACCTCTTGCTTCAGATGATGGTGGGGCAGGTTCAGGAGTGTTTGCTGGTGCTCCAGTCTTCGGCACGTGGTGGCTGAATGCCGAAAGTGGCCCACAATTCTTCGGGCCACCGACAGCATCTCTTGCACGCCCCTGTCGTTTTTCAAAAATTATGCACCACCAAATTCAATGTATGTGCAAAACATGGGACATGCTGGAATTTGCCCACATGTAATGCACGCACAATATAGGTGGTGTTGTCCAATGTCACAAATCCCCAGGAGAGTCCAATTGGGGTAAGCCATTCTGCGATGATGTTCCTCAGTTTCCGTAAGAGGTTGTCAGCTTTGTGCCTCTGATGGAAAGCGGTGATACAAAGCATAGCCTGCCTAGGAACGAGTTGGCGTTTGCGAGATGCTGCTACTGGTCCCAGCGGGCTGTCACCGTCATATAGTCCTGAGTCTGCCCTGCTCCACTTGTTCACATGTTTGTGGTTAAGTGGACATTGGGTACAACTGCATTTTTTAGGACACTGGTGACTCTTTTTCTGACATCTGTGTACATTCTCGGTATCGCCTGCCTAGAGAAGTGGAACCTAGATGGTATTTGGTACCGGGGACACAGTACCTCAAGCAATTCTCTAATTCCCTGTGAATTAAAGGTGGATACCGGACACACGTTTAACACCAACACTGCTGCCAAGACCTGAGTAATACGCTTTGCAGCAGGATGACTGCTGTGATATTTCATCTTCCTCGCAAAGGACTGTTGGACAGTCAATTGCTTACTGGCAGTAGTACAAGTGGTCTTCCGACTTCCCCTCTGGGATGACGATCGACTCCCAGCAGCAACAACAGCTGCGCCAGCAGCAGTAGGCGTTACACTCAAGGATCCATCGGAGGAATCCCAGTTAGGAGAGGACTCGTCAGACTTGCCAGTGACATGGCCTGCAGGACTATTGGCGTTCCTGTCTAAGGAGGAAATTGACACTGAGGGAGTTCGTGGTGTGGTTTGCAGGAGCTTGGGTACAAGAGGAAGGGATTAGTTGTCAGTGGACTGCTTCCGCTGTCACCCACAGTTTTTGAACTTGTCAATGACTTCTGTTGAATCCACTCCAGGTGACGTATAAGGAAGGATATTCCTAGGTGGTTAATGTCCTTACCCCTACTTATTACAGCTTGACAAAGGCAACACACGGCTTGACACCTGTTGTCCGCATTTCTGTTAAAATAATTCCACACCGAAGAGGTGATTTTTTTTGTAATTTGACCAGGCATGTCAATGGCCATATTCATCCCACGGAAAACAGGTGTCTCCCCGGGTGCCTGACTTAAACAAACCACCTCAGCATCGGAATCCTCCTTGTCAATTTCCTCCTCAGCGCCAGCAACACCCATATCCTCATCCTGGTGTATTTCATCAGTGACATCTTCAATTTGACTATATGGAACTGGACTGTGGGTGCTCCTTCCAGCACTTGCAGGGGCATGTAAATGGTGGAAGGCGCCACCTCTTCCCGTCCAGTGTTGGGAAGGTCAGGAATCGCAACCGACACAATTGGACTCTCCTTGGGGATTTGTGATTTAGAAGAACGCACAGTTCTTTGCTGTGCTTTTGCCATCTTAATTCTTTTCAGTTTTCTAGCGGGAGGATGAGTGCTTCCATCCTCATTTTAAGCTGAACCACTAGCCATGAACATAGGCCAGGGCCTCAGCCGTTCCTTGCCACTCCGTGTCGTAAATGGCATATTGGAAAGTTTACGCTTCTCCTCAGACGCTTTTAATTTAGATTTTTGGGTCATTTTACTGAACTTTAGTTATTTGGATTTTACATGCTCTCTACTATGACATTGGGCATCGGCCTTGGTAGACAACGTCAGTAGCGGATCCAGGGGAGGGGCACTCGGGCCCGTGCCCCCCCTGTCATTTGTGGCAGTTTTTTTTTTAAATCGGCCACAGCTCTCTGCAGCAATCTCCCCTTGATAGAGCCAGCGCTCCCCACTGACAGCCGTCGTACTCACACTGTCAGCCGCCAGCGCTGCGCTGCACCTCCCCCTGCCTCGTAACCAATGGCAACCCAGCGCCCACGTCACGCTGTGCGCTGCCGCTCTCTCCTCCTGAACCGCGCGCTGCCGCTCTCACCTCCTGTACCCAGCCCGCCTCCTGCACTCACAGTGCGCTCTCTCCTGCTGTACCTGCGGTATATGAGCACCGTTAGCAGTCCTGTCCTATGATGCCAGCCAGTGGGGTAAAGCCTTAAGGTATTTTCTAAGTATATGTGATAGGGGGGAGGGGGAGGGGTGCGTGCAAGGTTGTCAGGGAATCCTTCATTGTTTCTTTCCTGAAGCAAAGTTATGTCCCAGTATCTCACCCTCAGCACCCTCCACCTCCCTGTATCTCCCCCTCAGCACCCTCCCCCTCCCTGTGTCTCCCCCTCAGCACCCTCCCCCTCCCTGTCTCTCCCCCTCAGCACCCTCCCCCTCCCTGTCTCTCACCTCTCAGCACCCTCCCCCTCCTTGTCTCTCCCCCTCAGCACCCTCCCCCTCAGCACCCTGCCACTCCTTGTCTCTCCCCCTCAGCACCCTCCCCCTCCCTGTCTCTCCCCCTCAGCACCCACCCCCTCCCTGTCTCTCCCCCTCAGCACCCTCCCCCGCAGTACCCTTCCCCTCCTTGTCTCTCCCCCTCAGCCCCCTTTCCCTCCCTGTCTCTCCCCCTCATCACCCTCCCTCTCAGCACCCTCCCCCTCCCTGTTTCTCCCCCTCAGCACCCTCCCCCTCCCTGTCTCTCCCCCTCAGCACCCTCTCTCTCCCCCTCAGCACCCTCCCCCTCCTTGTCTCTCCCCCTCAGCACCCTCCCCCTCCCTGTCTCTCCCCCTTAGTACCCTCACCCTCCCTGTCTCTCCCCCTTACACACATATATATATATATATATACACACATGTGTGTATGTATGTGTGTGTGTGTGTATATATATATATATATATATATATATATTTTTTTTCACAGTATATATATATATATATATATATATATAAAGCCAGATACTCAGGAATGGCACTCCCAGACATGAAGATAATTCACATGTACAAGTGGTAAGTTTTCAAGTAGCATTTCAGTGACCGTTTATTGTGTAGCGGCACTTTCCTCAGACAACAAACATACAAAAACTGATAGCATTTAAATACGTGTACACCTCCAAAAGACCAATCACCGGGGTCGGTAATCCCCTCCCATCCGGTTACACGTCAGTAATGACCTCACCTCAGTCCACTCCCTGTCACCCACTGCCTGTCACCCACTGCCAGTCACTCTCCATCAACCACTAGCTGTCAACAACTGATAGTCACTCTCCCTGTCACCTACTGCAAGTCACTCTCTCACTCTCTCCCTGTCCTGTGAGGCCACACCCTTTGTAGTGGGGACACACCCCTTTTCTGCGAGCGAATGCGCTGAAGGCGCACGCAAAAGTACTTGCCACTTCCATGGTGCCCCCCCTATCATTTTCTTCTGGATCCGCCCCTGGACAACGTTGATAGCATTTCATCATCTCGGCCATGACAAGTGGCAGCAGCTTCAGCACGAGGTGGAAGTGGATCTTGATCTTTCCCTATTTTACCCTCCACATTTTTGTTCTCCATTTTTTAAGGTGTGGAATTATATGCCAGTAATATATCAATAGCAATGGCCTACTGTACTGTACTATATATGTATACTGCTGGTCACCAAAATGCTGCACTGTAATATTATATACTGCTCACAAAAATGCAGCACAGATATGGAATGGATACATGCAGTGACACATAGCTGCAAGATACAGCAATGGCCTACTGTACAACTATATACTGTTGGTCACCAAAATGCTTCACAGTAATACTATATATACTGCTCACAAAAATGCAGCACAGATATGGAATGGATACTTGCAGTGACACAGAGCTGCAAGATACAGCAATGGCCTACTGTACAACTTTATACTGTTGGTCACCAAAATGCTGCACTGTAATACTATATATACTGCTCACAAAAATGCAGCACAGATATGGAATGGATACTTGCAGTGACACAGAGCTGCAAGATACAGCAATGGCCTACTGTACAACAATATACTGTTGGCCACCAAAATGCTGCACTGTAATACTATATATACTGCTCACAAAAATGCAGCAGAGATATGGAATGGATACTTGCAGTGACACAGAGCTGCAAGTTACAGCAATGGCCTACTATACACAACTATATACTATTGGACACCAAAATGCTGCACTGTAATATTATATACTGCTCACAAAAATGCAGCACAGATATGGAATGGATACTTGCAGTGACAGAGAGCTGCAAGATACAGCAATGGCCTACTGTATAACTATATACTGTTGGTCACCAAAATGCTGCACTGTAATACTATATATACCGCTCACAAAAAAGCAGCACAAATATGGAATGGATACTTGCAGTGACACAGAGCTGCAAGATACAGCAATGGCCTACTGTACAACTATATACTGTTTGTCACCAAAATGTTGCACTGTAATACTATATATACTGCTTACAAAAATGATGCACAGATATGGAATGGATACTTGCAGTGACACAGAGCTGCAAGATACAGAAATGGCCTACTGTACAACTATGGCCCTCATTCCGAGTTGTTCGCTCGCTAGCCGCTTTTCGCAGCAGTGCACACGCTAAGCCGCCGCCCTCTGGGAGTGAATCTTAGCTTAGCAGAAATGCGAACGAAAGATTCGCAAAATTGCGAATTGACATTTCTTAGCAGTTTCTGAGTAGCTCGAGACTTACTCTGCCACTGCGATCAGTTCAGTCAGTTTCGATCCTGGTTTGACATCACAAACACACCCAGCATTCGGCCAGACACTCCCCCGTTTCTCAAGCCACTCCCGCGTTTTTCCCAGAAACGGCAGCGTTTTTTCACACACACTCATAAAACGGCCAGTTTCCGCCCAGAAACACCCACTTCCTGTTAATCACACTCCGATCACCAGAACGAAGAAAAAACCTCGTAATGCCGTGAGTAAAATACCAAACTTCTTAGCAAATTTACTTGACGCAGCCGCAGTGCGAACATTGCGCATGCGCAGTTAGCGGAAAATCGCACCGATGCGAAGGAAAACAACGAGCAAACAACTCGGAATGAGGGCCTATATACTGTTGGCCACCAAAATGCTGCACTATAATACTATATATACTGCTCACAAAAATGCAGCACAGATATGGAATGGATACTTGCGATGACACAGAGCTGCAAGATACAGCAATGGCCTACTATACACAACTATATACTGTTGGACACCAAAATGCTGCACTGTAATATTATATACTGCTCACAAAAATGCAGCACAGATATGGAATGGATACTTGCAGTGACACAGAGCTGCAAGATACAGCAATGGCCTACTGTACAACTATATACTGTTGGTCACCAAAATGCTGCACTGTAGTACTATATATACTGCTCACAAAAATGCAGCACAGATATGGAATGGATACTTGCAGTGACACAGAGCTGCAAGATATAGCAATGGCCTACTGTACAACTATATACTGTTGGTCACCAAAATGCTGCACTGTAATACTATATATACTGCTCACAAACATGCAGCACAGATATGGAATGGATACTTGCAGTGACACAGAGCTGCAAGATACAGCAATGGCCTACTATACACAACTATATACTGTTGGACACCAAAATGCTGCACTGTATTATTATATACTGCTCACAAAAATGCAGCACAGATATGGAATGGATACTTGCAGTGACACAGAGCTGCAAGACATAGCAATGGCCTACTGTACAACGATATACTGTTGGTCACCATAATGCTGCACTGTAATACTATATATACTGCTCACAAAAATGCAGCACAGATATGGAATGGATACTTGCAGTGACACAGAGCTGCAAGATACAGCAATGGCCTACTATACACAACTATATGCTGTTTGTCACCAAAATGCTGAACTGTAATACTATATATACTGCTCACAAAAATGATGCACAGATATGGAATGGATACTTGCAGTGACACAGAGCTGCAAGATACAGCAATGGCCTACTGTACAACTATGGCCCTCAGTCCGAGTTGTTCGCTCGCTAGCTGCTTTTCGCAGCAGTGCACACGCTAAGCCGCCGCCCTCTGGGAGTGAATCTTAGCTTAGCAGAATTGTAAACGAAAGTTTCGCAAAATTGCGAATTTACATTTCTTAGCAGTTTCTGAGTAGCTCGAGACTTACTCTGCCACTGCGATCAGTTCAGTCAGTTTCGTTCCTGGTTTGACAACACAAACACACCCAGCGCTCGGCCAGACACTCCCCCGTTTCTCCAGCCACTCCCGCGTTTTTCCCAGAAACGGCAGCGTTTTTTCACACACACATAAAACGGCCAGTTTCTGCCCAGAAACACCCACTTTCTGTCAATCACACTCCGATCACCAGAACGAAGAAAAAACCTCGTAATGCCATGAGTAAAAAACCAAACTTCTTAGCAAATTTACTTGACGCAGCCGCAGTGCGAACATTGCGCATGCGCAGTTAGCGGAAAATCGCACTGATGCGAAGGAAAATACCGAGCGAACAACTCGGAATGAGGGCCTATATACTGTTGGCCACCAAAATGCTGCACTATAATACTATATATACTGCTCACAAAAATGCAGCACAGATATGGAATGGATACTTGCAGTGACACAGAGCTGCAAGATACAGCAATGGCCTACTATACACAACTATATACTGTTGGACACCAAAATGCTGCACTGTAATATTATATACTGCTCACAAAAATGCAGCATAGATATGGAATGGATACTTGCAGTGACAGAGAGCTGCAAGATACAGCAATGGCCTACTGTACAACTATATACTGTTGGTCAACAAAATGCTGCACTGTAATACTATATATACTGCTCACAAAAATGCAGCACATATATGGAATGGATACTTGCAGTGACACAGAGCTGCAAGATACAGCAATGGCCTACTGTACAACTATATACTGTTGGCCACCAAAATGCTGCACTGTAATACTATATATACTGCTCAAAAAATGATGCACAGATATGGAATGGATACTTGCAGTGACACAGAGCTGCAAGATACAGCAATGGCCTACTGTACAACTATATACTGTTGGCCACCAAAATGCTGCACTGTAATACTATATATACTGCTCACAAAAATGCAGCACAGATATGGAATGGATACTTGCAGTGACACAGAGCTGCAAGTTACAGCAATGGCCTACTATACACAACTATATACTATTGGACACCAAAATGCTGCACTGTAATATCATATACTGCTCACAAAAATGCAGCACAGATATGGAATGGATACTTGCAGTGACAGAGAGCTGCAAGATACAGCAATGGCCTACTGTACAACTATATACTGTTGGTCACCAAAATGCTGCACTGTAATACTATATATACTGCTCACAAAAATGCAGCACATATATGGAATGGATACTAGCAGTGACACAGAGCTGCAAGATACAGCAATGGCCTACTGTACAACTATATACTGTTTGTCACCAAAATGCTGCACTGTAATACTATATATACTGCTCACAAAAATGATGCACAGATATGGAATGGATACTTGCAGTGACACAGAGCTTACTCTGCCACTGCGATCAGTTCAGTCAGTTTCGTTCCTGGTTTGACAACACAAACACACCCAGCGTTCGGCCAGACACTCCCCCATTTCTCCAGCCACTCCCGCGTTTTTCCCAGAAACGGCAGCGTTTTTTCACACACACCCATAAAACGGAAATAAAAAAGCGCTTGTTATATATAATTATGTGTATGCGCAAAACCTGTAAAAAAGAAAGATTAGTAAAAATGTTTACAGCCCTTTTTGGACTATTTGAGATTGGATTGCAGATCAGCCAAAGGAGATCAGGATAACTATCTACCCCTATCTAAATACTAATCAGTCCATAAGATGTTAAAAACTGATGTATATGTAAGGAGTTTCTTACCCCTATTCATTCGTGCTTTCTTAGCAGTAGTCAAGGCATTCGTAGCGCACGTTGCTGTCGTTTTAAAACGGGTAGCAGTGATCTTGCTGCTTTTTAATCAGCAGCTGAGCGGCTGGCGGCCGACTGACGGCTGGCGGCTTTGATTAGCTGCCGGCTAGCTGCTGTTTCCCCGTCCGAGCGGCTGAAGGCTGGTTGACGGCTGGCGGTTGTAATTACCGGCTGGCTGACTTGCTGGTTCCCCGTCCGTAATGCACAGTTTGATATTGTGAGTTCCATGCAAAGAAGGGGTTCCTGTATGGTCCAACGCGTTTCAGGCATAAGCCCTTCATCTAGGATAATTAGTGGACATCCTCAATCCCTTTTTTATAGGAAAAAACTTTATTAAAAAAACGGAAATTGAATTAAAACAGGCGGTTACCATGTGTCCTAATTTTTTATTAGGAAAAAGGAGAAGTCCATAAAAATACTTTCTTTCGATATGGTTTTGCGCAATTCTAATGAAGTGATATGTATGTAAATTAATTATACTGATTTATAAAAAAGCATTAAGTTCTATATCAATATTTAAACCTTTGGGAGTCAGCGTATCCATTAAATAAATCCATTTTGTTTCTTTTTGTTTCTTTTTGTGAAATATCGCCTCCTCTCCAATTGTATTCCACCCTTTCTATGCCCATAAATTTTAGTTTTGATGCATCTTTGTTGTGACAATCTAAAAAATGTTTGGACACACTGTGGGTCTCCAAACCTTTTTTAATATTTAATATATGTTCAGATATACGGATCTTTAATTTTCTTTTGGTCTTTCCTATATATTGATGTCCACAAGGGCACTCTAGCATGTAGATTATTCTCTCGGTGTCACAAGTAATTCTACCTTTAACATCAAATTCTTTTTTTATGACGTTAGAATTGAATTTCTTTATGGGCTGCACTGATGTTTGCTTAGTGGTCTTACATGATACACATTTTAAGCAAAAGAAACTTCCTTGGTTTTCCTTCGATTTTGTATTATCAGATAATATGTAACTTCTAACCAGATTTTGTTTCAAATTTTGTGCCTTTTTATAAATAATCTGTGGTTTGTCTTTGATCAATGGTTTTAATTTAGTGTCCAGTTGTAAAATGTGCCAATGTTTGTTTATAATTTCTTCAAAGGCTTGGTGCTGGCTATTGTATTGAGTGATGAAGGCTAATTGGTAATTGTTCTCCGTATTTTTAGATTTATAACGGATTAAATCTTTTCTATCTATGTTTGTGACTTTATTTATTTCTTCCTGCAAACTGGTCTCATTATAGCCTCTTTCTATAAACTTATTCTTTAGAGAGTCACTTTGTGTAACGAAAATGTCATGTTTAGAGGAATTTCTTTTAAGTCTCCTAAACTGACCACCTGGAATGTTTTTAATCCACTTATTATGATGATTACTGTTATGAGAAAGCACGTTATTGCCACTCATTGTTTTGGTATGTGTTCTAGTGTGTATTTTGTTTTCCTCAATGAATATTTCCAAATCTAGGTATATAACCATTTCCTTGCTTATTGTAAATGTGAATTCTAAACCATAATTGTTATTTGCCATATAGGATAGGAATTCTTTTAGGACGGTCTCTGGACCTTTCCATATAAAGATAAGATCATCTATGTATCTCTTGCAAAGAAGCTAGAAAAGAATTACACCAATGAAATCAAACATTGGTGGGAAATAACTACATTGACAAAATATTTGGAATTGGGAATGATACCGAGAGGTTTACGTATCCAGAAGAACCCTAGCTTTGACCCTATGCAAACCAATTTCTATGAACAATGGAATAAAATTTTAGATACCTGTTCAAGGGAATTGATGGTTCTAATTATTAAAGATAGAAGAAAGTCTCTGGATGCTCTGAACGAAAAAATAAAGGACACAGAAAACAAATTCGAACCTTTAAAAAGTATGACTGATTACACAAATTTGATGAAAATGACCAATACCAAATTATTAAAGCTTGAAAACGACATTATACTTCAAAAGCAGAAGAAATTCCAAAGGGATCACAAAGAAAAAACACTCATCCCAAAAGATGAAAGGAGAAAAATGGGAAACCCGCTGAATCAAACCCGCTGAATCAGCAAAATAAAGAAAATTCACACAAATACAACTGGTACAATCAACAATCTCAACAACAACAACAATATAATCAAAGACGTACACAAAATCAAATGAACACAAGAACATACAAAGAACCATTGATTAAAAAACCACCTCCTCCTGCATCACAAAAAAGAAGATATGCCTCATATGACTCCAGAAATTTTGAATATAACAACGAGGAAAGAAAAGATTGGAGACGACAGACATTTGAAAAAGGTCAAAGAGCAGCGGAGAAACAAGAAAACGAAGAATACCGCTCACTTATGGAAAAAATTGGATCAACAAGTACAATCTCTACACAAAAAAACGACCCTTCTCTATCACAGAAGAGGATGAAGAGGATAATGAGAATTTTTTAGACCTTCCCTCAAAAAAAGACAAACCACCGGAATGGACAGAAGTTGTCAGCAAGCGACAGAAAAAAACATCATTGTCCCCAGGAGAAGGGGTGTCAGGGATGGCAAGAAGAAGAAACAACTAATGAAAAATTCTAAAATCTTAAATGCGGAAGAAGAAGGAATCTTTAATCTCAGCAAAATTGATCTTACTCCCCATCAGATATCTTTATTATCAAAAGGTTTGAAATTCTCACCACAATCAAATGCTAACCCATTTGACTTATATATTGATACACAAAAATTCGTACGAAAATTATGTATAAAAAAGTTATTTTCCACTCAGAGTGGCAATATGTCCAGCGAACCTGTCGATAATGAGTTTCAACATAGCCAATTTAGACCATCATCCACCTTTTTTCCTGCACATATCAAAGGCCCACACATCAACACCTTTGAAAAGTTGGTAGAAAAAGACATTAGGGCTCTTACAGGAAAAGAAAATAAAAAATTAAATTTGTCTAAAGAAGAACAAGAGGCATTAAAAGAACTAAAAGAAGACAACCGTATCATTTTCAAACCAGCTGATAAGGGTGGAGGATTGGTCATAATGGACAAAGAAAATTATGAAAAAGAAATTGACAAACTACTTTCGGACACGGAAACGTATCAAATACTTCAAGGTGATCCAACGGACCAGTATAAAAGAGAACTTGAGCAACTTCTACAAGAAGGCTTACAATTAAACATTCTAACCCAAAAAGAATGGCAATGGGTTCTTCATTCGCACCGAGTTACTCTAATCTTTTTGTGGCTAGGTGGGAGGAGGAATTCATCTGGAAGAACAATCCCTTTCTTCCTCACATATTAATATGGAAGAGATACATAGATGATCTTATCTTTATATGGAAAGGTCCAGAGACCGTCCTAAAATAATTCCTATCCTATATGGCAAATAACAATTATGGTTTAGAATTCACATTTACAATAAGCAAGGAAATGGTTATATACCTAGATTTGGAAATATTCATTGAGGAAAACAAAATACACACTAGAACACATACCAAAACAATGAGTGGCAATAACGTGCTTTCTCATAACAGTAATCATCATAATAAGTGGATTAAAAACATTCCAGGTGGTCAGTTTAGGAGACTTAAAAGAAATTCCTCAAAACATGACATTTTCGTTACACAAAGTGATTCTCTAAAGAATAAGTTTATAGAAAGAGGCTATAATGAGACCAGTTTGCAGGAAGAAATAAATAAAGTCACAAACATAGATAGAAAAGATTTAATCCGTTATAAATCTAAAAATACGGAGAACAATTACCAATTAGCCTTCATCACTCAATACAATAGCCAGCACCAAGCCTTTGAAGAAATTATAAACAAACATTGGCACATTTTACAACTGGACACTAAATTAAAACCATTGATCAAAGACAAACCACAGATTAATTATAAAAAGGCACAAAATTTGAAACAGAATCTGGTTAGAAGTTACATATTATCTGATAATACAAAATCGAAGGAAAACCAAGGAAGTTTCTTTTGCTTAAAATGTGTATCATGTAAGACCACTAAGCAAACATCAGTGCAGCCCATAAAGAAATTCAATTCTAACGTCATAAAAAAAGAATTTGATGTTAAAGGTAGAATTACTTGTGACACCGAGAGAATAATCTACATGCTAGAGTGCCCTTGTGGACATCAATATATAGGACAGACCAAAAGAAAATTAAAGATCCGTATATCTGAACATATATTAAATATTAAAAAAGGTTTGGAGACCCACAGTGTGTCCAAACATTTTTTAGATTGTCACAACAAAGATGCATCAAAACTAAAATTTATGGGCATAGAAAGGGTGGAATACAATTGGAGAGGAGGCGATATTTCACAAATTTTGAGACAAAAAGAAACAAAATGGATTTATTTAATGGATACGCTGACTCCCAAAGGTTTAAATATTGATATAGAACTTAATGCTTTTTTATAAATCAGTATAATTAATTTACATACATATCACTTCATTAGAATTGCGCAAAACCATATCGAAAGAAAGTATTTTTATGGACTTCTCCTTTTTCCTAATAAAAAATTAGGACACATGGTAACCGCCTGTTTTAATTCAATTTCCGTTTTTTTAATAAAGTTTTTTCCTATAAAAAAGGGATTGAGGATGTCCACTAATTATCCTAGATAAAGGGCTTATGCCTGAAACACGTTGGACCATACAGGAACCCCTACTTTGCACGGAACTCACAATATCAAACTGTGCATTATGGACGGGGAACCAGCAAGTCAGCCAGCCGGTAATTACAACCGCCAGCTGTCATCCAGCCTTCAGCCGCTCGGACGGGGAAACAGCAGCTAGCTGGCAGCTAATCAAAGCCGCCAGCCGTCAGTCGGCCGCCAGCCGCTCAGCTGCTGATTAAAAAGCAGCAAGATCACTGCTACCCGTTTTAAAACGACAGCAACGTGCGCTACGAATGCCTGGACTACTGCTAAGAAAGCACGAATGAATAGGGGTAAGAAACTCCTTACATATACATCAGTTTTTAACATCTTATGGACTGATTAGTATTTAGATAGGGGTAGATAGTTATCCTGATCTCCTTTGGCTGATCTGCAATCCAATCTCAAATAGTCCAAAAAGGGCTGTAAACATTTTTACTAATCTTTCTTTTTTACAGGTTTTGCGCATACACATAATTATATATAACAAGCGCTTTTTTATTTCCGTACTATATGAAAAATTAATTAATTGAGCTGCTATCAAATCCCGTTCATAGCGCAATTTAGTACTCCTTTTATATACACCCATAAAACGGGCAGTTTTCGCCCAGAAACACCCACTTCCTGTCAATCACACTCCGATCACCAGAACGAAGAAAAAACCTCGTAATGCCGTGAGTAAACTACCAAACTTCTTAGCAAATTTACTTGATGCAGCCGTAGTGCGAACATTGCGCATGCGCAGTTAGCGGAAAATCGCACCGATGCGAAGGAAAATAACGAGCGAACAACTCGGAATGAGGGCCTATATACTGTTGGCCACCAAAATGCTGCACTATAATACTATATATACTGCTCACAAAAATGCAGCACAGATATGGAATGGATACTTGCAGTGACAGAGCTGCAAGATACAGCAATGGCCTACTATACACAACTATATACTGTTGGACACCAAAATGCTGCACTGTAATATTATAAACTGTTCACAAAAATGCAGCACAGATATGGAATGGATACTTGCAGTGACACAGAGCAGCTGCAAGATACAGCAATGGCCTACTGTACAACTATATACTGTTGGTCAACAAAATGCTGCACTGTAATACTATATATACTGCTCACAAAAATGCAGCACATATATGGAATGGATACTTGCAGTGACACAGAGCTGCAAGATACAGCAATGGCCTACTATACACAACTATATACTGTTGGACACCAAAATGCTGCACTGTAATATTATATACTGCTCACAAAAATGCAGCACAGATATGGAATGGATACTTGCAGTGACAGAGAGCTGCAAGATACAGCAATGGCCTACTTTACAACTATATACTGTTGGTTACCAAAATGCAGCACTGTAATACTATATATACTGCTCAAAAAATTATGCACAGATATGGAATGGATACTTGCAGTGACACAGAGCTGCAAGATACAGCAATGGCCTACTGTACAACTATATACTGTTGGCCACCAAAATGCTGCACTGTAATACTATATATACTGCTCACAAAAATGCAGCACAGATATGGAATGGATACTTGCAGTGACACAGAGCTGCAAGTTACAGCAATGGCCTACTATACACAACTATATACTATTGGACACCAAAATGCTGCACTGTAATATTATATACTGCTCACAAAAATGCAGCACAGATATGGAATGGATACTTGCAGTGACAGAGAGCTGCAAGATACAGCAATGGCCTACTGTACAACTATATACTGTTGGTCACCAAAATGCTGCACTGTAATACTATATATACTGCTCACAAAAATGCAGCACAGATATGGAATGGATACTTGCAGTGACACAGAGCTGCAAGATACAGCAATGGCCTACTGTACAACTATATACTGTTTGTCACCATAATGTTGCACTGTAATACTATATATACTGCTCACAAAAATGATGCACAGATATGGAATGGATACTTGCAGTGACACAGAGCTGCAAGATACAGAAATGGCCTACTGTACAACTATGGCCCTCATTCCGAGTTGTTCGCTCGCTAGCCGCTTTTCGCAGCAGTGCACACGCTAAGCCGCTGCCCTCTGGGAGTGAATCTTAGCTTAGCAGAAATGCGAACGAAAGATTCGCAAAATTGCGAATTGACATTTCTTAGCAGTTTCTGAGTAGCTCGAGACTTACTCTGCCACTGCGATCAGTTCAGTCAGTTTCGTTCCTGGTTTGACATCACAAACACACCCAGCGTTCGGCCAGACACTCCCCCGTTTCTCCAGCCACCCCCGCGTTTTTCCCAGAAACGGCAGCGTTTTTTCACACACACACATAAAACGGCCAGTTTCCGCCCAGAAACACCCACTTCCTGTCAATCACACTCCGATCACCAGAACGAAGAAAAAACCTTGTAATGCCGTGAGTAAAATACCAAACTTCTTAGCAAATTTACTTGACGCAGCCGCAGTGCGAACATTGCGCATGCGCAGTTAGCGGAAAATTGCACCGATGCGAAGGAAAATAACGAGCGAACAACTCGGAATGAGGGCCTATATACTGTTGGCCACCAAAATGCTGCACTATAATACTATATATACTGCTCACAAAAATGCAGCACAGATATGGAATGGATACTTGCAGTGACACAGAGCTGCAATATACAGCAATGGCCTACTATACACAACTATATACTGTTGGACACCAAAATGCTGCACTGTAATATTATATACTGCTCACAAAAATGCAGCACAGATATGGAATGGATACTTGCAGTGACAGAGAGCTGCAAGATACAGCAATGGCCTACTGTACAACTATATACCGTTGGTCACCAAAATGCTGCACTGTAGTACTATATATACTGCTCACAAAAATGCAGCACAGATATGGAATGGATACTTGCAGTGACACAGAGCTGCAAGATACAGCAATGGCCTACTGTACAACTATATACTGTTTGTCACCAAAATGCTGCACTGTAATACTATATATACTGCTCACAAAAATGATGCCCAGATATGGAATGGATACTTGCAGTGACACAGAGCTGCAAGATACAGCAATGGCCTACTATACACAACTATAAACTGTTGGACACCAAAATGCTGCACTGTAATATTATATACTGCTCACAAAAATGCAGCACATATATGGAATGGATACTTGCAGTGACAGAGAGCTGTAAGATACAGCAATGGCCTACTGTACAACTATATACTGTTCGTCACTAAAATGCTGCACTGTAATACTATATATACTACTCACAAAAATGATGCACAGATATGGAATGGATACTTGCAGTGACACAGAGCTGCAAGATACAGCAATCTCCTGCTGTACAACTATATACTGTTGGCCACCAAAATGCTGCACTGTAATACTATATATACTGCTCACAAACATGCAGCACAGATATGGAATGGATACTTGCAGTGACACAAAGCTGCAAGATACAGCAATGGCCTACTATACACATCTTTATACTGTTGGACACCAAAATGCTGCACTGTAATATTATATACTGCTCACAAAAATGCAGCACAGATATGGAAACTATAATTATACACTGGTGGTCCCCAGTCCCCACAATAAAGCACACTGAGCACAGATATTTGCAGCACACTGAGCACAGATATGGAGCGTTTTCAGGCAGAGAACGTATATATTTTCAGCACACCGAACACAGATATTTGCAGCACACTGAGCACAGATATTTGCAGCACACTGAGCACAGATTGCGGAGCTTTTCAGGGAGAGAACGCAGCCACGACCTCTCCGTTCAATCTCCAATGCACGAGTGAAAATGGCGGCGTCGCGCGGCTCTTTAAGTAGAATACGAATCTTGCAAGAATTTGACAGCGGGATGATGACGTTCGGGCGCGTTCGGGTTAACCGAGCAAGGCGGGAAGATCCGAGGCTGCCTCGGAACCGTGTAAAATAGGTGAAGTTCGGGGGGGTTCGGATCTCGGAGAACCGAACCCGCTCATCTCTAGTAATTATACGGCAATATCACAGGAATTATGCGCCAGTATCCCGAGAATTATACGGCAATATCACTATAATTATACGCCAGTATCACGGGAATTATACTGCAATATCACTGGTATTATATGCCAGTAACATTGGATATATGGCAGCAGAGGACACCACCACTGTGACTGGTCACTGGATTGATGCTGCACAAGAAAGACACTACCCCTGGTCTGATGCAAGACAACACAGCAAAACTGCAAGGGACTAATATAGCAGCCAGCAGCACTGGGGACATATAGCGGTAAAGGCCACCAACACTGTGACTGGCTGGACTGATGCAGCATAAGACACTGACTACACTGGACTGAGCAGCACAAGACAGCACTAGAATCACCACCCCACTTTCCCGCACACACAGACACTGAGGATGGAGGCACGTCCTCTCACTACACTCTCCGAGACTGGAATGAAAATGGCCGCGACGCGTGGCTCCTTATATGGAATCCAAATCCTGCGAGAATCCGACAGCGGGATGATGACGTTTTGCCTCGTTCTGGTTTTCGAGTCAGGCGGGAAAACACGAGCCTGACTCCGATCCGGGCCCGTGATGTGTAGTCCAGTAGGGTTCAGTTCTCTGAGAACCGAACCTGCTCATCTCTAATATATATATATATATATATATATATAATGCTGTATAGTGTATAAAGTTGAATAGGCACAAAAGCTAATTGCAGATTGGCAGTGTTATAAATAAAAAAAATAGAAAGTGGAAGCAGCATTTTCCTTTATAAATTGTAATGAAATACAAAAACAGGGATTACGTTTACACACCACAGCATGTCTTTTACACAAGGGACTCTCATTCAGAAAAAGGATGGGTCCCGCAGATCGTGCTATTGTCAATAACGGTCATCTCAGCTCATTGAATCATGGGTAGAGGAGGGGGTGGAGAAGTCACCACAAACTGCTAGCACTGTGTGAAAAAATAGCCTCTTTAGCACAAGGCTTGTAGCAGGGAGCTCTGAGGTCTGCTGGGACTGGAGAACATGTCTGGCTTATTTTTACATTAAGTGTATTTGACTGTGTGCCTGTAAAGTAGAGTAGTGTCTAAAGTCTCAGAGCAAAGCAAATGATGAGTTCTAATTAGAGATGTGCGGCGGGCACTTTTCGTGTTTTGTGTTTTGGTTTTGGATCTGGATCCCAGCTCGTGTTTTGGATCTGGATTGGTTTTCCCAAAACCACCCTTTCCGGTTTTGGATCTGAATGATTTAAAAACTAAAATCACAGAATGTGGGGGTAATTTTGATCCTACTGTATTATTAACCTCAATAACATTCATTTCCACTCATTTCCACTCTATTCTGGACAAATCACACCTCACAATATTGTTTTAGGCCAAAAGGTTGCAATGAGGTCACTGGATGACTTTTAAAAACTAGGGGGGTCATTCCGAGTTGTTCGCTCGCAAGCTGCTTTTAGCAGCTTTGCACACGCTAAGCCGCCGCCTACTGGGAGTGAATCTTAGCTTATCAAAAGTGCGAACGAAAGATTAGCAAAATAGCGAATAGACATTTCTTAGCAGTTTCTGAGTAGCTCCACACTTACTCAGCATCTGCGATCAGTTCAGTGCTTGTCGTTCCTGGTTTGACGTCACAAACACACCCAGCGTTCGGCCAGACACTCCTCCGTTTCTCCAGCCACTCCCGCGTTTTTCCCAGAAACGGTAGCGTTTTTTCGCACACACCCATAAAACGGCCAGTTTCCGCCCAGAAACACCCACTTCCTGTCAATCACATTACGATCACCAGAACGAAGAAAAAACCTCCTAATGCCGTGAGTAAAATACCTAACTACATAGCAAATTTACTTGGCGCAGTCGCACGGCGGACATTGCGCATGCGCATTAGCGACTAATCGCTCCGTTGCAAGAAAAAAATACTGAGCGAACAACTCGGAATGACCCCTAGACCCCAAACAGCACATGATGCAAAGAAAAAAAAGAGGTGCATTAGGGTTGATTGATCCAGGGTGTAGGACTCTAAGGGAGTAGGCTCAAAGGCAGAAGATATATAATTTTAATATCAAAGCCTGGACTTAGCCTAGACTTAAACTGGATGAAAAACTGAAAGAAAACATCAAACAACACAAACAACAGCAGATGAACTACTTATCAATATCAACTGCATATGCAAATTTATCACTCTTCAACTTTCACTCTGTGAACACTATGCAACCCATTTGTAGAAAGGACCATATGTAAGATCAAGTTTCCATCCATAATCAGGATTACAAAGATCTTCATTGGGACAATTGTGAGTTCACCTTCTTATCACACCTAACAAATCCTGTCTGTGTAACCTGGACAATAAGCACTGTATTTCCATGTTTTTTGACGCACTTACAATTTTTAATTTCTCCTTCAATTACTTGTATGTTTACTTGCAGTATTCACAAACATCTTCATGCACATGCTGAACCTATATCATTTTGTCTTTACACACCTGCAAATCCAGTCTGAATTTCCTTTTTCTTTTTGCTAACCCTCTCATGTCTTCTCATTTCTAACATCTCCTACTTCAATTTCTGCAACTACATAAACTTTCTGCTGTAACCAAATTACTGCCACTGAACACTTCCAACACTGCCCTTTCACCTGTATTTCTGCTATCCTACTGCTCTGTTCATCTTACAACCACCACTCCTATTTCCAAATTTATCATACTATTTACCTCCTCCACACTACAGCATGTCTAGCCTGTCACTATCACCCTCCAACACTACTTGTCTGCCCTATCCTTTTCTCTGTCCCCTGCTCCCACCTCTGTACTTCTCCCCTAGTCTCCTACATTTCCTCCTCTCTCCCCTCCTGTCTCCCATCCACTCCAATGCCTCACTTCCACTCCTCCCCTGACACCCCAATATCATTCACCTCTACCCTACCTTGTGCCCAATGGTCCACCACTCTGCCCTGCTCCCTCCCTCCCCTACCTACCTACCTCACCTCATACCCCTCTGTACCACACTTTACTCACTCCATGCTCAACTGCTGCAGTGTCCCTCCCTAGCCCAGGAGCCAGCACCCTCACTACACCCTCTGTATCCCTGTCTTCTAAATCCATCTCACCTCATTGCTACAGCAACCCTGATAATTTCATTCACATCACTCCCTCAGACTCGCTCCCTCTCTCCTGTGCCCTCTGCAATGCCAGATCTGTCTGTAATAAACTGGTCCCCACACATGACCTTTTCATCTCAAATTCCTTGCATCTCCTAGCCATAACTGAAACTTGGATTACTCACCCTCTGACACAGTTTCTACCACTGCTCTCTCTGCAGGGGTTCTCACATTCTCACCCCTTCCAACCTGGGGGTCACCACGGTGGTGGTGTTAGGCTCCTACTATCCTCTAGCTACTCATACCAACTCATACCACCAGAACCATCCTTTACATTCTCTACATTTGAGGTCCATGCCATACGCCTCTTCCAACCTGTTCATCTTTGAGTAGCTGTCATTTATCGCCCCCCTGGCATGCCCTCCAAATTCCTTGACAACTTTGCTTCCTGGCTTCCTGGCTTCCTCTTTTCTGACATTCCCTCCATTATCCTAGGTGATTTCAATATCTCTATTGATAACTCCACAAAATCACCTGCCTCTAAACTCCTTAACCTCACCTCTTCTCTTGGTCTCTCCCAGTGGACCTCCTCCCCCTTCCGTGTGAGTGGAAGCTCACTGGATCTGGTTTTCACTCACCGCTGTGATCTTTCTGATTTCTCTAACTCCTTGTTTCCCCTCTCTGACCATCACCTGCTTACTTTTAACCTATCTCTATCTGCTTCTCCATCTTTACCACCTAAGACTACCATCACTAAGCGTAACATTGAGGTTATTGACACCATTTCCCTATCTTCCCTGTTTGACTCACTGCTTTCTCCTATTCTCTCTCTTTCCTGCCCTGAACAAGCTACTTCCCTTTACAATGCATCCCTTACCTCTGCTCTTGACTCTGTCACCCCACCAACCGCTATTCACCCTCGCAGATTGACACCTCAACCCTGGCACACCAAATGCACCAGATATCTGCAAAAATGCTCACGTACCGCTGAGCAACAGTGAAGGAAATCATGCAATAAGGCCAACTTCCTCCACCACAAATTTATGCTCTCATCCTACTTTGCTGCCTTTACCCTCTCTAAACAATCTTACTTCAAATAGCTCATCTCCTCCCAATCCTCAAACCGCAGGCATTTATTTGCCACTGTTAACTCGCTCCTCTTCCCACCCTCGCCTCAACTCCTCTATTCACTTTCTGCTCTTGACTTTGCCACCTACTTCACATCCAAAATTGACTCCATTCGTCAGGACATAACATCCCACCAGAACCTGAGCAACCCACCTCCTCCATTTCTTAAGCCCCCTCCTCCACTTCTTCCCTGTATCTGGAGAGGAAGTCATGGTCCTCATCCAGTCCTCACCCCCATCCACCTCCCCAATTGACCCTATTCCCTCCCATCTTCTCCGCTTCCTCTCTTCTTCTGCCTGTTCCCATCTTGCCCATCTACTCAGTCTCTCACTCTCATCAGGCACTGTCCCTTCTGCATTCAAGCATCCACTTGTCTCCCCTATTTTTAAAAAAATCTACCCTTGATCCAACCAATCTCTCCAACTACCGGCCCATCTCTCTTCTCCCTTTTGCCTCCAAACTCTTTGAGCATATTGTCTACAACCACCTCACTGTCTTTCTTTCTTCCTTTCCACTCGCTGCTTGACACTTTCCAGTCAGGTTTCTATCCACAGCACTCCACTGAAACTGCCCTCACAAAAGTCTGCAATGAACTCCTTGCTGTTAAATCCTGGGGCCGCTAGTCTCTGCTTATTCTCCTTGACCTCTCTGCTGCTTTTGACACTGTAGACCACCCTCTCCACCTGCAAATCCTTTACTCCCTTGGTTTGCATGATACTGCTCTCTCCTGGCTGTCCTCCTACCTTTTTGACCATTCCTTCTCTGTCTCCTCTCATGACTCCACCTCCCCCCACTTCCTTTACCAGTAGGTGTTCCCCAAGGTTCTGTTCTTGGTCCTCTCCTTTTTTCTCTCTACACATCCTCATTAGGTGAGCTCATTAGTTCTTTTGACTTAAAATATCATCTCTACTCAAATCTACCTTTCCTCCCCTGACCTCTCCCCTGCTCTCCTCACTCGTATCTCCAACTGTCTCTCTGCTATCTCCTCCTGGATGTCCCAGTGCTTTCTTGAACTTAACATGTCTAAGACTGAGCTCCCTCCCGCATAACCACCTCCCACAATTTCATTATCCATTGATGGCACAACAATCTCCTCTAGCCCCCAAGTGCAATGTCTTGGAGTAATACTTGACTCCTCCCTTTCCTTCAAACCACACATTCAGTACTTTTCAAAAACCTGCCATTTCCATCTCAAAAACATCTCTAGGATCGGACCCTTTCTCACCCAGGCTGCTACTAAGACCCTCATCCACTCACTGGTCATCTCCAGATTGGATGCTGCCCATCTCATCTTCCTCACCAAATGTACTACATCCACATCCCCTCTCTTGCAGGATCTTCACTGGCTACCCTTCCCATTCAGAATCCAATTCAAGCTTCTCACACTCAACTACAAAGCACTCACCCACTCTTCTCCCTCTTACATCTCTGACCTTATCTCTCTTTACATACCCACGCGTCCTCTTTGCTCTGCTAATGCATGCCGTCTCTCCTGCCAACTGATTATCTCCCACCACTCCTACCTACAAGATTTTGCACGTGCTGCTCCCTATCTCTTGAATGCTCTACCTCTCCCCATCCACCTCTCTACAAAACTTCAAAAGGCCTCTCAAGACCCACTTCTTCACCAAATTCAGCCAACTCTCCTCCTAACCCTCTTGTCTATGCTCACTGTCTATCCCTTCTGTGTCACTCTGGTCTGTTAGTCCCTCACCTTTTAGATTGTAAGCTCGCAAGAGCAGGGACTTCTTTCCTGATATGCCTTTCCTTTTCTTACTTACACTATCTTATACTACAACTCCCTTTGATGGCACCTAACCCCGGGTTTTCTATACCTGTCCTATATTGTCTTGTACTGTAAGTGCTGTTTTCTTGTTTGCTCATTTGATTATGTACTGTGTAATGGGCGCTGCGGATCCCTTGTGGCGCCATATAAATAAAGGATAATAATATTAATAATAATCCGAAACGAGTCGGTGGGAAGGCTGTAAGTTTGTTCTTAAACCGTTTTCACCCTAAACTTGGGGCCAGAGTTTTACATTGGTTAGACTCCTTCTCAAATTTGCAAAGAGGGGAGTAAACAATTGGCTTCCTGTGGGTGTAAGGTGGAACAAATCCGCAACCCATTGGGAGTATCATATTTTTATCTTTTTTTGTTTTTTGTTTTTTATGGTAGACTTTTTTAACTTTTATGGATGAGTACTTTGTATGCTTCTGATATGGAATAAAAAAAACTGCATGCTTTGGATACAATATTTGGACTTTATTGATAACGTCAACATTCGCTGTGGTGGATGGTATCCCGAACAAACATTGGGGTTATGACTCAGAAAAGTTACCTTTCAAGGAACATAGGGAATATTATTGAGGTGAGTGCCTCCCATAAGGGACAAGATGTTCTTTAGCTGACTGGGTGTGGAGGTATACGTGAGAACTCAAAGAAACCTTTTGATGTACATCTCTCGTTAAGAGGAGGTTAGTCCAGAGGTGCGAGTCCAATACATGAAAGAGGAATTTTGAATATTAATGAAATCTTCCACTCTTTTCAACTATACAGGACATCTTGAAAAGAATCCTGAGGATTGAGATGTGTTTTTTCTAGCAGCGCTCGTGGACTACTCTAAAATTAGATTTTGTTAGTTTCTGTAAGAGGTTGTCAGCGGTGTGCCTCCTAAAGAAAGTGGTGATACATAGCGTAGCCTGCCTAGGAAAGAGCTGGTGTTTGTGAGATGCTGCTACTGGTTCCGATGCTGTTGCTGCTGCGGAAGCAATACATCTAACCAGTGGGCTGTCACAGTCATGTTGTCCTTAGTTTGCCCTGCTCCACTTGTCCACATGTCCATGGTTAAGTGGACACAGGGTACAGCTGCATTTTTCAGGACACTGAGGACACATTTCTTAATGTCCCTGTACAGTCCGAGATTCGCTTTCCTAGTGAAGTGGACTCTAGATGGTATTTGGTACCAGGGACACACTACCTCCATCAATTGTCTAAATACCACTGCACTAATGGCAGATACCGGACACGCGTTTTACTCCAACATAGCTATCAAGGCCCCAGTTATCCGCTTTGCAACAGAATGACTGCTGTCATATTGCACCTTCCTCGCAAAGGACTGTTGGACAGTCAATTGCTTAGTTGAAGTAGTACAAGTGGTCTTCCGACTTCCCCTCTGGGATGACGATCGACTTCCAGCAGCAAGAACAGCAGCGGACACAGCAGCAGTAGGAGGAATTGGTTCTTGATCTTTCCCTATTTTATCCTCCAAATTTTTTTCTCCATTATTTTTCTGGAGTTATATAACAATGGCCCTCATTCCGAGTTGATCGCTAGCTGCCTTTTTTCGCTGCATAGCGATCAGTTAAAAAAACGGCAAAACTGCACATGCATATGCACCGCAATGCGCATGCGTGGCGTATGGGTACAAAGAGCATTGTGGTTTTGCGCAGGTTCTAGCTACGCTTTCAGTCGCACAGGCGATCGCAATGAGATTGACAGAAAGTGAGAGTTTCTGGGTGTCAACTGACCGTTTTCTGGGAGTGTTTGGAAAAACGTAGGTGTAGCCGGGCGTTTGCTGGGTGGGTATCTGACGTCATTACCGTGTCATTCGTCGCAGCAATCATTGCAAAGAATAAGTAACTACAGAGCTGGTCTTGTTCTGCACAAAATGTGTTTGCAGTCACTCTGCGACATGGTCGTTCGCACTCCTGCTATGCTAAAACACACTCCCCCGTGGGCGGCAACTATGTGTTTGCACGGCTGCTGAAAGTAGATAGCAAGCGATCAACTCGGAATGAGGGCCAATATGTGACACAGGAGAGCGTACCCCTACACCACACAGGGCAAACCCTGTAAAAATTATTTGGATTAAATATTAATAACCCCTTATTTGGAGTAAATAATATATAGCACAGGACAGCACCACTGGACTTATATAGCAGTACCCCATGACTTATATGGCAGCACCACTGGACTGGATTTATATGGCAGTACCTCTAGACTTATACAGCAGTACCCCCGGACTTACACGGCAGCACCACTGGACTTATACTGCAGCACCACTGGACTGAACTTATACTGCAGCACCACTGCACAGGACTTATACGGCAGTACCCCTGGACTTATACGGCAGTACCCCTGGACTTATGAGGCAGAACCACTGCACTTATATGGCAGCACCACTGGACTGGACTTATACGGCAGCACAACTGGATTGGACTTATACGGCAGTACCCCATGACTTATACGGCAGTACCCCTGGACTTATACGGCAGCACCACTGGACTGAACTTCTACGGCAGTACCCCTGGACTTATATGGCAGTATCCCTTGAGTTATGCGGTGTTACCCCTGGACATATATGGCAGCACCACTGGACTGGACTTATACAGCAGCACCACTGGACTGGAGTAATATGGCAGTACCCCTTGATTTTTACGTCAGTACCCCTGGACTAATACGGCAGCACCACTGGACTCATACGGCAGCACCACTGGACTTATACGGCAGCACCACTGGACTGGATTTATATTGCAGCACCACTGGACTGGACTTATACGGCTAGTTCTAATGCTACACTTATAATCCTGGTGCAAAGTACACTGTAAACAACTTCTGGGTTAAAGTGTAAGTTCCCGAATATTTGTGCAAAATTAGCTCCACTGATTAAATAAAGCATATGCATTACAAAATCATTAGTAAATAAATAAATATTAAATCATTTTTAAAAAATGTCCTGTTTACCAGAGACCCATACAATGACATCTGTATGCTACATATACACTCAACTTTACAGAGGCAACACACTGCCTGCCATCTTGTGAAACACCAAGTTCCAATATTCCTGTGTTTACTGAATGTCTTTAAACTACATCAGAGAACGAGTAGAAGCAATTTCATATGTCTGCTATGAATTATTTACATCTCTTCCTATAAAAATAAAATGTTCCTTGGGAACAGTGCAATCAGTTAGCACATGAGTCTTTATACAGATTTATTGAAAGAGTTACTTATGCCTGTATAAACTAATGTGCATTTGTGGCTTAATGTTATTTTCTGTATTGTATTTTATGTGAATGTTTTACATGTAGACAGAGGCATAACTAGGGTTTTTTGCATCTAGGACACAATTCAAAATGGTTAGTCAGGAAAGGGGGAGAGCAGTGGCACTCACAGGACTCCAATTGCACACTTAGAGATTCAACGCGCAGTCCACATCAATTTAGAGGGACAGTCCGTCCAATGCAGTGTAGCATATCAACATTTCATTTTAATTGCTAAAATTTTGTCAGGACATGATATATATATATATATATATATATATAGTGCAGCAGGCCCGGCACTCCACGAGAAGTAATATAGCTGGGTTTGGTGCCCTTACAACATGCAATTTTTTGATCTCTGGTGACACATTTTGTCACCCTCATTTGGGTTCCAAATATAAGATCCGTTACCATCTTACATGTGAGAGTACCCACGTGGTGTATCAATTGATCTGCCCATGTGGGCTCTCTTACATTGGGAAAACCCAACGTAAATTCAAGGAGCGTATGGCGGCACATCGCTCTTCAATTCGCTTGGCCATAAATAAAGGTAGCAGCGAGCAACCTGTCGCCCGACATTTTGTCGAAGCACGACATCCATTAAATTGCCTACGATATAGAATGATTGATCATATTCCTTTAGATCGTAGAGGGGGTAACCGTAACTTGAAATTATTAAAGAGAGAATCAGAGTGGATCCATAGGTTGGATGTTATACATCCCAAAGGGCTGAACGAGATGAATTCATTTGCTAGTTTCCGATAATATCATGGATCTTTTAGGATGTGTTATCTATGCATATTATCTTGATGTGGTAACATGTTGATATGAATTATTGATGATAAGATTTTGTGCCCTGTAGATATGTGTTCTTTAGGGTTGCTGCATAATAACATGAATCTACTTAATAGTTGGTTCTTGGTTATGCCTTAAAAATATTTTTTTCAATTAAGTAAGAACATGTATTAAGCATTGATATTGTTACTCCTGTCAATCGGGATTTACATGATGTTTTTATTCCAGTCTATTTGCTGTATCTAACATGTGTATAAGTATAACTGAAGGTATCGTATTATGTTATTGCGTTACTATGGTGATACAAAGCGGCTTTGTTTATTTTGTTGCTTAGTTACGCGTATGACGTGCGCCGCGTTTGTACGCGGTGACGTCAGGAAATACGCGTCAGAGGTACGGGCCGGGTCTCCTGCGCCCGGCAGCGCGTGCAATCACGGGGCGGGTGATGGTAGTTTGGAGGGGATATAAGGTGAGTTGTTGTTTGTATCTACATGTTTACCTGACGAAAAACTCAATAAGAGTTTGAAACATTGTATAACTTAACGGTTTCCTGTCGTTTTTTGCTGCCAAGTGGTTGTGAGTGCCGTACTTTTGTTTCTCTATATATATATATATATATATATATTTATACACACACATGCACAATGCACATGTCACCCTGTAGTAGTACCCCATGTACATGTTATGCCACAGAGTTGTAGTTCCCATTATACACAATATGCCACACAGTAGTGGTGCCCATTATACACATTAAGCCACTGCTGATGGGAAAACAGAGGAGGAGGTAGGCAGTGGAATAGGCTGGGGGAGGAGAGGCCATTCACACACTGACAGCAACATCACAGGCGCTGTGCCTCACAGTCAGTTGGATGGGTGATAACATTACAACTGCTGACAGCTTTTAGTCTGCCGGGCCTGCCGCGGTCCACAGGGCACATGCCTTCTCACCCTGCCCTCATTACTCCTCTACATGTAGGATCATGCAGGCACAAGAATTATGCACCAACAAGTCATAATATAAATTATGTAGGATTATAGAAGCTTTTACATGGATAAAAAGGTCATGTGGATAGGTCTGATGCCATGTTGATGGGTAAGATAAACATTTTAGGGGCACATGGAGAGGTCTAAAGATCATCTATGGGTCCTGTGGGGAGGTCTGATGGTATGTAGAGAAATCAGATGGGCATTTATGGTCACGAGGGAGTTCTGATGGTATGTGTACGGGTTTTAAGGTTCTTTAAGGGAATCTCAAAATTATAAATTGTGATAAAACCAGAAATTATAAAGCAGAGCCACACATTTTTTACCCACATAAATTTGATCTCAGTGCGATCACTGAAAATACCATCATATCAGTTGCTTACTACTCTAATACAATGAGAATCTTACCAGCTGCTGTAGTACTATTGGACAGCAGACACTTGAAAGAATAGAGGGAAGCAACTTGACATAATGAGGGTCATTCACTTGGTTGTATGCATAGCGATCGATGTTTCTGCACTTCACATGCATCTGAGCTACAGTGCGCACACACAGTGAGTGATTCGCTAGTGTAGTCACTGTGAGATTTTAGGCTTTAGGCGGCTGCCTAGGGTGTTGACCACTGAAGGGGAACCACTGAATACATCAAGCAAAAAACTGAAGGATGTCTCTGTATGCGGGTCAGTAATGAACTTACAGATGGGGAGTTGGAACACAACAAGGAGCATTAAAATATATGTATGTCTGTGCGCATATATGTATGAATACGCATACAATGTAAATGGCATCCCAGTGTTCAGAATACCGCCACCGGAATCCCGATATCTGTTAGAATCCCAACAGCCGGCATCCTGAATGTTAGTATGCCAGAAAGGTTAGGGTTAGACTGCAGGGAAGGAGGGTAAGAGGTAAGGTTAATTGGTAATAGGTAAGGTTAAATAGTTTTATTCAAAATATCAGTATTATGGTGGTTAGGATGCCACTGTCCATTTTCTGACTGGCTTCATTCCAAACCAAACCCCAATTAAATATCCCCACCTGTATATGTATCCCCATATACAGTATTATACAATATATAAAGAATAAATGGTGCTCAAGGACATTTAAAGTGAAAGTATATTGCGAACAAAGTAAAAAATGTTTGCAGGTGTTTGCAGGTTAAGTGGTGCTAGACTGAAGCTTTACCTAGGGTGCAGAGAGACCTTGCACAGGCCCTGGATGCAGGCATGTAATGGCCATTCAGACTGCGTTTTCTGGGCGGGCATACATTAGCATGTGTGATCACACTTGCAACTGGAGAGGCCTGTGTGTCCCTAGAGACCAGCTCATCCTGCGCGTCTACAGCAGTACGCAGACTGCATGGAAACGTGATGTGTGACAATGTAAGCTATGTTTCTGCAATCATGCAATGCTGTACGCAAATGCTGCAATTGCAGTGGGTATTCTTTTGCAAAGGTTAGCTTCTGCCCATATTAACACATAATCGCAATTGCATATGGTATATCACTGCAACAAGAGTAGGATTAGAACAACCACACCTGAACGACCCCAATATACAGTTGCTTCAACATTAATTACTTTAATTAATTAATTAATTAATTAAGCACTATCAGCACAAGGGATCTATATGTAAATAGCCAAGTAGAAGCCCTGGGGGGAAATTTACTAAAGGTCAGTTTTGTTGTCAATTGCAAACCAACGGTCATCACCAGTGGATTATTGTCTAAAAAATCTATTAACCATCAGATTTCAGTCAGTAGAAATCCAATATTGAAGTCGGATTTTGAGGTCTAAAACCCCATCAGATTTGTCATTTCTGTTACAATTTGATGTCAAATAGAAATGATATTCCGATTAAAAATGATTGATATCCAACAAAAAACCCATGATAATGTCCTAGTACTGTACTTTTGTATTGGTTTAAAGTAGAGATGAGCGGGTTCAGTTTTACTAGAATTTACCCGGATCTTCTTATTGGCTCTCGGATGTCACATGTTTTGGTTAGCCAATAACAAAAATCTGGAAAATGTGAACTGGCGTTAATTCTGGCATTAAGTAAGAGTAAATCCAAACCCGCTCATCTCTAGTTTAGACATACAGTACCACATGCTATGTGAGTCACGGAAAATGAAATCTGGATAGAATATTTGCTTCTCATGTGATTAAAATGTGATCCTGATCTATGTGCTTCTGAAGTCTGGGAGTCAGACAGCAAAGACCTCAGTGAGGAGGAAGAGGCAGTTATAGGCAGCAGCAGTGCAGGATGTGAATGCTGTGGGCGATTTTTAAGTGGACTGTGGATTACTGCAGGAAGTATATAGCCTTATCCAGGTTCCCTCCATTCCCCTGACTCCTGCACAGCCTTCTGTGTCTGCTGGCAGTGAAGGCTGTGCTCATATCTGTCCCCTGTGATCAGCCATGTGTGTCTGACACACAGACTGATCACTGTGTAAGAATACTAAAAATCAGAATGTATTTGGGGACTTTGTCACTTTACTGCGACTTGTGGTGCGAATTAAGGTGCATTGTGTTGGCATGTGTCTTCTGAGGCATTCTACTGCGAATTATAGTGTAATCAAATGTGAATTATGAAGCAACGTCCCATGAGAAAGCTGCAAAATAGACACAAATTGCCCATGCTATACTGCGACTAAATACACCATCGAAACACAAAGAGGCAAGTAGGGAGGCCAATCCCGGCCCGTTTTTTCAATCCCGGGATTCGGAATTGAAAAACTCTCAATCCCGGGATTCCCGGGATCCCAGGATTGCAGTAAGGATCAGTGAAGAAGGGTGTAGGGAGCAGCGCTGGAGGGTAGGTAGCGCTGCCGGAGGGTGTAGTAGCGGCGCGGAAGGGAGGGAGGGTGTAGGTAGCGGTGTGGGTGGGTGTAGGTAGCTGGGCGGAAGGATGTAGGTAGCGGTGCGGAAGGGTGTAGGTAGCTGGGCGGGAGGCTGTAGGTAGCAGTGTGGGAGGGTGTAAGTAGCGGTGCGGGAGGGTGTAGGTAGCGGTGCGGGAGGGAGGCTGATAGCACTGCATGGTGTGAGGGTGGGTGTAAGTAATACCACTTACTATTAGGTGGGCGGCAGCCATGGACACACTGAACGTGGCGGCATTTCAAATGAAGCGCCGGCCACCAGCCAACCAGAGCTGGAGGACCGGCAGCCAATAAGGGAAGCGGCCGCAGCAGTCACTCCTGATTGGCTGCCGCTCCTGCGGCAGCTTCCCTGATTGGCTGCCGGTCCGCCAGCTCTGATTGGCTGGCGGCCGGCACTACATTTGAAGTGCCGACGCGTTCAGCGTTTGTCTATGGCTTCCGCCCACCTAATTGTAAGTAGTACTACTTACACTCCCACCCTCCCGCACATGCGCAGTGTAATCCTGTGAATCCCGGGATTGGATGCTCCAATCCCGGGATTCAAATCCCAGCATTTTTCGGCCCAAATCCCGGGATCCCGCCGATCCCGATCCCAGGATTGGCCTCCCTAGAGGCAAGTGAAAACGTTCGTTAGTAAAAGTGCAATTTTTGTTCTGGCAATTAGGGGTGATAAAGGTCGATTATGGGTGATTTCTAATCTCACCCAAAATAGATTCTTAGGAAATTTCTCCCCAGGAGTTAAATGAGTGTATTTGGTGTGGGATGTTTTCCAATTTTCCAAATGCCATAAATATATGTGGTTAAAAATAGCATAACATATTCCTTCTAATTTATAACAGAAGTTGCACTGACCAAAATCTAATAGCCAAATGTATGCCTTTATTGATAAACTAATTTACCTTTATAAGAGAAATTAATAACTCTCATTGCTGTGGTGTCATGCATAATAAAACTTGTGTTTCTGTGTCCTTTGTTAATCCAATCTCTGCTATGTTACTCCTGTCAAATAAAATAAATTAGAAGCAGAGGGTACTTAGTTTTCCATAAAATAAGAAATATTCCCTAGATAAGGCCTGAACAACCTGTGCCTCTCCAGCTGTTGCAAAACTACATGTCCCAGCATGCCCTGTCACAGTTTTGTGATTAAGGGAATGCTAAATCTGTGGCAAGTAATGCTGGGATGTGTAGTTTCAGCTGGAGAGCTATGGGTTGGCCAGGCCTGCCCTAAGGAAGCAGTTGGTGGAAGGTGTTCAACAGTAGAACCTTGGGTGGAGGCACTCACTACTGGGGGACCACAGAATTCATCTGATATCAGGTAACCCACTTCTAAGATAGAGCACAATAAACCATGGTTTAATCTAAAAAATACAATTGTATCTCCTAACTGTGTTATTGCCTTAGAAAAAAATAGTACTTTAAGTGCCTCTCTGGCCACACTGCAGTCCAGCACACTTCATCATTAAACCTCTTTCTCATACTGGGGCAGATGCAAAGTCAACTGTGAGTGCTCTGAAATAATTGTGTAATTTGAAAGTATATAGAGCTGTATGCATCACTGCAGCAAGACTGTACACTTGGCTTCATAGCCATCACCCTTATCAGTGCATACTTGCACCAACCCTGTCCCTGGTGCATTAGAAGAGTCTGAAAAACAGACTCACAACTCTGAAAAGCCTGTGGACATGTCTTCTCTGAGCTTAGGCTATTGGCAAACACCATGGTACCACTAACAACTTGAGATGAAACTAAAGCTGACCATACACCTCAAGATTATCTGTTCAACCATCCAACTAGCTGCCTGGTTAAAACAAAAACCTTGTAATGTATGGGAACAAATAGCAGTCAACCACTTGCTCACAAAACACTGGAAAACAAACAAAATCAATTCAATTAAATAGTTTGTCTCAAGGGCGCTCTAAGAGAGGAGGAGGCTCGTGTGCTGACTCCTCTGTTCAGGCCCCCTCCTCACTGCTGGCAATGCTGGAGAGTCTGAGCACTAGAGGGCTCAGAATCTATTGCGCATGCACAGATCACCAGGAAAATGGTTTGGCAGCCATTTTCCCAGTGATTTCTCTACTGCACATGCGCCGAACACTATGAAAATGGTCTGTTGCGTCATTTTCACGGTGATTCCACAGCGCTGCTGATGTCGGCACAGGACTCCAGAGGAGTGAGTATTAAAAAAATGGGTGCAGCGTGTGCCGTGTGGGCCCCCTTTGATCTCAGGGGCACATGTGTGCCGCACACACTGCACCCATTATAGATACACCCAGGCTTGGACTGGCCCACAGAGGTACAGGGGAAACCACCGGTGGGCCCCACTGCCTGGGGGCCCACCTCCTGCTCTAAGGATCAGATTCCAGACTGTGCACTTGAATTATACATTATACATATGTTACCTTATACTGGACTATGGTGTATTTTCTACAGTGTATTGCTGTTATTAATCTGGTACATTATCATGCATGCAGCAGCTGAATTTACTGTATATGTTTATGAAGGGGCCCAGATGTTGCACTCTCTAATGGTTAGTCAAACCAATGAGGTGACAGGCCACACCCCCTCTGCAGACTGACCACACTGCTAAACATGGGCCCATACCACTGCATTCCCCCGGTTGGCCCAATATGCCCCAGTCCGACACTGGATACACCAGTGGTTTGTCTGAATGACCATAAATGTCCATTAGCTGACATTTGGGAACAAATGGTCGAGTGCCATTTACTCCCATATGTAACTAGATTTTTATCACAATCAGCCAACTAGTTGGATGGTTGGACAGATAATCTAAAGGTATATGGCCAGTGGAACATTTTCTGTATAAAACATGCTAGATACATACTCTAAATCATCTTACATGCATTCTGCTTTGGTCCCACTGTCTGTTACATTCTATAATAAAAAACAAACAAAAAAACAACAACTAATGTTTAAAGAAAAAAAGAAAAAGAAATTCCCACTTACAAATGCAATATAATGCCAACATTTGCAGTATCAGCAATCCACCGTACAAAGCATCATCTAGTTTCACGTACAGGAAAAGTGTGAGGATAGCAGAAATATCATACCTAATCTATAAATAAGCTGAGTATTACTAGAGACTAAAAATACCACAGCAGCAAACCAAGAATAGTTGATGCCTGACACTGGGCATCATCAGACTGCCGTCATACTAGTTTTCACATTTAGAAGTGTTGTTTTGTACTGTATTACTAATCCGATACTAAATAAGGGTATTCAACTGTTAAGATTCAGAAAGAGAAAAAAAAACACAAATTATCTGAACGCTGTACACTGAATGGATATGACTGCTGCAGTCTGGAAATATTTAGCAATTATTTTTTCTATATCTATTCCCATCATGCTTTGTAGAACACATTAAAATAATACTTTTTACTTCCTAAAATATGACACATTCAATGGAGCTGTCATAAAAGACCCGATTCCACTCTTACTTTCTTTCTTTCAATATACAATACTTCCTATAAACTCTCTTGCTGAAATTCATGCTTTCTTATCAATAACATGATGAGGCTATGCAGATCATTGTTATTTATATTTAAGATTACTATATCATATTCATGTAATACAAGGAGAAACAGGAGAAGGAGAAAGCTTTTCTGTAGAGTGTAATTTCATTTAAACAAGCAATATAGCAATTGGGCATGCATACAAATTCATGTCATAGTCTTGGTTACTTCCCGCAATATATTCTGAAAATGAATTCCAACATTTGGCCTAATAGTTTTTATGTTCTTTTAGAATGATCATCTGTTTTTTCTGAACCATTACACCAATAGCGTTAAAGCCAGAAATTTTACATTTTGCACATGAATTCCCCTTTTCTGCTTTGTGCAGTTACAATCAGAAGCAATCAGAATACATTACCTAACTCCGCAATGTTTATTAATAAAGGAAAGCACTAATGAGTAGTAAAGCATTTAAAATAGTGTTGTCATTATGAGATGATGTCATATGCCATTGTGTAATTTCATTCAAGATCACAGGTTTGCTCATTTATAAAAAGGAATAAATATGTTTCTGCATTTCTAGCCTTTACCAAGTGTATCATAACTATTTGTAGATTCAAATGTTCTGAATAAATTGTTATTAATTTATTATATCACTTGATTTCAGAAAACAGAAACAAGCATCTGACAAAGTTAAATTAATAATTGCAAGAAGGGATTCCAAATGATTACAATGTTAGCATACATAATAATTTACACTTAAAGACCAAACAGAGTATTTTGAGATACGTGTTTGCATATGTGTACTTACACTTCTTTCTCTGTATTTTGATTGACACAGAATACTAATATGTATAGATTCTTAGTTTAAATGTACTGTAAATGCAAATATATATATGTAAATATATATATATATATATATATATATATATATATATCTTAACTGGCTGTCTAGCTGAGCTACAAGTGTGGATGAGTGCCATTTGGCTGTGACTGAAACCTGTTAAAACACAGGTCTTTATTACAAAACCTTCACATTAAAGGACAAGACTGCAGCATAGCCAACTACCTGGACTTACACTGGACTTAATTCTGGGATTCAGAATTACAAACGACTGGTCGTATATGGAATCTTGGTGTTGTCCTGAATGGTGAGATGACACTTAAACATCAGATATCAGCCACAATCAAATCCTCATTCTTTCATCTGAGGAACATAGCCAGAATCAAGTAATTCCCTCTGAAGATCTGCCAAAAGTCATACATGCATTTTTATCATATCGATTAAACTACTGCAATGCCCTCTACCTTGGTCTCCCAGCAAAAGAAATGCACCACTTCCAGCAGAAATAAAACATAGCTGCAAGGCTGTTAACCAACCAGCCCTGTTTCAGCCACGTAACATCCATTCTCTACTCCTTCTACTGGAGGCCTGTAAGATGGCGAATCATCTTCAAGATTATCTTACTGACTTTCAAATCACTACATGACAAGGACCCAAGGTACCTGTAGAAACTCCAGATCCCGTAATGCCCTGCTCAGCGGCATATCTGTAATGGATGCAGTGTGTTGCCAATGGTAAATCGCGACTAACTTTAGAACAAATGCCCATGTGTTAAGCCTCTGATAGCTTCAGAGGTCTCGGAAGACCCATTCCCAGTACTGCAGTGCACGGGTGATGTCATGACCCACAAAGTGAGGAGGCTATCAAGCCAGTTGGATTCAGTCAGCAGGAGTGGTGTGTGACCAGAGGGAGCTGGGAAGTAGCCTGCATATCGGGAAGAACAGTCAATGCAGTAGGAAGCAAGCATCTGCCCAGTAAGTTTGAAGACTTGTGAGATAAGTTCAGTTCTCTGAGGCATGCTGCATGAGTGATGGATTCTGCTTAGGGAAGGGTTCTGCACATGGGAAGATGTGCACAAGGGGGGGATTTCTGCACATAGAGATATTCTGCACAAGGGAGGGGGTCTGCACAGAGTCACATACTGATCAGGGCGCAATTTAATATTGTTTTTTGTGGGCAAACATTTTTTTTTGTATGTGGAGGCAATGTGTTTGAGGTTTTATCCTGTGGGGGCCTATGTGTTTGAGGGTTTTTCCTGTGTTGGGCATGTGCTTGAGGTTTCTGCAGTGGGGTTAATGTGTTTGAGGTTTATTTTCCTGTGTGGGGCATTGTGCTTGAGGTTATTCATGTGTGGGGTAATGTGTTTATTACTGTTGGGGCCAATGTGTGATTTTGGCCTAGACAGACCCTACACCCTGTGAATTGAGCACACATCCCCTTTTTGTTATACAGCTCACCATTTTTTGTACACGGGCCTGTGCCATGAGCTAATTTCCTGGCCAGGTACTGTAGATTATAAAAGCTTTTCAGCTTTCAAAGTAGATTGCTGACTCCCAAAATCTGGCCTCCTCTGAGCTAGTATGTCACCTGAATTCTAAGTAACAGAACTAACTTCTACTTTCTGTAAAAGTCTATTACATTCTGCCTCACACTTATTTTTTTCTTTATGTCATCTATTAGCATGAATGTCTTAACATTGTCACTATCTTACTATGTATTTAAAATGTCACTAGAGTATGAAAATTAACTGTTACAATTAGTGTGGCTCATTGCATGAGGAATAGTATTGGCTAAAATAGTACAGTAGAAATAGATGAGTGTGAATAGAAGAGTGATTGTTTTGTAACTTACTCTTAAAAGCCATTGATCCTGCCGGAGACTTGAAAATTTGATTTCTTTAAAACTGTAGCTTGTAGCACAGTAGATTAGGAACAATATATATTTTTTTTAACATCAATAATTTTTATTCAGATTTTTTGTTATGCAAAACAGGGGTACAGAAAGAAGAAAAGGGGAGGGGGGGAAGGGGGAGCAGTAAATACATAGGAGAGACAATTTGTATACTTATACATACATTTCAAAATCGATCAGACATGTGTATCAGAAGGAGTACAATGGACGTAATGTAGTGAGGGGTACATAATAAAAGAAAAAGAAACACTGAGTCCACAATAATGCAAATTGCAACCAAGAGCACCGAGCGGCCCCAGGCTCAGGAAGAGGAGGTGTCTCCATCTAGGGGAAGAGTGTGAGGGTGGATGTCCGGGGAGGAAGATCGCCGTACTAAGTTGGCTCCCTCACCCTCCGTGGTAAAAAGCAGCCAAGGCTTCCAACGCACTAGAGGGGACTTGGCAGAAAGGGAGCAAGGCATATACTCAGTCTCCATCAAGAATTGCTTCTGAATTTTATGTATGACTTTCATTAAGGGGGGGGGTATGGATTGTTTCCAATTCTGAGCTAAAGCCGCACGGGCTGCAAGGCAAATGTGGCCTAAAACATATTGTAAATTAGCACCTACGGTGCGCGGGTAGACATTTAGTAAAGCGATGAGGGGGGTGGGGGACAGGGTGAGTCCAAGTACTTTATTAATCAGCCCAAACACCTCGACCCAGTACAACTTAATAGAGGGGCAGGTCCAAAAAATATGAAAAAGATGGCCCACCTCACCGCAGAGACGCCAGCAAAACTTCGAGCATGCAGGCCAAATCGTGTGCAACCTATCGGGTGTGAGATATAACCTATGCAATAACTTGACGTGCATCTCGGAATGATTTAGGCATTTAGACATAGTAAAGGATGACATAAAAATGTGTTGCCATTGGGGGTCGGTAAGGGTACAACCAATATCTACCTCCCACCTGATTTGGGCTCTAGTTTTAAGAACGGGAACTAATGCTAGTAGTGTCTTGTACCAGAAGGAGATCTCACCTGCAGAATCATCCTTAGAAAGACGACCCAGGACCTGAGACATAGTAGGGTGCAATGGGGAGGGGGTAAGGTGTAAGCTGTTCCACCAATGTTGTATTTGATAGTATCTAAGCCTCTCAGATTCAGGTAAAGCAAAGCGTTCTTGGATGGTAGAGAAGGAGCTAAGAACGGGCCCGTTGAACAGGTCTCCCAGTAGACCGATCCCCCTAGAACGCCAACCTGTCAAATTAAGATTAGGGATTAGGGCGGTTACTATGCGTTGGGAAATTTGAGGCAAGGTATGAAGGGGAGAAGATGAGCCGATGGTCAGTTTATCCCAGACCTGTAGAGTGGCTCGGGTTGAGGGGAGAAGGCGTAAATCCGAGGGTCGCATAGACTTAGGTAGCCAAAAAAGATCCCTCAAGGGGAACCTGGGGCAGGTTAGTCCCTCCAAACACGTCCTCTCCGAATGGGCATCACTAGTAAGAGCTTTAATCTGAACCAAGAGGCAATCTTCTTGGTATAGAGAAAGGTTAGGCATGTCGAGGCACCAACTCTCCAAGGTAATGACATCCTGGCGCGGGACAATTTAGGCGGTTGCAAAGACCAGACATAATTGGTGAGGATAGTATTAGCCTTATCTAAATATTTCTTGGGGAAGACAAAGGGGATTGTGCGAAACAGAAACATTAATTTGGGAAGCAACAACATTTTAAAGGCGGCCAGGCGTCCCAGCCATGATATCTCATAATTGAGCCACGATTTGGTGGACAATTGTAGCGCAGTCAGTAAAGGGGGGAGGTTAACGTCAAATACAGAAGAGGAGGATGGGGGGATATGGATACCCAAATACTTTATCGAGGTTGTTTGCCAATTGTAGGGGTATTTAGTATGCAAAGGGGCCATGGAATGAGTGAGATTGATAGGCAGGGCATCAGTTTTAGTTGTGTTTAATTTGTAGTAGGACGCTGCAGAGTACCTATCTAAAATATCGTGTAAATGAGGGAGTGAGGTGCAGGGGTCGGTTACAAATAAAAGAACATCATCTGCAAATAAACTTAGTTTATGGGGGACGGTGCCGAGTTGGAGTCCTGGAAACTGTGGGTCCGCCCGAATCTTAGCTGCCAAAGGTTCAATCGCCAGGACAAAAATGAGAGGGGAGAGGGGGCAGCCCTGACGCGTGCCATTGTAGATTGGGAAGGAGGAAGACAGGAAACCATTACTAAAGACCCGGGCCGAGGGCGAGCTATACAGGGCTAGTATAGGTGACAGGATACGGTCGCGGAAGCCAAATTTCAATAATACTTCCCGTATGTAGGTCCAGTTTATGCGGTCGAAAGCCTTCTCCGCATCTAAGGATAACAGGAGGAGGCCCTGATCACGGGCTATGGAGTCTACGAGGTTAAATACCCTACGGGTATTATCAGACGCTTGTCGACCAGGAAAGAATCCGACTTGATCGGGGTGTATCAAGGAGGGAAGGAGGGCGTTCAGTCGGTAAGCTATTAATTTAGCATATATTTTAATGTCTCCGTTTAATAGCGCGATGGGGCGGTAGTTCTGGCAAGAAGTCAAGTCCTTACCTGGTTTAGGGATCGTGACAATGCGAGCCTCCAGCATCTCCGTTGGGAGAGTGCCCTGAGAAGTGATTTCATTATAAACTGTTACCAGGGATGGAGCCAGGAGGTCCTGGAGTGAAACATAAAAATCATTTATAAAGCCATCTGGGCCTGGCGCTTTATCTTTAGGGAGGGATTTAATCACCCTTAATGTGTCCGTGGTGGACCAGGGGGCATTCAGCACTTCTAATTGGTCGTTGGTAATGGAAGGAAGTTTCAAATCAGCGAGGAAGGAGTTGATAGAGGGAAGAGTGGGCTGAGGGGTAGAAGGATCAGTCGAGAGATTATAAAGTTGGGAATAGAAGTCAGCAAACTGATTTGATATCTCCAAAGGGTTAGATATTTTGGCGCCTGTTGGGGACATAATAAGCTTAATTCTATTCCTAGCTTGTTGCGCTCTAAGCTTACGAGCAAGCCATTTTCCCGGTCTATTCCCCGCCAGGTAAAATTTCTGACGCATCCTGTTTAATGAGGCCTGGGTACGCACCATAAGCAATGTCTGAAGCTGGGACCTAATATCAGCTAACTCTTTCTGGAGGGATCTCGAGGGTCGAGCTTGGTTTTTCTCCTCCAGTTCCTTTAATTTACGCTCCAAATCATTCAGGCGTTGTTGATGTAGTTTCTTAAGGTGGGCTCCTGCCTGTATCGCCGCCCCTCTAGCAACGGCTTTCAGCGCGCACCAGAAGTTCAGAGTGGACGTGTCCAAAGGAGAATTAAATTCCAAGTAGGACATGATGCTGTCTACTATAATTTTTTTAGATACGGGGTTGGCCAGTAGGTGAGGGGAGAGTCTCCAAGGTCGGGGCGGGGCATGCTGACTATTAAGATCCCATTTAAGATACAGCGGGGCATGATCTGACCAGGTTATTGGAAGGATATCCGCGGATCTAGTAAATTGGAGGGTCCATTTATCAGAAAACAAAAAATCAATGCGGGAATAGGAGTTGTGAACGGGAGAATAGTATGTGTACTCACGGCCTGTAGGGTTTTGCACTCGCCAAATATCGTAGAGGTCAAATTCAGCCAGGAGATTGCGAAAGACTAAGCATGGGGCGTTAGAGGAGGCTAATGGGGAAGGGGAGGGCTTGGGAGACCTGTCCAACCTAGGGTCAAGGACCAGATTGAAGTCCCCCATGAGAAGGAGCGAGCCTGTACGGTTCCTCTGGATAACTAAACATAGTTTACGTAAAAAGGCCACTTGGTTTGAGTTAGGGGCATAAGCTGAAACCAAGGTAACCGGTTTGTCATTTAAAAGGCCACTCAAGATAAGATAGCGGCCATTTTTATCGGCAACCTTGGAGTGTAAAGTGAAGGAGACAGAGTTTTTAAACAATATAGCTACACCATTCCTCTTAAAAGGGCCGTTTGCAAAATAACCGATAGGGAACCTGTGGTCTTTAAACGTAGGGCGCGCTAAGGATGAAAAGTGCGTCTCCTGCAGCGCAATAACATCTGCCTTGTGCCTAGCAAAATAGTCCAATGCTAACCTTCGCTTATTTGGGGAGTTTAACCCCTTAACGTTCATGGACAGAACCTGGAGCATCGAGACGGTCTAAAGCACGCCAGGAGTGGTGAGATATTTCGGTATACATATAAGAAATGGTTTTGTCTCATACAGTTAGTTAGAGTGTTGCAAGAGGGGGGGGAGGGAGGAAATAACAAGGGAAGAAAGGGTAAGAACAAACCAAAACGACCCAGTGCATCGGGTCGGTATAACTACTGCAAGGAAAGCAAAAAAATGCAGTAGTACATTAATGGGGGGGGGGACATCTGGCCTGATGCCACCACCACCTATGACCTAGATGAGGAGAAAAAAAAAAAAGAGACATGTACAGATACAAATATGCCTACCAACCATGTAAAGACAACAGAGAACATATACACATGAACTAATGAACTAAACCATGAGCACGGAGCCGGGACTCCAGCATTACAACTACTAAGAGGGTGACTCACGTGGCCACGTCTAGATGAATAGCTAAGACCTATCCGTTAGAACGGTACAGCGTAACGTCCATATTCAAAGTTCAGGTTTACAGTGACGACTTCAGGCGACGAGCCACTCCGATTGAAGGGTTGACTGTTTCTTGGATCCAGGCGGCATCGTGACAGGAATATCCCACTCCGATAGCAGCTTGACTCCAGCTTCCAATGAGGCAACTGTGAAGGATTTATTTTCATATGAGATGATGAGCTTTACCGGAAAACCCCATCGGTAATTGATCTCTTGGTCACGAAGTGCTAGGGTAACAGGTATAAATGATCGTCTTTTAGCCAAAATCAAAGCCGAGAAATCCGGAAAGAGTTGTAATCCACCAAGCGCATCAGAATCGAGTCTCTTGCCGCCTTTAGGATGCGTTCTTTCGTCGTGAAGAAGTGCACTCTCATGAGCGTGTCTCGCGGGAGCGAGGGGGGAACCGAGTGTGGTTTAGGTAGTCTATGGATCCTGTCTATAAGCAGCTCCCTGGGGTCAGCCCTGGGCAAGAGCTTCCTAAATAACGCGGTGGCGTAATCTTCCAGCTCGGAATTTTGCACGGAGTCGGGAATGCCTCAGATCTTGATTGTCACAACTGAGGGCCTGAGCTGACGGGAGGCAGCCTCAGTTGTAGGGGCTGAGATGTACCGGAACCTGGGAGGTTGTATCAGACCCCTGGACATGTAAGTAACATGAATAATAACTGCCCGAAGGCGTGACCACGACAACTTGGATAAAAGTCAATGATGTTTATTATGACAACTCCGCAACACAGCAGCAGTAAAAGAAAACGTAAAAGTCAGCAAATAATAAATACAGTTCCTGGGTACTACAGGATGGCAGGAGCCACAGGGCACTGGTAGTGTGAGATAGTTCTTATGATCTTCTAGATGGAAAGTCCTTACCAGGCCCGACTGTAGCAATGGAGATAACCCAGGATTGTGCCAGCTGGTGTTCCAGGAAAAGCTGGGTTGCTGAAGGTGAAACAGCTGCTGTGGATACTGGCTGGAACCAGACTGTTGTTAGCACGGAGTGGATACTGGCTGGAACCAGTTAAATAATAAATGAACTTGGGAGCGATGAAATATGAACTGAAATGTAGAACTTGAGAGCGGAGAAATAATAATACCGGTGGAGAGTGGTAAAGTGTAGAAAGGACACCGGCCCTTTAAGGGAAGCTGTACTCTGCTGGAAGCTGAGCTGGAAGCAGGTAATGTTGTAGCTGGAAATGGATGAATCCACAATGGATTGGAGAGTCAGGCTACACCGCAGGTGGAATGCTGGTGCGGGTCTCTATGGTGGAAGTCTTGAGACAGGAGCTGGAACCTGGAAGACAATCACAGGAGAGAGACAAACAGGAACTAGGTTTGACAACCAAAGCACTGACGCCTTCCTTGCTCAGGCACAGTGTATCTATACCTGCAGCAAGGAAGGGATTGGCCAGGCAATTATGCAGATTAACAACACTGACAACAGATTGGAGGAAATGATCAGCTGACAGAATCCAAGATGGCTGCGCCCATGCAGACACTTGGAGGGAAGTTTGGTTTGTAATCCATGTGGTAATGAAAACAGCAATGGCGGCGCCGGCCACTGGAGACAGGAGACGCCAGGCTGACAAGTGCACATCCAACCACGCGGACACAGCGGAGGCCGCGGCCGACGCAATCGCCACTCTGACACTCTGCATGCAGAAGCTCAGGGACGGCGGCGGAGGCCGCGGGAGACGCCATGCCAGATGTAATAAGGCGTTACTGTGACAGCGTCTCAGAGAGACAGGAGAGGATGCAGGAATGTGAACATTAGGATAACAGATGGGATCCGGTCCTGGAGCGCTGAGCCAGCCTTAGGAGGCATCTGATGGGTAAGAAATGGCGTCCAGATACCCGGATCGTGACAGCACCCCCCCCTTTAGGAGTGGCCCCAGGACACTTCTTTGGCTTTTGAGGAAACTTGGAATGGAATCTCCGGACAAGGCAGGAGCATGGACATCAGAAGCATTGGTCCATGAACGTTCCTCAGGACCATAACCCTTCCAGTCAATAAGATATTGTAGTTGACCGTAACGGTGACGTGAGTCCAGGATCTTGGCCACTTCATACTCAACGCCTCGTTGAGTTTGGACTTTCGGAGTTGGAGGAAGTGAGGAATGAAACCGATTCAAGATCAGCGGTTTCAACAGGGAAACATGGAATGTCCTGGGTATTTTTAAGAAGGGAGGCAACTGGAGTCTGTAAGCAACAGGATTGATGACTTGTTCAATCTTGAAAGGACCGATATAGCGAGGTGCAAACTTCATACTGGGAACTCTTAACCTCAAATTCTTCGTGGATAACCATATCCGATCACCCACCTTGAGAGCAGGAACTGCTCGACGCTTCTTATCCGCAAACTTCTTGTACCTGAACGATGCCTTGAGCAGAGCTGATCGTACGCTCTTCCAGATATTGGCAAACTGATGCAAGGTGATATCCACTGCGGGAACAGAAGTTGCTGGAAGCGGTTGGAACTCAGGGACTTTAGGGTGGAATCCAAAGTTAGTGAAGAATGGTGTTGAAGCAGATGAAGAATGATACTGGTTGTTATGACAGAACTCGGCCCAGGGAAGTAATTGAACCCAGTCATCTTGAGAGGAGGACACATAGATGCGGAGGAAGGCCTCCAAGTCCTGATTCACCCTCTCGGTTTGACCATTGGTCTGAGGATGGTAAGCCGTGGAAAACTTTAGCTTGACTTGGAGGACTTGACATAAACTTCGCCAGAATTTGGCTGTGAATTGAACTCCTCGATCTGAGATAATTTCTTCAGGAAGACCGTGGAGTCGGAAGATCTCTTGTATGAATACTTGAGCCAACTTGGAAGCTGACGGAAGACCGGTGAGAGGAATGAAGTGTGCCATCTTGGTGAACCGGTCAACTACCACCCAGATGGTATTGAACTTGTTGCACATGGGTAAGTCTGTAATGAAATCCATCGACAAGTGGGTCCATGGTCGACGGGGAACGGATAGTGGAACCAGTTGCCCCGCAGGCAACTGGCGGGATACTTTATGTTGGGCACACTTTGGGCAAGATGCAATAAACTCCAAGACGTCCTTTTTCAGAGTTGGCCACCAATAGGACCTAGAGATAAACTCCAGGGTTTTTTGGATACCTGTATGTCCGGCAAAACGGGAAGCATGGGCCCAATGCATGAGCTTCTTCCTTAGCATCGGCTTCACAAAACTTTTCCCTGATGGGGGCGTAGAGTCCATCCCTACCGTGGAGAATGCCAACGGATTTATAATAGGATGCTTGTCTGAAGACTCTGACTCATTTTCTTGCTCCCATGAGCGGGAAAGGGCATCGGCCTTGCGATTCTGAGAGCCCGGACAGAACTGGAGTTTAAAGTCGAACCTGGAAAAGAAAAGTGCCCATCTGGCCTGACGAGGGTTGAGACATTGTGCGCCCTTCAGGTATAAAAGGTTCTTGTGGTCTGTAAGTATGGTGATTAAATGAGAAGCTCCCTCCAACAGATACCTCCACTCTTCTAGAGCGAGCTTGATGGCTTGCAACTCCTGGTCGCCAATGGCATAGTTGCGCTCAGCTGGGGAGAACTTCCGGGAGAAGAAACTGCAAGGATGTAAATGGCCATCTTTAGCCCTCTGAGATAACACCGCTCCTACTCCAACGGAGGAGGCATCCACCTCTAGGATGAAAGGAGAGTCGATGTCAGGCTGTTTCAGGACAGGCGCAGAGATGAACCTCTGTTTTAAAAGATGAAAAGCTTGCATGGCTTCTTCAGACCACTTGGACGGGTTAGCACCCTTCTTGGTGAAAGCAGTAATAGGCGCCACAATGGTGGAAAAGTCTCGTATAAACTTTCGGTAATAATTGGCGAACCCTAAGAACCTCTGGACCCCTTTGAGGGTTAAGGGTACCGGCCAATTCTGAATTGCTTGTAGTTTCTCAGGATCCATCTCTAGTCCGGAACCGGACACAATGTACCCTAGAAACGGAATGGACTTGACTTCAAAGACGCATTTTTCTAATTTGCAATAGAGATGATTGACACGGAGACGGGACAGAACCTCTTTAACCCAAAAACGATGTTCCTCTAAATCGTTGGCAAAAATGAGGATATCGTCTAGATAGACCACGACATGACGGTATAGAATGTCTCTGAAAATCTCATTGACAAAATGCTGGAAGACAGCTGGAGCATTGCTCAATCCGAAGGGCATGACGAGGTACTCATAATGTCCGTCACGGGTGTTAAAGGCGGTCTTCCACTCGTCACCCTCACGGATCCGGATGAGATTGTATGCACCTCGCAAGTCCAGCTTTGTAAAGATGGTAGCTCCGCTAACTCTGTCAAAGAGCTCAGTAATCAGGGGTAAAGGATAACGGTTCTTGATGGTAATGTCGTTCAAACCTCTGTAGTCGATGCACGGCCGCAGACCACCATCTTTCTTTTTTACAAAAAAGAAGCCTGCGCCGGCTGGGGAAGAAGAAGGTCGAATGAACCCCTTTGCTAGGTTCTCTTTAATGTATTCCTCCATAGAATGCGTCTCAGGCAGAGACAACGGATAAGTTCGGCCTCGAGGTGGAACCTTCCCTGGAACGAGATCAATCGGGCAGTCCCATTCTCTATGAGGAGGAAGGATATCAGCAGAAGCTTTACTGAACACATCCGTGAAATCTTGATATGGAGGAGGTGGAACATCAGACGACCTGGGGGAGGAAGAACAGACAGGCAATACTTTAAACAAACATGTCTCTGCACAGGAGGAACCCCATGCCAGGATTTGCGTAGTCGTCCAATCAATTGTAGGATTGTGAAGACGGAGCCATGGAAGGCCCAGGACCACAGGATGTGTGGCTCTTGGAATCACTAAAAGTGAAATAAGTTCGGAATGAAGAACTCCCACTCTCAGACGAACTGGTAGAGTCCTTAGAGCAATAACAGTATCAAAAATTTTACTGCCATCCACGGCAGTTAAGGAAAAGGAGGAAGGAAGTCTCTCGGTGGGTAGGGACCACCGTTTAACATAGGCTTCAGTAATAAAGTTCACAGCTGCTCCGGAATCAAGGAGAGCAATGACGTTCCGATAACGTTGAGCAACTTGAAGCGAGACTGGGAGATTACAATCATGAGGAGATGGAGAGGAGATCATTACTCCTAGCCGGCCCTCTCCTGGGCGAGCTAGGGTTTGGAGTTTTCCCGGACGTTCGGGACAGGCATTGATGGTGTGAGACGGAGCTGCACAGTAAAGACAAAGAGACTCAGAGAGACGTCTTTGGCGCTCAGCAGGAGTTAAACGGGAACGGCCAATTTGCATGGGCTCATCTTTAGATGGTGACAGTTGACGAGGAGGAGGAGCAGAAGATTTTGGAGCAGATGATCTTCCACGCTCAGTTGCTCTCTCTCTGAAACGTAAATCAACTTTCGTGCAGAGTGAGATTAGCTCATCTAACTTAGAAGGTAAGTCTCTGGTAGCTAACTCATCTTTAATAAGCTCAGATAAGCCATGCCAGAATGCAGCATACAGGGCCTCGTCGTTCCATGCCAGTTCGGATGCCAGGATCTGGAACTGTATCAGATATTGTCCTACAGTACGTGACCCCTGGCGTAAACGGAGAATCTCGGATGAAGCTGAGGTTACCCGGCCTGGCTCGTCGAAGATGCGCCTGAATGTTGACACGAATGCAGTGTAAGAAGATAGCAGGGTGTCGGACCTCTCCCATAACGGTGATGCCCAGTCAAGGGCAGAGCCACTGAGAAGAGAGATGATGTAGGCAATTTTTGTACGGTCACTGGGAAAATTGCCAGGTTGTAGCTCAAACTGAATCTCACACTGGTTGAGAAATCCCCTGCAGAATCTTGGAGATCCGTCAAATTTTGCTGGCGTTGGAAGATGAAGACGTGGAGCAGAAATGGGTAAGGTGGGTGGGGTTATAGCTGGAGTCACTGTGGTTGACGCACCAGATGCGCCTGATCCACGGAGAGTTGTCTGAATCCCATCCAGCCGAGTAGAGAGATCCTGGAGACAGCGGATGATGTGGCCCTGTGCAGCCTCCTGATGTTCTAGTCGGGCTGCCAGTTCTTGCATCGGCCTGGCCGCTTGATCCTGGTCTCCGGCTGGATTCATTAGGTCAGTGCTTACTGTCACAACTGAGGGCCTGAGCTGACGGGAGGCAGCCTCAGTTGTAGGGGCTGAGATGTACCGGAACCTGGGAGGTTGTATCAGACCCCTGGACATGTAAGTAACATGAATAATAACTGCCCGAAGGCGTGACCACGACAACTTGGATAAAAGTCAATGATGTTTATTATGACAACTCCGCAACACAGCAGCAGTAAAAGAAAACGTAAAAGTCAGCAAATAATAAATACAGTTCCTGGGTACTACAGGATGGCAGGAGCCACAGGGCACTGGTAGTGTGAGATAGTTCTTATGATCTTCTAGATGGAAAGTCCTTACCAGGCCCGACTGTAGCAATGGAGATAACCCAGGATTGTGCCAGCTGGTGTTCCAGGAAAAGCTGGGTTGCTGAAGGTGAAACAGCTGCTGTGGATACTGGCTGGAACCAGACTGTTGTTAGCACGGAGTGGATACTGGCTGGAACCAGTTAAATAATAAATGAACTTGGGAGCGATGAAATATGAACTGAAATGTAGAACTTGAGAGCGGAGAAATAATAATACCGGTGGAGAGTGGTAAAGTGTAGAAAGGACACCGGCCCTTTAAGGGAAGCTGTACTCTGCTGGAAGCTGAGCTGGAAGCAGGTAATGTTGTAGCTGGAAACGGATGAATCCACAATGGATTGGAGAGTCAGGCTACACCGCAGGTGGAATGCTGGTGCGGGTCTCTATGGTGGAAGTCTTGAGACAGGAGCTGGAACCTGGAAGACAATCACAGGAGAGAGACAAACAGGAACTAGGTTTGACAACCAAAGCACTGACGCCTTCCTTGCTCAGGCACAGTGTATCTATACCTGCAGCAAGGAAGGGATTGGCCAGGCAATTATGCAGATTAACAACACTGACAACAGATTGGAGGAAATGATCAGCTGACAGAATCCAAGATGGCTGCGCCCATGCAGACACTTGGAGGGAAGTTTGGTTTGTAATCCATGTGGTAATGAAAACAGCAATGGCGGCGCCGGCCACTGGAGACAGGAGACGCCAGGCTGACAAGTGCACATCCAACCACGCGGACACAGCGGAGGCCGCGGCCGACGCAATCGCCACTCTGACACTCTGCATGCAGAAGCTCAGGGACGGCGGCGGAGGCCGCGGGAGACGCCATGCCAGATGTAATAAGGCGTTACTGTGACAGCGTCTCAGAGAGACAGGAGAGGATGCAGGAATGTGAACATTAGGATAACAGATGGGATCCGGTCCTGGAGCGCTGAGCCAGCCTTAGGAGGCATCTGATGGGTAAGAAATGGCGTCCAGATACCCGGATCGTGACATTGATACTATTGTGCCGAGATCTGTCCTCTATCCGCAATCTTGAGTTTAAACGCCTCCAGGTCATTCTGCTGTTGATCATGCGCCGCTATGAGGTCGTTGTGAGATGAGACCAATTCCTCGACTTTCCGTTCCAGATGGTCTGTGCGTTCCCCTATAGCATGCAATTCTGTCTTAACCTCTCGGACAGCCGCTGTGAGATCTTGAGTCAGCTCTGTTTTAAACGCTGATAGAGCCTGATACAGAGTTTTGACCGTGAGAGGGGCATCGGATTCCAGGTCAAACCCCGGGACAGAAGCAGGACTGCAGGGAGGGTCTGTCGCAGAGATGGCTATAGGGGACTTCCGTGCAGTAGAGGGGGCAGGAGCCGCTTTCTGAGACGGAAAAGATACTCTAGGAGGGAGCACCTCTTTAACCTTTTTCGGCGGCATTCTGAAGCGATGGATCCCGGAGAACGTATGGTGAAAGGTTAGGTAAGCATAGAGGTCAAAGGTGGTGGTGTGTAAACGGTCTGGACTACATCAGAAGAACGGCATCACCAGAGGCCCGGCATCCGGTCGTCACCATCCAGCAGAGCCCAAAGGCAAATCTCCAGCGAACAAGGGAGAGGGGGAGCCAGATACCCAGACAACAGCCAGCAGCACAGCGTCACAGGGGTCGGGCAGACAGTGCTCCCCTGGGCAAACTCTCACCCCTCCTGGGATATTCCCACGGTACTGTGCAGGGTCGAGGAGTATGAGGAGGGAGCACAGAGAAGGAGCCAGTCCATCCACATCTGCAGGGGGGGATAAGTGGCTATTAACAGGCCTCCACACTGGCAGGGCTCAGCAGGCGGGTGTGTGCAGCTAATTTAGGCCCCGGATCCCGGTGCTGGTGTAGGCCTCAACTCCCGGGGGCTTCAAAAAGGGCAGCAGACCCCTCGTTTTCCCCACGGAGGGGGTATTTATGTGGCAGGAGGTCTCAGGGGGAGCAGGTCAGGCCCGTGGGGGCAGAGGTGTGCAGTCGACCGGCGGGCCGGGTGTAGCAAGATGGCCGCCGCCGGGATGAGTGCAGGAACAAGGAGGCCGCAGCCGCGGCTCCGGAGGGCAGGGAGTGGTAGCTTGATCCTCGCTGCCGTCCCCGATGGTCTGGGGCAGGAGAGGGGCCTTGAGTGAGCCGGTTTGGAGGTATGGGGAAGCCGCCAGGGGTCCCGGTGCGGTCGCGTTCCGGTCCCGGAGCCCGCGCCCGGGTAGGCCCCAAACTCAAGGTCCCGGCTTCGGGACGAAGCGTAGGCCTCAGCTTTAAAACAGTGCCAGGGGGCACCTCTCCAGCCTCCCCGGGTCCTGGGCGTGATGGGCACTCGTCAGGGGGGAAAATCAGAGGTGAGAGTCTGAGATATATGCACTTTAGGTGCAGGGCCGACAGGAGCTCATGCAGGGCACATCTTCTCAGGATGCAGGTCAGGCCACGCCCCGATTAGAAACAATATTAACATTTGTATGTGTGCTCATTTATTTATGTATTTATGTATACTTCTGTAGGAGGTTACTGTATATGAAAAATGCTGTTTGCTTGCCAAAAATTTATAGATGTATGAAGCACATCAAGTACAGTTCAGATCAAATGTAGATGTAAACACAAGGCACCATGTCAGTGCAGATAAATGGCAGACCTCCTGTCACTGTAAACAGTTATTACAGAATTTTTTTTGAAGGGAACACAGAGTCCTTTTTTTAAAGACAGAATTAAAATACTGGCATAAACACAGTCTGAAGAAGAAGAAGACAGTTTGCCCATGAAATGCGTCACATAAGTTTATGCTTACCTTACTCTGATAAGCCAATTTGAACTGATGTCTGCCTATCTGTGTTACATTGTGATGATATTATAATAAATTTGATCTAAAGAAGCAACTGGGATTTTTTAATTGTCATAAATTGCACCATAAAGACAAACCACACAAGGGGGCAAATGTCGACATGTCACTGGCTAAACCCGCACAAATCTTCAAATCACTGCTCCTCTGCTTCACACAATAGGTCCTTGATCATTTTCAGCCCCAGGCCCTTGTACTGTAGCCCTTAATCTGGTCCCAGATATACTGTACAAACAACTGAAATCTCAGAGGTTCCACAGAAATCAGCACCTTTGTATTCGACTATAAAGCCCTTAGAGTTAACAACATATTGTGTAATATATGTATTAGTTTGTTTTTGCAGTTTGTGGAACAGAAAAAGTTCTATCTTGTAATATTTATTATAATATGATATAATAAATATAAAAAAGAGGCATTACCAAATTATATTTTTCACTATGTCAAAAATATTTTTTTAATCCAATCCTGATTAATTTTGCATTGTAATTTTACATAGAAACATAACATGGCCCATAAAGTCTGCCCATGTACATGCACACACTAGGGTTAATTTTTGCCACAGGCCAATTAACTAACCAGTATATTTTTGGATTGTTGGGGGAAACCCTGAAACCTGGCAACAATTGTAGCAAGTGTTTTTCTAATCTACTAATATATAACAAGCTACGGTATAACAACAAGCTAACAACTTTGTTGTAAATTTATTACACTGGAACATAGAACTGAAGATGCATACACACTAAACAACGTCGTTCTATGAGCGAGGTCGTCAAGTGTTTCCCCCTCCCGTTGTGGCCGGTCAGCAGCCGGCCGTACACACTTAGCAATATGACGACCATATCGCTCAGTGACATCACGCTGCGGCCGGCTCATGCAGGCAGCTCTTGGACGACGGTCGAAACTGAGCATGCATGCACCACCGACACCGAAGGTCATTAACGACCCAAGGTGCCGCGCAACGGTCGTCGTCACCGGCATACATACTAGCCGAGAAAGGGAACAACATTGCTCAGGAAGGGTGAAAATTAGTGACATTGTTCATTTTATTGGCAAGTGTGTCCCTTTTGTGTGGCCCTTTTGTTATAAATATGCTTATCTTCATACGTTGTTTTTTATTATATATAATATCATTTATTTATTCTGTGTATGTCTTGTTTGTTTGTTTATTTATATGTGGATATAAATAGATTTTACATTTTTAATAAATGGTATTGCTGGTAAAACTAAAGGTGGGTACACACTTAGCGATAATTTAAATGACGTCGCTCATTTTGACTCTTACTAAACAACGTTGTTTACTTACTAAGTGTATATGCATCCAAAAACTGCATGCATGGCCACCGTGGAGTGACTTCACTGAGCGATATATTTTGCAAATCGCTCAGTGTGTACGCACTACCACCGACCGCCCCGGCAGGAAAGGGAACACACTAAGTGACGTTGCTCATAGAGCACATCACCTAGTGTATACCCACCCTTACACAAGTCTCCTATTAATAGAGAGCAACTCTATTTACTCTATCCAATTTATATATAAGAACACCAAGCGCAGTAATTAGTAAAAAAAAAAATATTTTATGGTGAGGGTCCTAAACCAGACCTTAAATTACTTGCTGCTGAGGTGTATTGTTGATATACAATAATATTGTCAAATAGTGCCAGGAATAGTAGGGATTATTCACTAATTTTTTCCACTCCATCTTTATACTATATGGCCTTTATCTGGATTTTAAGTAATATTCTACTAATACCCTGCAACTAGCACAACGGCAGGGCTATAGTGTCCGGGCGACTTTTAATCAGTGCTCTTGACACACAAGAGCATGTACTGTAAATGTTGAAAGAGCTGAAATTCAGACTTACTGCAGAAAATTGATCATTGCTGAAGCACATGATGGGAGGGGTGAATAGCTCACAAACAGCAGGGATTCCAGACATCAGACACCATCCTGTACTACGGTAGCAAAGGAAGGTCTTACTGCATAATATTGCTAGTGGGTGAAGTTCTTTTAACCTCCCACCCACATTAGATTTACATCCTGTTATGCTTAGTGCAAAAGGAAGTAGATCTGAGATCTCTTAGATCTATGCATTTCGTATTCAGTCTGACATTTTAATGAAAGTACGACAAAAACACAAATATATTTGGTATATCTGTACTCAGAAGAAAAAGCTTCTCAGGTTCCTCTAATTGCATTACAGTATGGGAAGGATCATGAGAGAGTGTGTATTTTTCTATTTTCATCAGTTCTCACTTTATAAAGCCTATGAAAGCAAAACATATTTACCCACTGTGTTATTAAAAGAAATCTCCCTCTGTCACTGATAATAATATGACATTAACCACAGCAGTCTATAAAATAAAAATGTTATTCATGTGAAACATACATTATATTCTACATGCAAAGAAGAAAAATTGTGGCAGAGATCAGTTAGAATAGGTGCACTCTACCCCCTTAATAAGTCTAATCTATGATGTTTTCACTCTAATTTCCATTTTATTAGTGTTTTTTATCACAAACATAAGATACCAATACCCACATGGAATATCATCCTTTATTCATATTATCCCATATAGTATCATAATGGCCTGAATATTAGGCCATACTGAGCGAAATATTAAAAAAAAATATATATTTTTTATTTTTTATAGAAATAGAAAAACGTGAAAAGAAGAAATGTTTATTAGACAGATTTCTGTCTTGTGTGAAAATAAGAATAAAATAAAATTCTTAAAACCAAATCGTGTGCCGCCTATTTGTCTTGTGTACTTGATATCACTCTTATGATGAGTGAAAATATTCTAAGCTCCATTCGTTTTTGTATATGCACCTGATAAGTATCAGTGTGCTGCTCTAGTGTTAAACTTTATCTGAGCATAATGTTTATTCCCAATGTACCGCACTTCGATTGCATATGGCAGTGTAAAGAAAGTAAATATGAAATGTCACACTTTTATCCGGGTTTTAATGTTGATACTGTGTCTGCTAATATTTATTCATAAGCAGTATTATGTTTCATTCTCCCATTTATTACTTTATATACTGTTGATACTGTATCAACTAATTCCTATGACGGTGGTACATTTCTATTACATGCTGCCTTCTGTGCTTTGACTGGCAACAAATGTTGCTTTTCTGTATCTGTATGAGTTCTTTATAATCTGCCAGTCTTCCTATACTGCACAGATATAAAATGGTGATTGCTTCTTGCTTTTTAACCATAGATAATGTATATCTTAAAGTGTTATCTTAACCAAAGTAAGTACTGGGGATACAAATTCACAAATCCCCTCCTTTCCCACTATTTGCGTGGGTTCAATAGTTTATATCTCGCAGTTATATTCTACATGCATGTGTGGAGGTGAGGGTTGCCGTGGGCTGTTAGACCGTGCTGAGTTACACCAGCACTCCTAAATTATTACAGAACAAACTGTGTCTGTGATTGTAATACAGTTAATATACAGGTGGGTTCGCTTTTTTTATATATATAAAGCCCACCAATTAACATGCTCACATAATTAGTTATATGTTTAGCATAAATTATTGACAGACAGCTTTTTCATTTCTGACAGCCTAAATGTGATATAATATTCCTCCTGCCCTCCTCCTCTAGTCACATGTCATAATACATAACAATCTCCGGATAACACTTCTTTTGAATATACATTTCCTTAAGATATAAGGCTATCACATGAGTGTACGGTACATGGATTATTTAGATGCTTAGAAAGCAGTGCATTCACATTGGCGGCGCACGGCTAAATATATCTACTAGTAGTTCTGGTGCGGGACTCTCTCTCTCAAATTATATTCTACATGTAAATATATACCTGATACATACATTAAATTCTACATGTAAAATGTATACCTGATACATACAGTACATTCAATTCTACATGTAAAATTTAGACATTGTATTAAATTAGAAAATACCTAGATCATTAATGAGAACATGACAGATTTCTATAAGTTCTATACATCACTCCAAAACTGTAAATAATAAGTTCATATTTACAGTATGTTTTAATATAACCATTTCCTACTCTTAGATACTGTATTTCCAAATATGGTTAAAGAAAAGCATTTTTACATTAATGGACTATAGCCCAGAATAATACTATAAACTTTTGGGGCTGGGTGTAATAACTCCCGCGTTCAGTGGTGGGCCAAACTCAGACATTTTCTTAAAGGGACAATCGTGTACAAGGCTAAACCATGCCTTGTACATGATTGCCCCTTTAAAAAAAAAATCTGAGTTTGTCTGGCATCCTGCACCGCTGCAGAACTTGGGCACTATTATATCCAGCCCATGAAGTTTATTCTTGCATTTACTGGTCTAATTTATCATTGGGGGCTATTGGCTAATGTTCAGCAATAATTATAATTAGAGATGTGCGGTTTGGTTCTTTAGACATTAGAACTAACCCGAATTTTGCAAATAGGAAACCAAGATCTCATCTCTGTACCGAGTCTCGGTTAAGATCTTCAAAACAAAATGAGTCCTGGTTTGGATCTTCCCGTGGTTTGCAATTCCGACTTTAAATCTGATTTTTGGGTTTTGCATTGCAAAATGTACATCATTTTAGCTGTTTTTATCCATTTTCAAAAATTCCAAAACCCAAGGTTCTGTTTTTAAATCCAAATCCCATACCCAAAACACTTGAGAGTGGTTTTGCAAAACCAAAAACCAAAAGATGAGACTCCGCGCACATCGCTAATTATAGTCTGGTATCACTGCATTACATAAAACTTTCACTGACGCTATTTATCACCGCTACCTATTGTTTACCACTGATGAAGGTTGTGTGGCTTTCACCAGCAAGCTAAACCTTCAGCTAAGTGCTGCACTACCATATGTTAAACTACATGTGCATAGTGCAATTCCCGCAAATACCGTAGGTTATGCATTGTGATGTTTCTGCTTCTCTCCACTTTTAACAGTACAGTTAAATAGAAAGATACAATTTCTATTTAGCTCTGGATATCATTATTTACCCTGTGTTGGAAATGATGTGTGTGCAGATGTTGATATTGCAGAGTTATATAGGCACACCCCAGTGTATGACTCAAACTATGAACAGCCACGTTACTTAACCAGTAGTGTTAGTTTATTGATAGATAGCTGGTACAGCCCATATCCACTGTTACATGTACACTAGTGACGGAGCGGGTCTTGAGTGGTCTGAAGTTTCATACAGCTCACCAGCCAGTGAGATTATGCTGCAAATTGGTTGTGCTGCAGGGATGCTGGAACAGCTTTATAGCAGTGAGTAACCAGATTACCAATACTGTAGTTAAGTAAGAGACTCTGTCTACCACCATGTCACTCTACACAGTAAAGACAAGAGGGTCCTTTCACATGCTTAGCAGTGATCTCAGTGGCCATCTTGGCAAAGGGCATGAATCCTCCCTGGAGGGCAGGAAGACTGAGGTCTGCACAGTAGTGCACTCCTCTTTAAACACCCTAGGCACCAATGCATATTATTTTAAGGTCTGCAAATTACTATTTCTTCAATAATATCTTCAGTTTAACAAAAGATTTCTACATGTTACCTGTAACAGAACAGGACTGAAGAGAGAAGTCATAAATAAGCAAAAGTTTTCACAAAAAATGTCAACACAGGAAATAGAATTCTTGGAGACAAGAAGACAATAATTTTCATAGTAAAAAAAAACCTTTGCATATACTGGAAAACATAAAAAATACATAATTAATGTTGCATGTAATTTACAAGCTAAGCAAAACTGCCAATTAATAACAGAGAATCTCAAACTCGCAACACAGGTTGACAATACATTCCTGAAATACTTTGTTTTTATTTACAAATATTTTTCACACAGTCAGTCAGTACAGTTTTCCAATGCTCCACCCAATCAGAGGCAAGTCACTCTAACTGGCTTGTGGTATCCTGACCCCTTTTAGTTATTCAATACTCAATCAGTTTTGGTTTTCTGAATTGGATTACTTCAGGAAATAATAATAAATGATTACAAAGTATTAGGAGCATGATATGTTTAAAACAAGAACTTTTAGATTGTATATTTTAAATAAATTAGTGTTTGAGTTTTTGCCCATAGGCTGGTTTGCCACTGAGAAAGCACTGATGTTATTAGGTGACCAGATCTCCATGCTAAGCATGCTGGGGGTTGTTATTATGAGAGGGGTACTCCTGGATATGTACCTCTATGTTATAGCATGATCAGACCAGCCCGGCATAGTTTGGTGCAAGTTTCAGATTTGGGCAAACCTGTTGTGGAACATGTATACCAGTTTATGGGCAGGAACACCTTAGGTATTCATCCAGCATCTCTCCTTCCATAACCCTGCCAATCCACCAAATGCTGAATAGATCTTAGGGAGATCCTAGAGTTTGCTTTACTTCATATTCTCCCTGGTGGTCAACTGAGATGGCAAAAGGAGGTCACATAGAAGGGAAAACCAAACCAGAATTACAAATTTCAGAAGAGAAATTTGAAATACACTAAGGATTTTAAGTGAACACCACTGGATAGATGACTTGCAGAATTTTTAATGGTTTAATGAATCTAGGAGCAAGTATCATAGTAGGCAACTTTCAATGTAGGTGTTTTGTTGCAAACCAAACCTTATCCCCTTACTTTAGTAAAGGGATTTTTCTTCTCCTGTCTGTGAAGCACGTATAAAGAGAAGAGGCTTTTTGTAAAAAAAAATTTTTTACCTTATTTGAAATTTCCAGATAGTGTTTAACTAAGTCACAGACTGGGGGAAGAGTAACTCACTGACAGGAGGGTAATGCCTGCAAATGAGGATGGAAGTAATTCTGGATGTAAAAGGGGGGGAAAGCCTGAAGCCTTGCGGAAGACGTTATTATGTTAGAATCCTGCCAACGGCAAAAGTGAAACCCAATAATCTTAATTGGTTGAAAAGTAGATCCTGATACATTTTTCCAAATTTTGATTAACACATTCAATTTGGCCATGACTTTGAGGATAGTATACTGATAAAAAGTTTAACTTGATGTTGAAATGTTTGCAGCTATCCCTCCAAAACTTCAGTAAATCTATGCATCCTGAAAATGTATTTAATAATGTATTGGCCAACTTTAAGGCTGAATTACTGTATTTAGTAAAGGTATTGGCCAACTTTGAAGCTAAGGGCAATCCCTTTAAGGGTACTAAATTAGGTGCTTTAGAACTCCAGTTGACCACTACCCAGAAGGTATTGAACCCCTGACAGCAAATAAATCCTTGGAAATTTGTGTCACTGGATGGTCAGAAGAGGGAAGAGGATTCAAGGGCCCTAAAGGAACTTGTGGTTGGATTTTATGCTGCGTGAAAGTACAGCAATTGTTCACAATATCTTTTACATCCTGACACACTGACAGCCACCAGAAGCTCCTAAATTTCATGTCCAATAATTTCTTCACCACTGCATGCCCAGGGGTGAAACGTGCCCATTGGAGTAGTTTTGGATTAAATTTAGTTGGAATAAATGACTTTTCAGGGGATATTTCTTCATTGTAAAGGGGTGGGTACTGGACTACACACCCTAATTTTAAATATAAGAGGGCTACCATGCTGAGACTTGTAGTGCCCCACAGAAAAAAAGAAATATGCAGGTTCACATTCTAAGCACTAAGAAAAGTGATAATTAAAACAATTATAATAAACTCTATAATTTTACATGGAACACAATTGAGGTTCTTATCAAAAGTTTGGCCAAAAATGCATGCCCACTTACCACATTATGCTGAAGCTCATCAGATGGTTTCTAACCATAGGAGAAACTGGGGGGTGGTCCAGAAGGGCACCAGACCACCCATTAGTCTGAACACCAATTTATAAATTTAATTAGTGTCCCCCCAGTCAGGAATGCATTTACTGTCCTGGGAGGCCGGTAGCTGCATTGTAGTTCCCCAGCTCCGCCTCCCCCACGTTAACAGCTAATTGAATCATATTGTACAGTATGTGCTTGATGTGATGGCCGAGATTGCCCCTGTCCAGCTGCGCTGTCTGTGATGAGGAGAAGCTTTTGTCCTCCCACCCTTCCATGCTGTCTGATTGCCTCTGTCCTGCGGCCATACTACACCATGTTCCTGCCCACCTGGCTGTGTTGTCTTTGATGAGGAGAAGCTGCTGTTTCTCTCCCATGCTGTCTGACTGCCTCTGTCCTGCAGCCATACTACACCATGCTCCTGCCTACCTGCCCGCTTGCACTGTCTGAGTGAGTACTCGGGAGTGAGTTTTACTTACAGTTACTGAGCTGACTAGGAGAAATATAAACAGAGTTATCTGTGCTACTACTCCCTATTGAACACAAAGGATGGTACAGGTCTTTGCAGAAGTCATCATCAGTCCATGACATACTGAACCTTTATTAATTGGTAATATGCCTGTACAAGATGATGGTGTGCTGAGAGATGATGCAGGGGTAGATGATGATGTGCAAAGAGAGACAATGCAGGGGGTAGGTGATGGTGTGACTGAGAGATGCAGGTGGAGATGGTGTGGCTGAGAGATGCAGAGGGCAGAATGTGAGTCTGGTTTAATTGCTGTTGTATGATGCTGACCCTGTTAATATTCTTACACAAACAGGCAACTTCAGGACGATGTCTTGACTTCTGAGTGGTAAAAGAAAGATGTACAGAATATTCTTGTGAGGACAAAATTAGTTGGTGCCTGCCATTTGCAAGTTCTGGTGAGGGGTTGTAACTGGGACCACCCATTACCAAGCATCTAGATACGCCTATGTTTCTAACATCCCTAATCCAGCCCACCCCATTTACTCAGGAATTGTGTATATATGCACACTTGAAGGTGGAGTCTCCTTATACTAGAACTAGCAACGCACCCACATGCCCTTGGGTGATTTTAATGATAGACCTTTGCATTTGCTGTTTACATATTAAAGTGGGCACTATTATATGTAAGTCCTGAAAAAATGTATATAATATGTCAGTATTAGGGGTTTGGATTGGGTGACCGGCAGTTGGGATCCTGGTGGTCAGCATACTGACTCCAGGATCCCAGCTACCAGAATGCCGGCAGGGGAGTGAGCGCAATGAATACCACTGCAAGCTCTGTGGCTCGATGCACTTGCCACAAGTTTTATTCCCACTCTATGGGTGTCGTGGACACCCACGAGTGGGAATAATGCCGGCAGGGGGCCCAGGATTATGGCGGCTGGGATCCCAGTGTCGGTATGCTGACTGCCAGGATCCCAACCGCTGGGATCATAACTACAGTACATCCCAGTATTAGGAATGTTCAGACACACCTGATGAAGTTCACAATGACTAAAAATTTTCAAAAACAATGACCTTATCGCTTGTCAATCATTCAAATAGGGCGCTGTTTGAGGGTACATTAGATTTTTATAGCCAGTGTCACGGGAAATTTGTAAAGCCGCCAGAAATTCCACACTGGTTGCTTTTTTAATTCCTATCATTGATATATACAATCAAATCCTCATTCTTTCACCTGAGGAACATAGCCAGAATCAAGCACCTAATTCCCTCAGATGATATGCCAAAAGTCATACATGCATTTGTATCATCTCGATTAGACTACTGTAATGCCCTCTACCTTGGTCTACCAGCAAAAGAATTGCAACGCTTACAGCTGGTGCAAAACACAGCTGCCAGGCTGTTAACCAACCAGCCCCGTTCCAGCCACATAACACCCATCCTCTACTCCCTTCACTGGCTGCCTGTAAGATGGCGAATCCTCTTCAAGATTGGCTTACTGAGTTTCAAAGCATTACATGACCAAGGCCCAAGGTACCTGAAACAGCTTCTGATCCCATACTGCCCCACTCGATTACTGCGATCTGTAGATGAAGGACTTTTAGCAGTACCTAGAATCTACCGTAATTCATCTGGGGGTCGAGCTTTTAGTCATGCGGCTCCGACTCTATGGAACTCACTTCCCAGCACAGTGCGAGAGGCCCCAACTATAGAATCCTTCAAAAGTAGACTCAAGACTTTCCTGTTTACTCAAGCATTTCCATAGTGTCTCTTTTAGTATCTTCATGCTTCTGTATTTTATGAAAAATGTACTTCATTATTTTTCTGTACTATATTATGCTGTGTATCTGTTAAGCGCCTTGAGTCCTATTGGAGAAAGAGCGCTATATAAATAAAATTATTATTATTATTATTATAAGTTAATGCTGCTAGCCCTTAAAGCCTGTTGTTATTCTGGCAATAAAGATATAGTAGAAAAAGAGAAGATAGACTGCACCCAAATTTATCACAGTATTATATTGGTGTGTAGGAATAAAATATATAAAAATTGTAAAATTATGAGTCCTTAACTTTTACTTAATACGCCTGGTTGAGAAACCACAATAGGAAACAACTGTTTGCAGAATAGTTCCAATTAAACATCTCATATTAACTGGACTGTTAACTTGGTAATGGTATCAACTAATTCCCTTTTCCCTGGAATCCAATAAGGCCATAAGTGACTCTGAAGACTTGTTTAACAATATGGATACTTCAATTGAAACTTGTGATGAGGCAACCTCTTTCAGAGTACATTGAATTTGGCCTTGTCTGATCACCCATTGATCAGCTAGGCTTTCTTGTTTTCCAAACGCTTGGGACAATTTCAATTCTGAAGCTTGGTCCCTTCTTATTACATGTGTAGGATCCATAATATTTGCAGGGTGTCGAAGTCAAAAAAATATTACATAAAGAGAACATACAAACTACACACATATAAGTCGCTATACTTGCAAATACGCGCAGCGAGGACAGCAATATATGGTAACACACGCACTTACACGGACATGCCACAGAGATGGATTTGAAACTTATCTCATACAGTACATAATTATAATAATATCAAGCGCCAGACATCATGATAATTTAAAATTATCTAATGAGTTAATGTCATGAATGTGTATTATTTGAACGAAACCAAATAGACCGGTCATGTTTACTATTGAAGCAACCAGATTGATGTGTAGATTAATTTGATACTTGTTGTGAAGTTGTGGGACATTGCATTGGATAGTTATGATTACATGTATTAAAGCTAAAATCACTTTTATTAGAACAATAGAAATTCCAAACAGGTAATGAACAGGAAACTCAGACCAGCCCCTTTGGACATCCCCAAGGCTGAACCTGATCAGCATATACAAAGGAACTGGTGACTCATCATGAATCCCTCCCCCAGAAACTAGATAACACATTGATCACACAGGAAGGTAGCTCCTGTTTTAATCTCAGAGTGGCTTTTTGGTCTCAGAGGATGATGGACTTGCTGCCAATTCAGTTCCTGTATTTATTTACAGAGAGAGGGAGACATAAGATACATTGGAGGGAATGATAATTGTATCGCTGGCATGTAACTGAAACTGCATGTAACTGTATGTAATTGTATGTAACTATGTTTCAACTGCTTACTGTGTGAGTTGTATTCATGTAACTATAGGTATACTGTACTTTGTAATATATATTGAATCCATATCCTTTTAATAGCAAATATATACTTCAATGAGCTTTGGAACTCAGATAATGTGTGGGTGTATTGTTTTCTCTTATGGGATACAGTGTTTTGCGATGTACAGCGCACTTTTATCATATATGGCGTCTGCAATATATATTAGAGCGGGCATTTTAAATATTTGTGAGGAATCAATTTGGCATTCTTAGGGGGGTTGGGTGTGAAATCCCAGCATTCAATATCTCGATGGACAGCAACATCTTGACAGTCAAAATACTGAGGGATCCTGCTTAGGATTTTAACCCTATCACTAACCCACCCCTCCTGCAGCCTAACTATAACCATCCCCTCCCGCAGCCTAACCCTAATTGCCCCTGCAGCTTTATTCTTAACTCCTCTAACACTGCAGCCTAACCTTAACTTTCCTCCTAGTGCCTAACCCCATTACTTACTACAGGAACTCTCAGGATCTTGAACACATCCCACTTCTGGGTAACCCCCAAAATCACTAATATTCCACAAATATTAATTGATAAATAGTCCCTAAAGAGACCAAATGTCTTAAAGCAGCTGTCCTACACCACGGACTGTGAGGGAGACTAGTCTGCAGTGAGAAGAATATGAGGTAGCAAATTAATTTGACAAGAAAGATTCTAAGGTACTGTAAGTATTACTCCTGAATAGAATAAAAAAAGGTGACACAGTATAAAAGATCAAAGTATGTCACAACTGAAACTCACACGCAAACTCCCTTATGGCAGAAAAGAACACTCCTCATTTGGTGAAGTATGCAGCAAGTTCAAGAAACAAAATATTTCTGCCAGCATTTGCAAGAGCACAGCAACATGAAGATGATGAGGCTGACACCTGAGATGGATTATTGCCCATGGCACATCATAAAGGATCAATAGATATACTACAGTAAGCTCAGGGCAGGAGTATGAAAAGAGAAAAAAAATGCTTTAACAGCTACAATAGGCTCTGTCTCTACTTTAAAATTAGCAAAGTTAAACTGAAGTAGTACAGTAACTCCTATAAGTTACCAATGGGGCAATGTACATTAAACTTTATATACTGTACACTGTAAAGATGCCAATTGCAGCACCACCCAAGGAACCCTTCTCTGGGCAACTTATTGCAGCCTGATCACTCTATCAAAAGCATGCCTAATCTATAAAACATCAACAAAACACAAAGAAGTGACGATTTCCTCACTACTCTGACACCTTTATTTGTACTTTAGTTACAGTACTTCACCAAACACTTCCAACTACATACTCTACCTAATCATAGCAGATAGCCCATATAATGTGTAGCATCATAACAAACATATACTATATAATTTTGAACTGAGGCAGAGGAAAAATAAACTATGGTCAAGACAAAAACAAGAAGGTTTCCGCACAGGTTCAGATCGACAACCCCCAATAAGAAACATTTGTCAAATAGGTCTACTACACAAAAAGGGGTGTGTGCAACCTGCTACGAGTTAGACAACTGTACTACAAAAAGAAAAAGGGTAGCTATGTTGTGCACTTAGTTGACATTAGATAGAAATAGACAATTAAAATATAACTTTTAATCAATATAAATAAAATAAAGTAGATCCCCCACCCAGGTAGTTAGAAAGCAAAAATATTAAAAAAGATAGAAATTAGATAGAAAATGAAGAATAATAACATATCACACCAGGGTGCCAATTCATACTCCTACTATATCTAATTACAATGACTCAAATGTCACTAAGTAGTGCAAATAGGTATACTGTGACTAGAGTTGTATTGATTAGTAACAGGTGACTGTCTCACCAATGTAGATCCTCTATTTTGTAGTTTGATATAAATACTTCACTCAAATAAAATAGAGAATCTCTTCCCTTATAACTTGGGTGTGATAGGGTGTATTCTATGTAGCTGATCAAAAAATATCCTCCCTCATAGGAGGTAGTTTCTAAACCTGTGTATACAGGAGCAACTGGAAATTAATATGGGAGAAATATTGATATCACAAAGTTGTATATGTGTCCAGAATATTCTAATGCATCTGGAATACGTAAATTTCACTGGGGAATTATCTATGATCACCCTCAGGATTTTCGAATCAGATGATATATGTCAATGTGGTATTCTGTTTATCTATAGCTATTGTATCTTGATAATCCCGATTATCTCCCTATATAATATCAAATTATGTAACACCCCTCTCCCAGGATATAGGGATACTAATCAGATTGTCACTGTATGGTAGGGCTGTCTCACTGTATGGTAGGGCATCTCACTACTACAAGCCCTCAGTGTGAGGGCTTGTAGTAGTGAGACGCTCTACCATGCAGTGAGACAGAGCAATATAACTGTGTGGGGGCTTGGAATAGTGAAACACCCTGTCACACAGTGAAATAGAGAGGCATGTTTCAATAAAACTGTGTGAGGGCTTGCAGTAGTGAAGCACCCTGTCACACTATATTTCAATATACTGTGTCCAGGGTAAAATTGTTGGCCGATATAGCCTTTATCCCCTAAGGACATTTGGTAATTATATAAGAGACCATGCATGTCTTTGATTAAACAGTATGTGAGCCTCCTATACCAGCAGCACATGAGGTGTCTGTGATTAGAAAAATTGTTAATCTGTGTCTAAGTTTCTACTTTGGTATTGTGCAATACAGTGTAACAAATAATGAACACATGATTGATACACACATAGACATAATACCAATCTATGTTAAGATACAGACAGCAGTGCTCAATTAACTGAGATAATAATAGGGAGGACTCAATTGGTTTAATGAGCTTTATTTATATGGTGAATAAATTGTGACAATCTGATTAGTATCCCTATATCCTGGGAGACGGGTGTGATATATAAACAGAATACCACATTGAAATATACCATCTGATTCGAAACACCTGAGGGTGATCATAGATAATTCCCCAATGAAATTTACGTGTTCCGGACGCTTTCTAATATTCTGGACACATATACAACTTTGTGATATCAATCTTTCTCCCATATTAATTTCCAGTTCCACCTGTATACACAGGTTTAGGAACTACCTCCTATGATTTTTGATCAAGTACATAGAATACACCCTATCACACCCAAGTTATAAGGGAAGTAATTCTCTATTTTATTTGAGTGTATTATTTATATCAAACTACAAAATAGAGGATCTACATTGGTGAGACAGTCACCTGTTACTAATCAATACAACTCTAGTCACAGTATACCTATTTGCACTACTTAGTGACATTTGAGTCATTGTAATTAGATATAGTAGGAGTATGACACCCAGGCGTGATAGTTTAATATTCTTCATTTTCTATCTAAGTTCTATCTTTTTTTATATTTTCACTTTTGAACTACCTATATGGGGATCTACTTTATTTTATTTATATTGATTAAAAGTTATATTTTAATTGTCTATTTCTATCTAATGTTGACTAAGTGTCCCACATAGCTACCCTTTTTCTTTTTGTAGTACAGAAAAATATATTACAGCATAGATACTGTAGTGGCTAGATTCGCATACCAATTTATATATATTTACAACTTCAGACACATTATCAATGCTGTCACAACAGCACTAAATAAACAGCTTTAGACACAATACAGGCCATATCTAAAAGGTGTGGGGACTGGTACCAGAGCTGTTAGGTGCCCTGTACATGTGTCAGGTTGGAGGGTGTTGGCAGTGTAGTGGTGCATCTGCAATGCATTAGTTAATGCAGGAGCCATGGCTCCACACACTGAGGCCTGCAGGAGAGGGTCCTGCAGCTCTCACCAATACTTAATCCCATGAGACTCAGTACTGGGTATCAGAGGAGATTGTGCTGGGCTCTCATATGAGCAGCATATCTGGGTACTGGAGATTGCTAGTCTTATGGGAGTAATCAGAGGTGGTCTGCTGCACATTGTCACCTAGAGATCCCAGGAACCTTCTGAAAATCTTGCCAAAACCTCTATAAAAAATCCCAAGTATTGGAAGGTATGATATTGAAAGCCTTGCTTAATATGAGTGGGAAAGGCAGATGGTGTGGGGGTTCTGATGGTATGTTTGGGGGTTCTGATGGTATGTGGCTTGGGTCTGATGGCATGTAGAATGGGCTGATGGCATAATGGTGGATCTGATGGCAAGTTAAGGGAGTCTGATAAGCAATTGTGGAGATCTGATCATATATAGAGACAGATCTGATGGCAGGTGTTGAGGTTTAATGGTATGTGGAGGAGGTTTGATGGCATGTAATGGACATGTGAAGATGACTGATGGGCATGTCAGGGAGACTGAAAGGCATGTAGAAAGGTCTGATGGCCATCTGAGTGGGCTGATGGCATTTGGAAAAATGTGAGGGACATACAAGGGGCATGTAGGGAGATTTGTGGAGTAACTTTTTTTTTCCTCAGTTCAATAATTTCCTGCACTGTGATGGTAGATGTAGTAGCAGTATGAAAGAACATGAAGAGTCTTCTGAAGACCATTAGCACACTGGAAACAGCAATGAGGTAAAGTAAGTTGTGCTGATTTTTTTTTTTCCATTTTGAGGATATGGTCATGTGGAGAAGAGTGGGGAGGTAGGTGGGTCATGGAAGAGGTCTGATGGCATGTTGGGACACGTTTAGGCAGATGAGTGTCTGGGGAGGGAAAGGGGAGACTGATGAGTCTATTCATGAAGCAGTGGAGAAGTGAGCCAGTGGAGAAGTTGCCCATGGTGACCAATCAGCATTGAAGTAACAATTATAATTTACATACTATGAAATTATACAGAGCATCTGATTGGTTGCAATGGGCAACTTCTCCACTGGCTCACTTCTTCACTCTTTTCACTGCTTCATGAACAGATGCCTAAGTATTTGTCCCAGGTCAAAGAAATCCTAGTTTTACCTCTGCACGAGCTACAACTCTAAGAGCTGCAATAACATAAGATATATTGATATTAATTGGAGAAAGCTACTGGATAGTTAAAATCTATAGATCACAAAAAAACAGAAAGCATATAATAATAAAGGTTTTAAACTGAGAAGGAGTTGTGTACTAAATTTGTATATAGGTATAAAATAGAACATAGCTTTTATTCCTAAAGCTGTAAAAGACCTGTAAACATTCCCCAAATTAGTTGTGAACAACCTAGAACATGGACATTCCTTATAAGAATAACTTTACCTAAGGAGAAGGTACTCACACAGAAAGCATACTTTATTCTCTACAATAAAACAACCACATACTACAATACCAGCCTCTCTAACCCACAGTAAAAAAACACAATTTTTTTACAAATTGATTAGGCACTACTAAGAACATGGTTCAAATGGTATTGTTGCTATTTTCCAGTTACTGTACACAATGATTTCTTGGCATGCCTACTTTTTGGGCCTACTTCAATTTAGACTAGTGTGGCTGGCACATCATTGACATCTGACAGGTACCCCTCGAATGTGAAGTGTCTACATCAGGAGCACAGGAAATGAAAGTCAAAGTAGGAACATCCAAAGTGAACCATCTTATAAATAATATTTACCATACATATATTTACAGCACTGGTAATAGGTGTAAAGTCTTGTAAAATATTGTTGAATTATTGTTTCACTGACTTACTGTACCTCTGTACCTACCCTCCTCCTGTTCATTATCCATATAACCTGCTTCCTTGCTGTCTATTGTTAGAACAATAGGCCTGTGTTGTAGTAAAAGTCAGTTGTGCAGTAGACAGTGGCTTGCATTGTTTGAATTATAACGCCCAAATGGACAATAGGATCAAAATTTGGATTGCACCTCCAGTGTGTAGATTTTAATAAACTACAAAAATGCGTAAAGGCCTTACTCACTGACTGACTGACTGACTGACTGACTCATCACTAATTCTCTTCCCGATATGTTACAAGGACTAAATGTAACTTAGGTATTCTGCAAGTGGTAAATAGGGAAACTACATAATTATAATTTTAATAAACCTCCCCTGGGGGGATGAAAAGGGATTTGACATAATGACGTCATTACCGATGAGTGGCTTGTCTATATATATATATATATAAATGCAAAAGCCCTTACTCACTCACTCATTCACTCACTCCTTGACTGACTGACTGACTGACTGACTGACTGACTTATCACTAATTCTCTTACTTCCTAATATGTTAGGAAGATGAAATTTAACATAGGAATTCTACAGGTGGGAAATAGAAAAACGACGTAATTCGATTTTTAATAAACCTCCCCTAAAGGAATGAAAAGAGGGTTGACATAATGACATCATTACCAATGTGTGGCTTGCATTGCGTAAATGATAACATCCAAACAGAAAATTGGATCAAAATTTGGATTGCACCTTCAGTGTGTAGAATTTAATAAACTACAAAAATGATCCTGTCACTTTTTACCGTCTGCTACGGTTGCTCCTCGGGTAACGCCAAGAACCATGAATTAATATTTACATACATTAAGATGTCTTAAATTTACATCTCTATAGATTTACCAAATTTTGAACACTAATTTACATTTACAACCGTGAAAAATCAAAAACTCCCATGCAAAGAACGGGTAGAACAGCTAGTACTACGTGTAGAAAGGAATGATTGCTTTTACATACCCTAGCATATTACGTGTTAAGTTGTATCACTTCATTAGTACGTGTATTACTGTTCAATGTAATGCATTTTAGGGGGGCTGTTGCAAAGTCATAAGCAGTCCATTTTTCAGATGATCATCCAGTTTTGAGCACTGTGCATGCTCTGTATCTGAGCTTACACTTGTAAAATGATTGTATTTAGACTAAGTTCAGTAAAGGCTTGTAGTGGGTGTTTTGGCAGAATTGAAGGCTATGCTGATTTCAGGTGAAATGTTTGCATAAGGTACAAGTGCATGTTGATAATTGTTTCAGCTGTTTCCACATGTGGATGGTTAAGGGGCGGTGTGGCCACTGATGTAGGTATAGATTTGTCCTCATACATTATTTATGCAGTAACACCAAACAGACCCTTTCGGTGCACCAGTTCTTACAGTATGTGTCTCTGCTAGCACTGGACATCTTTTTGCATATTTTAACCCAAAGATGCATCTTAGTTGCAATGTAATGTGACTAATATACACCAGGAATCTGCGATGATTAATTTGATTGTGCAACACTTGTATATCTGTGTAATAGTGAGTCTGAATCTGTATTTATAGTGCTACAATGCAGTGACCATTGCTTTTTTCAAAGCTAGTTTCCTTTGTGCCATATATACAGACTCACTATTCAACTAAAACATATTTTAAAGCAAAAAATGTGCTAGCAGAGTCATATAGAACCTGGCGTCAGGTGTCTTGCGCCACATAGCGGATTGAGGCTAGTACAATGAGGTCACATCTGTACTTCAACATGTAGGAAAATGCGTTTACTACAAACAGTACAATTCTGGATGATTTTCTTTCAACTCTGATCTTGACCCCTGGGTACTCAGAGACAGGTACCTTTTATAAAACATTTCTTAATCTTGTACAGTATATAAATTACATGATAAATGCTCATCACTAATATCTGACTCTTAATATTTGGAAACAGTGTTCAGAATTCATTAATGACAATATAAATAAATTTTTACGTGCATAGGACTGGTTTGAAGACCCAAGGGCAATTCAAAGATAGATGCTAGTAAAAAATTAACCTAAACTATCCATCAAACGCGAAGGGGGAAACATTTACTCAGTTGTTTTCCTTATGTAAATAATACATTCACTAATAATATTTGAATTGTCAGTAATGATTTTTTAGAAATTATACTATAGATTTTTCATTCAAAGCCTTTATTTTTAGATATAAAGAAAACAACTCTTAGGTGTCCATTGAAATCAAGGTTAATCATGTCATTAAGTCTTAGTCCTTCCATTACACAGCTATTTATAAGTTTGTCGGCAATGTTAAATGTAAGCATTGCTCAGAGTTTCTGAACAGTGCTATTGACTACAGGGTACCTTCATTCTCATTACAGACAAAAAGGGATGTGCACTAAACAAACCTTTTTTCTGTCAGAGCATAATGTTTCCTGCTGTTCAATTGAGACTATGAGGAGTGTAGCTTAATCAAACAAGGTGAGGAGGTGAAACTGGCTAATGAGTGCTAGTCTCTGTATTGAGATTGAGAGATTACTTAGCTATTGCAGAAATTTCGACTGAGCACATTGTTTGTGAAGGCCAAATGCACCACTCTCTGGTTGCCATTGTTTAAGGATTCTTTATATGATTCTAGCAATTATACTTTATGCAGTCTTTGTCTGTGCTTCAAATACATTTGAGATACAGCAAAGATGACTTCTCTAATAACTAAATATATTGTCTTATATACAATCTTATGATGTACACTTGCAGCAAACCTGTGTAAAATATGAAATGAGTAGAATTTTAATACATTTTGGAAATTTGTTCAGAAACAGCAAATGGCAATTCAAAAGAATAGAATTTAGCACATGGTCTCACCTTCCTATTATTGCTCTTTCCCTTAGGCATCATTCCTATTCAGTGTACCGTAGTGCCAAGAAGCACTGTGCAGCTTTTACCAGCAGGACATGAAATTGGTATTAAATTGTATAAACATGCACTGTTATTAGGTATATTGCATGGAAAAAGTAAGGGCTCAATGAAAGATGGTGAAGGTTATTCTGCCTGCATGCTGGACACCCCAGTATCTGTCACATACAGTACCAAATTATGTGTTTTCATTTCAACCTCACAGCTAGTCTTCTTGCACAGGCATGGTCAGATATAGAGCAAGTGGAGCTCAAAGCAAAAATTTCCTTTGGCACCCTTGCCCCCTTCTATAAATGAACATTACTTGTTCACACTCAAAATTACAGGACTTTATCCGGGCTTCACCCACTCTGTGGAATGCCCTCCCACGCACAGTAAGACTCGCCTCTAGTCTCCAAACCTTTAATTGTTCCCTGAAAACTCACCTCTTCAGACAAGCCTATCAAATTCCAGACCCACCCACATAACCTTCAGTGCTTCCCTATCTAATTACATCCTCTGTAGAGTATTCATAACATCACATATCTTGTCTTTCTTTAGTCTCACACCCTCCTGACACTTGGATAACTTTGTGGGGTATCATCATACAACCCATTAAGAACCTAGCAATCTGGTGGACCATTATGCAATAGGTAGCATCTATCCTTGTGTATCTATGCCTATTTCCCTATAGATTGTAAGCTTGCGAGCAGGGCCTTCCTACCTCTATGTCTGTCTGTTTTTACCCAGTTTTGTTCTATTACTGTTGTTCTAATTGTAAAGCGCAACGGAATATGCTGCACTATATAAGAAACTGTTAATAAATAATAAATGTCTTTGGAAAATGCTTAAACATATCAGCCCTTTATATGCCAGCACAGAACCTCCTCATGCTCCTTTATGCTAGCCCAGAGACACCCCCCCCCATATGCACCTATATGCACCAAACCCAGAGTCCCTTCATTCCCTTATTTACAGTATGTCTCAAAGCCCAAATCTGATTTGCAAATTCTCTCTTCCAAGTTCTGACTCAAGTCCATAACAACAACTATCTGGCTCAGAATCTTGGGTGCTGTGGTTTGTCTCACATTCAACGGCTAATGAATCAGAAATGCCAAGATTTGCATAAACTGGCCACATATTTGAGTTTCTTCCCAGATAATCTTACATTCCAATTTAACACCTATAAAATGAAATGTAAAATCTCAGCAACAAAGCAGGAATACTGTAGGTCTCAATATCCGATATAACCAAGTCAAGAAGCTGTGGCATCCATTCAGTTACATTAATCATGATTTATAATAGGACCATGAGTGGTCTGTTTATACCTCTTAATATTATATTGCATTTACATTTACATTTTGGAAAATCATTGACAGTAAAATTAACATTCAAGAGGGATTCTGTTTTCAAATAATGCACATTGATTATGTACTGTACATGCCTTCAGGTACATTTTGCTAACCATTTTTTTCATATCGTCAGGCAAAGTCATTTATTTCAATTGCACTAGGATACGACATAGCTCATAATAGTACTCTGTACTGGATGCAATTTCCCATGAAAACAAACATGAATATAGAGTACCATACACAAGGATGACAGTCTTAAACAACAAGTATCTGCCTCAGAAACTCAGTCCCATCAGTTTCTCCTGAGGTCTCGTCAGTCACTCCAAACATTGATTGACTGAGTCAGAAGAGGTGGGTACCAGGCAGTAGATCATAAAAAAACATATAAAGACACTTGCTAGTGTGGCAGCTCATTCCTTGATTTCCAGAAGGTAGGTAGTTCAGTTATGAAGATCTCAAAGCATGAAAGGAAAAATACCCTCTAAGTGTGATAATTACAGATGTGAATTTGTGCCAAAATACAGTTGTATATGCATCCAAAATGTATTAATAATCACACGTGTCTGTGTTATGTGTTACCATCTGTGGAGGCAGGAAATTGGGCTTCCGTGTTACATTTCTTCCTTTTTTTTTAATTATATAGAAACAAAAAAATCTAATTGTGTATGTTTTTGGTGTAAAGTGCTAGTGTTTTTTATGTATACTGTAACAGTGGTGATCATAGTTTCTTAAATCTGTATACCAGGAAATGACAATGCAGAGGCTTATACGTACAGCTATGCATTTTAGGCAAGAAATAGAATGTGTGAATTTGTAGTTGTTTTTTTTGTTGGTACTGGAATTCCTGGAGGCCGAGGATATTGTCTTCTAGTCTTTATTCTAGTATTTAGTGCAGCTAATGTATGTGATGACTATTTGTGGGGGGAACAGACAGGACTATAACACTCTTTCACTGTCTCCCCTCTTTTCCAAAAAGAAGGGGGAAAAAAAGGAAAATTACTATTACTTTATATCCTACCATCTAGGTTTTCATACCATGTCATCATAAAAAAACAACACAGCTGGTATATAGAAACATCCCAGATGTCCATCCACATAATCTTTAGTACTCTACAGCAAGTGAATTGATACATATGGTATTGGAATAAAAATTACAAATGGTGGTGTGGGAAAATGTGTGTGCTTTTTGTAAGGCAGAAACTTTAGCAGCTACTAATATTAAAGGTGTGATTTTAGTTGAACATCCTTCTTGTTCTGGTTCGGGAAAAGGATTTCTCTTCTGTGCTGCATAGAAACTTTTGTGGTTAGCTGTGCGCCATTTTTTCCTTTGGCATTATGTTTTCTCATGGACACTTTTAGCCTCTTCCTGCAGGAGTTGTGGTGACAAACTGAAGACCACCCGTGGTGGCAGCTGCTGCCACCAAAAAGGCTGCTCAGATGGCAGCACCAATGACAAAGGTCCTGTCCTTGATTATTGGTGTGATTTACACATATCAATGATTTTCCACTTCCTTCACATATTGTAAGATGTTTTATATTTGTGTAAAGATAATAAGGCTTGAACACATTGTTTACCTAGGTGCATCAAACTGTAATATGACTTTATTTTGACTAAAAGAGAAGAAATACAACATAATCTTTTAAAAATTCAGTAAAAAGCTGGTCACACTTGAACTCTGTACCTGACTTATTATGCATACAGTATAAACATTTACATTTTCTGAGTTAGCTGTCTTTTATGGAAAATACAGAGAGGGTCTTGCTCCGTGCACTAAATCTGTGACTCTCTTAATGATTAAATCATGAAACTGAGAATAAGCAGGAGGATGAAAGGAATTTATTCAACAGTGGGGGGAAAAGCAGTAGATATGATGAACATGGCAAAGAATATGTCAACCTAAAACTCAGGTAAAATAAAGTTATTGTCTGAATGTGTTACATTGGAAGACAATCAGCACTATGCCTGACTGATGAGACAGAAAAGCAGTTCTAACTGGGATATTATGTTACAGTACACTAGAGATTTATACTCAGCAGTCATATTATTACCAAAAACTGTACATCTGTATTCAGTTGCATCAGGATAGGATCTGTCCCTAAAAGTGACATCATTTTGCAAGAACTGTAATGCTCTAAGAAAATTGGTCACAGAAAGTTTTTTGTATTAGTATGTGAACATAGTTTTATCATATCCCAAAATCATGCTTCTTCATAGCAGAATGTCGGGAGGTACGGTTCTACAATGATCACATTAACTGAAGAATACTGCCAACACCATACTGTATATAGGTAGTTGTAATTCTATTGTGATATACAGGATACATATTTTAGCTTTACCATCATCAATAAGCAGCCGTTATTCTAAAATATAGCATATATGCCAGGAGTCAGCAAACTGTTGCTATTAGTATCTCAGCTAAAATCTAGTGAAGCTCTGCCACTTCTACATTTGCATTATATTAATAATTTTTAATTAGTACTAATAATAGGGCTAACAAATAAACATATACATAACACATCTATAATTATAGCACACATGATACATTTCAGTATTACTAGGAAGGCGTTATCCGCACCCGGGTGTTACCCACCGTGCAGTGGCGAAACTAGCGAGCGGTGGGCCCATGTGCGACAAAATGCTTTGGGCCCCCCCAATCTAAGTCCACCGCCTCACCCCTGGAGAGGATCTGGTGAGGGGAAGCTGCTCAGGGCCAGAGAAATGGATACCTAGCAACAGTGCCGTAATTAGTCATTTTAGTGCTGTGTGCAAGAAATGGCATTGGAGCCCCGCACCTCTATGTAAAAGAGAGGCAGTGCACGCCACAGGCGCGTGCAAAAATAGGGGCGTGGCTTCGTGGGGAAGGGGTGTGGCCACAAAATAATACCAATTTATATAACGGTGCACTGTAGTCTCCATTATTCAAATTACGCCGCACGGTAGTACCACTACACCAGGTAGAGACCCTTTTACACATTATGGCGGACAGCTTCCCCTTTTTTACACATTACGGCAGACAGCATCCCCCTTTTTACACATTACGGCAGACAGCGTCCCCTTTTTACACATTACGACAGACAGTGTGCCCTTTTTACACATTACGACAGACAGCGTCCCCTTTTTTACACATTACGGCAGACAGCGTCTCTTTTTTACACATTACGGCAGACAGCAGTAGCGGATCCAGGGGAGGGGCACTCGGGCCCGTGCCCCCCCTGTCATTTGTGGCAGTTTTTTTTTTAAATCGGCCACAGCTCTCTGCAGCAATCTCCCCTTGATAGAGCCAGCGCTCCCCACTGACAGCCGTCGTACTCACACTGTCAGCCGCCAGCGCTGCGCTGCACCTCCCCCTGCCTCGTAACCAATGGCAACCAAGCGCCCACGTCACGCTGTGCGCTGCCGCTCTCTCCTCCTGAACCGCGCGCTGCCGCTCTCACCTCCTGTACCCAGCCCGCCTCCTGCACTCACAGTGCGCTCTCTCCTGCTGTACCTGCGGTATATGAGCACCGTTAGCAGTCCTGTCCTATGATGCCAGCCAGTGGGGTAAAGCCTTAAGGTATTTTCTAAGTATATGTGATAGGGGGGAGGGGGAGGGGTGCGTGCAAGGTTGTCAGGGAATCCTTCATTGTTTCTTTCCTGAAGCAAAGTTATGTCCCAGTATCTCACCCTCAGCACCCTCCACCTCCCTGTATCTCCCCCTCAGCACCCTCCCCCTCCCTGTGTCTCCCCCTCAGCACCCTCCCCCTCCCTGTCTCTCCCCCTCAGCACCCTCCCCCTCCCTGTCTCTCACCTCTCAGCACCCTCCCCCTCCTTGTCTCTCCCCCTCAGCACCCTCCCTCTCCCCCTCAGCACCCTGCCACTCCTTGTCTCTCCCCCTCAGCACCCTCCCCCTCCCTGTCTCTCCCCCTCAGCACCCTCCCCCGCAGTACCCTTCCCCTCCTTGTCTCTCCCCCTCAGCCCCCTTTCCCTCCCTGTCTCTCCCCCTCATCACCCTCCCTCTCAGCACCCTCCCCCTCCCTGTTTCTCCCCCTCAGCACCCTCCCCCTCCCTGTCTCTCCCCCTCAGCACCCTCTCTCTCCCCCTCAGCACCCTCCCCCTCCTTGTCTCTCCCCCTCAGCACCCTCCCCCTCCCTGTCTCTCCCCCTTAGTACCCTCACCCTCCCTGTCTCTCCCCCTTACACACATATATATATATATATATATATATATATACACACATGTGTGTATGTGTGTATATATATATATATATATATATATATATATATTTTTTTTTTTTTTTCACAGTATATATATATATATATATATATATATATATATAAAGCCAGATACTCAGGAATGGCACTCCCAGACATGAAGATAATTCACATGTACAAGTGGTAAGTTTTCAAGTAGCATTTCAGTGACCGTTTATTGTGTAGCGGCACTTTCCTCAGACAACAAACATACAAAAACTGATAGCATTTAAATACGTGTACACCTCCAAAAGACCAATCACCGGGGTCGGTAATCCCCTCCCATCCGGTTACACGTCAGTAATGACCTCACCTCAGTCCACTCCCTGTCACCCACTGCCTGTCACCCACTGCCAGTCACTCTCCATCAACCACTAGCTGTCAACAACTGATAGTCACTCTCCCTGTCACCTACTGCAAGTCACTCTCTCACTCTCTCCCTGTCCTGTGAGGCCACGCCCTTTGTAGTGGGGACACACCCCTTTTCTGCGAGCGAATGCGCTGAAGGCGCACGCAAAAGTACTTGCCACTTCCATGGTGCCCCCCCTATCATTTTCTTCTGGATCCGCCCCTGGCAGACAGCGTCCCTTTTGTACACATTACGGCAGACAGCGTCCCCTTTTTACACATTACGACAGACAGCGTCCCCTTTTTTACACATTATGGCAGACAGCGTCCCTTTTTTACACATTACAGCAGACAGCGTCCCCTTTTTACACATTACGGCAGACAGCGTCCCATTTTTTGCACATTACGGCAGACAGCGTCCCATTTATTATACATTACGGCAGACAGCGTCCCATTTTTTGTATATTACGGCAGACAGCGTCCCATTTATTACACATTACGGTAGACAGCTTCCCATTTTTTACACATTACGGTAGACAGCGTCCCCTTTTTACACATTACGGCACACAGTGTCCCTTTTTTACACATTACAACAGACAGCGTCCCATTTTTACACATTATGGCAGACAGCGTCCCATTTTTTGCATATTACGGCAGACAGCGTCCCATTTATTACACATTACGGCAGACAGCGTCCCATTTTTTGCATATTACGGCAGACAGCGTCCCATTTATTACACATTACGGCAGACAGCGTCCCATTTTTTACACATTACGGCAGACAGCGTCCCCTTTTTACACATTACGGCACACAGCGTTCCTTTTTTACACATTACAACAGACAGCATCCCATTTTTACACATTACGGCAGACAGCGTCCCATTTATTACACATTACGGCAGACAGCGTCCCATTTTTTACACATTACGGCAGACAGCGTCCCCTTTTTACACATTACGGCACACAGTGTCCCTTTTTTACACATTACAACAGACAGCGTCCCATTTTTACACATTATGGCAGACAGCATCCCATTTTTTGCATATTACGGCAGACAGCGTCCCATTTATTACACATTACGGCAGACAGCGTCACATTTTTTGCATATTACGGCAGACAGCATCCCATTTATTACACATTACGGCAGACAGCATCCCATTTTTTACACATTACGGCAGACAGCGTCCCCTTTTTACACATTACGGCACACACCGTCCCTTTTTTACACATTACAACAGACAGCATCCCATTTTTACACATTACGGCAGACAGCGTCCCATTTATTACACATTACGGCAGACAGCGTCCCATTTTTTACACATTACGGCAGACAGCGTCCCCTTTTTACACATTACGGCACACAGCGTCCCTTTTTTACACATTACAACAGACAGCGTCCCATTTTTACACATTACGGAAGACAGCGTCCCATTTTTTGCATATTACGGCAGACAGCGTCCCATTTATTACACATTACGGCAGACAGCGTCCCATTTTTTGCATATTACGGCAGACAGCGTCCCATTTATTACACATTACGGCAGACAGCGTCCCATTTTTTACACATTACGGCAGACAGCGTCCCCTTTTTACACATTACGGCACACAGCGTCCCTTTTTTACACATTACAACAGACAGCATCCCATTTTTACACATTACGGCAGACAGCGTCCCATTTATTACACATTACGGCAGACAGCGTCCCATTTTTTACACATTACGGCAGACAGCATCCCCTTTTTACACATTACGGCACACAGCGTCCCTTTTTTACACATTACAACAGACAGCGTCCCATTTTTACACATTACGGCAGACAGCGTCCCATTTTTTGCATATTACGGCAGACAGCGTCCCATTTATTATACATTACGGCAGACAGCGTCCCATGTTTTGCACATTACGGCAGACAGCTTCCCATTTATTACACATTACGGCAGACAGCGTCCCTTTTTTTGCATATTACGGCAGACAGCGTCCCATTTATTATACATTACGGCAGACAGCGTCCCATGTTTTGCACATTATGGCAAACAGGATAGATAGATAGATAGATAGATAGATAGATAGATAGATAGATAGATAGATAGATAGATAGATAAATAGATAGATAGATAGAATAGGTATACTTACCGTTTCCTCTGGCTCAGGCTCCTCGTGCAGCTTCTGTTCTGGCAGGGGAGAAGAAGAGGAGGAGGGGTGGAGGAAGGAGCCGCAGCAGCGCTATGTCATTGGTAGATGTGCTGCTGCTGCTGGACCTCTCCTTTACCATAGGCTGCCCTCCGCCGCTGTGAATGCTGGGATGCGATTGACACCCAGAATAAACATTTGTTTTAGAATGCCATGATGTGTTGAGGAAATAAAGAAACTGCCTGTCTCATGTGGTCATAAAACTTAATTTAAAAAAATAAATCTCTTTGGAAAAAGAAGGTTAATATCAATGAAAATTGGAGTGCAGTTACAATGTAACCACATGTTGTAAGCATACAGACATTGAACCTCTGCCCTCACCTAAGTCTTTTCTTTCCAATTAATCCAGTCACCACCCTCAAATCAAGAATTCAATCACTATTTCAACACAATTATTGCTATATTTGTAAGAAGGGTTGAATGATACCTGCACACAGCTTTTCAGGCAAAGTACAATCCAAGCAATAGCAGTTTAATTAGACATCAAGGGAATCACCTTACTAAAGCTAGAGGGGGAGGGGAGCTAACATTCCCTATTTTCCATACACTTTGCAAGAGCTACAGTATAAAAAATGTGTGCGACATGTACAGAGGATCACAGTGTGTGTGTGTGTGTGTGTGTGTGTGTGTGTGTGTGTATAAATCTAACAGATGAAAAACATAAGCAGAATACTGATGCACATGCAGTTTTTGTATAGTCATCTATCCTTAAGAACAACAAGTGCACTACCAATCCCCAGGAATACATAAAAATATTAAAGTACATTTTGCTGGGCAATAAATGTGGGATAGCACTGTGTGCGTTGTTCCTGGTGATAGCCACATGGCTGAAAATATTATGACTTTTATTTTCTTTCTCTTATCAAATTATCTGCATTGGCATGTTTTTGTAATCATTTATTTGCGGCACGAGGTAACAGTTAATGATAGGATCTAACTAATTTTTATAAGGCTGAATTTACAGAGAAATGTCTTCCCTTATGATGTATTTTTCCACACAGGGTGGAATTGATCACTAAGAAGATAACTTGAGCTGAGTCTTCATATTTGTTTTAGTTCTTTTTTCTTTTATACAATCTTTTATTTCAATCCAGTAAGCTCTTTAAGTCATTTTTCAAACTCATAATTCAGACTCATAAGTCATTGCTTGTCTGATAGATTTAAAAAAGTAATACTCTGAAATTGTTGATTGTATAAATATTCAACCCCTGCATATTAGTATTTGCTACAACCCGCTTTTGCTGCTGTAACACCTTTATCCTCTTGCCTGGCTAGGTCGCATCACATGAAATGCGCTGCACCGCTTTGGCTGGTTTTTAGACTAGGAGATCTGTTCTACACAAGTGCAGAATGGATCTCCTCTGGCTCCCCGGACCTGCTGCAGTGATGCGGTGGTCTCTGGTGGGAGGGGGGGAGTAACCCCCACTGGAGAGTTGTTATTGGTGGAGGAGTCATAAAATAAAGTTAAATGATGTTGGATGAGAGGGTAAAATAATAAAAACACATTGGTCATAGCGTAGGAGGAGGGGCGGCAAATAAAGTGTCTATTTACAGGAGGGGTTGGTTTATGAAACATGGATTTTTTTACTACTAAAGTGATGTTGGTGGCTGCGTCATACTGGCTTATCGGAGATCCACTTCCAGTCCATTAATGCCGGTACAATATTTAGAAGCACCCTGATCTTTACACCCGCTACCTGCGCTGACATCACACAAGTTGCAGAGAACAGGGTATCTCTAAACACTGTCCCAGTATAAATGGACCATAAGCGGATCCCCAGTGAACCAGCCCGACACAGGTAGGGGGGTACTATTATTAGGATTCATGACCACTGGGGGGGTCAATTGCCAATTGGGGGGAGTTATTTTATAATGGGGGCCTATGGATACAGTGGGGATGGGGGGGAGTGCAAAACACCCCCTAGATATATGTTTTTTAAATAAAATATTTTAATATACAGTATTATTAAAAATACTTTTTAAAATTTATGAAGTAATAAAAAACTGACAAATTCTGAGTAGTTTTGTGGTGAAAAAAAATCATCAGTTAAGTGGTTAAGTCTTTTTGTTTAAAGTAAGTTTCTACCAGATTTGCACACTGTTCAGTATTTTTTACCAGTCTTCCTTGCAGATTTGCTGTTGGTTGGATGACACTTGTTGTGTTCAATTTTCAAATAGTGCCACAGATTCTCAATTGGAGATCTGGTCTTCAACTTTAAATTGTCCATTGTAGAACATTCATCATTTTGTTGTTTAACCATGTCACTGTTGCTATAGCCTTGTGCTTGTGATCATTAATGCTATTGAAAAGTGAACTTTCTCCAAAGCTTTAGTTTAATAGCAGACTGAAGTAGGTTGTCTTGCAGTATCTGCCTGTATTTTGCATCATCCATCAGTCCTTTAAAGAAAACAAATTACCCAGTGCCCACTGAGGAAAACCATCCCCCAGAAAATTATTCTGCCACCCCAATACTTCATAGTTGGGGTATTGTTTGCTAAGGAATTGGCAGTGTTGGATTTGCACCATACGTAGGACACACAAGCCCCATTATGTGGCTTTTCTTCAGTAAATGGCTTTTTTTCTAAATACTGTACCTTCCCATACAAGTTGATAGGGTGTAGTATGGTATGCCGGCGGCCGGGCTCCCGGTGACCAGCATACCGGCGCCGGGAGCCCGACTGCCGGCATATCGACAGCGTGGCGAGTGCAAAGAAGCCCGAGGGAGAATATCTGTCGGTATGCCGGGTGTCGGGATTCCGGCACCGGTATACTGTGCGCTGGGATCCTGACATTCGGCATACTGAAGACCACCCAGTTGATAAATGCACCTTTACACCATTCTCAACCAGTGAACTCTGTAGCTACTTTAAAATGATAGTTAGCCCCTCTGTGCAGGATTATGACTTCCCATTCTGTACTTAGGGGTACATTTACTAAGCAGTGGTAAGAACGGAGAAGTGAGCCAGTGGAGAAATTTCCCATTAACCAATCAGCAGCTCTGTATCATTTTATAGTATGCCAATTATAGATGTTACTTCAGGGCTGATTGGTTGCTATGGGCACTTCTCCATTGGCTCACTTCTCCACTCTTATCACTGCTTAGTAAATGTACCCCTATGTCTGAGTTTTTTCATGTACAACCTTGTCTATACAATGCTTGTCTAGTATGATGCAACTTCCATTTGCTCACAATTGATCCAACATTGCTCACTGAAATATTCAAGCACTTGAATATTATTGGTTAGCCTTATCCTTTCTTGTGCATACTTATAACTTTACCTTTTAGTTTCTATTCATGCTCTTTTGTCTTCCTTTTCCCAGCTTTCCTTCATAATGACAGTATGGCCAATATTATTTGAATTAATGAGTCTTTTATAGGTAAAAGCTGACCTTTTCATGATCCACAAGCTGAAACTAATTGAAAGCCAATTTATAGCACAATATCTTTCATCTGTGTAAATTATGCAAGGATGCAAGCAGCATTTTTTAATACTGTATATCCAGACCAATAATGATTTATGACTTTGAAAATATACCATAAAAACGTATTGGTTCACAATAAAAATACTGTCTGGAACAATTTATGTAAGTGACGTTAGTAATACAGACAAATTTGTTGACTTTATAGGATGTTGAATTCTTTTACAAACCACAGTATATGTATATTTATACATATACAATTTATTAATTCAAAATTGTTCATCATAATCTCTGACATCATGGAATTGAAATGGATTTTATTATGGATTTTTTGCAACTGATCAACATGTAATTTTTTAATACATCCAGAGCAAGACACGAGCAGCAACAATGTTTGTAAACTGTCTTAGACCTAACAGATGTTTTCTGGATAAACTGGGCCATATTCCACCTCTACACTTCTAAGTGGGTTATTCAATTGTTGTCCCAACTGGATTTGAATTCCACGGGCATCCACATTTTTGCTTGCTGCCTCCTGAGGTGGTGGGCAGCAATGTGCAAATTGTTTATGGTTTGGGCACTCTAACTAGTGTTTTAGTTGGGGTTAACCGATTTTTAAGACTAAGGGTTAAATTCAATTACAGTCGGATCCTCTAAGATGGAGAGGAACTGACACTTGAGTATTCAAGAGTGGGCCCTTTCCACCCATTTCCCTTCCCATACCGACCATTCATTGACAACTTTTATGAATTGTCAAATTCATAAAAGTTGTCAAATACAGTAAGTCAAAAAGAAACCAAGATGGGTGGCTCTATGGGTAGAAATAACTGCATGTGCAGTCACTTGCTGTAGGAAACATTTCATTTAGACATCAGATTACTGGGTCAATTACATATTAAAGAATTTTGTAATTAATTGTTTTCCAATTAATTTGTCAACGTTAGTTCATATGAGTGTAATGGTTCCTGATCAGGCATTGGATTATGGTAAAATAAAATTTTTTAATGCACAGTAGAAAGTTCCCATGTGTTTTATACAATCCAGGGGGCAATGTTTTGTAAATCTGTCACTGTATAATGTTGTAATTTTTTGGGGGCTATTTCTTGCATGCTTATTGTTGTAGAGATAAATATACTGTGATTTCTTTCCTTACAATTCATAACATGTTTTAGCAAAATCTAGATATATGAGCACATGAATTTTCCTGGAAAAATCAGTATGTATGGACACAAAAATAGATAATGCAACTGACTGATTGAAATGATTCATATGTCTAGTGTGTATGGCTGTGATAACTTCACTGTTTCGGGGCAATTTTCTGCAATTACTCACTGAGTGATCTCTATTTAAATGTTAATCTCAGTTTTTTTTGTTTGTTTTTTTAGAAAAAACAGACTGAAGGTCTAAAATAGTCTAAATGGAACCCTTACTGGTTTATATGACCAAGTCTCAGATTTCTAAAGAGAATCAGCTAATTTGATTATAATTACTTTCATCTACCAGCATCCAAAAAGAACATAAATACTTTGTGCCTCTTTTGTTTATTTTTAACACTAAAACATTTTTAAACTAACATAGCAATTTGTTATACTCAATGAGAAGCTTCACAATGAAAAAAAAAAGAATAAGCATAATATTCTTAAAAGCATGGTAAATATAATGTTGCAGTCTCTGAGGAGGAAAATAAAGGACGCCACCACACTAAATTACTGTATACTGTGTTTATATGAAACATAAATAGGAAGCACTTTGCTTGCAACAATATTTCATAAAATAGCTCAGATTGCTTTTGAAAGTAAAGTCAGCTGTACTGCATAACATATATTACAACTTTAACGGAAATCATAAGACTATGAGCTACTTTATTTGTGGATACAAAATATACAGTATTTATATAGAATACCTGAGCAGTGAATGAACATCAATCTTTCATATAATGCACCTTAGAACAAACTCACAATTAATAACATAATACAGAAAATATTAATAAAAATAATATCGATAGAAAGTTTACTTGTAACATGATCTACTTGTCATTCTGTAGTTTTATATAAAACTAAAAGTGCATCCATGTGGGTTAAAAATTATAAATATAAAAAGCTGCGCCATCTGTAGGCCACATGGTGCACTGCACTGATGGCCTGAATAAAGGGAACTCTTTAATATTTGTGTTACTTGCATGTAGTACGTAATATGCCCATACTATGACATAAACGTTATTGCCCACTCTTATCGCAGTTATGGTCATCAATGTGGAACTGTCGTAAGATATATATAAATATGGCAAAAAACGGAGGTGTTTGTATTATAGTAGCAGAGCAATTCTATGATATAATCAATCTGTTCGGTTCACTTCTCATTTCATTCTATTGTGCACTCTTCAGACTGACATCTTCTTTGAGTTCTTTTATTTTATTGGTACATAGATTGTAACTAGAACCGTGTCTCTTGTGTAATTCTGCATCAGAAATTACTTTATAGTTGTGTAAACTAAGAAGAAGGCGAAACCCTAAAATCTGGTAGATCATTATTGGAGCTTGCTCTGGGGGTGGGGGTGTTACTGTTGTTGTGCACTCTATGTAACTGTAGTTGTTCTTCCATTCTCCATCCAGATCACCGAGTAGTTTGGTATTGCAGTCTATGGTGGTGATTGTGCTGGTGCCAGGACTAAAACGGATTAACACGTGATAAGAGCAGCCTGATAAATGGGACCTGAGAGCACTGGGACCAAGGGAAAAACACAAAGCAGACAAGAGAAAGGCTGGGAGCCCTGCGTGTTGCAACTGAAGAAGATACAAAGTAAAAGGAGCAGAACAGACAGAGATAAGGGTAAAACGCCATACATGAGATAAGGACAACGCAACATGCAAGATTGGAGGCTGTCGGGGATCATAAGTACAAAGACATTAACTGTCATTGACATTCTCGTTCTCTGTGTCAGTAGCTGAAAATGAATGCTAGTCGGTGCCAAAGCAGATCACGTCTGTATTTCTGACTTGGACTAAGCAGGCTAAAGCAAGATCTACACCAGCGATATATGAAGTGGATAAAGACGCCTCCTTCTCGTTTCACCATTCCTGCTGACATCTCCTGCCTTCTCCCGTGGAGGTGCGAGGCGCTGTAGAATCGTGGGTGATCTGCACAGACTGTGTGTGTGTTCCCGTGTGTCAATCACTTTGTGCTGCGTGTGTCCGGGGCACTGTGCTGTGCTAGTGGCGCTTACCTCCCGTGCTCCCTCCTGGGGGCAGCAGTTCAGCACCAGGCTCAGAGGACAGCGCACATCTCAGCCCGGGCTACAGGACAAGTTCATCAGAGACCTGTTTTACTGTACATCATATTATAGTGCATATCGCAGGGCGGCTGCAGGAACCTACTGTATGTGAGGAAAACAGAAGATTATAAGCAGAGAGAGAGGATCCATAACAGCCGGTGGCATGCAAAGAGGGGTAAGAATTGTCTTATTCGTGCATGAAACACTGACTTGGATTCACAACATGCATAACCACTGTTTATTTATTTCGTTACTATTTTGTTTGTTGCATTATTTCAGAGAATGCAAAGTTTTAAAACAGAACATTTTACACAGAAATGCTAATTAGCTAGATGAAAAACAACCACAACGCAGCCAGCAGCTAAGCTCGATGAAAATTAGTCCATTAATATTAAAGAAACTCTGTGTTGTACATTACTTGTATCTTGGAATGATAAGGCATCCTACAACTGTGTGCTTTTTTTTTTACTTAAAATATATAATTTAAAGGGAATGAAACATGCAGATGATTCTATGCAAGAACTGATCAAAGAATCGATCACAGACTGTTATGTAATTATTGAATCCTTGAATAAATCTGTATATACAAGATAATATACAGTATATACATATATAGACAAGATTCCTAAAATTAGAATTCGTTTTTTCCCCCTTAACATCTGCAACATAATATCAACTTATTCATGTAGTGTTATATATTTGTATTATTTTTCCTGCTTTATAATATTCTCTGGGGAATACATAATCTTGACTCAATAGGAAGCTCTTTTATAGCGAAAGCAATTGTAGCAGCTATTCCAGGTTAGTCACAATATTATGCATGATATATAATGCATGATAAAAAGATCCAAGGACACCACAACAACATGGATTCTGGTTTAAAAAAATATGCTTGACAATACATTGCTCTTAACTCTGACAATGAGCATAATGATATTATTATTATTATTATTATTATTATTATTATTTATTTTTATTAACTACAGTACTGTTAATTATTTTATGCTTATTACTCATAAGATTGTGATGAGCAACTCAGAGTAATCACATTACACATTCACTAGAGTTTGGCGTGTTTTCCTCCTGCCAGATTGAAATATTGTAGGTTTAGCTGAAATGTCTTGGTTGGGCATCTGTTGGTAACTGGTGACTGAGAGGTTTCAGAAAGGATTCTGTTGCCCCTACTGTGAAGTCTGGAGAGTTCATCATCTTCACACCTCCCTTAACTGAAAACTGTATAGAATAAAACTGTTGGATATAAACGTTCTGATTACAGATGTATGGTAAATTTGTGAATGAAGAACAACCAGAACATTAAGACCATAGGATGAGAACAGTTATATTGTTACCCATGGTTATATGAAATGTCCCCTAATATTATATAGGAATTGGTGGGTATTGTCATCTATAGTATTATAAAACAAACTTAATGTCATGATCTCATTTGTATGCTGCGCTTTATAGGATTGATACCTGCTATAATGTGTCCTGTGAAATATAATACCCATGCAGCCATTATCTAATGAGGTTACTGTTATGAGCAGATGCAAACTTCTGATTTATTATAGATAACAATATTAATGTTACACATGCAATCAAATTCAATATATATTACAGTATGTTGCACATAACTTTTCTGGGTAGCATTGGCTGCTGTTTGCATATACACTATTTTTAATAACTGCACTGCCTTTTGTTGTTATTCTAAATATATATACATAAATATGATAAATAGCTAGTGAATTAAGTTACAGTATTACTTAACTGAGTAAATAAGCAATGAAAGGTCTATACTGAAAGGGCACATCTAAAACTTTATGAATAATTTGAGTTCAAATATAAATATATATTCTTCAGGTATCATGGTTTCCCTAGTGGCTTTATCTGTGCTTTTATGGTTGTGCAACAGCTACTTAGAATATGATTGCTAACTGCAAGGTGATATTTACTGGGCGGTAATAGGCAAATTGGTAATATAGTAAGATTCATAATGATACCCTTGGAAATCATTGGCAGTATTTCATACAAAACACTAGAATAACAATAATGTTTAGGTTTTTTTTTAGATATGGTATGAGTCTTACATTATCATAATGCTTGCTAATGTGTACATATATAGTGAATGATGTAATTCTAGGAAGATACGCTGTATGTTTATAAATATTCCACCAATAATACATGGCCATATTTTCTTAATACTGTAGACCACACTTAATATGATGCATACTGTATGGTGAAAAATTGTAGAGTAATTACAATTGTTGCTACAGATTCTGCACTGTGTACATATTGTGTTAATGCTGCCCTAAGATACTGGAGGTAATAGTAGCCATTTTCATTTAATACTACCTTTAAATGGAATGTATTAAAAGGTAAAATTTGTATACATTATTGTTGATTTATCTATTTGGTAATAATAAAGTGACATTGATATAGCACACAGTACTATTTAATGTATGTCTGAAGTTAAAATGTTTGTAATGTTAGTGCCCACTAGTAGCCCTCTATTTGTAAACAAGAATTGTAAGTATAGCACAAAGGCTACTTTCTTGTAGATCTCAGAAAGAACATGCTTACTCTTTATTGATGACTATTGCGGATATATAGTTAGGCATGCAGCTTGACATATATCCTCAAACAAACACGTGGCATTGGTGTAACTTTATTGATTTTAATGTGTTTTTCTTTAATGGATACTACATAATAATTGTATTACTTAACAGTGCCATATGGTCAAAACAGTGTTGCATTAGTTTGTAAGCTTGGCTATTACAAATGATGAGTCTCTATGTTAACATACTATTGAATAAGGATAATTACTATGACGCACCATATTATTTTACAAGAGCTATACAAGAAAAAGTATAAGTGATAGAAGCCAATAGTGCTATACCATATTGTTCTGTAATATTTAGGTGTTACAGTGATTAAAAATCCTACCTTACAGCACTCGGACCAGGGGGTCAATTCTGACCAGGGTTCTATCTGTGTGGAGTTTATATTTATCTGTGTTTATGTAGAATTGGATCAAGTGGTCTGGTAGTTCAAAAAACATACATGTAGGTCACTGATTTCTGATAGAATTTACACTGAGGAGTATTTGTGTGGTAGAGAATACAGACTGTAAGCTACAATGGGGCTGGGATTTGTGATTGGTTAAACATTCTCTGTAAAGTGCTGCGTAATATGTTGGTGCTATGTAAATGAAGTGTCATTATAACATAAATCTGCAATATGTTCATGTTTAACAGTAAGGTTCTCCATATTTTAAGTGATTCATTTCTTACCTTTTGCAATACAGAAAAAGGTTTTGTAAAAAAAAAAATGCATAAACTACATACATAGGAGGCACAGCATAGTAAATATAAAATAAGTGCCTCTGACTTTTACTCCACTTCATCATGTGGGGTCTGCAGATTCTATATAGGGGGAAAGAATAGGCTGAACATGTTTACCTCTTCCCATACCAGTTGTTTTATTACACTAACTACTGTACTAAGATTCCTAAGATAACTAATACGATTTTGGGTTAAATTCACAATGTGGGTTCCATCCGATTCCAAACCAGCAGTTAGTTAAGAGTTAAGAGAATAAACTGTAGAAAAGGATAAAACAATATGTAGATATAATCACCAGCAAATGAAATTTACAGGGGATGTTCTCAGGTACAGGTACCATAACTTTTGAGCATATGTCAAAGCATATGTCAAGGCAAATACTAAACATTATAGTGAAAGTAGTATTATTAAGTGGATAACATAGTGTAGAAGAATGAGTGCATTGCAATGTATTATTATTAAATGGATATACATAGCTGTAAGTGAACAAACACTATGTATTTATTAGAAAGCCAACACATTTCATATACAACCTATTTAAAATAAATAAAAATATCAAGCACTGTGAAAGGTTAAACATATGAGGAGATCCGTGTCAGTTTAGTAGGCTCAAATGAAAAGACATTTTTCAAATTAGTCTAATCAATTTCCCATGTTTCTGATGAAATGTTCACTCCTTTGTCAACAGAAGCTTAGAATTTCATTACTTCTCTTATTTATACTTCTCTATGATCCCCATTATTATTATTAATCTAGAAACAAATTTCTAATGTAGTGGTTGGGAAATGTACTTGTGCTTTTCTAAGCCAGTCTGGTTACAAAATATAGAGAGTGGCTATCTGTTCCCCCCGTACCTGTTGTAGAAGCGAGCGTTATTGTAACTTACAGTACCAGGGCACTGGCTGATGTGATTAGAACTACTTGCTTCATTGTGTGTTTTGCCTAAATTACTTTAATGTATCCTCACTGGCAAATGCAGGGTCTGATGTTTTAAATAAAAGTCGAGGAGGACGGCATGAGTAGTTCAGAGCATTTAGTGAGTTTTCAAATAACCATTCTACTATATCAACAAGGCGAACACTATTATACTGTGCCTCACTGAAAGATTCCAGGGGTCTGTTTTAGTTACTTCTAAAACATTTGTGTAGTCAGTGATTTTGCCACATAATGGATTGAACTTGGACGTAGCAAAATGTTTTTCAAGAAGTCTTGGAGAAATGGATGCAAAACTGGTACTCTGCAGTATTATATATGTCCTTAGTGAATCTGTTGAATCAATTTCTATACAACCTATGCACTACAGTATATCCAAGAAGAACAGAAATAGATAAAAGAGTGAATTAGGTTGGACACAATTCTGAAACTGAACTTTTGTATCTCGTGTATTGTGTAGCTTTCTATTGTAACATTGACCTGTCTTGTGCATTTGCCTAAATTAATAGACTCAACACAGCACTTCCTGAGAATTCACATTAACCCCTGTCCTATTGGCCAATACAAACACGCTAACACGCTTGGATCCTATTTGTTAGAATTCACCTTCCAGGTTATTTTTTGAAGGGACAACAGAGAGCCAGGAGCAAACGCATGCAAACAAAGGGAAAACATATAGTGTTAATCAGTGACATCCCTAAGCGCTTAGTGTTAGCAACCCTGGTCTATTCTCACCTGTACAACATAAAAACAATTCTGAAAAGTCTTATTGAATGGTATAATTGCAGTAATTGTTGAGTGATCACTAAAAGAAAACCATCCCATTATAACATAGTTTGCTATCTAGATGTACAAGTCTTTTTTTAAATTTTTATTATTATCATTATCATTATTATTATTAACAATAATAATAATAATAATAATAATAATAATAACAACAATAAATACATTGAATATAAAATAGTAGTTAACACTAGTTAAACATGACATTTGTTTGATGAAATATTATCTGACCACCTTAATGCTGCGTATTGTTAGGAAGCACCAGTAATGCAGTCCCTGTGGATAGTGCCATGACAATGCCTACAGGAAGTCTGCAAAATACGCCTAGTGGATGTGAGTTATTATCTGGCTATTAGAAGGAATGGAATAATGAGCGTGACATGAATATTTAATTCACAATGATTTTAGATGTACTTGTGTTGTTCAATTGTGTCCTGTTGTTTGCAAGTGAGCTGTGAATATTTCAAGCTAGTTAGAATTTGCAAATGTTCTTGCAAGCTTTGAAATCATACAAAAAATATATTACAATTACCAGCAAAACAAACACACACATATATACATACTGCATATGATAATATTGGGCCACTTTATTTAGCACTTGATAGCAGTACTTGATACATGTTATATTCGTGAATATTAAACAACTTTCCACCACTATAAAAAACAAGAGTGCTGTTATATTTATATAACAAATACATTTATTTTCACATTTTTGTGAAGTATTAGTATTTTTTTTTTGTGTGTTACAGCTATACCTAGTGAAAGATCTTACTATTATGTCCTTGCCCTAAATAGAGCCTTGCGGTTGCTATACGAGTAGGTGGGGCTGATGCAGTACAAAGTGGAGAGCTGCCCACATGCTTCAGGTTGCCCTACACACTGCAGGATGGGTGCCTTGAACGTCCTTTGGAGGCTCCAGGCAGCACTAAAGCAGAGCTACTATCCATAGTGTGCCAATCCAGACACCTTACTAGCCAGATGCAGTGCAAGGGGAAGCAACTGTGCCGCCCCTGGTGTCCAGCACCCTTAGCAGTGGCATCACTCACACACCCCTCTCTACAACCCTGCCCCCTGGTATGCCACAGATAAGCCCCTATATCGATTTGTTACTGTACCCTCAAAAGTTTAGAGCTATAGTATATTATACTGCAGCTTTAGTGTATATATGTTAGACTGAAACATCTGTTAGCTGCTTGTATTCAAGTTACACAATCACCTAGCAGACATATGAAAAATAGAATAGACTATATGTCCATTTACTACTTACAGTGGGTTTGAGCAGTAAAGTTACATATATGTCCTCGTACAATAATTCTGCAGTCAGGCCAGGTCCTGCAAGGTTCTGCTAGCTTTGGGAGTCTTTCTATTACATATTATTTGCCAAAAAAATGCTTCTTAATTGTAATATGATGTGACAAGTGAGCAACAGGAGACTGTGCTGATTAAACTGATATTAACTTTTATACTTGTGTGCAACCGAGTCAGTGACCATGGATTTTTTCAGACCAAGTTCCATTGTGCTTTGTATACAGATTCAGATGCACACATGTATTGAAGTTTTGCATATGAAATAAATCAATCTCCTTGTGCGTCCTAGGCACATAGCATTACGACTAATATGCATTTTTGGCAAAAAAGATGCCTGACGCTAGCAGGGTTGCGCGGGACCTGGAGGCTCACTAACGACAAACATTTTGTGGTGCATGGTGTATTCAGTATACAGTATATATATGATTAGGGCATATTTGTAGCATTAGACACTCTACATGTATGTGTACAAAGGACTTGATTCAGAGTTGTAGGTACAGAATCTGTGCTGCACATGTGCCAATCTTGGTCATGATTGTCATGCTACAGTCATTTGGGGGGCTGTTTTGTAGGCATGCCGAAGCAAGGCTCTGCATCTTCCGATATGGATTTCCTCACCCCAGCAATGGAGCTCCATTTATTTAAATAGTTACAGTTTAAGTTATAATATAATCAGAGTCGTAACTAGACTTTTTGGTGCCCTGTGCCAGAGAGAGTATTGCCCCCACCCCCATTTTTTCAATAGGTACATAAGGCGCTTGCCTTGCGGGGAAGGGGCATGACATATCCACACACATTTATAGAACAATGCAAGAAAATGGAATTGGACGCTCTTTATACCACATTCATGCACTCAATCTGAGAGCTTGCCGCCATTCAACCATAATATCCCTCATTAATTAACAGATTTCAATATACTGCTACACCCAGGACTCAAACCCGCAACCTGCTGCATCCCAGCCAAACAGCCCACCCTCCAAACCACTTGACCCTGCATTAAAACTATGAGATTTATAACTATATGAAGCTACCAGTAGCCAGTAAAAAGAATAGCCAGCACCATAATCAAGACGATCCATGCAGTGTGCAGCCACACATCCAATCCCTTGCAGCCACAGACTACATAAATCTGACCAGTCACAATGCTAATCACCCATTCCCAAAGTACAAGGTAAGCTTATATATACAGTATATACACTGCTCAAAAAAATAAAGGAAACACTTAACACAATGTTACTCCAAGTCAATCACACTTCTGTGAAATCAAACTGTCCACTTAGGAAGCAACACTGATTGACAATAAATTTAACATGCTGTTGTGCAAATGGAATAGACAACAGGTGGAAATTATAGGCAATTAGCAAGACACCCCCAATAAAGGAGTTGTTCTGCAGGTGGTGACCGCAGACCACTTCACAGCGCCTATGCTTTCTGGCTGATGTTTTGGTCACTTTTGAAAGCTGGCGGTGCTTTCACTCTAGTGGTAGCATGAGACGGAGTCTACAACCCACACAAGTGGCTCAGGTAGTGTAGCTCATCCAGGATGGCACATAAATGCAAGCTTTGGCGAGAAGGTTTGCTGTGTCTGTCAGCGTAGTGTCCAGAGCATGTAGGCACTACCAGGAGACAGGCCAGTACATCAGTAGATGTGGAGGAGGCCGTAGGAGGGCAACAACCCAGCAGCAGGACCGCTGCCTCCGCCTTTGTGCAAGGAGGAACAGGAGGTGAACTGCCAGAGCCCTGCAAAATGACCTCCAGCAAGCCACAAATGTGCATGTGTCTACTCAAATGATCAGAAACAGACTCCATGAGGGTGGTATGAGGACCCGACGTCCACAGGTGGGGGTTGTGCTTACAGCCCAACACCATGCAGGACGTATTGGCATTTGCCAGAGAACACCAAGATTGGTAAATTCGCCACTGGCGCCCTGTGCTCTTCACAGATGAAAGCAGGTTCTCACTGAGCATATTTGACAGACGTGACAGAGCCTGGAGACGCCAAGGAGAACATTCTGCTGCCTGCAACATCCTCCAGCATGACCGGTTTGGCAGTGGGTCAGTAATGGTGTGGGGTGGCATTTCTTTGGGGGGGCCGCACAGCCTTCCATGTTCTCGCCAGAGGTAGCCTGACTGCCATTAGGTACCGAGATGCAATCCTCAGACCCCTTGTGAGACCATATGCTGGTGCGGTTGGCCCTTGGTTCCTCCTAATGCAAGACAATGCTAGACCTCATGTGGTTGGAGTGTGTCAGCAGTTCCTGCAAGACGAAGGCATTGATGCTATGGACCGGCCCGCCCATTCCCCAGACCTGAATCCAATTGAGCACATCTGGGACATCATGTCTCGCGCCATCCACCAACGCCACGTTGCACCACAGACTGTCCAGGAGTTGGCAGATGCTTTAGTCCAGGTCTGGGAGGAGATCCCTCAGGAGAACATCCGCCACCTCATCAAGAGCATGCCCAGGCGTTGTAGGGAGGTCATACAGGCACGTGGAGGCCACACACACTACTGAGCCTCATTTTGACTTGTTTTAAGGACATTACATCAAAGTTGGATCAGCCTGTAGTGTGTTTTTCCACTTTAATTTTGAGTGTGACTCCAAATCCAGACCTCCATGGGTTAATAAATTTGATTTCCATTGATAGTTTTTGTGTGATTTTGTTGTCAGCACATTCAACTATGTAAAGAACAAAGTATTTAATAAGAATATTTCATTAATTCAGATCTAGGATGTGTTATTTTAGTGTTCCCTTTATTTTTTTGAGCAGTATATATATTTCAAGGGGCTTTTTTTGTTTACTCATTCAGTATCCCCAATAGCTAGTACGTTGACTTTGATATAATTGATATAACTTTTTTGTGCCTTATGTTGGTAACAAAGCTCCTTCTGAATCTGTTTAGACATAAAGGTAACTGAAACTTTTTTGCCCTCACACATTGCTCGTGTTGCTGTGGGGTCTACCAGAACGTCCTTTATTATGATTAACTATGGACCCTGTGTATATACTTATCTTCATGGGCTGCAAACTCTATACTTGAATTTCACACACTCCCCCTCCCCACTGCACTCCCACTGTCTGGTATCTGTTACTCATTCATTTCAGCAGATCTTGAAAAATGGCCTGAAAAATACTATTATTTATTAAACTGGATAGATACATACACAAGTCTAGTTTTTATTTTCCTTTCTTATATCTGAAGCGTAAATATGAAAAGACTGAGTTTTAACAAAAGCACCAGAATTTTCTTTAATGCATGGCAGGGTGTGAAGCAGCTTATAAATGTCAGAGAATGTCACTGTGCAGTCAGAGAAGATATACACACAACTCCCTACGTTTCTGCGAATCTTACACAGTGCGATAGGCAGAAAATTGTAAATTATGAAAGCTTTTGAGGTTGAAGTGACCTTAGGACTGACATAACTGGAATTTTATTTTGAATTCAAACTTTGCTGTATTTGTTGCATGGGAACAACTAGTGCATTGGACATTTATGCTTCAGTTACCATGTGATTACCATGTGATGAACATGACAGTTTCGTCCACAAATAAATAATAATACAGATAAGCGTGTATGTTGCTATACAACCATGAAACGTCAAAATAAAAATTCAACAATGATTATCAAATAATTATATTAAAAGTTGGGGATTAGAATTTAAGGATAACTACACTGAAAACTTAAGATTCAGTATGAGTGAAAGTTCAGTATGGTAAATAGTTTATAATATTGTACATGTATTTTATCTGTGGTCCCCTATTTTTCCGGACCTCTGATCATTGTTGCTGAATGGAATGGCCACAGAGGAGGGGCTATAATGATAACACTTCCTTTTTGAATAACGCAACAGGTAGAACATGCACGAAGAGCATTGGTAGACTCCATATTGGGAGATGTACTAGGGAGCTGATGCAGAATTGAATGCTTGTTGGCAGTAATTTTTCCTGCATTATATAAATGGAATGAAATGCATATCTTCACTCATATGCAGAGTTGTACAGTATGCATCTTTGTAAGGGCACAGCACCTATATTTTCTCTTGGTTGGACTAGCACTCTCCTTGGTTCTAAAGATAATTCTGAAAACCGGTTGTATTTACACTTCCAGACAACTCTGCATGCACCTTGACAAAGGGGTGGCTTAGCCCCGAAATGTTGGTATTTGCATGGTGACTTGTTGAAATACACTTTACCACATGTTAAGCCTCCGAGTGCCGCAGTACTTTTTTTTCGTCCTATATATATATATATATTTCCATCTCTCTCTGTATATATCTATCTCTTTATCTATGTATAGTGTATACATCCAGTGGAGACACACGCAGGGGATGGATGTGTGGGTGGAGGTTGAGGGGGGGCCCCAGAGATATCCATGTACCGGGCCCCAGGATTTCTGTTGCATGTCCTGCATACAATCCTGCATAGCCAGTGCTAGCATAGACTTGGTTACAGAGTATATTGCTGGAAAAATATGCAGGATACGCTCAGCAAATGGATGTATGCTCAACTCTGCATCATTTCCTAGGTTAGTCATTTTCTGTATTATTATTTCATTTAATCAGTTTTCTTCAAAGATAAAATTGAAAGTAGCCCTTAACATTTACATACATACTGAAAACAGCCCAGCAATAAATTACCAGCTAAAGTGTACTTTAAACCATAAGGAAGAAGCTTAAGGACCAAGTCATATCGTTGGGCTTTTCTACACACCTGATTGAATATTTTGGAATTAATTACATTGAAATCATACTTACTTACTCTCCCGGATTCTGCGGGAGACACCCGGTTTCTCGTGTAGTTCCCCACAGCCCCAGAAGAGTGGGCACCGCTCCCGCATTCTGCCCACTTCCTAGTGAAGTGAGCACAATGGGGATAATAATACGGTGAAATCGCGGACCTGGCAGAGGGGGTGGATCCTAATGATGCAATTATATGCTAATTATGTCATTTAAGCTCCACCTCCGATGCAAATATCACCAAATCCCAGACTTTTCCCTGTGTGTGGGTGGGGCCTAATGAAGCCATTAGCTCAGACCCGCCCTCAGCACCGTCCACCTGCTTCTCCTCTCCGGGCCATCTCCAGGAGAGAGGAGATTAAAGTAGTCGGCAAGTATGATTTAAATGTAAATGCAAAGTAGAATGAACATACTGTAATTCTAATATTACTTATTAGGCATGAAATCCATTAGAAAACCTAGGTTAAAAATAATTATGTAAAATAAAGTAACATAAGTATTATTTGTGATTTTTATTAGTGGACTATTTTATTTTGGATTTAAGCAGACATGGGTTTTAGAAATCAAACAGCTTGTACCCTTTGGCTGCCCTTCAGATGTAATACTAGGCTTCTGACTTCCAGAAAATCCAGATGTTATAAGAGCAGTGGAAAACAAGGACAAGCATACTAAAGCAGTTTTAAGGTTGTCTTCTTCACCACATAAACCTTCCAATGAGATTATATAATTTAGATCAGTTTACAAGAAGAGGATATTATGATGCATTTTGTGCTTTGTGATGCTACTGTGTGAAGAGAATTCAGTGCTTATATTTAGCAAACACATAAGATTGGTTTAGACACTAGATATGATCATTTTTCTGATGTTTAGTAGCTAAGTGCTAACTGAGCCGTTCAAGCTATAAGGCTGTTTGGATTAGTCATTTATTATGTAATCCTGCATCTGCAATGCATTGCATATCCTCTGAAACCTATAAAGATGACCGCATTTCAGTTTTATTGCAGGACACATATGGCAAACTTATTCTTTCTGTGTGACACAATATTTTCTGTCTTTTCCAAATACTTCACACAAATATTTGGTCATTTTCTAATGATTGAGAATATTAAACATTTCAGTTTATGCAACTAAGCACATCAATGTACAATATTATATTATACAGTATATACTTTTTATGTGTATTTATGATGTCTGATAACATGCTGCAGCATCACAATAAGCGTAGGTAAGAAAAAAATAAGAAGTGATCGTCTGCCTAGACAAACTTATATTTTGCCTATCTGTCCATTTAAAAATAGGAAGTTATTATTTTCAGAATTGTGCCTTGTTTACATCAGCTAAATAAACCTCATTATAAGTATATTTAGATATGTATCAACACTTATTCATAACTGTTTTAAAAGGTCCATATTTTAAAGGTCAGAAGGTCCTCAGGTAAAAGGTACACAGTGCTTAAGGTCGACATGACAATGTTCAACACACATATGGTCAACACAAGTTTTTTGTGGGATTTTCACATATTTTTCAACTTTTGCTTGATTTACCTTCCATGTGGTCTATGATTGTGTTGAGCGCAACACTAGCAGAGCAAGGCAACTTGCCCAAAGCATGGTGAGCGAAGCGAGCCTTAAGGGTATATGTTTGCAATAATTTTGGTCACGCATGATGAAACATAGTAAAAAAGACACCCACAAAACGTGTCAAACTTTTTTGTGTCAACCATTTCCATGTCAACCTTTTTACCCTGTCAACCTTTTCTACTGTCTACCTTTTCTATGTTGACCTAATGGCCCTGTCGACCTAATGCCTGTGGACAATATGAGGTCAACCTAATGACTGTCTAATTACTGTAGATCTTCTATACCACACCCAGCGGGGAAGATGTATTAACCTGGAGAAGGCATAAGGAAGTGATAAACCAGTTATAAATGCAAGGTGATAAACGCACCAGCCAATCAGCTCCAATATGCAAATTGACAGGAGCTGACTGGCGGGTGGGTTTATCACCTTGCACTTATCACTGGTTTATCACTTCCTTATGCCTTCTCCAGGTTAATACATCTGACCCTGTACAGTGTGGAGACATTAACTTCAATGAAACAGTATGAATAAGGAAAAAATATCAGTAGGAAATAATGCATGTTAAGGAAATCTGGTCAAACATTTTTCTATAGCTCAACCCATCTCCCCACAATAAACAGTGCTAATTTGTTCCAATGTGCTAGACAATGTGCTAGATCCCAGGGTTTCTACACCAAGGCAAATATAAAGTCACTTTTATTGACACATTGGCTAGGAGAAATGACCATTACCAGCACTTCTGAATTTCGAGGGAAATGTGGGTATTCTGCTTTCCACCATTTAGCTGGAGACTGGAGTGGATATTAAGCCTTATTCAGCTTGGTCTGCTAATGCGATGCAATTGCATCAGGCCGGTTATAACTGCTGTACGCACACACAGGTTCTGATCACTTATTTAGCAATGCAATTGGAGTTGAATTGCAATTGCATCACTGGCAGCCATTAGCATGCTGGGCGGCCTTGCCCTGTGCTTGGCAGCCCCAAGCATGCAATTGCGTGTCGTTGCAGTTTTGCTAAAATCGCTGAAGCTGAATAAGGGCCTTTGTGTTTTAGATAATACAGTACAGTACTGATTGAACATACTTTATTAATAATTCAGAAGACATACAGTATTTTAATCTTCACAGTGGCCTCTTTTATTTTTATTTCCATATCCTGGACTCCAACATTTTGTTCCACACCTGTTCATAACATTAATGACAGGGGCATTAAATGATGTATGTCAATAATGTTGGATAATCTATTGATCTCATATACTGTAAATAGCAAAAAAAAAGTTTTTTGGTGATTCAAATAAATGGAATTACTACAGGTTCAGTCTCCCTTATCCGATATCTGAAATATTCCAAAATCCAACATTTTTTTTTTTTTACAGCAGTTGAGATAGTTACATCTTTGCTTTCTGATAGTAATATTGGTACACAAACTTTTTCATACACAACATTATTTAAAATATTGTATAAAATTACCTTCAGACTAAGGCCGATATCCAATTACCCACAGTAATTTAAAATCCTGATAAACAGGCCTTAGAGCCCTGTATTTTGTAAAAACATATAGGTTCTGGAATTTATCCTCCATCCCATATGCTTTTGGCCAAAAAATAGAAAATGCATCATCCAAAAAAAAAAGGGTAATAATTGTATATGAATTTTTTTTGCATCACTCGCTGTTTTTCACAGAGGAAAACTTTTTCAGAACTAATTAGATACCCTCCATATGTGTATAAATATGATAAAATACAGAAAAATCCAACATATTTTTGGTCCCAAGCATTTTGGATTAAGTTTTATATATAGACTCCAAAAACCCTTTGGTAACTCACTGGTTCTTCCAGTGGTTCTCTAGGACAGCTGACAGTAAAAATGTTTAGGATATGCAGGCCAAATATTATTTACTTTGTTGCATAGTTTTTCTAGGAATGCAGAAATGTCACTGAAGACTCAGATTATCATCTTGAATTGTAATAGGGATAGTTAATTCTTGAATCATAAATGATCATTATAGTGAAAGAATTCCTTTCATTAAGAAAAGATAACACAATGCATTTTAGGTTGTTTGTTCTTTGATACAGCCTAATCCACCTCCTACTCTTTCCTATTTATGTGTCAGACTACATTTAATTTTCATCATTTTTAGTGTTCCCAGCTCACTTTAGGGTTAAAAAAAAACTCAAGTCAAGAGCAAATTTACTTCTAATATTATGGGACTGACAGAAATGTGTATTTATAATGTTTTGAAATTATTACATTCAGGGAGCACAAAATGTCCAGGGGGTATGGGGTACAGTATCTTACTATAGGAGTAGATTGTGCTCTATTGCAGTTCCCATTGTATCATATCTAATTGGTAAGCATATGGCAGTGCATGGAAAGAGATGGGTGCTGGTTTGTTCGATTTTGGAGGTGCAATAGTTAGCAACTTAGTAGATGTAGAGTTAGGTGAATAGGTGCAGGGAACATAGGCTTTAAGGATACTTCAAAGTTTTATGCATTTCCTTGGTCCTAGGAGAAAGTAAGAATAGATTTGGTGCTTGCAGAATACAATAAACTATGTAGCAGTTTAGCAATCTGGGATATACTGTACACTTCTTTGTGGGTCTATAGGATTAGGAATGACTTTATGGATTTTACAGTAAATCCCAACTGGTTCCTTCTAAACCAGTCACACCTCCATCTTACAGTACAACAGATGCCAGTGATACGTGCTGCATTATATTTATATTTATCCTGCAGGCTAGCTCCTGTCTAAGATTGCAATCACAGCATTGCCTGAAAAACATGTTAATTAACAATATGCCTAAATATATCTAATTTAGTGGTGGCAACAAATGTGAAAAAGGTATATAATTTCCTACAGCATAAGTGACATATATTCAGTCTCACCTTTAAAATATATGTCCACATGAATAGAGATGTAGAAATCCCAGAAATTCTAATTATTTAATTTCACCAGAACTTAAATGCAGAATTTACAAATTGCTTAACGTTTTACAAAGTACAATTTAAACTAACCTCATGTACCAAGAAATGCATTCCAGCCAGTTCCTCCCATTGGCTGGTGTAAATACCTCCATCATGCACTTTAGTAGATAGAAATGAATGCACTGTCACCAACACAAATGTTTATTGTACCTCTGCTGTTATGTGCATTTTAAATAAATTCCAAAGTGTTCAAGTCAATGGGCCGGTTGCAATGCAATGTGAAACGGTTGGAGCTCCGAGTTTCCGTTTTTTAAAAGCAGAAATAATTTACAAGACAAAACCAGGTTGGTTTTGCCCTGTAAATGATTGCCACTTTAAAAAAAATGTACGAGTTCAGACAGAGTCTCTGAGTTTTGCCCATTTTGCACTGAATTACATCCAGCCCTATATATGAGGAGAGAAAAAAAAAAAAACAAATACTGTATGACAAAAAATAATAATCTTACAATACTTGTGATATTGAGTGGCTTTTCACAATCTTTTTTGAACATTTCTATCAAAATAGGCTTTTTTGGATTGTTAATAGATTTTCTCTCCGTAGAAGGGAGTTTTGATGCCAATTTGCTGAATTTCATTATTATGCTCATTATCATTGACATGAGGTTGTTGGGAACACGCTGACACATCTTTCTCTGACATATTTCCTTTTCTTGCTGTATGAATGATTGAAGAGTTTGTGTGTTTTTTGGCGATGCACAAGCATTGATTCCTTTTCAAAAAATGTTCCATTCTATTATAGCATTTTAAAAAATACATTGATTGATATCACAATGAATTGCCTGTGTATCTCTCAACTAGGTAAGTAATTGCACTATTGACAAGAACAGAAAATATCTGTGTTTTGTGCCACTGAGTATGTTGTAAGAATAACACTGGTTGATATCACAATAAGTTGTTTTGGTATGTGTACCCCTAAATAAGACATGAAATTAAAGTACAGCTTGTTTTTAAATGTTGACCTTGTTAATGCTCTTCAAAAGCAGCTGTTGATATCACAATGAATTGACTGTATATTTGTACACTTATATGTCTAACAGTTGCCTAATTGTGACCATCTAGTTAATGACAAGTACAGAAAATAATTCTGTTTGGAGCAGCAAATATGTTGTATTTAGGGTGTAAAATGCATTATAAAAGGCACGTTAAATTAGGCATTCAATGCTGTATTACTGTTGCAGTGCCTACAGAGCTGTAAAGTAGTCCGTTCTATCATATTCTTCACAATCGCAATCCATAGACATTTTCCTATTGTAAATCCAGAAATAATGAGTGTCAAAGGGGCTGTAAGTTCCTCTTATAAAGCTGTAGACGTGGTTTATGTTGAAGCTTGTTAATTAGTTTCCATGCACTGTACTTAACCTAATCTCCAGTGACCGTTATTTATTCACCAAATTTTGGGAAAATCATAAACAATACATACATCAATTTGTCAGCTGCAAAGCTCTGAAATGCCACTGTGAGCTTATGATCTCCAAAAAGAACCAGTGCAAGGTTTCTTCTTGGATGCCTAAACACATTGTTAAACAATACAGTAATAATACATTAACTAACAAAAGTGCACATGTGCATGCATCACCTGCCTTTTCTTGTTCACACATATGCAGTGGAATTGAATCTGCTGTATACATCATTTAAAAGAAAATATTACATAAATAAATTAAGCTTCCTGTTTCATCAGCACCAGCAATTTGACACAGTCTGTCACTCAGAAGATAGGGGTTTGGGACCCAGGGTTGACAGTGTCTAGGTTGACACATATTAGGTCAACACCTATTTGTCAACAGTGAGTAGTTCGACACAGGAAATAGGTTGTCACGGCCATTAGGTTAACATGAACAATGTTGACATGGAAAAAGGTTGACATGAGTTTTTTTGGTGTCGTTTTCTTTTGTAAAGTGACCAGGAAAACCCAATTACTGCACCATGTCCCCTTGTTAGGATATGGTGCACTCTGTACCTGTCTCCTTCTTTGTACCAGTCTATGGGTGCGGAGTGAGGAGAGTGTGAGACACAGAGAGACTGAGAGACAGAGTACTGGTGTACAAGGGAGTAGAGCTGAGACTAGGAGCAGATCTCAGCTACAAAGACTCACAGCATTTCCAGTGCATGCATCATCTTCTCTACAGTGGGAGTCAGACTGCATGGATGTGCAGTCCTCCATGCTTTACCACCACAGAAATCTCCTGATAAGTACCACTACCTAATGCTGGTACCTTGTGTGATATATGGGCTCCTGATTACAGCTATCAGTGTTACATCTGAGTCCCCTAAATAAACCTTCATTACCGTCTAAGTCACTAAGGGGCAGATGTATTAAGCCTGGAGAAGTGATAAAGCAGTGATAACTGCAAGGTGATAACGTACCAGCCAATCAGCTCCTAACTGTAAATTTACATATGGGAGCTGATTGGCTGGTGTGTTATCACCTTGCACTTATCACTGCTTTATCACTTCTCCAGGCTTAATACATCTGCCCCTAAGTGTGTGGACTGACGTCACTGCACCAGATAGCCCAGAACACTCTGCCAATACCCCTCGCATGGCTCACTTCACTCGCCATGCTTCGGGCAAGGTGCCTCGCTCCACTACCATTGCGCTAGGCACAGGTTACTGTTCCCAATTGAAGTCCACATGGATCGTAAAGTATGAAAAAGTAAAAAAATTGGGAAAAATGCATGTCGACCCTTATCCATGTTGATCTTGTTCATGTCGACATAATTACTGTGTCAGCCTATTCCTGGCATCGACGTAGACCAACAGGCATCGACCTAAGGTGTGTCGACCTAACCGCTGTTGACTCAGAGTCCGGATACCGAAGATAGTATGGTGGAGGGGATTAAAAAACGACTAATCTGTGATAACTGATTCTTCCTACTGAAGACCTGTAAAGGGAAAAATAATTAACACTGTAACATACATTTTCAATTCCATTCCATTGGAGGACATACTTGGCATTACCAAATTAGTAGGGACAAGAATTTGTTTGTTAAGGGGTGCTGCTTCTCTGACCCAAGTCCATGCATGAAGTCACACAGTCAATGCTCTTAAAGCACCTTTGAATAAACCATGAAGAGAAACAAGTCCCTGGACACTGAAAATGTTGAAAGAAACTTACAGTATCGCCTCTTTCACAGTAATCAGAGACATCAAGCTCAAACTCTGTGCTAATATGTCACAGAACCTGGATGTATGTGCAGAGCAATTTAAGGACCAAGTGAGTCATATTGAATAAATAATCCTACCACTATTTTAAAAATTGACAGCAGATAAGCAGTCATCATTATTCCAATAATCATCTTTACAGTGCTTCTTTTTCAGATATTCTGTAGCAAGTGGCTTATTCATTATTGTGCCTTAATTGGCCCTCATTACGTATGTTTCCATCTTGCTTCGAGTTGTGGCAGCAGATACTAAACTACCAGAGGATACAATATTGCTCTAGTGTGGTGATAGCTGCTTTTCAGAGTGATCCCTACCACTGCTGATTCTGCCACTAATTGCAGTACTAGCAGTGGAATTTTACCCTGCCAGGTTTGACCCTGCACATGCTTGAACTTAGTTCATTCAGGCACACTGGCTACTGGGGAGCAAGGCAAGAGGTGGCAAAGGAAACCTAAAGGATCCCTTTTTGCAACCCAGACCCTATTCCCATAGGAAGGAGCAGGGCTCTGAGAACCAAAGCCCTAAGTTTTCAGAGTTTGATGAATGAACATACCCATACTAGAATATAGGGATGGTGGATTGCATTGGGACTGTATGGTAAGCAAGATATATTAGTGTTATTGCCTGTGTCACTTATTTAATTAATAGCCCCATTACTGTACTTCATCATTACAAAAATAGGTGAAAGTCATCTAGTTTAAGGAATAATGAATGGGCCTCTACAAGTCTATAGCCTGTGTTTCATTTTTTTAAACTGGTTACTACATTATCCATTCCATACGTTTGCACTCAAAGCCCCAAATTGCCATTCAGCTCAAAAAGTCTGCTTTAATTTAAACATGCATAACTAGTTCCACTCAAAGTTATTTGGAGATATCTTTCCTTGCAGAAATGTGAGCTATCGACGCAATGAAGATTGTGTTACTCAATTCCATCAATCCTTCCATAGGGGTATATGCAATTGCGGTCGAATTCCCGAAATTGTCGAATTTCGGGTCATTTTCGACCAAAAAAAAAAATCGCCTATGCAATTCAGTGCTTTCCGACCAAAAAACGGACTTTCAAAATTCGACTTTTTGAAATTCGACTTTTTGCAAATTCGACTTTTCTGCAATGATACAAGTGCTGCAATTCGACCAAAGCATATTCAATTCAAGTTTGGAAATTCGACAGCAGTGCTTTTAGACAGCAAATTCGTCATTTTCAATCCGCCACACTTTGGAGGGTGAAAACAAATAAAAAAAATTTAAACATGTTTTTTTTGTGTTTTTTTGGGGGGGGAATAGCAGATCTATTTATATTAGAAGGGATTAGGTACTTTTTTTTTTTTTTTTTGGAGGCACAAATATTATTTATATATTTTTTAAAATATTATTATTATTATTTTTTTTTTTTTTATGCTGGAACGGTGAAATCATAAAAAAAAATGGCGTGGGGTCCCCCCTCCAAAGCATAACCAGCCTCGGGCTCTTCGAGCTGGTCCTGGTTCTAAAAATGCGGGGGAAAAATTGACAGGGGATCCCCCGTATTTTTAAAACCAGCACCGGGCTCTGCGCCTGGTGCTGGTGCCAAAAATACGGGGGACAAAAAGAGTAGGGGTCCCCCGTATTTTTAACACCAGCATCGGGCTCCACTAGCTGGACAGATAATGCCACAGCCGGGGGTCACTTTTATGCCGTGCCCTGTGGCCGTGGCATTAAATATCCAACTAGTCACCCCTGGCCGGGGTACCCTGGGGGAGTGGGGACCCCTTCAATCAAGGGGTCCCCCCCCCAGCCACCCAAGGGCCAGGGGTGAAGCCCGAGGCTGTCCCCCCCATCCAATGGGCTGCGGATGGGGGGGCTGATAGCCTTTTGTGATAATAAAAAGATATTGTTTTTTCCAGTAGTACTACAAGTCCCAGCAAGCCTCCCCCGCAAGCTGGTACTTGGAGAACCACAAGTACCAGCATGCGGGAGAAAAACGGGCCCGCTGGTACCTGTAGTACTACTGGGAAAAAAATACCCAAATAAAAACAGGACACACACACCGTCGACAGTAAAACTTTATTTCATACGTCGACACACACATACTTACCTATGTTCACACGCCGACATCGGTCCTCTTCTCCATGTAGAATCCACGGATACCTGAAAAGAAAAGATCAATATACTCACCTCAGCCATGGTCCAGAGATAAATCCACGTACTTGGCAAAAAAACAAACCGAACACCCGCTCCATGCCGGACTGAAAGGGGTACCATGCTGACACATGGGACACCTTTCCACGAATGAGACCTGTCAGTGACAGCTGTCACAGAAAGGTCTCTAAGCCAATCAGGAAGCGCAACTTCGTTGCGCTCACCTGATTGGCTGTGCGCTGTCTGTACTGTGACAGCACATCGCAAAGCCGCTCCATTACTTTCAATGGTGGGAACTTAGCGGCTAGCGGTAAGGTCACCCGCCGGTCAGCGGGTGACCTTACCGCTACCCGCAAAGTTCCCACCATTGAAAGTAATGGAGCGGCTTTGCGATGTGCTGTCACAGTACAGACAGCGCACAGCCAATCAGGTGAGCGCCACGGAAGTAGCGCTTCCTGATTGGCTGAAGGGACGTCAGTGACAGGAGTCACGTGATGTCCCGGCATTCGGGAGAAAGGGGTCTGATGTGAAAGTATTGGACCCCTTTCTAGTCCGGTATGGAGCGGGTTTTTGCGTGTTTTTTTTTTTAAACAAGTACGTGGATTATCTCTGGACCTGGATGTACCTCTGGACGCTGGAAGGTGAGTATAATTTTTTCACAGGTACCTCGGATCGTCGGAGACCGTGGCAGTCGGCGTGTCAACATAGGTATGTGTGTGTCGGTAGTGTGTAATAAAGTTTTACTATCAAGGTGTGTGTGTCCTGTTTTTATTTGGGTATTTTTTTCCCAGTAGTACTACAGGTACCAGCGGACCCGTTTTTCTCCCGCATGCTGGTACTTGTGGTTCTCCAAGTACCAGCTTGCGGGGGAGGCTTGCTGGGACTTGTAGTACTGCTGGAAAAAACAATATCTTTTTATTATCACAAAAGGCTATCAGCCCCCCCATCCGCAGCCCATTGGATGGGGGGGGACAGCCTCGGGCTTCACCCCTGGCCCTTGGGTGGCTGGGGGGGGGGACCCCTTGATTGAAGGGGTCCCCACTCCCCCAGGGTACCCCGGCCAGGGGTGACTAGTTGGATATTTAATGCCACGGCCGCAGGGCACGGCATAAAAGTGACCCCCGGCTGTGGCATTATCTGTCCAGCTAGTGGAGCCCGATGCTGGTGTTAAAAATACGGGGGACCCCTACTCTTTTTGTCCCCCGTATTTTTGGCACCAGCACCAGGCGCAGAGCCCGGTGCTGGTTTTAAAAATACGGGGGATCCCTGGCCAATTTTTCCCCTGCATTTTTAGAACCAGGACCAGCTCGATGAGCCCGAGGCTGGTTATGCTTTGGAGGGGGGACCCCACGCCATTTTTTTTCGGGTTTTTCACGTTTTTTTACCGTTTTTTAAAATCGCGGCAAAATCCGCCAAATCGGCCGATTTTCGCCCGCGACTCTGGCGAATCCGTTTTTCATTGAATATGGTGAATTCCGGAAGCCACCTTCCGGGATTCACCTGTCGAATTGAGTCGAATTAAAAAACGGCGAAAATTGCCGCGAATTCGACCGCAATTGCATATACCCCATAATCTCCATTAAGCATACTGACTTGCTATGCCATTAATTGTTCAGATACAGTGGAAGCCAGTGACGTGCGGTGGGGTGAGGCAGAGCCTTTCCAGTCATACTTACGTTTAAACCAAAGTTTTGACTGAATAAAGTATATGAAAAATACAAATAATTTGTTTGAAATATCTCCTTTGCCTTATTCTAATAATTTTTATAGCCCAAACTCTGGAGTAAAAGTCTATGACAGGTGAGACAGTGCCTTCTTCCTATCTTTTCCGTACACTGATCAAAACTCACCAAATTTCCAGGAGTTTATAATGTTGCACCTATGTATAATGCCCAGATGTACCCTTTGGCTTATATATTGCATGTAAATCTGGCTCTGGGGTTAGCCAGTGCCTCCTGAGTCATTTAGCTCACCGCACGTCCCTGAGGAAGCTGCTTCAGGGGATAGAACCGGGGTTGTTAAGGAAGATTTTCCACTTACATTCCTCTTCCCATACTTGTATATTTCACTTTGAAGTTTCCACAAGGGGCGGTCACCCTAATCACTAGGCAGCTACTCCATGATATTCATTTCTTGTGAAATAGCCTTATCTCTACATGGCTGTGTGTGCATGCGTGCATCTCAACAAATATGTTGTCAGCTAACACAATATATGGTTTGCCTATCACTAACTTCTTCAGGCTGCTTTGGCATAATTGCTTAATAAACAGTGGTTTCAGACAATATATACATTGATTCTCCATGTTATTACCCCCACAAATTAGGGTTGGCTTCATCTCAACAGACAAACAGAAACATTTTGCAACATCAATATTCCAGGCCTTATATCAGTATTACACAGAGGGTTAGGCTTTGCCTATAATTTCTAATAAGGACAGGCAGTTAAACTTCCCGCAATATCAAAATCTAGGGGAGTGACGGCAGTTCCTGCAACTCACAGGCTATTAAATAAAGGCTATTAGCTGGATAGATTCAGTATGATATCCCGGTTGTTGGGATGCTGGCGGTCAAATGACAGACCCTGACATACTGACCTTGAAGATCTGTCGTTAGAGGGGGTATTTTTACTCTCCCTCCTTCCCTAACCCTAACCCCTCACTTTCAAGTTCCTGCTTGTTTTTCCTACATAACCTAAACAACATGCACATTCAAGAACATAAATCACATTGTTTGAGTGGCATGTGATGAAATCTTTTATTGCATGGGTTTTTTCCACTTACGGTATAATCAGTCACTTTCCGGGCACTAGATTTACAAGTTCTACACATTAGGCACTCACCACACTGGTGGAAACCTTTTGATCTAATGTCAGTTTCTGCACTACTTTTAACTAGTTGATTTTTCAAGGCCGATGCCTTTCTGTATATAAAACAAGTTTTTTTCTGGGACAACAGGTCCCAGTATCAGGTCCTGTTTCAATAAGTTCCAATTCTTCCCAAAAATCCTTTCAATTTCCTTAAAAGATACATTATACTGAGAAATAAATGTCCATTGTAATTTCTCATTAGGGGCTCCTACCTGTTTTTTTTTATTTTGAATAAATCAGCTTGAACTAAATTATTAATCTTTTGCCATCTGCAGCATGTTATCTGTATATCCTTTTGCAAGGAAATGTTTGGACATTTCATCAAGTTGTTGTTCTTCTGTGCAATTTCTATTAATTCTTGAAAACAGGGCTGAATGGTATGCTCTATAGTCACAGTGTATAGGGACACGCTGCTGTATGCTGCGCTACACTCTGCTGTAAATTGTACTGTTTGGTGCACTGTGTTCACGTGCATCTATAAGCCCTGTGATCTCAGTGATCTGAGAGCTGCAAGTAAAAAAAAAATGAAAATGAATTAATTTAGGTCATGTGTCCCTGGTAACAAACTCCATCTCGGTTCCATTTTACCTGAGAAGCCATTCCTCGGTTGTACCAGAACATAAAAAAAACATTGCCCTACAAAATGTTATTGTACCCACTGTCTCTTTATCCACAGGTATGTGGACAAGGGGTAGTGGGCAAACTAAAGATTACATGACTGTGATAGCGCACTGGGTGGGTGAACCTTCATCAGCAGCAGCTGAGGCAGTATCTAACAAACAATGCCAGCTCATTCAGAGGCAGTGTACTCTGTGTATCACCGGCTTCACTAAGAGGCATACCACCGAGAAACACTGAGGGATGTTATAGCAACATGGCTTACCCCACTTGCACTATTCTCAGGATTTGTGGTTTCTGATAATGCCACAAATATCATGAAAGCATTACAGCTGGGTGAATTCCAACACATCCCGTGGTTTGCTCATATGATCAACTTGGTGGTGCAGGTTTTTTTTTTAAAAATGGCGGGGCATACAGGAGCTGCTGTCTGTGGCCCAAAAGATTTCAAGACATTCAGCAACAGCATTCAGAAGATTGTGACACCTGCAAGAACAGTTCAATTTACCTGGTCATTAACTGAAGCAAGAGGTGGTAACAAGGTAGAACTCCACCCTTTATATGCTTCAGCAGATGGAGGAACAGCAAAAAGCTTTCCATAGCTATACAACAAGACATGACTTTGGGAGAGGAGGGGGACTGTACTTTATCCCAGTGCAGTGGAGAGTACTTTCTGTCTTGTGCAAGATGCACAATATCTTTAAAGTAGACACCTGTTTGTTTATTTATTTATTAACAGTTCTTATGTAGCGCAGCAAATTTTGCTGCGCTTTACATTTGGAAATAACAATTAGATAACAAAACAATTATATAAAAAAACAATTATATAGCAAAATTGGGTAATAACAAACAGTCATAGAGGTAGGAAGGCCCTGCTCACAAGCTTACAATCTATAGGGAAATAGGCATGGATACACAAGGTTAGGTGCTATCCATTGCATAGTTGTCCACCTTGGTGGGCTGTATGATATGGTCATACAGCAATGATGAACCGGGGTCGAGAGGAAGGATGAGAAGACATGTGAGGATATGTGTGGACTGTGCAGAGTGGATGCAATTTGATAGGAAGGTTTATGAAAGTTATGTGGGCGGTTCTGAAATTTGATAAGCTTGCCTGAAGAGGTGAGTTTTCAGGGAACGCTTGAAGGTTTGGAGATTAGAGGATAGTCTTATTGTATGTGGTAGGGCAATCCACAGAGTGGGTGCAGCCCAATCAAAATCCTGCAATCGTGAGTGGGAGCGAGTAATGAGTGTGGATGAAAGACGCAGATCTTGTGAAGAGTGAAGCGGTCGGGTTGGGAGATATTTTGAGATAAGCAAAGTGATGTACGTTGGTGTAGTTTGGTTAATGGCCTTGTGTGTGAGTAAAAGTATTTTATATTGAATACAGTAGAATACAGGTAACCAATGGAGGGACTGACAGAGTGAATCTGCAGATGATGAACATCTAGCGAGGAAGATCAGCCTTGCAGCTTCATTCAGAATGAATCGTAGTGGTGAGAGTCTCGTTTTGGGAAGACCAGTTAGGAGACTATTGCAATAATCAATGCGGGAAATAATGAGAACATGGATTAGAGTTTAAGCAGTGTCTTGTGTTTTTAGATGCATGTAACATGATTTTGAGACAGATTAAATATGGGGAACAAAGGACAGATCGGAGTAAAGGATGACACCTAGGCAGAGAGCTTGTGGTGTAGGGTAGATTGTCGAGTTTTCAACAGTGATAGAGATATCAGGTTGGTACCTACTATTGGCTGGTGGAAATATAATTAACTCTGTCTTTGAAATATTAAGATTGAGGTGGTGAGATGTCATCCAAGATGAAATCGCAGATAGGCAGACAGTGACACGGCCCAGTACAGATAGGGACAAATCAGGGGAGGACAGGTAGATTTGAGTATCATCTGAGTACAGATTATACTGAAATCCAAAAGAGCTGATTAGTTTACCAAGAAATGAGGTACTCCAACTGGAAGAGGTAGCGAAGAAGAGGTAGATTCAGAGAAGCGAACACTGAAGGAGCGATTAGATAAGTAGGATAGGAACCAAGAAATGGCTGTGTCTTTAAGACCTAGGGATTGTAGTGTTTGTATGAGAAAAGAGTGGTCAACAGTGTTAAAGGCAGCAGATAGATCTAGAAGAATAAGTAGTGAGTAATGGCCTTCAGACTTCGTAGTGACCAAATCATTAACCACTTTAGTCAGTGATGTCTCTGTGGAGTGTTGGGAATGGAAGCCTGATTGAAGTGGGTCCAATAAATTGTGTGAGTTAAGAAAGTGTGTGAGTCGAGTGTAGGCAAATATCTCAAGTACCTTAGAGAGACAAGGGAGCTGAGAGATAGGGCTGTAGTTTGAGAGAGAGTTAGGGTCAGAATTTTTTTTTCAAAATGGGAGTAATCACTGCATGTTTGAAGAGTGAAGGAAAAATACCAGTAGAGAGAGAGAGAGATTACAGATGTTAGTTAAGGAAGGGATGAGCACCAGAGACAGAGCTTTACTTATTTGTGAGTGTAAAGGATCAAGAGGAGAGGTAGTAGAGAAGCAGGATGAGAATAGTGATGATACTTCATCATTTGAGGGATCAAATGAAGAGAGTGCCAGAGGGTTCAGGTAAAGAACTGAGCAGGTCATTGGCATTGGTAATTGTCAGAGATTTGTGAAAGTTTTTTATGGTGAGAGGTTGTAGATTTTATTGTCAATGAGTATAGGGAAGTAAAAAGTGCATGAGTGTTAATCAGAGGGTAGTGAATAATTGAGGGGGAAACATGTACAGAGTGGTGAGTTACTAGGAGACTGAATGATGCAATGGCCTTTATGAATATTCCATGAAGAGCAATGGCAAAAATCAATTTGTGGTACATTGTTTGGGATTAAAGCAGAATTATCTAGGTTGAGAGTGTTAGGTTTCACTTGTTAGAGTTAAAAGTTCAGGTGCCTATTTGCTGGTGTTGGTCCGCTGTATGTTAACTGAGCATGACAGGGCAAAATGACCAACAGGTATGTACAGTCACATGCAAATCACAATGTAACTGGTTTTATACAAAATTGGTTGCATTCTGTTCTTAGAGGTCATGAGGATTATAGTTGTAAAGATATATACATACGCTTAAATGCACAGATGATTTTGATTGAGGATGAAAGGAAGGGAGGTTGTTTTGTTGCAATGTTGTTTGGGTGTTTCCGTCTGTTTTCGTCCTGCTTAAGTCCTGGGTAAGTCTATATTGTAATATTTTCTTAACCCTTTTAAAACAATCCTTCTAAGACAACCCTGTTCAGCCAGGCAGCTGTTCAGCCTAGCATTTTTTCTTTGAATGCTAAGTATCTATGTGTGTCTGATAATTGCAATCAAGGCCTAACACCCCACCCCCAGTTACAGAGCATGCCATAAAACTCAACTAAAATAAACACTGATATAGGAGTTTACCAACTATTTCTAAGTTTAAATAAAGTATCATCCTAGAATGCAATATAGCTTATGATATAAAAATTGACAGTGTAGATTACCTAATATAATAAAAATATCACTGCAGCATGTATATTCTAAACAGACTCAAACTCCAAATGATGAGTGCAGATTACCGAATATAATAAAAATATCACTGCAGCATGTATATTCTAAGCAGACCCAAACTCCAAATGATGAGTATAGGTTACCTGCAGAGAAAGGAGAGCAATCGTCTCATTGGTCCAGCACAGCCCTTCAATATATGGCAAAGATACAGCCACTATGCAAGTCCTGGGTAATTCTATATTGTAATATTTTCTTAACCCTTTTAAAACAACCCTTCTAAGAAAACCCTGCACAGCCAGGCTGCTGTTCAGCCTAGCATCTTTCCTTTGAATGTTTCCCCTGTTAAGTGAGTTTGGACCCTGCTTCTTTGATTCCCCTAATTAGGCTTTTGGAAAAGCAGCTGTAGAAATTGAAGAAGGAGATGAAACAAAGCAAATCCACAAAGTATGCCGGACTTGTAGATCAAGTCCTTGATTTACTTTGCCACGGTCCAACGGTTCAAAATATCTTGAAATCAGATCACTACATTTTGGCAACCGTGCTTCATCCCAAATCTTAAAAGATGCAAAGAGCACTTGGTGAGTAAGTTGGCAGCTCAAGTGACACGTGGCACTACAACGTCGCCTTCAGTTTCTTCAGCAGCAGCCAGGAAATACTTGTCTTTCCCAAAAGACTTAGTGGTAATGCAGATAAGTCAACAACATTTTGACATCTGGTCGGGTCTAAATGAATTGCCCTGCATTTGTATCTCACAAGCTTGCCCACCCCACAAGCTTGCTGCCTTGGTGTCATTCTTGATTCTGAACTGTCCTTTGTTCCCCACTTTCAATCTGTCTCAAAATCATGTTACATACATTTAAGAAACCTATCCAAAATATGACCATGTCTTACACAAGACACAGCAAAAATTCTGATCTATGCTCTCATTATCTCCCGCATTGATTATTGTAATAATCTCCTGTATGGTGTTTTCAAACATAGGCTCTCACCACTACAATCCATTTTGAATGCAGCTGTGAGGCTAATCTTCCTCGCTAGATGTTCATCATCTGCAGATACGCTCTGTCAGTCCCTCCATTGGTTACTGGCATTCTACTGTATTAAATATAAAATACTTTTACTTACATACAATACTATTAACCAAAGTGCACCAACATACATCTTCACTCATCTCAAGATATCTTCCTAACCGACCTCTTTGCTCTGCACAAGATCTGCGTCACTCATCCACACAAAATTACCACTCAAAATTACAGGACTTTGGCCCATCATTTCGAGTTGATCGCACGGTAGCTATTTTTATCTGCCATGCAATCAGATAGCCACCACCAATGGGGGAGTGTTTTTTTGCATAGCAAGGCTGCGATCGCTTGTGCAGCCGAGTTATTTAAAAATATTTTGTGCAGTTTAGGAGTAGGTCCTGACTTACCCACTGTGATCACTTCAGCCTGTCAGGTCCCAGAATTGACATCAGACATCCGCCATCCAAACGCCTGGACATGCCTGCTTACAGATCACCACTTGTGCCTGCTCATTGCGGCAGCAGCACATGCGCAATTCCGACCCGATCTGACTGCTGCAAAAAAGTGCAGAGTGCAATCGGGTCGGAATGATCCCCTTATCCGGGCTTCACCCACTCTGTTGGCTGTCCTCCCACACACAATAAGACTCACCTCTAGTCTCCAAACCTTTAAATGTTCCCTAAAAAAACTCCTCTCTTCAGACAAGCCTATCAAATTCTAGACCCATCCGCATAAACCTTCAATGCTTCCCTATCTAATTACATCCCCTCTGTACAATACACATAACCTCCCATATTTTGTCTTTCTTTACTCTCACATCCTCCTGAGCCTTTGCCACAATTGCTAGGTGATCCTATCATACAACCCATTAAGAACCTATCAATCTGGTGAACCATTATGCAATAGGTAGTATCTATCCTTGTATATCAATGCCTATTTCCCTATAGAGTGTAAGCTTGAGAGCAGGGTCTTCCTACCTCTATGTCTGTCTGTATTTACCCAGTTTTGTTCTATTACTGTTGTTCTAATTGTAAAGTGCAATGGAATATGCTGCGATATATAAGAAACTGTTAATAAATAAATAATTTGTGACACCTCTACCATAACTCCATCTGATATGGTCACCATCCAGAAAATGGTGGAGGATTATTTTCATGATACCGTAAAAATAGACATGTCACAGAGTCCCTTCGAGCACTGGAGGGAAAAAGGGCAATTTGGAGGACTTTGTACAAACTGGCTTTGCTCACCCTCCAGTGTGTAGTCGTTTTCAGCACAGCTGGGAACCTTGTCAGCAATTGGCGTAGGAGGCTACTTCCTCAAAATGTGGAAAAGATGATGTTCATCAAAATGAACTGGAAATTCCACGAGGAAGATCTTTCCCAGCAATTACGTCAAAGTAAACAGACTTATGTAATGGTGGATTTTAGTGGGGATGAATTAATTTAGTGTGAGGAGGATGTACACACAATGACGTTGACATCTAGCCACTGTAGAGCTGTTACCTTAAAGCTGTTACCTTAAGCCAATTGGTAGCTTGTTTTGTGGGGGCCCAAACAAACCAAGCATTTCAGCCACAAAAGCTGCAGTCCCTGTCGCTGGAGGGCTTGGTTTGTTAAACTGTGCATGTCTTTCTTAAATATCCAACATAAGGGTGGGTTAGAGGGCTCAATGACAATTCCATCTTGCACCACTGTTCATTTCTCTCACTGCTGTGTGTCAGTGTTTCATAGATATGCTATAAACTGCCGTGTGTTTGTGCCGTTGCTCTGTCGCTTAGTAAACCAGCCAGCTTGCTGCAGACTTTGGCCTAAAGTGGATGAAAACAACATTGTGAGCTGTAATGTCGTCAAAATTGTCTGCAAATGACTGGAAATGAATGCTATTGAGGTTAATAAAACTCCAGGGACAAAAAGTGCCCAAATTATGTGATATTAGCTTTTCTGTAAATTTAAAAAAAATCCAAATCCAATTCCAAAGCCCGGCCGACAAATTAGAACTAAACCGAAATCCTGCAAAAAAAAATAACTGGACCCTTTGGCTTCTTGACTAACTGGATGTGATCACATTCTTAATTCACTTACATACAAAGCACTCACCCACTCCTCTCCCGTTTACTTCTCTGACCTTATCTCCCTTTACTCTCCCACCCGACGTCTTCGCTCTGCTAATGCACGCCGACTCTCCTGTCTTCTGATTACTTCCTCCTACTCCTATCTCCAAGATTTTTCACGTGCTGCTCCCTTTCTCTGGAATTCTTTACCTCTCCCCCTCAGACTCTCCACCTCTCTACAGAACTTCAAACGGTCTCTTAAGACCCAATTCTTTACCAAACCCAGCCAAATCTCATCCTAACCCTCTGTCCCATGCTCAGTCTACCCCATCTGTGTCACCCCTGTCTGTATGCTCCTCCCCTTTAGAATGTAAGCTCTAACGAGTAGGGCCCTCTTCCCTCTTGTGCTTATCCTTTTCTTACATTAATAATCCTCAACTGCCCAATTCCTGCAGTTTTTTGGCCACCTTGGAACTTATCTCTATGTCGTTTACTCGTGTAGTTATGCTTAGTTACCCTGTACTTGTCCTATATTGTCTTCAACTGTAAGTCACTGTTTTCCTGTTTTGATTATGTGCATATGTACTCTGTAATTGGGTGCTGTGGAACCTTGTGGCGCCATGTAATAAAGGATAATAATAATAATAGAAGGAGGGGGATGTCCGAAGACAAAAGTGGGCGCTGATTAAAAAAGGTTTTGATTTAAAAGATAAATTAGTAATATTACTTCAGTTCTTTATGGAAAAACAGATCACCCTTCTGGCTGCCCACAATGGTGGACCTGGGTATCCACCGTGCTATACAGAAACAAAGAAAGAGTAATGTGGGCGCTCGGAGGGGATCGTAAATCAATGGCTGCTAGTTTTGTAAATGTTAAACTTTGTTTATTGGTATAAAACTTCTAACAAATAGACATTAAATGGCTAGAGTGCCATTAACAATTCATATACACAATTAGATGAAAAAATAATAAATAAAAAACAGATTAAAACAATGATTAAAAATAATGACTGTGTCCTGAGCCTCAGAACTTGTAAGTGTTTAAGTACCAACCCTAGTTGATGTTAGTTCTCTTGCATGCATATGCCGGCTGTTAGTTGTAATAAGGGTTAGTGCATATTATGCTGAAACTGCACTTTGCAGGAGAGAAGGCTAAGTAATATTGAATAAAGCCTGTTTGATACTTCACCAAGAAGAGCTGATAGATGTGATATTCAATGGTATGGCTGGATGTAAAGCGTGCCAATCCCGCAGCTGTCTCCTGTCGGTGAGACTTGTTTGGTCCACTCACTGTTTAAATGGCTGTCCGCACAGCAGCGGTTCTCCTTAGCAGTGCCTGCTGTAGATGGTGTGGTGTGCTGTATTGTAGCACTGAGCCTGAACAGGAGCGGAGACAGGGAATCGCACGTGCAAGTTCTGGGTAGCAGGGGACGCTGTAATGCCGTGATCCGCGGCTTCCGAGTTCGGGGCTTCCGGTTGCGGTCCACCTGCGTTCCACAGTCGTAACTGGTCAGCTGACGCGTTTCTCCGCCTCCAAGGTGAGCGGTTTCATCAGAGGTATCAGCACACCACACCATCTACAGCAGGCACTGCTAAGGAGAACCGCCGCTGTGCGGACAGCCATTTAAACAGTGAGTGGACCAAACAAGTCTCACCGACAGGAGACAGCTGCGGGATTGGCACGCTTTACATCCAGCCATACCATTGAATATCACATCTATCAGCTCTTCTTGGTGAAGTATCAAACAGGCTTTATTCAATATTACTTAGCCTTCTCTCCTGCAAAGTGCAGTTTCAGCATAATATGCACTAACCCTAATTACAACTAACAGCCGGCATATGCATGCAAGAGAACTAACATCAACTAGGGTTGGTACTTAAACACTTACAAGTTCTGAGGCCCAGGACACAGTCATTATTTTTAATCATTGTTTTAATCTGTTTTTTATTTATTATTTTTTCATCTAACTAATTGTGTATATGAATTGTTAATGACACTCTAGCCATTTAATGTCTATTTGTTAGAAGTTTTATACCAATAAACAAAGTTTAACATTTACAAAACCAGCAGCCATTGATTTACGATCCCCTCCGAGCGCCCACATTACTCTTTCTTTGTTTCAATAATAATAATAGCTAGGTGGGTGCATTTTTTTAATAGTAACATTATGTAATTCTTGCTGGGGAAAAGTGATGGGCAGGTCTCTCAGAAACAAGCTGTATTTTGCATTGACCTTTTTATGGGTTATAGCTCTAATACATTACTAATTTGGAACACATTTTTAAACAGATATACATGCCATGTGTTTGTGCCACTGCTCTGCTAGTTTAGCCAGCTAACCTTTGGCCAATATTGGTGAAGAATATTATGAGCTATGAGGTGGTCAAAACTGACTGTAAATTAATGTTGCTGAGGTTAATAATACAGTTGGAACAAAAGCAGGCCCAAATTGCATGATTTTAGCTGTTTTTAGCATTTTTCTAAAAAAAAGAAACACCCAAAACAAATATTAATACAGGTCCAAAACCAAAACATGGGGGTGGGTGCACATTTCTAATTCTTTGTTCACCACATTTAATCAGTTTCCAAATCCTGTTAAATATATAGAATATGTGCGTACCTTACAGAAAACACTACGAAATCTCTAATTCATGAACTCATTATCTCCCGCATTTATTATTGCAATATTCTTCTTAATTGTCTTCCCCAAAAACAGATTTTCACTAACACAATCTATTTTGCATGCAACCGCGAGACTGATCTTCCTCGCCAAATGTTCATCACCTACTGATCCGCTCTGTCAGCCCCATCATTGTATATGCTGTACCAGTATTCTACCATATTAATTATACAATATTTTTACTTACACATAAGGCTATTAACCAAACGATACCACTGTATCTCTATGCTCATTTCAAAATATCTCTCAGCTCGATCTCTCTGCTCTGTGCAAGATCTGCGTCTGTCATCACCATGACGCCGTCTATGCTATGCTAAAAAAGTTTCCTGCAAAACAAGACCAGGGTAAGAGTTACTTACCCTGTGCGACGGATCCAGCAATAAAGGTCCCGGAATTGACGACAGACATCTGCCCTCCAAACGCCTGGACACGCCTGCGTTCGGATCTCCATGCCCGGAAAATGGTGAGTAGACGCCCCAGAATGCCTCCACGCTGTCAATCTTCTTGTGATCGCGCTAGCGATCACTTTCTTCTTAATTATGGCCACTGCCCGGCGATGGCTGACGCACGTGCGCATTGCGGCCACCGCGCATACGCAGTTCTGACCCATTTGCACCGCATCGAAGAACCACTGCGTGTGAACGGGTCGTAATGACCCCCTTTGTAACAGCTCCCATTCACAATTACAGGACTTTTCAGACTGCGCCTTTTCTGTGAAGTGGCATCCCACCCACAATAAGACTTTCCACTAGTGTCCATACCTTCAAGCGTTCCTTGAAAACTCGACTTTTCAGGCAAGCTTATCAAATTCTAGAACCATGCACATAACCTCCATAAGCTAACCTAGGCATTTATATCCCATCTGTACTGTCCACACATATCTTAATATACTGTATTTTCTCGTTCTTCACTTTCACATACTGCTTACCCTAGGCTAGCATTCCTTGTAACTGATTTATACAGCCCACCAAAAACCTCTGCAATCTGTTTGTTCCAATATGCATATGCAACACTAATCCTTGTGTATCAATGCCTATTTCCCTATAAATTGTAAGAAGTACAATCTTAGCTCTTTGCGGGAGATGTACTAATCAGTAAAAAGAGTGGATAAGTGAGCCAGTGGAGGAGTTGCCCATGGCAACCAATCAGCATTGAAGTAACATTTATAATTTTCTTACTATAAAATTATACAGAGCAGCTGATTGGTTGCCATGGGCAACGTTTCCACTCACTCACTCACTTCTCCACTCTTTTTACTACTTAGTGCATCTTCCTCTTTGTCTGTCTGTTACTACCAGGTCTTGTTTTACAACTTTTTTGTTCCCATTGGTAAAGTGCAAAGGAATATACAGTACATTGTTATATACTGTAAGTAACTGTTAATAATATTGGTCAGGGCTCTCCACCCATATAGTTCTCATCCTGATCCTCATTCACTCACGAAGATCATTTCCACATCCTCTATAACAAATACAGTGAATATATATTTTTCCACCTTAACTAGTAATAGATAGCTACAAATCAATTCAAAATAAACCAATAAAAATATGATAATCTTAAAGCTTGTTTAAAAGTGTATTAAATAGAAAAACGTATGGAGCAGGATGTCATGATGCTAATTTGTGTGCTTGATTCCATATTTCCTTTTTAGTTTTTAGAGATGAGCACATTTTGTTTAACAAAGAATAGCGATCTGTCAGGTTATCTTATATAAATTATCACTCAGCATCTATCACAGTTGTAAGTCACTTTCCCTGTTGACATGTAACTGTTTGTGGTTTATTTCAGCAGTCAGAAATAGGTGCAGGTACTTTGGAATTGATTTACTAAGGTGAAGTAATTGCAAGAAAAGGGGGGTGGTGATCAATTCTGGCTTCCATACACTTAGACTAATTTAATATCTTGCCACCATATCCTGTAAATCATATTTGTAGACACATGAGGGTGTATAGAAGAATGAAAATTTTAAAACTCATCATCAGAATATTCATCTTATTCTGCATTTGGCAGAGGAAGTACTTACACGTCAGTGCTGTCATTTATCTTCAAATGTTCCATCATTTTTGTTCCATCTGAACTCCTCAGTAACAACACCGAGCTTAATAAATGGTCCATAGCGCCTAATTCAGGTCCGATCGATGCAAGGGCGCTGCCAGTCTGTTGCCCTTTCTGGAGTGCACACGCGCAGCGGCCACACTGCGCATGCGCACCCAGTGAGATGCAAAAGCATCTCACTAATGTGATCGCCTCTTGCCTGATTGACAGGCAGAGCTGGTTGTGGAGATGAAGGGGACGTGGAAACAGAATTAGAACGCCGTTGGTGGGACGCAGTCCGGACAACACATTGCGGGAGCGGACTGCGGCAGCTGCATGGCGTCACATGCAGCTGCTGAGACCCAGAACGCACCGGGTAGCCGCCTGCCAGCGCAGCTAGGCTGTGCTGGTAGGGAGCTACTTGGCGGGTGCTAAAGCATCGCCACCATGCGATGCTTTTGCACCTCTGTGTTTGTGGGGGGGTAAGCAGGGCCAGATATGTGGGGTGGACTAGCCCTGTGCTGGGCGTCTCCCCGCATGTCAGAGAATCTGATCGTAGATATGCTATTTAAAGCACATCTATGATCAGGTCTGAATCACCCCCATAGTCTGTAATGTTTGGAAAGTGAGAATATAAGAAAATATATTTTAAAAAGACAGTGTAAAATGTTCGATAGTATAGAGAGTCAACATGGAACTTCAAAATTGTATCAACAAATCTTTATACCTCTTCAGTATGAGCAGTTCCCACTAGGCTAGTTAGTTGCAAATGTTCTTGCCAGGAACACTCCCTGAAACAGTGGGGATTTCCTTGACTTCCTGGAGAGTCTAGCCATCTTTCTGAGACAGGGCTCCATCCACCAAGGAGTAGATACTGGGGAGAAAAATGGGTGCTACAGTTAGAGGATGTGTGCTCTTGTGGCTGCCACTCTCCTGCACACTGATAGCTTCATGAGCAGGTATGTTCCCAAGGTCTTGTGATGAATTAAAGGGGACATATGATCATTTGCATGATCTTGATGGAAGGGAGAGAGAGGGGTACAGTTATTTTTAATACTCAGTCACACCAACTGTATGGTAAAACAGAGCAGAACACACACACTCTTCAGTGCTATCATGCCCATACAGTAGTTGCTGCTTTAACAATCTCCCTGACGTGCATTTTCAAAAGCAAACAAGTATAATTTAGAACACAGCGGTTCCAGTATAATTAATTGTGGCAATTGAGACCCTTGCCTTTATATCCAATTATTAAATAAAGCAAAAAGTTTTAATTATAATAAAGATTACTGAAAATACATCATTCACCACTTTATGAAATTGAATCAAGATCTTTGCTTCTTTTTCTTCATCCTTCAAACTCAAAATGATACTAAAGTCTTATTTTCTTGTTTCTTGATCTGTCTAACTCTAAAAAACAATCCTCATTAAAAAATGCCCTAGCACCACAGTACGTCTCACACCGAATGCCTGTATCTGGAAGTAAATAGGGCTCTCCTCTCATTCACCTGTCAGACCTTTACAAGTAGCCAGTTGTTCAGTTTTTTTTGCTTCCCAAATTATGTCCATGACAGATAAAATAAGAAGATAAAAGGATGTGTTCTCTGTGTGAACTATGACAGCTCCTAAAGCTGCTGGTGAAGGTTTATATAAATATGTGCAATAATGGCTTATATCTCCAATACACATAAAGCTTTTGTACTAGAGGGTACTATGCAAAGTCTCTTTGGCTTTACTGGTTCCCTATATGGCTAATAATGATAATAATAATAATAACAATAATAATAATAATGTTAAATATATATAGCACTTTTCTCCTAGTAGGACCCAAAATGCTTTATCCTGAGATGGTGTTAGCTAGTGGTGAAAAGCTAGGCTTTCATTTCTTGGTAATTTGACTAAGATCTTAAATTGAGAACTCAAATATTACTTATCTAAAGGGGTAATTCAGACCTGATCACTCGCTAGCAGTTTTTTGCAGCGCTGTGATCAGATAGTCGCCGCCTACAGGGGAGTGTATTTTAGCTGTGCAAGTGTGCGAACACATGTGCAGCCGAGCAGTACAAAAAGTTTTTTTGCAGTTCCTGAGTAGCCCAGGACTTAGTCAGCCGCTGCGATCACTTCAGCCTGTTCGGGACCGGAATTGACGCAGACACCCGCCCTGCATACACTTGGACAGACCTGCGTTTTTACAACCACTCCCAGAAAATGGTCAGTTGACACCCACAAATGCCTTCTTTCTGTCAATCTTCTTGCGATCGGTGGTGCAAATGGATTCTTCGTAAACCCATCGCACAGCAACAATCACTTTGTACCTGAGCGACACACCTGCACATTGCGGTGCATACGCATGCGCAGTTCTGACCTGACCGCAGTGCTGCAAAAAATGCTAGCGAGCGATCAGGTCTAAATTAACCACTAAGATTCCTAAATACATTGCTAAGGGAGTGAAAATAGGATCTAGAACCTTTCAGAGATTTATAATACTAAAGCAAGATATAAATGATGATGGTAAAGTGACAGGCAATTGGCTAATTCTACTGTACCAATAGAATGAATATATCTGTAGTAGTGCCTGTAAGCAACTAACACAATGTACATGCATTCTTACATCTAATTTTCTTGTTGGCTAAAATAATGCCACATTTAGTATGAGAAACAATAACGTGTCCTGTGATTACTATACAGTATATTAAATTTCTAAATACTGTATCTTCTAGAGGATTAAATTTTATTGGATTCTGAACTCATATGACAATCTCTTCTTCTTTTTTTTTTTTTTTTACTTTTTAGGATTTTCACATATTGTTTTTATTTACTGTATCTTGACACTTGCAATCTCTATCACTGTGTGTGAATCATTCACAACTGAAATTTGATGAGACACAATAATGATTTCTAGTAAAAGGCCAAATTTGCCACATAAAAAGACCAGGGCAGTAATCCTTAATGTATGAATTAAGTGCAAGGCATGCAAATGCCAACATAGTTTGCCCTGTGAATGTGTGTATGCATTATATTTTTTGTCGACATTTATTGTGTAAACATCCATAATATTGATATAATCATAATGTCTATATGTTCGGCATGTCAACATTGACCAAGTCGATATTCATCATGTCAACATTATGGTGGTGACTTACTCGGGTCAGCAGGTCTGGTGGCTCCAGCGGTGACTTATGGGTCCGGAAGTGATATCTTGATGGCTTCTAGTTGTGAGTATGGGGGTCATTCTGACCCGTTTGCATGCAGCGGTTCTTTGCTGCAGTGCGAATGGATTGGAAATGCGCATGCACAGTGGATGCATTGCGCACGCGCGTCGTTGCCGGGCGGCGATCGTCGCCGGGCAATGACGACGCCAGCGAGAAATGTGATCGCAGTGGCGATCGCAAGAAGACAGACAGGCAGGAGGCGTTCCAGGGTGGTTACTCAACGTTTTCCAGCCGTGGTGAATCCAATGCAGGCGTGTCGAGGCGTTTGGAGGGCGGATGTATGACGTCAGGACCGGGACCTTTATTGCTGGATCCGTCGCACAGGGTATGTAATTGCAGCCCTGGTCTTGTTTTACTTCAAACTTTTTTAGCATAGCAGGCTGCACAAGCGTTCGCAGCCCTGCTATGCTAAAATACATTCACCCATAGGCAGCGTCAGGTTGATCGCACGAGCAGCAAAAGGTTGCTACGTGTGATCAACTCGGAATAACCCCCTGTATTCCTAATCCCTAACCCTCTCCCTAGTGTTTATCCCTCCTGCAGACTAACCACAACCTTCTGGTCCCTGCAGAATGTCAACGTTTCACATGTCAATATTGTCAATATGTTGATATTCTGTGGATGCCGACATGTTCAATGTAGACATTCCAACAATGTCGACATCATTACTGTCAACATTGTGGTGTCATGAACTTTACCATTGTAAATGGGGACATTCTGACCGCATCCTCTTTAAAATATGTATCTTCCCTACCTGTCAGCACTATGTTTTGATCAATCTACTGTGATTTAGTCAGTGTTTGTAGTTGCAATGATACACATAGCAATTGTTTATCTATATATAAATGCGAAAGCCCTAACTGACTCACTCACTAACTAACTGACTGACTGACTGACTCATCACTAATTCTCTTCCTGATATGCAGACAAACAGTAGCAGTTGCTCTATCATTCCTGGAGATAATTATATATCAGGTAGTAGAAAGGGGGAGGGGTCACAGATGAACAGCAGACAGTGAGCGGGTGCTCCCCCCCCCCCACCCCGTATCACCCCAGCACACAAAAAAATACCTGTTAACATACCTGATCCTATCTGGTAGTAGAATTTGCAGAGAATTGGTCACACGTGTTTGCAAAGACAAGTTTAGCTGCTGAGCCGTGCCAAGGCTTCTCTAGTATCAGCAGTTCTAACACTACATAATAGCAGTGCCCACATAGGGCCATGTGATTTGTCTACAGTAAGGCCTCATGATAAAGGCTCATACTAAAACACATCCAGACAGAGAGCTAACTTACCCAGGAGCCACCCCCAGGATCTCCCATTAGCACTACAAGGAACAGCATGCCTTCCAAATACTGCTCCCATTCAATGCCTTTCTCACACATGCAGACAAACAGTGACAGTTGCTCTATCATTCCTGGATATAATTATATATCAGGTGCTAGAAAGGGGGAGGGGGTCACAGACAAACAGCAGAGATATGTTAGGAAGCTGAAAATTAACATATGTATTCTTCAGGTGGAAACTAGGAAAACTAAGTAATTTGAATTTTAATAAACCTTCCCTAAGGGGATGAAAAGGGAGTTGACATAATGACGTCATTACCGATGCGTGGCTTGCATTGCAGTAACGATAACATCCAAACGGACAATCGGATCAAAATTTGGATTGCACTTCCAGTGTGTAGAATTTAATAAACTACAGAATGGTTCTGACACTTTTTACCGTATCTGCTACAGGTGCTCCTCGGGTAACAGCAAGAACCTTGGATTAATATTTACTTACATTAAGATGTCTCAGATTTACACCTCTATAGATTAACCAAATTTTTAACACTCATTTATATTTACAACCGTGAAAATCAGAAACTCCTGTGCGAAGAATGGGTAGAACAGCTAGTATTGTATATATATTTGTATTTTTCCCTTTGCTAGGGCAAAGACAGTACATATTTATGCTTTGTGGGTGCACAAAACCTTAATTTTCAATGGTCATTTTAATGAATAGATTTATTGATGACCACTAGAGACTGAAGAGCGTCATAACAAGTAAGCTTTAGTAGAATGGATTGTGGTCAGGATCCCGGCAGTTGGGATCCCAGTGGTCAGAATGCTGACAGAGGCATCCTGAAGGTCAGAATCCTTACAGTAAGTACTGAGGGTAGGGTTAGGGTTAGGCGCTAGATGGAGGGTTAGGGATGGGCTGCAGGGAGGGGGTGGGTGGTTAGGGCTAGACTGTGGGAAGCAGGGATATGCGGAGAAGTAAATTTCTAAGGAGGCACTGGTTAGGAATAGAGCCAGGTTTACAGAAAATATATGAGCCAAATGGTTGATGTGAGCATTAGAGACAGGTGCAGCAGTATAAACTCCTTAAAATTTGGTGAGTTTTGATCAGAGATGGGTGGAAAAGATAAGCAGGTGAGGCAGCTATAGACTTTTAACTCCAGAGATTTGACTATAAAAATGATTAGAATAATACAAAGAAGATATTTTTTAACATATTCTTTGTATTTTTCATATACTTTATACAGTCAAAACTCTGGCACAAATGTTAGTATGACAGGAAAGGCTCGGCTTCACCTGCCTCACCCCACTGCATGTCACTGGTGGGAGGGGACAGTTAGGGTTAGGTTGCGGGAGGGTTGGGTTAGGGTTAAAATACTGTACGTACCAGGCCCCATTGGGATTCTGAAGGGATGCCAACTGCAAGGATTCCGATATTATCCCAGTGCAATTGCTTCTTATACAGGATTACCAACAGCATTTCAGGAACATAAAAGTACGGCTTACATACTGTGTAACAACATTCACAGGAGTACAGCAAACAGGACAGAGTCTGAAGTATACAACACCTTTCAAAGGAGTACAGCTAACAGGTAGGTTAGGGTCTATAGTATCAGAGCTACTGTAAAGCTTTCCACCTTCTTGACTCACCAGGCTGACCCACAAAAGCAGGTATATACGTACCTCAGCTCATGATTGGAGAAAAGTGTGGTTCTCTCCTGATACACAGAAGGTTAACCCTTTCTTCAAATATGGGAGTGTTCCACCCAGCCACATTCTTCCCATGATTCTGACCATTTGCTGAAGCCCAACTCCCCAACCTTGTTCAGGAAACAAAAGTGTGAATGCAGGCATCGCAGTCGATGACACCCCTTGATTTTCCCCTTGAATCCTTTAGGGATTTGTCTTACCACCACCTATGGTGGATCAATCAGGTCTATTAAATCAAACCCTTGTTTAGCAAAGGGGAGCCCTACAATTGGGAGGGAAATCAATGGAACAGGAGACATGTGTTTAACCATTGTCTTTTGACCATTAAGAGCAGGTGGCACAAAACTTTAGTATAACACCTGGCCAAAAATATACTTTTATATTTATACTTTCTACCATCTTATCAGGGTCTAAATGAACCCCCCAAGGAATTGTACTACTAACTGCAATTGCTGCTTGTTTGCAAAATCTTTTGGAACAACGCAAAACAGGGATATCTTAATTACATTACTGGAGCTGCACACATGTAACACACTATTTATAGTAGAGCCACCAAAAAATGTGCAGAAGATCAATCAATATTGATGCTCACTCTCAGGCTAATATAAACAAAACCATCCATGCTCGTATGGATATCTTTGCTCTGTATCTCTCGAACTGTGCAAATAGTTAATCCCTTATAATGGAATGACAAGAAATCAACCGTGCTTACACATATGCTTACTTGAAACCAGTGTAGTAAATTCTCGTAGCGGTTTCTTTTCCTCCCCACATAGGCAGTATAACTCCAAAAAGTGTAACTCTTCTGCAAATTTTTGGTGGCCCTACTATATATATTGTGTGTGCACGGAGTGGTAGTTTCGTTTTTTGATATTTCACCTTTAACTCCATTCTATGTGTATACTCCTAACAAAAAAAATAATTACTACACATTGTTTTTTTTTTTTTTTTTTATTCATCGACTTTGGTTTGTGGGAATACCACTGCCCATGTGGGGACGAAAAGAAACCGCTATGTGACCATACAACATTTGTCTCAAGTAAGCATACATGTAAGCGTGATATTCTCCCGATCGTTTAAGTGTGAAGGATTGTGAAGCTATGAAATGTGGAATACATAAAGTAAAGATACCTTTATAAGCATGGAATTTGTTTCCTGATGTAAGCTTATGAGTGAGCATCAGCTCCCACTGATCATCGCACGTTTTGGGTGGTCCCATAATACATATCCTGTGTTCACGGAGTAAAAGATTCCTTTTGGACTTATTTCCATCCCAATATACTTTTCAGACTTTGGAAAGCAATACCACAAATTGGATTTTCTTTTTGTGTTCTTCTGTACAACCGTGTATTATAAAGAAATAAGAAAAAGAGATTGTGGGCACCGAATAAGGACAGTTCGAAATATATGTATTTGTTACCCTTCAAATGTTGGACGCATAGGATATCACTTTTGTATAGTATCTTCTGAGTAATGCTTGAAAACTGTACTGTCTATTGTCTACACATGATTATGGCTTTTATTGTTAAACGAAGACTTGTTAGCTAACAAAGCACAAGGAATATTCAAAATCTGTAATATATGTGTTTTCACAGCACATAACTTTTTGCTTTGCATATTTTTCTTCTCAGAAATATAAGTATGGTGGAATGTGTAATAATATAAATTCAATTAACTAAGGAGCACAAATCAAATTGTCCATATTCTCTGTAAACTGTAAATATATCCCAGCTTCGGGTCTCTCGAGTTTTGGATCCAATATAAGTCCTACCCGCAGTGATTCGGCATTATTTCACACACGACCACCGGAAGGAGAGAACACACTAGACTGCCAGGGAAGAAATGAATATATCAGTCCTTTATACTGGTGCCCACAGCTCAGAGCTCCTTAAGGCATTGTTAAATATTATTAACCATTTATAGGGGCACATTCACAGTCACACTGGTGCTGCTGAAGAAGCTTTAAAGATTAAAGAGAGAAGTCACAGTTTGATAGGCACCCACATGTCCCTAGTTAGCTAGATGGATGTAGGCAGTTAGCAAAATATAATTTTATATTTTTTATAGTGCAGGAAGGAACATCTATATATGACTTGTATTTTGAATAAGTGTGTCACACCGGTGCTGTAACTTAACGGCAGCCCTATGATGCACAGCATATTGCTGTTTTTTTTTTATCATTGCCAGGTCCTCCTAATACAGGGGCAATATTAACCCTTTGTGCACATTGTAGCCCAGAGGTCCTAATTAGAGATGTACGCTTGCCCCTGTCATGGGTTTTGGTTCTGTATCTCCTTTGCTTTTTGGATTTGAATTTGGTTTCCCCAAAGCCGCCCTTGTAGGTATTGGTTTTGGATCTGTATTTTTTTTACAAAAATTATAAAAACAGATAAAATCAGAGAATTTGGACCTGTTTTTGATCCTACAGTATTATTACCCTCAATAACATTAATTTCCACTCATTTCCAGTCAATTTTGACCACCTCACAATATTGTTTTCATCCAGTTTAGGCCAAAAGGTTTCATAGAGGTAGCTGGATGACTAAGTTAAGCGACAGCAGTGGGCAGCACAAACATGTGGCACTTCAACTTCCAACATGGCACATCTAGGAAACAGAATGGCACTGCAGTGGCTGACAGGGTGGCAGTATATTAAACTATGAAAATGTTTGTTGCCTATACGAGAAGACAGTCAGCAATGCTCCAAACAGCACATAATGCAAAGCAAAAAGTCCCACCCGCCTTTATGTTGTATAAATGAAACAGGACATGAACAGTTTCACAAACCAATCACTTCACCAACAAGGACTGTCACTCATGGCTGAAATTATTGGTTTGTTTGGGCCCCCACAAATCAAGCTGCCAGTGGGCTGTGGATATTGCTGGCAATGATCTGTATGTGCACAAACTGGCTCTACTGTACATAGGCAAGATGTTGTCATTGTAATCATCATCCAATTTCTCACCAACGTTAGTGTGTACATCATGTTCTTCACACACTATTAATTAGACCCACTGGAATCCACCAATACATTTTTGTGCGTAATTGCCGGTAAAGGTCTTCCTTGTGGAATTTGTAATTAAGTTTAATGAACATCATCTTTTCCATATTTTGGGGAAGTAGCCTCCTATACCGATCGCTGACAAGGTTCCCGGCTGTGCTGAAAACTCTTTCTTAGTACGCACTGGAGGGTAGACAAACTAATTAAAGCAAAGCTAGTTTGTGCAAGGGCCTCAAAACTGCCTTTTTCCTCGTAGTGGTGACACAGACTGTCTGATATGCCTAATTGGAGGCTATCACTAAAATAATCATCAACCATGAATATTACACTGTGTTCTGGCCTACAGCATCACAATACATGTATGAATATTAGGCTGTATAGTACACTGGGGTATAGCACAATATACATATACAATACAAGGGGTACCCTAGGGCACTTAGTGAAAAAGATATAAGCTGCACCTCAAAAAGAACCTCCTATTAGACGAGGTCCAGAGATAACAAATAACAAAAAAGATCAGAGGGCGCTAATCAATAGTACTGCTCCTCATGTTAAATCATAATTAGCATAAAAACAACTTTATTAAAAATCAGTTTTAGTATTTATTGTATACATAATATACAATATCACAGAAATACAGTTCCAAGTCTTATCTGATTGGTATTCAATTCATGAAACAGTTCTTTATCAGCATGTAGCATATGTGGAGATAAATGCTTGAGAAAACCCTTTATCAGTATGTAGCATAGATGGAAATATATGATTAAGACAACCCAACGCGTTTCGTCCCTTCTGGGACTTCCTCAGGGGTATAAACTCAAATGCCAAGTAATTTATAAGGATCCTGAAGAAGCATATACATCGCTGTGTATATCGGTAAGAAAAAGTGTAAAACCGTGTTACTTGTAGTAAGTAACTTACTGGCAAGATTGCATGTTTAGATGGAATCCAAAGGATAATGATTCAAAATATGGTCTACTTGGTGACTGATCTTAGGTATAAGGGGTGTTTAACCCTGACTCTATAGATAGATTGTGACCAACTTCATATATTGACAGCACCACAACTAATAGACAACAGAAACAGTGTAATCCTCTCAGAGTTCATGAATTGAATACCAATCAGGCAAGACTTGGAACTTAATTTCTGTGATATTGTATTGGTGTTATATTTTATGTGTACAATAAATACTAAAACTGATTTTTAATAAAGTTGTTTTTATGCTAAGTATGATTTAACATGGGGGACAGTACTATTGATTAGCGCCCTCAGATCCTTTTTGTTATTTATATATATATATATATATATATCTATACACACACAAGTCCACAGGCAGAAAATTAACGGCATTTAGAAGGCATGTATAGCAGGTAAAACGCTGGTATATTATATTTCAACGTTTCAGAGCATCTGCTCCTTTGTCAAGACACACCAGTACAGCAGTAATTACTGCTGTACTGGTGTGTCTTGACAAAGGTGCGAATTCTCCGAAACATTGAATTATAATATACCAGCGGTTTTACCTGCTATACATTCCTTCTGAGTGCCATTCATTTTCCGCTGTTGGACTTGCATATACAACAGGATTCGGGCACCAAGGCTAGTTGCATTTGAACAACAGAGTGCCGACTGATTTGGAGTAATATATATATATATAAGATGAGCGGATTCGGTTTTACTCGGTTTTACTCGGTTCTCAAAACCGAATCTTATTGGCTATCCAAAACACGTGACATCCGTGAGCCAATAAGATTCGGTTTTGAGAACCGAGTAAAACCGAGTAAAACCGAATCCGCTCATCTCTAATATATATATCTCAATACAACAAAGTGTCCCTGTCACTCCGGACTTACGTTCACCTTGCTCAGGTGCCCTCCCCTCAGAACAGCATCTGTAAATATAGTCCTTGTATGGGCGGCACTCAGACTGAAATAAGCCATTTAGGCGAAAAGAGCCACACAGGGCATAATTTATTTGTGACGTTTCGGGGTATTAATCCCCTCCCTCAGACAACCACTTGGAGTCTTTTTAAGGTGCTGGTGGGGTCTTCCTTACATGTTTCGCTGCTTTTCCCCAAATTGCAGCTTTGACAAAGCTGCAATTTGGGGAAAAGCAGCGAAACATGTAAGGAAGACCCCACCAGCTCCGACAAAGCTGCATCCAATAAGTCCAGTAGATGCCGTGCCCTACTATGTTAATAAATATAAGCATTTAGTTATTTTGGTCCAGGTGGCAGGTGGTCCAGGTGGCAGAAAGTTTAGGAAAGGGCACTTGAAATCAAAATCATTCACAATGTTAAAAAAGGGGAAGAGATGTCACATTAAAAACCAGCAAATCAGTGCCCCCAAAAAATAACACTAAGGCTGAAGAACAAACTGTGTATTTACAAATCCCTGAGGAGAGTCTAGGTGTGTCCACGTTAGCTATGTGTGAGCCTGACCAGGGCTGAAACTAGGATTTTTGTCACCCGGGGCAAGGTAGTAATTTGACTCCCCCCCCTACCCCCCCGCCCGTTCAGAAACCTTTCAACCATGACAGATGGGTTTTCCTGACATAAATTTAAAGTCCATCCCCCTCTCTCCCATACTTAATAAAGGGACAGCGCACACCGCAGGCCACACAATAGTACCTCCTTTCAAATTACACCACACAGTAGCACAATCTCATACACATTACACCGCACGTAGTGCCCGATTCACATTACACCACACACTAGTGTCCAAATAAAAACATCTCATATATCTCAATGATAGAGGAAAAGATAGGTGCTATTACCCTCAAATAACCCCAAAAATTGCCAGCAGTCAGCTAAGCTAACTGCATATATTTTTATGAATAAAATTTGATAAAACAGAGATAGACAAATCATAACATCACAAGTGAATACTCAATGTAGCACACAGATTATATTCACACAAAGATAGAGTCAGACCTGGCTATTATGCAGTATATACAGTACACAGGTATCAGATCTCAAATAAATATCAGTATCAATATGTATGATATATATGACAACATATATGATAGATATGACAATATGTATAGGACCTGGACATACAAAATATAAAATACATGTCAGAATAGCATGCACATATTGACTGTAATTCTGTGCAATTAAGGATATAAATCCCTTAATATGATGTGCTATACCTTTTGCACAGTGGGCGGGTGGGCTGGCAGCAGTGTCCAGCCACATAGAAGACAATAGCTCCATCCTCCCTCCCTGTGAGGAGAGAGAGAGAGAGAGAGTGTGTGTGTGTGTGTGTGTGTGTGTGTGTGTGTGTGTGTGTGTGTCAGGTGTGCACATACCTTCTGAAGAAATCAGCCTCTAGTTTCACTGTTGGTGTGTCCTCCGCGGGACACACAGACACACTGCACCGTCCGCATGACTCTCACAGAAAATAGCTGGGGACAGGAAGTTGCACTTCCGTGAGTAGAGGCCGCACGGTTCACAGGGGGACCCCAGGGGAGTGGCCCCGCTCACAGGCAGAGCCGATGGGGAGGGGGTATAAGGGTAAACAGGGCAACTACATCTGCCCACCCCACCCACAGAGTGACAACAGAGAGGCAGAAAAAAGCAGGAGAGGAGGAGAGACAGGAGGGAGGGGATTCCCGCCACAACCACCTCCAGCTGCTGCAGGGCAGAGGTGAGAGGGGTAAGAGCAGATATGACTCTCCCCGCCCCATAGTGTCCTCCAAGCCCATTGTGACAGGTGCTGCTGCTGTCTTTGCAGTAGCTCCTTTCAGTACTAAAACACACTGTGGGTTCCCTGATTTAGTCCTGCAGCGGCAGCAACAATTGACTCATCAGGACAGTGCCCCCTCAAGTTCAGCGCCCGGGTCACATGCCCCCCTAGCCCCCCCCCCCCTAGTTGCGGCTCTGGCCTGACATTTCTCACACTGTACTCAAAGAGAAGCCTTCTTCATCTCCTTTCATCATCTGAAAATGTGAGGATGAGCAGTACAAGTATAGATGGTGATGATGACAAAATAGATATTGATGATGCTGGTGAGGAAGTGGAACAGGATGAGGGGGATATTTGTGAACTATCTGACGCTAATGAGGATGAAGAGGATAAGGATGTTGATGACATTGTTTATTTAAGTCAGCTTCCAGTAGCAGCAGTTCTTGTCCATGATAAAAAGTCAAAAAAACAACAACCACCTCTTGAGTGTGGGATTATTTTTACCCAAATCCTGACAATGTTTGTGAAGGTATCTGCTCCATTTATGAGGCCACAGTTAATACATCTAGGGACATTAACCATCTAGTCACCTCCTCCATACTACGTCATTTTGTAATCCGTAAAATAATAAAAAGAAGTCCAGTGTAAGCTACCAGAAGTTTGGACCAGCCCAATCGCCACCACCAACATCCTCATCATCAACCTCATTAGTGATCAGTGAGGTAGTATTTCCATAAAAATGGTTTGTGGGGGCCCAAACATACCAAGCACTTTACCCTCAAATGTGGCAGTCACTGTTGACGAATTGCTTGGTTTGTTAAATAGTGTATTTCCTTTTTAATATTCAACATAATGGTGAGTGGGAGGATCCAAGGGCAATTCCATCTTTCATCGCTTTTCTTTTCTTTTCTGCCACAGCTGTTGGCATTGTTCATAGGTGTGTTATAAACTGATGTGTATTTGTGTCACTGCCATGTCATTTAGTAACCAACCAGCTTGATGCAACCTTTGGTCATTATTTATGAAAACAATTTTATGAGCTGTGTGGTGCTCAAAATTGGAAACTAATGTTATTGAGGTTAATAATACTGGAGGAACCAAAAAAAAAAGCCCAAATTACAGTATGTGACTTTAGCAGTCTTTTTCAATAAAAAAAAATTACAGATCAAAACCAAAACACATGAGGGGGTTTTGGTAAAACCAAAACCCAATAACAAATCAGAACCAAAACCCAAACTAAAATACAGGAGTCTGTGCTCATTTCCAGTGGTGTCAAGAGAGGGGGGAGAGGGTACAAATTACCTGGGCCCAGGTCTGATGGAGGGGCCCAGTGAGGGTACCTGGCAGCTGCAGCTCTTCTCCTCAGCCCAGCACATGCTGCTGTGTGTTGGGCTGCAGTGTGGCCAGGGAGGTGCTTAAAATACAATTTTTTTCAGTATTTATTTCTAAGGGTGCATGACCACGCGTCCTGTAATTAGGCCACACCGCCTGAAAAGTACCTGGGCCCAGCCCGGCTCTCTACTGCCCTGCTCATTTCTCTACTGCCCTGCTCATTTCTAATGTAGAGTAGTATACAGATGTGTCCCGATACGTTGTTGCTGCCTATGGCAGCTTTCAGTTGTGGTACGCATTGCGGCATACTGCACTCATTCAGATCGCTGCCTGGTCCCATTGAAGAAAATGGGAGGCAGGAGCATGGCCAGGTATGCCAATTCCCATTCAAGTTTATGACATTGAGGAAGCTATGGTTTTACCAAGGTACATATTACTCTTTTCTTATGATGAATTATGCCTAAAATGTCCAACTGCCTACCCTTTTCTCACCACTTTTACTTAATGTTTCTTAAAACTTTTCAGCACTCAGTTTAGCCTCTTTTGTGACTTAAACTAACAATGAGAATGAGGGGACATCAGGATGGACTTTATCACATATGACTACTGTGTGTGTATAAAGCTTTGCTTTGCATTGGGCAACGTGAGCTCTTCTCTCTTCCACTGCACATGTAAAATGTTACATTTTTCCCATATACCAGAACTGATCTCTGCCAATGTTGCCAATTTCAAGTCTTTTTGTGGTGTGGAAATGGCCATGTACCCTTCCACACAGCAAGGCATACTCTTTATCAAACACCCTTTTGTTGGAGGAGGGAGAACATTTCTTACAGTAGCTGGAGTCACTCTGACATCAGTACAAAATGAGGACTTTTTACGCTACTGCCTATGTGTGGCTTATCTTCTGTGTTCTCCATATTAGTGAGAAGAGCATGTCCTGCATCTCTCCTCTATGGAGACACTATGTATAGATACTGCAAATACAATACTGTGTGTATCCTGTTCATCTTACATATCCTGCACTTGATCTTGTTGCTTAATAAATATTTTCTAGTTAAGTCCTCCTCATGTGGACTAACTTCCATTACACCTATGCTAACTCCTATCAATACTAATAGGTTCTGCCAATATCTCTCCATTTATCTCATGTCAACAATTATTTATCACATGTCACAAGACAGAGGATTTGATTCAGACCTGGATGGATGTTCTACATCTGTTTCAGAGATGCAATGTGCATGCATCCGAGTGGTTACTATTGGCAGAAGCAGTACATGAAATTCTGCTAGGCATTGCTGAGTGGTAACAGGAAGTAGGGGAACTGCCATTGGGAGGTGGGTTAGTAGTGTGCTGGTGACAAGGACTACATTGAAAGACTGGCTGACCCTGGGTTCCAAATTTCTTCTGAATTTCTGAGCAACCATCGTGTGACATTCCCTCCATGTTGGATTAGAGTAGGAGTCAGTGGATATCTTAGTAGAACGCCCATCAGCTGCAGAATTAGCATAAATTCAAAGTGTCCACCTATGATTACCGCTTCAGTTCACTCGTGTACCTTCTCCATTCTTTAAAAGGAAAGTCTTCTGATGGACTTCAACAAAGTTTTGCCTCTCAGAAAATTCTGCTGTCTTTTTACCAGAGCCAGTAGAAGCACCTTTTCAGAATACACATTTGGCTTTCTTTCACCTACAAAATTAGCTTTCTCCCACACTTCTTGCCTTGTTTGGAGAAAACAGGTAAAAAGAGAGGGAGTGGCATTTTCTCTGTATTGAACTAATCTGGTATATGAATTCATCAGTGTGATGTGGTTAGGAAAGAGGAGGAGGAGAAGACAACAAAATAATATTTCCCTCCACAACAGCTGCAACAAAGGAAGAGAACAAAGAAATGTTAACATTTTGAGTTATATTCTTAGTCAGATGCAAGTGAAAATGTGGAGTGCTCTTTCAGATATCTGAATACTGTGCATGCTTCACAAATAGAACTTGCCCATATGCTAGACAAGGTGTATGCCCATGGATTGAGTTTCTAAGTGTGGATGGATTGAACCATCCATCAGTGGAACAGAGCATTTTAGGGTTGCAGTTGAATGGCAACCATGCAGGACTGATCTGATTAATTGGAGTGTCAAGTGCATGCAGACATGGACATAGTATTGCAAATGTGGACAAAAAAAGTTGGTAGGATAACGGGTGGATTCTCACATTAACATACAGTAAGCTAGAAAGAAGGATGAAACCCCCATGTTTGTATTTTATGAGTGGAAAGGAACAGCAGAATCCATAGAAGAGGAACAGGTGTTATCAGTTTTAAAAAAGCTAATGATTGTTTAGGCACATTTCAGTTTGTGGTGGTCATTTGACTTCCTGTGTTCATGGTAATCAATACAGGATTAGTGGTTGGATTGCATTATTTATGCATTGTACAGAATGAAGACCATATCAAAGTGGATAACTGTCTGGTTGGCCTTTAACACAACATGAATTGCTCATATTGTCATAGCACACAGTCGACATTTTCAATTACTGAACAACAATAACCAATACAACAACATTATCTTCTGTTATCCTGTTCGTTAACAGTGTAGCATGTGGTACAACATTTAAAAACACTCAAATGCAGATACACACATATTAGCCTCTGACTACAACAAGCGTCTTATTATGAGCAAGTGAAGGCTGAGAATTTGGGAAGCATTGGTGTTATGGGCCAGGGAGGACTCAACGCTTCTATGATTTATGTTTTTGTCATAGATAAGGCCAGTCATGCAGAGTAGACTGAGCTTTCCAAAGTGTTAAAAATCTGGTTGCAGGTAGATATTTACAATGTATATCCTTAAGTTGTCCTTTTGGTAGAGATATTAGCATTTGACTATTGTACTTATTGACTCAACTGGTAGGTGCTACAAGCGGACACTCAGACATATGAGGAACTTTCTCTGGTGATATATCACTTTTTTGGCACTGCAAAACATCTGCAGTACTAACTTCCAAGCCAATGTCATGGCAAATGGTTGCAGACCCGCTGGCCAGCCCACTGTGTTAGAGGAGAACACCATGTATTGACTCCTGTCTCCAAATGCTGCAGGAATCCCATAGTGCCAGAGGCTTGTCACAGCAAAACGTCTGACCTAATTGCACCACTGCGCATATATGCTTATGCTATATGTTTTCAGCTCTATCCTCCATAGTGGAAAGAAGTGCCTCTGAAAGTCTCCACAGTGAGATGACCATCTTATGCAGGAGAGATCCTACATATCCTTCTGTATCACCACCACTATTTGTAAGTGGGTGCATACTCTGCAGCCTCCACTATTTGTATACAGTCATACAGATGTGTGCTATCTGTTATCTGCACACCACCTGCAATAACCCTATATGTTCCTGGCTGGGTCTGTTACAACTATTATATGCCAGCATTCTGTACCTGTTGTACATACCTGTATTAACCCTGAATTGTTATGCAGCCTGTTCTGTCTGGTTAATAATCAAAAGACCTACTAATACTCATTGTGCTGGCACCTACAGTATATCAACACCATATTGGAACTGCCAATATGGGGAAGATATCTCCAGCCAAATACGTTAGGTATTCAAGTACAGCAGCAAAAACTGATTGACTGCTCTCTGACTGTGGCAGCTGGTGTAAGTGAAGACTGGTTCTCAACTGTTAAGGTTATACTCTTTACAGGACTTTGCTAAGGATTAGCTTAATAATGCTACATTAGAAACTGCAAGTTTGTAGTAGAAATTAATGCTGTAATTTAGACTGTCAAGATGGAAGAAATGTTACCTTATTTTTCTTTTAATGATTATTTGTTGTATAGAGCAAGGTTGTTCAGGTGAGAAAGGTTGACAAATTGTTAGTACCGCAAGTACACATGCCTTTAAATTTTGAATAATACACACACCTCTGTGGGGGAATTTGAGGAGAGACTAGGTACAAGAAAGGGTTGTTGCTCAGATTTTACTGGCCAAATAGTAGTAAAAAGGTATTGACAGTCCTGTCCAGTGTGTCAACAAACTTCCACATAACTTGACTATTGGGCCTATCTGCTTCCCCTTCCAATAGTCCAAGTCCCTTCTTAGTGGACAACTGTAGACTTGGTATGGCCAGTGGACCAGTCAGTGAGAGGGCACAGGTATTAGGTTTATGTACTACCTGCTATCCGGAAGCCATTCTGTTGTGCAACATTAAGTCTAGTACCACAGTCAAGGAATTTTTCTATTGTATATAAGCTTGGGTATTCTAAAAGAAACATTACAGAACCAGGACACTCCTATCATGTCACAGCTAATGAAAGAACTCTGCCAGCTACTTGGGGTTAATTGTTTCCTGACCTCATGCAAATGGCTTGGTATAATGGTTTTACAAATAATAAAATTATCCTGCGCTTGAAATGTTATACAGTGGCTCCCATTATATGGTACAATTTATAATAGAAAAGTTTTGGCGCTTGGTGTGTTAAAAATAATAAATAATTAGCAAACACCTGTAAAAAAGAATGATTAGTAAAATGTTTACAGCACTTTTAGTGCCTGTGCAGATGTCCATAGGCGGGTTCCGTGTGTGAGCTGTGTCCCGCAAAGCAGCGGTTGTGAGGCTAGCTGACTATCTTTCCATATTGCTGCCTACCATTAACAGAGTCTTTAGTCTTCGATCTCTCTCTCTGCCTGGCTGGTTCCCGAACACCGTCTCTCTGTCTTTGCACCTTTCTCCCTGGTTCCCTGGTGGGCTGTTGCTGTCCCAGTGCTGTGCGGCTCTATGATATCTTCACAGCGGAACCGCTCCCTGGTAACACACAGCTTCTCCGGTACCGCTCCCTGAGAAGCTGTGTTTTACCAGGGAGCGGTACTCCGGAGAAGCTGTGTTTTACCAGGGAGCGGTTCTGCTGTGAAGATATTATAGAGCCGCCCAGCGCTGGGACAGCAAAGGCCCACTGGGGAACCAGGGGGAAAGGTGCAAAGACAGAGACAAGGTGTGCGGGAACCAGCCGGGCGGAGAGAGAGAACGAAGACTGAAGACTCTGTTAAAGGTAGGCAGCAATAGGGAAAGATAGTCAGCTAGCCTCACCACCACTGCTTTGTGGGACACAGCTCACACACGGAACCCGCCTATGGATATCTGCACAGGCACTAAAAGTGCTGTAAACATTTTACTAATCATTCTTTTTTACAGGTGTTTGCTAATTATTTATTATTTTTAACACACCAAGCGCCCAAATTTTTCTATTATAAATTGATAGAATGGTTTAACTGGCCCTTTGAGGTAGATGATTACAAGGATGGTGACAAAAAAACAAGAACAATTGGCATATCCCTTCCTAATGTTTTCAGTATAGGACGTTTTGTATGCCCCAGTGGAGTTCAGCCAATTCAAGCTGCTATTTTGGAAGCCGGTCCAGAGGCATCATTAAATAGGGCTTTGAGAAACAGAACCCAAAGGAATCACATGTCCAAACTCTATGATAGACTGAAACAAATAGGTATGTAACTGAAACCATGTTTAAAGAAATTATGGCAGTTGGGCAATAGTCAGGTGATACAGTTTTAGTTCTTGTGGCCATCCAAGAATGTAAACTCTTTGTACACTGGCAGGGACCATATAAAGGTAGTAGAAGCAGAGGAATCCATAAACTACAGAGACAGACAAATGGGGAGAACATGGGAGGAGCAAATATATCCCATTCATTTACTAAAGCTCTGGCATGAGAAAACTCAAATGTCCATGCTGCTGGCCACTTAGACAGAGGAATCTAAAGTGCCAATTAAATCCTCTTTAATCCCAGCCTGAAGTCAAATAGCAGTAGAGATTATGGCAAGGAACAGCAATGTAAAACCAATCTCATTGAACATGACATAGTTACACCTCCTGAGATAGTTGTGAAGCAAAGACCCTACTGTATTTCTGAGGCTAAACAAACTGCGGTAAAGTAGGAGATTGACAGAATGGTTTATATAGAGGAATCCATTAGTGAATGGAACAGTCCTATTGTGTTGTTCGCAAAACCCAATGTTTTCATGACTGTAGACAATGAAATATCATGTCTCCAATTGATACTTATCCTATGCCATAGGGAAAACATAGACGGATTAAGTACCTGACCATGTTAGACTTTACAAAAGTGTACTAGCAAATATCTCTTGCAGTACAGGAGTGTCTAAGGCTAACACTGTATTTTTAACATGTGAGTGCTTATTCTAATACAAAGTATAATTATCCAGTCTATATTGAGCACCCTCTAGATTTCAGAAAGCAATGGACAAGCTCCTGACATATGCAGATGCATAATTTGACAACATAGTCCTCTATTCCCATGAATGTGAATCAAACCTTCCTAAGGTGGAGGCAGTGTTGGTTTCTTTGAGGAAATCTGGCCTTACTGCCAAGCATGACAAGTGTGCCTTGGTCCTGAAGAAGGCAAAATATCTAGGGTATGTAGTTGGAGGAGGTAAGGTCAAACCAATGTTAACAGGGTGGAAGCTATGAAGAACAGGTCAGAGAGGACTTAACTAAAAACTTCCCTTGGTTTCGTAGGATACTAGAGAACTATTGCCACCAGGGCCTCTCCCCTCACTGAATTTAGTGAAAAAGCTTGTCCAAACAAGTTAGTCTATATAAGCAGAAGCTGCATGAGAAGACACCTAAGAATGATTTTGTGTACAGTGGCAGTGATGTAGGTGCCAGACTTTAATAAGAGGGTTGTCCTTAAAACTGATACTTTTTGAGATTGGCCTGCGCACTGTACTTTCATAGGAAGAGGAGGAAGTAAAGAAAACCATTCTGTACAGTATCACAGTTGCAAGCTGCTTCCCATGGTCAAATGTATGTGACTGTAGAGCAAGTGTGCCTTGCGATCAAGTGGGAAATTGAAGCCCTTTGAAATACCTCTTTGTGAGACAGTTTGCCCTGGTAATGGACCATGCACCATTGAAGTGGGTGCATACCAACAAGGAAGTAACTGGCATTACAACCATTCCACTTTATTTCAGAGCATAGGCCAGGGGAGCAACATAAAAATGTAGAAACTCTCTCTCAAAGATATATACTTCCACAAGGTCTGTGTCAACTGAGTTGGAAATGTTAAGGGGAAGGCTGTGTGCAAATATGTACGACCACAATGTCTGCATTCTGGGGTCGATATGATAGGAAAACCAGTCCAGGAAATTTATGGAAGCAGCCCTAATGAGGGCAGGGTCTTTTGAGGGGGTGGATACTGTGCCTCTTTATAGCTGATTCTGATTCATGGCTGATTCTGAGTTGGATGCAGTGCAGCCTTCAATGCTTATTTTGCTGCAGCTGCATCTGTGACTTTAGGCTAATGCTGCTACAGTGCCCTTCCATGGTGTACATCCATGTCCAAATATGCAAGGACTGAGAAGTCCACTCAGTGCTTACAGACACTGCAATCATGATTTGTGTATCTACAGATGGCACCATTGGTCGCACGACTGAAACTTTCATCAGCCCTATGCTAAGTGCAGTTCATCCATCAGAGTATGGCCTCCAATGTGTCTCTATAAGCAACACACCCATACTATGTTACATCTGCATATAATTAGCAAATCTACTATTACTGCTTAGGAATGCACACACTTCTAATACACTTATTGGGCTGTGCGTATAAAAACCCTAAAAATACACACACTGACCCTACAGAAAAACAAACACATTGGTCCCCTACAGAAAAAAAACAAATTTGTCTCAATAGGAGTAAAAATACATTGACCCCCAACAGGGAAATAAACACATTAGCCCACACAGTAAAAAAACACATGGGCCTTCATAACAAAAAAAAAATACACATTGGCCTCCACAGAAAAAAATACATTGGCCTCCACACAAAAATAGAAAAAACACATTGGGCAATATTTACTAATATTCGTGTTTGAGTTGGTTTGTGTAGTGTTTAAACTCGTTTTGTATCGGGTGCATTTTCATGCAACTTTTTGAAACTATATACGCAAAGTTACGAAGCAGTCGACTTTATGGTTTTCGTGTTTTCCGATGTCGATGCCAGTCGGGTTTTTTTGGACCATTCTCGGCCGTCATTGTCATTTGCGTACGTCTTTTGGTTGTTTTTACCGGTATTTTTTCTAAGTTAAACGCGGCAGGGTTTTTCTAAGACCCCGGCCGCATTTTCACTTTTAGTTTCGTTTTTCATCCCCGTTTGTGATTGGTTGTGTTTCAGATGTAGGAGTGTCTGTGCGCAACCATATAAATACACCACAAACCGTCCGCACCTCGTGGGTTTAGTTAGTGGTGAGGATGAGGGAGGTTGTGCTGTGGAGGTAGGTGAATTTGTGGTTTGGTGAGGAGTGTTGGTAGCGATTTCTGAGTGTGGTATTGTGTTTGAAAGTCGTCTTGTCATTCTTGTAGTCTTGTTTTTTGTGGTTTTGTCTCATTTTTTGTCCAAGTTACTTTTCTTTATAGTCCCTTGTCAGTGTTTGTGTGTGTGTGTGTGTGTGTGTGTGTGTGTGTGTGTGTGTGTGTGTGTGTGTGTGTGAGTTGTGTAGTGGTAGTGGAGGAGTGTGTTGTTTGTCTATTTTTTTTTCTGTGTTAAGTATTTAGACACACAATTATGTGTGACTCAGAGGTGGATGAGGTGGAGGGTGTGAGTGAGGGGGAGGAGGTCGGTCAGGTGGAGGAGGTGGGTGAGGTTGCTGCAGCAGCCTCAAGTGACAGTGATAGTGACAGTCAGACAGCTCCGCAGCCACGCACCACTACTAAGACTGGGGCGGAATGTAAAGTTTAGTTTTGCTGAAAATGTGGCATTGGTGCGTGAGCTGATGAAGTATCAGCGGCAGCTATTTTGCCCTGAGTCCGCCAAGGTGCCAACACGGAGGAAGATGGTGTTGTGGGCGAAAGTTGTTGCTGCTGTCAATAGTGACGGGGTGGTCAAGCGGACGGAGGACACGTGCCGCAAACGGTACTATGACATAAAGTGACGTGTCAAGTCCAAAATGGCCAAGGAGGCGAAGTCGGCTCGAAAAACCGGTGGTGGCCAGCCCTATATTGCAAGATATCTGGAGTATGAGGAGCCCATGCGGAGTGTAATACCTCCTGAAGTAGTCTCTGCAACCCATGTCCGGGATTCAGATAGGCCCAGGAAGAATGGTGAGATGTGTATTTGCATTAACATTCTATACTTTTTTTTTTTTAAATGTGTGTCATGTCACGTTGCATATCACTCCCATCTTCAAGTGTGTGTCAGCAAATACATTGTTTTGGGTAATGTTTTATACAAAAGCCAATGTAACATCTTACTTTATTGTATGTCATGTGTTTTTTTCCAGTATATTTTGCATGTGTAGTTTGGACTTGAGAAATACACAAATGAAGTGCGCTGTCAGCGGCAGCCTGTACAGGGAAGGTCAATTCCCTAAAAGGATAAGAGTAAAAAGAAACATAGGTACTGGCGCCGGCTGAGATCGAATATGAGATAAATAACTCAATTAGTGAAATATTAAAAATTAATATATTTAATAAACATTCATAAAAAAGAGGATATCTCACTCCTCTATAAAAACACAAGCAATTGCTGTACAATACACTTTGTAGGATCCCACTATATTAACCTTTTTAGAGGTGAAGTCCACACATCCTGGCTAGGACACTGTTCCACATTAGCCCACAAGTTCAATTAGGTATAGGTGATTTACCAGACTGGATTCCGGAAAAAGTCCCCTAGGTCTCTTTTGCAATGGAGAACCAGATGGCAAGAGGGGATGAGTCCAAGTCAAATGAGGAACTTGTGTCGGAATTTCATCCTAGTGGAAGCTGATGGGTCCAAAAGTTTGCCAGGAGGTGGATGAGGGTGCTGGTATTAGTGGTCCTACAGGCTTAGGCTCAACGCGTTTCGCTGGTCTGATGGGTGCCAGCTTCCTCAGGAACATATGCTTCCACTAGGATGAAATTCCGACACAAGTTCCTCATTTGACTTGGACTCATCCCCTCTTGCCATCTGGTTCTCCATTGCAAAAGAGACCTAGGAGACGTTTTCCGGAATCCAGTCTGGTAAATCACCTATACCTAATTGAACTTGTGGGCTAATGTGGAACAGTGTCCTAGCCAGGATTTGTGGACTTCACCTCTAAACGGGTTAATATAGTGGGATCCTACAAAGTGTATTGTACAGCAATTGCTTGTGTTTTTATAGAGGAGTGAGATATCCTTTTTTTTATGAATGTTTATTAAATATAATAATTTTTAATATTTCACTAATTGAGTTATTTATCTCATATTCGATCTCAGCCGGCGCCAGTACCTATCTTTCTACATAGTTTGGACTTGGTGTGTCATTGAATTGTCCTGCAATAATGTTTTCCTTTTGGACATTTTTTGTTTTTTAGTTTGGACTATGTTTTATATTTAGGTTATCCATGTGCAATGTTTCAAAATCAGTGGTTGTCATGTTAGAGGCTGGAGTAGTGGAAAGTGGTTTGGAAACCACTTACATGTGTAATGTCATTATTACAGAATGTAATATTTTTTATTAAAAAAAACACTATTTGTTTGTTCAGTTTGAGTTTGTATTTGTACCGTGACACAACACTGCAGTGTAATTTTTTTTTTTTTTTGGCTCATATAGTGGTAATGTGTGTTTGGAGTGCCACATCACAGAGCAATTTATATATTGCATCTGTAATATTTTTCCTCTCATTACAAAATGGAGATGTGTGTGTTTGTGGTTGTTAATGTATGTATTTTTACTTGTGGCCTATGTCAGTGTCCTGTACATGTTTTCCTGTGTTGAACTTTCCATAGTGCATATGGCTATTGGACAATGTTTATTGTTTTATGTTATGTTTCTTTTGTTTCCGGTCCTTATGTTTTTCATAAAAACAAAGCAAGCATTTCTTAAAGAATAAATGTTTATAAGCATAATGGGTGGATGTATCAACAATAGCATGAATACATGAGTTTTTTATTTATTTTTACAGTGTTTGAAAAAAGCTGTACTACTCGTCCTCCAGTAACTCCCATCACATCTGATGATGATGACACTGCGGAAGCCGGTAAAGTGTCCATTGTAGTATAGGGTATGTTTGTAAAGGAATGGCCATAACAAAATGTCACTTTCATTAATAGGTCCATCAAAAGAAGTCTGGAGCAGCAGAAGTGGGACTTCTGTAAGACATCACCACAAAAAACCTGTGGCAGCAAAGAAAGCAAGGTCTGATGTCCAGGGCCAACCACAGCAGGCTACCCCGCCACGAAGATTATCGACAGTATGTTCGGTCCCCCCACTCCAAATTTTGGACACACCTCAAAGACGTCATCCACACTCCCCTCATCTTGATTGTGAGTATCAAACTGAAATAAATGTAAACAATTTTAGATCATAATCAAAATTTTTCTTAACAGCATTAAGTCAAAACACATCAAAAACTTATATACTTACCAAAGTAAGTAAAACATGAAATGGAATCCAAGCAAAATGGCATTGTCCACATCCAGTAAAGATATGTATGTCCACTTGAGCCATACAGTAGCACATTGTGTGTAAGATGCTGCAACAGAAACTCATGTTTAATGTTTGCAAATAGTAAGGTTGTTTATCAAATTTTCACATGTGTGTTTGAGCTCACATTGCCAAATACATATAAAAACTTTACTATGTTTGTTTTAGAAAAGCTATAACGTAACACATTATGGATTACAATGTGTTTTTATGGTGGAGTATGTCTGATCTACAATAAAACTAAAGTGTTTGCTTTCACAATTAAGTAACCAGACACATTTGCCACAAACAGGCATATGTATGTATTTAAGTTATGAGTGATGATGTTGCTAGGCAGAATATCTGAAAGCAACAGTGAATGACATGTGTTTCATGTGTAGTGATTTGTTTTCATTTATCAAACATATGGATAGCTAACGGCAAATTTTTCGACATTTCAGCTTCTAGTCCTGGTAACAGCATCCCTCCGCAACAACAGCAACACAGTGACATGGAGGAGACAATCATCTTAGAAATGCAGCCATTAAGCCAAGGAATCAGCCCCCCAGCACCTGTGAGTACACCGCCACAGCAAAGCACACCACCACCACAACACAGCCCAACAACACCAGTAACACAAGGCCCTGATCAGGTGTTTTGGACCATTTGGGCTAGACAGCAGGCCACTAATGAAGATTGCCTGCGTAGGCAGACACAAATGTTTGCAAGCCTACCATGTCACCTCAGAAGAATAACCAGAAATATGAGTAGACAAAATTAACAAACAACCAGAATTGGCAATACCATGGAACTCATGCGTACAGACATTACACATGTCATGGGCAACTTACAGCGCATAATGGAAGAACAGCACAGACTAATGGAAGAACAGCACAGACAACAGCAAAGTTATATGAACATTTTTCAAAACAATCAAAAGATTCATGAAAGTTTATTCCGAATTGTAGACAATCAAAATGCTGCTACACGTGAACTCAATGCCACCCTCACTAACCTGAATGAAACACTCAGATGCATGCACCAACAGCAAACAAGCAGCAGTTCTGGTACGACTACTCCAAATATCATGCCAGTCTCATCACCATGAAGATGCTCCACCAGAGCACGACAACATGACAGTGCTAAAGGCAAAGGGCAGGACAAACAGGCACCCAATTTTTTTTTACACAAAACAAACACATTTTACATTTCTGAGAAGTAATTCAAAATAGTAAGTGTATGTTTGGCAAAATATATATAACACTTAGCTCCTTGACAATTTATACAACATCATTAATTATAAGTGGTACAAACAACAGCATAAAATTTGTATGCACATTTATTCTTTACCATCTTTGGGTTTTTTTGGAGGAGGGAAATGTTGTTGGAGCTGCACATACATGTTAGCAGGAAGTAACCATACCACTTGATTTTTTTTATAATCATTACTCTTTCTAGATTCCAATCATTCTCCTATCCTGCACACACAATCATTGCCAGGCAGCCACATACATGTTAGCAGGAAGTAACCAGACCACTTGATTTGTTTTCTAATCATTACTCTTTCTAGATTCCAATCATTCTCCTATCCTGCCGCCAATCCACATTACAATGTGATTGTTAACTATTTTACCTTTCTTCTCTATACAACATTACAAGAATAACACAATTGAGTTGCGTAAAAAGCTTTTAATATGTTGTCATTGAATTGAGATAATTCATTGCCAAAATGAATGTCATTATTGTTGGGCCATGTTTGTGTGTGTTAAAAATGAGTAATAATGTTATTACACATGATGCAGAAACCAAAAAATAAGATATTTTTAACCAAAAAAAATAATGTGCATAATAATGTATATATGTGGCAAACTGTGTATTTACTTACAAATCAGGAAGTTTACTGCAGCAAACATTACGTAATAAATTATTTTGGATGAGAGTAAGTTTGTGTCCCTTAAATATGATGGAGCATCACACATAGGGACACATGTATTCCTCAAAGCTAACATATTATATGTTGAGGACTATTTATTTAGAACACAGGTTCTCAAACTCAGCCCTCAGGACCCCACACAGTGCATGTTTTGCAGGTCTCCTCACAGAATCACAAGTGACATAATTAGCTCCACCTGTGAACCTTTTAAAATGTGTATGTGAGTAATTCATACACCTGTGCTTCTACTGGGTTACCTGCAAAACATGCACTGTGTGGGGTCCTGAGGGCCGAGTTTGAGAACCTGTGCATTAGGACGTTACACACAATCATAAAGTAAAATACTAAATAAATTACTATGTGGATTATGTGTGCTTGTAATAAATTATCAGTGCAAGTTTTCAAACACTTATCCAGACTTAATGCATGCCACTCATAATCTGTTGTTTTGATTTTTAAAATAAACACAATACACATGCGACATTAGTTTTGCATATAGCGAGGGTATGTTTGTATGTCTCAAGGAGACAGACACATTCTGAGTAATGGTTTTTACAATAAAAATGGGCCAACATCTATTTATGATTACACAACAAATGAAATAAGCAAACCAAACTTACCTTATAAATAGCGAGTGATGAGCTCTTGCCTAACCTGCCTCCCTACATCTGTACTCCAAGTATCACCAGATGTCTCTAATTCCTCTGCTTGCTGGCTGCTTTCTTCATCCTCCTCCTCCTCAACATGTGGCAGATGTCGTTGCAAACACATGTTATGAAGAAAGCAGCAGCAGAACACAATTTGAGTCACCTTCAAGGGACTATACAACAAAAGGTCACCAGACTTATCCAGACACCGAAACCTAGATTTCAGCACACCAAAACATCTTTCTATCACATTCCACTTGGACTTATGTGCATGATTGTAATTGTGTGCAGCAGGGGTATCAGGTCGGGACAATAGAGTTAGAAGCCAAGAGAAACAGCCATATCCTCCATCACCTAAAAGACAGATAGAGTAACGTGATTCATGTTAAGATACAGCAACACATAAGTAACACACTGTGGGGCAGATGTATTAACCTGTAGAAGTCATAAGGAAGTGATAAACCAGTGATATGTGCAAGGTAATAAAGGCAGCGGACAATCTGTTCCTAAATGTTCATTTACATATTGGAGCTGATTGGCTGGTGCCTTTATCACCTTGCACATATCACTGGTTTCTCACTTCCTTATGCCTTCTACAGGTTAATACATCTGCCCCTGTATTTGGACAAAGTATACGCAGGCCTACACATATCAAACTACATACCCAGCAGCCATCCATCTGGCATTTGTCCGTCCTCAAACTTATCAAAGAGGGATGACTGACTGGGGATGAAGGAGTCATGGCAGCCCCCAGGGTAACCAGCAACAACACTCATTATTTTGAGATTTGCATCACAAACCACCTGCACATTTGTGGAGTGTTCTAGATGGCGATTAGTATATATGTGCTGCCTGCCCCTAGGTGGTCTCAGCTGAATGTGTGTGCAATCTATGGCTCCAAGCACATTGGGCATGCCAGCCAGCTCATAGAAATCTACCCTGACGGCATGCCACTGAGACTCCTGGGTAGGGAAGCAGATTGAGGCATCGATGTGGGGCTGCAAAACAGCCAACACCTGTGTGTATATTTGAAAGAACAATAAACATGAGATTTTAGGACAGAACTGTCCACTGAGAAATTAAAACAAACAAAAAAAAGAAGAGGTAGTTAGATATACATCACCTGTGTTAATATTCTCGAAAATGAGGGCTGTGAGATTCCTATGACATGCCCAGACACAGCCTGAAAGCTATAAGTAGCCATAAAGTGCAACACAGCCAGGAGTTTGTGCAGGCCTGAGATAGAGCGAGAGCGTGCTGTCTCAGGGTCTAGGCCCAGTTTGACAAGGTCATACAGATGGAAAATGTTTTTACGATTTAGACGGAACATCTGTATGACCATATCATCGGACAATGCGTTCAAGTTTAAACGCCCCCTAAAAAAATGAGGCCTGCGCAGCCTCCGCGGAACCTGTACAACCTGCTGACCATGTTCAGTTTGTTGGCCCTGGTTACTTACAGGCTGATGTCTGAGTCTGAGGAATCCCACAGCACACAAAATATCACTGGTCCACAGTCCTGCTGCCATTTCTGAGTGTAGGTGGATTGAATTGGGCCTAACATCCTTTTATAGGCATCCGTATTCAGGTGTGATTGATTTTTGAGTTGCAACACATGTAAACACGCCTGAAAAAAGCAGGTCTATTTTTTTGCCGCTTTTTTTAACGATTCGCAAAAAAATACGACCGCATTTGAGCACTCAGAGACTAACACCCAAATACGAATGAATAGTGAATTCCCGTATTGTATGAAATAACAGCCGCGTTTGACCAATGGTCTATTCATTTGTATTTCTGAACTTTGCAAATCTAACCATTACGAATAGTCCAAACACTGCCGAGATCGGTGCTTAGCGAATTTCCGGATTGGGACTTAGAAAAAAAAAACACAAATCGGGCAAACTCGGATTTTTTGTAAATATAGGCCCTTGTCTTCCACAAGAAAAAACAAACACATTGTCACCAGAAAGGACAGAAAAAAGCATTAGCCACATTAGAAAAAAAAACACATGGTGGGTAGTGTATGTTCTTGGGGCCTGGATGATGGTGTATGTACCTGTCCTGGGGGGGGCGGGGTGCTGTCTAGAGGGCAGTGAGGTATGATATGTTCCAGAGGCAGGAAGAAGGGGTAGATTGGGTTATGGGTATGTTCCGGAGGCAGGGGTAGTGGTTAGTTTGGGTACAGTACTGTGAGTCCTGGAGCACAAGCTCCATATACTTCACCACTGGGGTCAGGATAAGAGTAGTAGTGGAACAGGATGGAAAGAGTAGTAGTGATGAAAAACAGAGGGTGGGATGGGTGTAATAGTAATTGGAAGCAGGGCAGGATAAGAGTAGTTATGGAAAGCAAGAGGATAAGGAGTGCGGATCACAGGGGCAGACAGGGAGTAGTGTGGAGCAGGGGGTAGGATGGAAGTAGTAGTGTGGATAAGGAGGCAGGCTAGGAGTAGTAGTAGTGTGGACCAAGGGGCAGGCTGGGAGAAGCAGTAGTGTGGAGCAGGGGGCAGGATAGGAGGAGTAGTGCAGAGCAAGAAGGCTTGATAGGAGTAGTAGCGGGCAACAGGAGGCAGGCTGGGAGTAGTAGAAGTGAGAAGCAGGGGGCAGGATGAGAGTAGTAGTAGTAGTAGTAGTAGTAGTAGTAGTAGTATGTAGCAGGAGTCAGGCTGGGAGCAGAAGTAGTGTGAATCAGGGTGGAAGTAGTAGTAGTGCAGAGTAGGGGATAAAATAGAAGTGTAAGTAATGGTTGGGAGGAGTAGTAGCGGGAAGCAGGGGGCTGGCTGGGAGTGGTCGTAGTGTGGAGCAGGTGGCAGGATGTGAGTAGTAGCTGGAATCGGGGCAGGATGGGAGTAGTAGTAATGCAGAGCATGGGGGCAGGCTGGGAGCAGTAGTAGTGTGGAGAAGGGGGGTAGGATAGGAGGAATAGTGCAGAGCTGGAGGGTTGGATAGGAGTAATAGTGCGGAGCAGTGGGATAGAATAGGAGTAGTAGTGCAGAGCAGGGGGGCTGGATGGGAGTAGTGGGAAGAAGCAGGAAGGATGGGAATGAAAGGAAATTACCGGGAAGATGTCAAAGTTAAATAACTATCTCACCTCCTCCCTGAAGGTGCCAGGTCCCAGCCGCTATCGCTCCCTCCATGGACAGTGGCAGCGCTAACACAGGAGACAGGATGGACAGCTGGAGTGAGTGTGACTGAAAAGCTCCAACCATTTCCTACTCCTCTGGCTCCAACTCTTGAATCCCATCAGGACAGCAGCTCACGTCTCCTCTAGCAGCCTCAGCGAACTGCCCAACCCATCCCACAAAGACAGGGGGGTGGACAAACGTAGGCTGAGGAAGGCACACAGAGGTGATAGAGATGACTGATGTGTGGCCAGGAACTTCAGGTTTGCATTTCACAGATGATAGCAAGTCCCAGAGTTGCGGCAGCTGGCACAGAGAGACAATAATAATAATAATAATAATTTTATTTATATAGCGCTCTTTCTCCAATAGAACTCAAGGCGCTTAACAGATACATAGCATAATATAGTACAGAAAATAATGAAGTACATTTTCATAAAATACAGAAGCATGAAGATACTAAAGGGACATTATGGAAATGCTTGAGTAAACAGGAAAGTCTTGAGTCTACTTTTGAAGGATTCTATAGTTGGGGCATCTCGCACTGTGCGGGGAAGTGAGTTCCATAGAGTCGGAGCCGGATGACTAAAAGCTCGACCCCCAGATGAATTACGGGAGATTCTAGGTACTGCTAAAAGTCCTTCATCTACAGATCACAGTAATTGAGTGGGGCAGTATGGGGTCAGAAGCTGCTTCAGGTACCTTGGGCCCTGGTCATGTAATGCTTTGAAACTCAGTAAGCCAATCTTGAAGATGATTCGCCATCTTACAGGCAGCCAGTGAAGGGAGTAGAGGATGGGTGTTATGTGGCTAGAACGGGCTGGTTGGTTAACAGCCTGGCAGCTGTGTTTTGCACCAGCTGCAAGTGTTGCAATTCTTTTGCTGGGAGGCCAAGGTAGAGGCCATTACAGTAGTCTAATCGAGATGATACAAATGCATGTATGACTTTTGGCAGATCATCTGAGGGAATTAAGTGCTTGATTCTGGCTATGTTCCTCAGGTGAAAGAATGAGGATTTGATTGTGGCTGATATCTGATGTTTAAGTGTCAAGCCACCATCCAGGACAACGCCAAGATTCCGCACATGATCACTGGTCTGTAATTCTGAATCCCCGAGTGTAAGTCCAGTTGGTTGGCAATGCTGCAGTCTTGTCCTTTGATGTGGCGGTCGTATCATAAGGACCTCTGTTTTATCCGGGTTCAGTCGCAGCCAACTGGCGCTCATCCACTCCTGTAGCTCAGCTAGACAGCCATTTAGAGTTGCTATTGGGTTATCAGTGCCCGGAGCAAAGGACAAGTACAGTTGTGTATCATCTGCATAGCAGTGGTAGACCAGGCCATGGCGCCTGATTATTTTTCCCAATGGGAGCATGTATACTGCAAAAAGCATGGGGGATAGTATAGAATCTTGTGGGACACCACATGGCAATGGAACTGATGGCGATGAGTATAATCCAGACGATACTCTCTGTGACCTGCCTGTGAGAAATGATTTGAACAAGCTTAAGACCGCGAGGTTAAGTGGGGTCACTCTTGTGGTTGGCCCCACTTAACCTCGTGGTCTACCGCAGACCGCAAAGTTCCCATCATTGGATACAATGGGGCACCTATGCGCTACTTTGTATCTTCAGTGCGCAGCCTGACTGACAGCTCAGGAGCGCACAGCCAATCAGGAGAGTGCCATGACGTGGCGCTCCCTGATTGGCTGAAGGGACCCTCTTTGACAGGAGTCACGGGGGGTCCTGCCAGTCGGGGAAAGGGGATCCATGTGTAAACATGGATCCCCTTTCAGTGCGTGGTCTGGGTAATCCGTTTTTTTTATTTTGCCAAGTCCCTGAATTACAAATTTAAAGGAGAGGACCGATCTACACAGGAATTTATGTGAGTATAATTTTTATGTACAGGTACCCCGTGGATTCTACTGGAGAAGAGGACCGACTCTTCATGTCAACATAGGTAAGTATGCATGAATGTAAGTGTGCATGTATGTTTAATAAAATTTTACTATCAAGGTGTGTGTGTTTTGTTTTTATTTGGGTATTTTTTTTGTAGTAGAACTACAGGTACCAGCAGGCCTGTTTTTCCCCACATGCTAGTACTTGTGGTTCTCCAAGTACCAGCTTGTGGGGGAGGTTTGCTGGGACTTGTAGTACTGCTACAAAAAATAATATATTTTTTTTTACACTATGGTTATCAGCCCCCCATCCGCCGCCCTTGGATGGGGGGGGGGCAGCCTCGGGCTTCACCCATGGCCCTTGGGTGGCTGGAGAGGGGGACCCCTTGATTTAAGGGGTCCCCACTCCTCCAGGGTACCCCGGCCAGGGGTGACTAGTTGGTGATTTAATGCCAGCGCCGCAGGGACCAATATAAAAGTGTCCCCCGGCTGTGGCATTATCTCACTGACTAGTGGAGCCCGGTGCTGGTTTTAAAAATACGGAGGACCCCTACGTCTTTTGTCCACCATATTTTTTACACCAGGACCAGGCGCAGAGCCCGGTGCTGGTTGTTAAAATATAGGGGAACCCATGTCAATTTTTTCCCTGTATTTTTACAACCAGGACCGGCTCAAAGAGCCCGAGGCTGGTTAGGCTTAGGAGGGGGGACCCCACGCCATTTTTTTTCTGGATTTTTAAGTCTTTCCCACCCCTTCCCACTGATAAACATGCATGGATCTCACAGATCCATGCATGCCCATTAGAACATGGTAAAAAAAAGCAGGTCTATTTGTTTTTGAGCAGGTTTGGGCCCCCTGGCTCGCCGCTGAACGTGGACCGCCGTCTCCCCCCTCTTGTCCCTAGCTCCTTTCCGTAGACCCATGGGCTTCCCCTACTGCTCTTCCTCTATCTCCTTTTCCTCCTTTTCTTCTCCTTTTTCTTCTTCCCTCCTCTTCCTTTCCTCCTTCCTATCCTCTATCGTCTTTCTCTTGCCCTCTTGCTCTATCTTTTTTCTGAATTCATGATTTTCAGCATATATACTGTGATTGGATTATATCGTGGTCTCCCCTTTCACCCACCCCCCTCTCCCTCCCTCCCCTCCCTCCCCAAATCTGATACCTGATTACTGATGTTTTATTTTTGATTACTTTTATTGTTTATTCTAAAATTGTGGTTTTTGTTGGACGTTGGTTCTCCGGACCACTTGTCCCTCTTGTCAATGTTTGTTTACCTACTCTGTTAGCCGCACAAAAATAAAGAATAAAAAAAAAAAAACTACTTTTTTTTACGATTTGTATTTTTTCACGGCAGTGTTTGGCTATTGCCGGCAGTGATTGCGAATACGAATTTTAAGTAAATTACCGAGTTGTATAAAATAACAGGCGTATTTGACCGATGGTGTATTCATTCGTATTTTTTTTCTTTGACTTCCAAAAAAATACGAATGCCCTCATCACTGCTGAGATTTCAGTTTAGTAAATTCCCGAGATGACACTTTGATGAAAAAACACCATGAAAAATCGTGAGCTTAGTAAATATACCCCAATGAATATAGAGTAGGCAAGTATGTATTACACTATGGGCCTGATTCAGGTTCATAAGCAAATCAAAAAAGGACGCAACTGGGTAAAACCATGCTGCACTACAGCTGGGTGTGATGTAACATGTGCAGAGAGATTTAGATTTGGGTGGGTTATATTGTTTCTGTGTATGGTATTTACTGGCTGCTTTTGCATGTAGCCCACAAATGTTAAACAGCTTTATTTTTACACTGCAATTTAGATTTCAGTTTAAACACATTTGCCCAGTTGTGTTCTTATTTGCTTTGCTTACAAACCTGAATTAGGTTATTTGTGTACTCATACATTGTTGCTGCAGTTGCAGCAAACAGTCCCTCCCACCTGCCAGATCCCATAAGAATCTACTTGAATCTAGCACATTTTTGGGGGTGAAACTGGATCTAAGTCACAATGCAATATGACTAGGGGGCCAATTCAGACCTGATTGCTAGGTTGCGTTTTCTCACAGCCTGTGATCAGATCTGAACTGCGCAAGCATATGCACCGCAATGCACAGGCGCGATGGGATCGCTGGTCAGCGATGGGATGGTGCGAAATTTCCGAATGCACGAAAGATTGCAAGGAGATTGACAGGAAGAGGGCGTTTGTGGGTGGCAACTGACCATTTTCTGTGAGTGTTTGTAAAAACGCAGGCGTGTCCAAGCATTTGCAGGGCGGGTGTCTGACGTCAAATCCGGTCCCGGACAGGCTGATGTGTTTTGCAGTGGCTGAGTAAGTCCTGGGCTGCGCAGAGAGTGCACAAAATCAGTTTGTACAGCTCTGCTACACATGTGTTGTACAGCAAAAATACACTCCCCCCGTATGCGGCGACTATCTGATCGCAGCAGTGCAAAAATCGCTGCCTAGTGATCAGGTCTAATTTACCCCCTAGGATACAACAGGAGAGTGTGCTGATTATTTTGATATGTGACACATGTACATAACTGTACGACTGAGAGCCAAATGCGATCACAGTCTGAAGCCCTTTGTAGGGTGCGCCCGGGAGCCCAGTGAGATGCTAACAGCATCTCAGGGCTGCGATCGCCTCTGCCTGATTGACAGGCAGAGGCGGTAGTGGGGCAGGAGGAGGCGTGCCAATGGTGTTAGAACGCTGTTGGAAGGGTGCTGTCCGGACAATGCAGGCGTGTCCAGACCTTTGTGGGGGCGGTCCACGGCGGGTAGCCGCCTGCCAGCATGCAGGAGCTGTGCTGGCAGGGAGATACTCGCTGGGTGCAAAAGCTTTGCTGCCATGTGATGCTTTTGCACCTGTGCGGTGGTGGGCAGTGCCAGACATGCGGGGCAGACTAGCCCTGTGCTGGGCGTCCCCCAGTATATCTGAGAAACTGATCATAGGTGTGCTAAGTTTAGCTCATCTACAATCAGATCTGAATTACCCCGAGTCTCTGAATCTGTATACCAATCTGTATATGAAGTGGCTTTTTTCTATGCCAAGTTCCATTGTGCTACATAAGTATAATACAGACTCATCTATACAAGTGTTGCATATCACATAAATCAGCACAATCTCCTGCTACTGTGTCCTGAGGCTACATGTATGAAGACACATCTCTCTTTCTCTTTCTCTCTCTCTCTCTCTCTCTCTCTCTCTCTATATATATATATATATATATATATTGCATATGTGAGAGAGGGAAATGATGTAGATATAGTGCTTATAGCATAAGTATTATCTTGTATTGCTTATCTGAACCATTGACATGCTAGATGCTTTAAACCTTGCATTCTGCAATAAGTTCTCAACACCAAAGCCACACTAATGTGGACAAAGGACCCAAACAATGCATTTCGCTGACAGGCAACTTCCTCAGGGATGAGGTACTTTTATTAATTTGGTGTTTATATAGGGTTCTAATTTAACAGAATGAATTACAGCAACATGTGTTGTGTATCTGAATAAAGACTCCAGTGGTTCAATGAATATATATGAAAGGACTTAAAAATGGCCCCTATTTTCAACTATAATATATGTGCTGAAAAAAGCACTGACGGCAGTTGGGTCAGTTCCAGACTGACACTCTAATTTCAGTGATTCTGCTGTCTCCACTAATGTATCCTTTTATGTTTTTTACCTTGTCCTAACAACTCAACTAAAGTAGATGCTGTAACCACAACATCAGTCTCCTCCACCACTTCTAGACTGTTATTGAGAACTGGTGCATCATTGGCATAGTTCATAGCAGATCCATTTGTAGTGCCTTCTTTCTGCTCTTCAGAAAAAGAGCCATAACATGATAGCTATCTAACTAAGGGTAGTGCTGCAATTAATTGTGGGATTAGCTTCAGTCACTCTATAGTCAATGTTTCCTCTAAATTGAGCAATCTAAATTCTAAAAATGAATGAGTTAATCAGTTAATCTATTGATGAAACCATCCTGCTGGCTACATTAATATTCTCCTGATGTTTTCCAGCATGGTATATTTGTAACACTATAATTTCCTAAGCACTCACCTTGGAGGGTACAGTAACTTCGAGGTATAAGGATATTAGTCTTAAGCAGTTGCTGATTGGGATGGAAAACCAGCCCGGAAAATGTATGTAAGCAGTAAGCAGCCCTAATAACGGTGCCGTCTGATGAGGGGGTGGGGTCTGTTAAGGGGGATGGGATTCCTCCTCATAGGCCCGATTGTATGCAATTGCAGCTTTCCTTGCATTTTTGCTGCAGTTGTGTCTGAGACCAGGGGTGGATTGGGAACTAAAAGAGTCCCTGTAAAGTGGCCCACAAGAAGTACAACATACTGTGTAGCCTTGCCAGCATCACAGGATGGCTGAGTTGCTGTACTGAAGAGATCATCCAGGGCATTCTTTACAATGCAAAGCAAATTTATACACTCATATGTAATTGACATGTCCCAATTTGACTCTTTAATTAACGGTAAGTTAAAAAAAATTATATATATATATATATATATATATATATATATATATATAATTTATTAAGGGGGTGGTCTAAAAGTAATATTGCAGTGACATTTGTACCTTTGCCAGCATGGCAGTGGGCCACAAGAAGTTTGTTGTATTACCATAAATGCACAATAGGAGTTCTGTAGGCAAAAACACTCACGTGCACAGCGGCATAATTGGTATAATTGTTAGCATTAGTGCCTCATAGACCTGAGGTCATGAGTTAAAATTCTGCCCAAGGCTTTATATAAAGGGACGAAGCTGCTATTAGGCAGTTGACTAAGGGTGATGGCTCAGGGGCGCTGTTGCGGTCGCAAGTACAAGAATTAAGATCTTTATGCTACAGTATTTAGAGGGTCATTCCGAGTTGTTCGCTCTGTATTTTCTTCTCGCAACGGGGCGATTAGTCGCTAATGCGCATGCGCAATGTCCGCAGTGCGACTGCGCCAAGTAAATTTGCTATGCAGTTAGGTATTTTACTCACGGCATTATGAGGTTTTTTCTTCGTTCTGGTGATCGTAATGTTATTGACAGGAAGTGGGTGTTTCTGGGCGGAAACAGGCCGTTTTATGGGTGTGTGCGAAAAAACGCTACCGTTTCTGGGAAAAACGCGGGAGTGGCTGGAGAAACGGAGGAGTGTCTGGGTGAACGCTGGGTGTGTTTGTGACGTCAAACCAGGAACGACAAGCACTGAACTGATCGCAGATGCCGAGTAAGTGTGGAGCTACTCAGAAACTGCTAAGAGGTGTCTATTCGCTATTTTGCTAATCTTTCGTTTGCAATTTTGATAAGCTAAGATTCAATCCCAGTAGGCGGCGGCTTAGCGTGTGCAAAGCTGCTAAAAGCAGCTTGCGAGCGAACAACTTGGAATGACCCCCTTAGTACCTACAGCAGAAGCATATTATATAGACAGCTCCTGCACTCGTACTTGTTCCCTGCTCTTGATTCTATTAATGTATAACAAGTCTGGCTGGTTTAGCATTGCAGACAGGCAGCAGTGTACCTCCCCTCTCATCCCTCCCTGACAGTGATACACAGATGAAACAAGGTGCTTAGCTAATCTCATACAGCACAAATTAATCTCAGAGCTGCATACAAGGCAGTGCTATGGCGCTTTTTAGGAAGAGGAAACCTGGTGACACTGGAGGAAGTGAGAGAGCAGCATCTCAGAGACTCCTTACTCAGAAAGGGGACCCTACCTTCCTTCTTCCAGGGAGAGGTTCACCATTAACACTCAGAAACCCCAGGGGGTTCACGAAATGAGAAAGATCTGCATTACATAATGGTTCTTCATTGGCTTTGGTAGTTAGGTGCCATGGTGTCTGGAGCAATGGTATGTTTTGGGGGCCCCTCCCCTGTACTGAAATAGGGGCATGTTACATTTGAAAATAAAAATATTTTAAAAGGGGCCAGTTCTAGACCTTTTGGAGCTCAGGGCAAAAGTTTCCTTTGGTTAAAACAGGGGGATGCGGACAAGATGCCGCCGGGATTCAAATACAAACGCTGGAATCCCGACCGCCACAATCCCGACATATTCTCCCTCCGTGGGTGTCCACGACACCCATAGAGGGAGAATATAATAGTGTGCCCTCAGCGTGGCGAGCGAAGCAAGCCCGCAAGGGGCTGCATTCCGCTCGCCACCCCTGTCGGGGGATTGTGTGGTCGGGATTCCGGCATCGGTATTTAGACCGCCGGGATTCCGGCCGGCGGCATTTAGTACTGATCCCAAAACAGGGACCGTGCGCACAGAAGATGAACAACAAAAATATAGGGGCGTGGCTTCATGGGGAAGTTGTGTGACCACAGAATAATACCAACTCAGATTACACCGCACAGTATTGTCTGTTATTCACATTACACTACACAGTAGTACCCCTTATACACTTTACACCACACAGTAGTACAGGTTGAGTATCCCATATCCAGATATTCCAAAATACGGAATATTCTGAAATATGGTATTTTTTGAGTAAGACTGAGATAGTGAAACCTTTGTTTTCTAATGGCAAACTTTGTTTAATACACAAAGTTATTTAAAATATTGTATTAAATGACCTTCAGGCTTTGTGTATAAGGTGTATATGAAACATAAATGAATTGTGTGTATCTACACAAACTTTGTTTAATGCACAGTTATTAAAAATATTTTTACCATCAGGCTGTGTGTATAAGGTGTATATGATACATAAACGCATTCTGTGTTTAGACTTCGTTCCCATCGCCATGATATCTCATTATGGTATGCAATTATTCCAAAATACGGAAAAATCCAATATCCAAAATACATCTGGTCCCAAGCATTTTGGATTAAAGATACTCAACCTGTACCACTTATACACTTTATGACACAGAGTAGAGCCCCTTATATACATTACGCTACACAGTATAGCCCACTATACACATTAAACAACACAGGAGAGCCATTTATACACATTAAACCACAGTAGAGCTGCTTATACAAGTTACACCACAGGTAAGCCGCTTATACATGTTACACCACAGTAGAGATGTTTATACAGTACATGTTATGCTACAGTAAAGCCACTTATACATGTTACGCTGCAGCTTCTAATGCAGAGAAAGCATACTTGCCTACTCTCCCGGATGGCCGGGAGGCTCCCGAAAATCGGGTGACCCTCCCGGCCCCCCGGAAGAGCTGTCAAGTCTCCCGATTCGTGGGGTTCCCCCTGCCCGTCCGCCCACTTAGTGTGTAAAGTGGGCGGTCCGGGCAGTTGATGACGCGATTCTTGCTGAATCGCGTCATCATAGCCACGCCCCCTGCAGTGTAATGCCGGTGATCGCGGCATTACAGAGCGGGGGCGTGGCTTAAAAGAGGTATCATCATGACCCCGCCCTTGCTCCGCCCCGTTCCGCCCTTTCTCCGCCCCCGGCCCGCCTCCGGCCCACCCCCTCCTCGACGTCACAGCCTCCCCTGCCCGCCCTCTGAGCCGACCTGGCTGCTCTCCCCCGCAGAGAGCAGCCAGAATGTAGGTAAGTATGAGAGAAAGGTGCTGCAGCAGCCAAGGCAATAAGAGGTGCTGTGGCAGCTGAGAGAGAGAGAGGTGCCGCAGCAGCAGCAGGGCAGAAAGAGGTGCTGCAGCAGCTGAGACAGTGAGAGGTGATGCAGAAGCTGTTACAGAGAGAAGTTCTGAGGCAGAGAGAGGTGCTGCAGCAGTGGGGGTGAGTGGTGTAGCAAGACAGAAGTAACCCTGCTGTACAGCTACAAGCAGACAGACATATAAGGAAGGCGGCAGAACTACGGCATGTGCTGGCTGTCAGTGTCTCCTGCTATCGCATCTGGCCTACCCTGTTCCCTATCTTGTCTCCAAGTCTGAGTCAGTGTGCACCCCTCTGCTTCTCCTCCACCTACTCTGCAGCTGCCTGTACAGTGGCACACAGTATAAGTGGTGGAGGGAAGAGGGCAGGCGGCGCCCCGCTAACTCTTCTGGCGCCTTGAGCTTGCACTCTACTGGAGCCACCGTCGCTACACTCCTGGGTAGAACTCATCATGCTCTTCTAGTCAATTAGGGCATCCTGGGACTTGCAGCAGCACAGTTATAGGTTTTGTGTATGTATATATATATTAGTGATGTGCACCGGACATTTTTCGGGTTTTGTGTTTTGGTTTTGGATTCGGTTCCGCGGCCGTGTTTTGGATTCGGACGCGTTTTGGCAAAACCTCCCTGAAAAATTTTTGTCGGATTCGGGTGTTTTTTTTTACAAAAAACCCTCAAAAACAGCTTAAATCATAGAATTTGGGGGTCATTTTGATCCCATAGTATTATTAACCTCAATAACCATAATTTACACTCATTTTCAGTCTATTCTGAACAACTCACACCTCACAATATTATTTTTAGTCCTAAAATTTGCACCGAGGTCGCTAGATGGCTAAGCTAGGCGACACAAGTGGCCGACACAAACACCTGGCCCATCTAGGATTGGCACTGTAGTGTCAGGCAGGATGGCACTTCAAAAAAATTGTCCCCAAACAGCACATGATGCAAAGAAAAAAAGAGGCGCACCAAGGTCGCTGTGTGACTAAGCTAAGCGACACTAGTGGCCGACACAAACACCTGGCCCATCTAGGAGTGGCACTGCAGTGTCAGACAGGATGGCACTTCAAAAAAATTGTACCCAAACAGCACATGATGCAAAGAAAAAAAGAGGTGCACCAAGGTCGCTGTGTGACTAAGCTAAGCGACACAAGTGGCCGACACAAACACCTGGCCCATCTAGGAGTGTCACTGCAGTGTCAGACAGGATGGCACTTCAAAAAAATTGTCCCCAAACAGCACACGATGCAAAGAAAAAAAGAGGCGCACCAAGGTCGCTGTGTGACTAAGCTAAGCGACACAAGTGGCCGACACAAACACCTGGCCCATCTAGGAGTGGCACTGCAGTGTCTGGCAGGATGGCACTTCAAAAAAATTGTCCCCAAACAGCACATGATGCAAAGAAAAAAAGAGGCGCACCAAGGTCGCTGTGTGACTAAGCTAATCGACACAAGTGGCCGACACAAACACCTGGCCCATCTAGGAGTGGCACTGCAGTTTTCTAGCGAGAGGATGGGTTCTTCCATCCTCATGTGAATCTGAACCACTAGCCATGAACATAGGCCAGGGCCTCAGCTGTTCCTTGCCACTCCGTGTTGTAAATGGCATATTGGCAAGTTTACGCTTCTCATCAGACGCTTTCAATTTTGATTTTTGGTCATTTTACTGAACTTTTGTTTTTTGGATTTTACATGCTCTCTACTATGACATTGGGCATCGGCCTTGGCAGACGACGTTGATGGCATTTCATCGTCTCGGCCATGACTAGTGGCAGCAGCTTCAGCACGAGGTGGAAGTGGATCTTGATCTTTCCCTATTTTAACCTCCACATTTTTGTTCTCCATTTTTTAATGTGTGGAATTATCTGCCAGTATCAATAGCAATGGCCTACTACTATATATACTGCGCACAACTGAAATGCACCACAGGTATGGATGGATAGTATACTTGACGACACAGAGGTACGGTACAGTGATACTGTACCGTACTGCTATATATTATATACTGATGGTCAGCAAACTGTGCAAAACTGAAGTGCACCACAGGTATGGATGGATAGTATACTTGACGACACAGAGGTAGGTACAGCAGTGGCCTACTGTACCCGTAATGCTATATATTATATACTGGTGGTCAGCAAACTGTGCAAAACTGAAATGCACCACAGGTATGGATGGATAGTATACTTGACGACACAGAGGTAGGTACAGCAGTGGCCTTCTGTACCGTACTCCTATATATTATACACTGGTGGTCAGCAAAATTATGCACTGTACTCCTACTATATACTGTCTACAATGCAGCACAGATATGGAGTGTTTTTCAGGCAGACAACGTATACTGGTGGTCACTGGTCAGCAAAACTCTGCACTGTACTCCTCCTATATAATATTATACTGGTGGTCCCCAGTCCCCACAATAAAGCAGAACACTGAGCACAGATATGGAGTGTTTTTCAGGCAGACAACGTATACTGGTGGTCACTGTCAGCAAAACTCTGCACTGTACTCCTGCTATATAATACAGCTGCTCCCCAGTCCCCACAATTAAGCAGTGTGAGCACAGATATATGCAGCACACTGAGCACAGATATGGAGCGTTTTTTTCAGGCAGAGAACGGATAAAACTGGTGGTCACTGATCAGCAAAACTCTGCACTGTACTCCTCCTGTATAATGCAGCTGCTCCCCAGTCCTCCCCACAATTAAGCAATAAAGCACAATCAATCAAGTTCAACAATAACGGAGAGGACGCCAGCCACGTCCTCTCCCTAACATTTCCAATGCACGAGTGAAAATGGCAGCGACGCGCGGCTGCTTATATAGAATCCGAATCTCGCGAGAATCCGACAGCGGGATGATGACGTTCGGGCGCGCTCGGGTTAACCGAGCCATACGGGAGAATCCGAGTATGCCTCGGACCCGTGTAAAATGGGTGAAGTTCGGGGGGGTTCAGTTTCCGAGGAACCGAACCCGCTCATCACTAATATATATATATATATATATATATATATACATATATGTTGCTGCACAGAGCTTATTTGTATGTTATTTGTGGGCATTGTACTCTGCAATATATTATTACTGCTGCTGTGGGTGCACAATAGGGAACTGTATCCACAGTGTACATTCTTATACAGTCCCTGCTGCCCTATCACCAGAGATAATGTATAGTATACAACATAGGGGGTCATTCCAAGTTGATCGTAGCCCTGAAAATTTTTGCAGGGCTACGATCATGTCCATAGACATGCGGAGGGACTCCCAGCACAGGGCTATCCCGCCCCGCATGTCAGTGCCGGCCTCCCCAGCAGAAGTGCAAAAGCATCGCACTGTGGTGATCCTTTTGCACTTTAGGAGTAGCTCCCGGCCAGCGCAGCTTTAACGTGCTGGCTGGGAACTACTCGTCGCTCCCCGGCCCGCAGCGGCTGCATGTGACATCACGCAGCCGCTGTGGCCTGCCCCCCCCCCCCCCCGAACGGTCCGGCCAGAGGCGATCGTATGGCAGCGACAGCCTTCGGCCTTCTGGCATGCGCCGGCTCATTGTGGCGCAGGCCCATGCGCAGTTCTGACCCGATCGCATCGCTGCGATAAACTGCAGCGTGCGATTGGGTCAGAATGACCCCCATAACTCATACTATTTGTGAGAACTCAAACTCTACAAAGTGACCAGTTGATCAAATAGTTGAAATGTGATCTGTACATTTTTATATATTTTTAACGTGCCCGCCAGTAGCACAATATTTATGCAATCTGGTGCTAGGGGGCAATAGGCAAAAACTATGCCTATGGTGCCCATATACCTTGCACCAGTCCTGACTATATTTTATTTATTAACAGTTTCTTATATAGTGCAGCAAATTATGTTGAGCTTTACAATTGGAAATAACAATGATATAACAAAACAATGATATAACAAAACGGGGTAATAAAAAACAGTCACAGAGGTAGGAAGGCCCTGCTCGCAAGCTTACAATCTATAGGGAAATAGGCATAGATACACAAGGATATGTGCTATCTATTGCATAGTTATCCACTAGACTGCAAAGGTTCTTGGTGGGCTGTATGATATGGTCATACAGCAATGATGAACCGGGGTCGAGAGGAACTATGAGAAGATGTGAGGATATGTGTGGACTGTGCAGAGTGGATGCAATTTGATAGGAAGGTATATAAAGGTTATGTGGGCGGTTCTGGAATTTGATATGCTTGCCTGAAGAGGTGAGTTTTCAGGGAACACTTTAAGGTTTAAAGACTAGAGGAGAGTCTTATTGTACGTGGTAGGGCATTACACAGAGTGGGTGCAGCCCAATGAAAGTCCTGCAATCGTGAGTGGGAGCGAGTAATGAGTGTGGGTTGGGAGATATTTTGAGATAAGCAAAGTGATGTACATTGGTGTAGTTTGGTTAATGGCCTTGTGTGAGAGTAAAAGTATTTTATATTGAATATGGTAGAATACAGGTAACCAATGGAGGGACTGACAGAGTGGATCTGCAGACCATGAACGTCTAGCGAGAAAGATTAGCCTCGCAGCTGCATTCAGAATGGATTGTAGTGGGGAGAGTCTCATTTTGGGAAGACCCGTTAGGAGACTATTGCAGTAATCAATGCGGGAGATAATGAGAGCATGGATTGGAGTTTTAGCAGTGTCTTGTGTAAGGTATGGTCATATTTTGGATATGTTTTTTAGATGCATGTAACATGATTTTGATACAGATTGAATGTGGGGAACAAAGGACAGATCAGAATCAAGGATGACACCTAGGCAGTAAGCTTGTGGGCTAGGGTAGATTGTCGTGTTTTCAAAAGTAATAGAGATATCAGGTTGGTACCTACTATTGGCTGGTGGAAATATAATTACCTGTCTTTGAAATATTAAGTTTGAGGTGGTGAGATGTCATCCAAGATGAAATGGCAGATTGGCATTCAGTGACATGGCCCAGTACAGATAGGGACAAATCTGGGGAGGATAGGGAGATTTGAGTATCATCTGTGTACAGATGATACTGAAATCCAAAAGAGCTGATTAGTTTACCAAGAGATGAGGTATTGATAAAGAAAAGCAGAGGACCCAAGACTGAGCCTTGCGGTACTCCAACTGAAAGAGGTAGCGAAAGAGGAGGTAGATTCAGAGAAGCGAACACTGAAGGAGTGATTAGATAAGTAGGATAGGAACTAATAAAGGGCTGTGTCTTTAAGACCTAGGGATTGTAGTGTTTGTATGAGAAGAGAATGGTCAACAGTGTCTAAGGCAGCAGATAGATCTAGAAGAATAAGTAGTGAGTAATGTCCTTTAGACTTCGTAGTAACCAAATCATTAACCACTTTAGTCAGTGCTGTCTCTGTGGAGTGTTGGGAACGGAAGCCTTACTGAAGTGGGTCCAATAAATTGTGTGAGTTAAGAAAGTGTGTGAGTCGAGTGTAGGCAAGTCTCTCAAGTAGCTTAGAGAGACAAGGGAGCTGAGAGATAGGTCGGTAGTTTGAGAGAGGGTTAGGGTCCGAATTTTTTTTTTTTTTCAAGATGGGAGTACTCACTGCATGCTTGAAGAGTGAAGGGAAAATACCAGTAGAGAGAGAGAGATTGCAGATGTTAGTTAAAGTAGGGATGAGCACCAGGACAGAGCTTTACTTATATGTGAGGGTAGAGGATCAAGAGGAGAGGTAGAGGAGAAGCAGGATGAGAGTGATGATACTTCATCTTCATTTGTGGGATCAAATGGAAGAGAGAGTGCCAGAAGGTTCAGATAAAGAACTGAGCAGGTCACTGGCTGTCGAAGAGCATACCATCTCATCTCGTAATCTTATCAATCTTGAGTGGTGTTTGTTTGCTCTCCACTTTCTTGCATGGGGTTCATCATATGGCTCTGGTTTTCTCCTTTAATCTAACAACACACTGATAGGTTAATTGGCTTCCAAGAAAATCTTAACATTGGCTCAGTCACTGATGTGGATGACAAAAATATTCTTTGTAAAGTACTGTATAATGTGTGTGCATTATATGAATAACAACAACATAATAAATACACATGAAAGACACTTGTGCTCATGCCGTCTGGTCTTGTTTAAAAACAAGATTTGGAAAAAGTTAATTTTAATGTAGCGCGATAATAAATACAGTGAATCCTGAACATTTTTGGAATTGGCCTTTGAATAATACTTATACAGGCTTCACAATGATTTACTCTATCTGTAAAGGAATGGTATCATGATAATGATATCAAGCTTGAAGAACATTCCTTTATAGTCTAAGATTCTGAAGCTGTTGGTTATGTGTTAAATCTGGATAGTAAACTTGGATGACTGCAGTCAAGACACATGTACTATAAAATATGAAAACCTCTAAGACAGACTACTACTGTACACTGCTATTGGTGTAACTGTCTTTGAGTGTATGATATTATGAGAATGTACCTGGCATCCCAACGTATGAGATGACAGTGGTCCGGAGATCAGTGCCAGAATCCTGACAACGGTCAGAAAGTTAATGCAGGATTCCGGAATGTAAGTATGCCGGGGAGGGTTAGGGTTAGGCTGCGGGGGGAGGGTTAGAGTTAGGCTGAATGGGGGGGGGGTTAGGGTTAGGCTGCAGGGTGAGGTGGGTTAGGTTTAGGCTGTGGGGAGGGTTAGGGTTAGGCTGTGGGAAGGGAGGGTTAGGGTTAGGCTGCGGGAATGGAAGGTTAGGGCTAGGTTTAGGATTAGGGCTAGTTTACTTTTTCACCTTTGTTGGAACATGGGCAGTTGGGATACCGGTGTCCATATTCTGACCACCGGCATCCTAACTGCTGGTCTTCCATACCCATCCTGATATTAGGTCAGGGCGGAAACTAGGATTTTCGTCACTCGGAGCATGGCAGTAATTTGGCGCACAACCGGGACACCACCACCAACCCCCCCCCCCCACCCCCCCCCAAAAAAAAAAAACCAACAACCAACAAACAAATAAACCCTGTCATGCTAAAATAGTCAGATTATCAAAAATTTCATAAAGAAGGGGATACTGTTGGATAATATACCCTTATGTGCCCCAAGTGCCCTAAGCGTCACATTCCCTCCGGCAGCGTGTTCCACTACATGCCACTCTGTGTGTCCCCATACATTACACTATATCACTGCATTATATCATAACACTTCATCACTGCACTACATTCCCCTATACACTGTACTACATCGCTACACTACATCCCCCAACACACTAAACTACATCACTACACTACATGCCCCTATACAATGCACTACATACCCTTTGCTACACTACATCACTAAACTACATCCCCTTATATGCTACACCACATCAGTTCAGTACATGCCCCTGTATACTGCAATACATTACTACACTACATACCCTATATGGTACACTACATCACTACACTACATTCCACTATAAGCTACGCCAAATCCTCCCATCTGGGAGGCAAAGTGGTGGTTGATACAGCTAACTGGGAGCACAGTGCGGTGATAAAGTCTATCTTTAAACTCACCACAAAGCTGCTGTAGTGATACTCCGTTAGAGTTGGAGGTTGTCCAGGCTCTTAGTTGTGGTTTGAAACTGGCAGCTTGTTATCGGTTGGTGCTGGGCAGGCAGCCGGGATCATAGCCTGCTGAAAAACACAGCAACAACAACTCACTTCTACCGCTTACACGGTGCACTGCACGCTAGTCACTGCACTGCATGTCAAAGAAGAAAGTCTAAGACAGTAGCTGGTATAGGAGAGATCCCAGGTACTGGAGCTCAACCGCACAGCATTGGAGCCAGCTGCAGGCAGACAGGTGGGTGAGAGACACTGCCCCGGGAGCCATCTGATGTGTCACTGGATGAGCACAGCACTGCCTGTAAAAAAAAAACCCAAAAAACAACTCCTCCTCTGTAACTCCTCGGTGACCCCTCTAATCCAGCACCCGGGGCGCATCCCCCTTAGGCCCCCCCTAGTTGCAGCTCTGATTAGGTGGTACTAAAGAGATGTTTACATCATGAAAGGTATATTGGCAGATGCCTACAGTTCGGTAGGTGTATAGCAGATATGAGCAAGGAAGTCATCCAACATGTTGACTGCAAACTAGTGTAAGTTTAATTAGAGATAAGAGTATACAGGTGATAGAAGAGATACTGCAGCCAATATGATAAGGTATGAATTTCTCATGGGCTAAGTACTGTACAGCTGAATAGCACTGTGACGCTTCAGTAACACAGTGACAGGCTTGGTCACATGCAAACCCTTCTATAAAGCCATGTAAATAACATGCACCTGTGCATAAACAACTTGACTTTTAAGGCTGGTGATTGAGACATGTGAAGTTGTTGATCCATATGTAATAATGACAAAGTGTGGCATCCGTGTGGGATGTGGGCAATCACAAGGCATGGTTTTGCCTTGCGGGTGATTTCCCCTTTAAAAAACATCCAAATTCATCCGGCATCCCGGAAGGCCGCCGAACTCGGGGCGTCTTTTCATCCAGCCAATTGTGGCTGATGAGTCATGCACAATAACATTAATTCAATTAAGAGGCAGATTGTAGCATTTCACCATTTAATTTCATCTCAACAAGGCAATGTTATAAGGGCCCACACACAGATAGGATTCGATTTTACCAATAGTATTCATGAATAAATTAATATTTTAAATCACAAAATACTACTTTGCCAAATTTTGTTTATTTTGTCTATGTAGTTCCATCAACTTGTAAGCTATTCAGAAAATAAATATTTCTATTAACATACCCAATATACTGTACACATTAGCAGGCAAGCTATTACTGACATAGAATGCCGTGAGTTAGAAGCATATAGTGTAAATGTCAGAAAATGATGACATAAAGGGAAATGCTGCCATAAAGGGAAATGTGGTTGAGTCATAACAATGGATTTTTCTGCAAAAAAGGACACAAATAATAATGGTGGAACGGTGGTTGCAGCGGCATACATAAGTTATGGCATTGGTCAAAATGACAACATACAGTATGTTGACTACATTATGGGGGTCATTCCGAGTTGTTCGCTCGGTAAATTTCTTCGCATCGCAGCGATTTTCCGCTTAGTGCGCATGCGCAATGTTCGCACTGCGACTGCGCCAAGTAAATTTGCTATACAGTTAGGTATTTTACTCACGGCTTTTTCTTCGTTCAGGCGATCGGAGTGTGATTGACAGGAAGTGGGTGTTTCTGTGTTTCTGGGCGGAAACAGGCCGTTTTATGGGCGTGTGGGGAAAAACGCTACCGTTTCTGGGAAAAACGCGGGAGTGGCTGGAGAAATGGAGGAGTGTCTGGGCGAACGCTGGGTGTGTTTGTGACGTCAAACCAGGAACGACAAGCACTGAACTGATCGCAGATGCCGAGTAAGTTTGAAGCTACTCAGAAACTGCTAAGAGGTGTGTAATCGCAATTTTGAGAACCTTTCGTTCGCAATTTTGATAAGCTAAGATTCACTCCCAGTAGGCGGCGGCTTAGCGTGTGTAAAGCTGCTAAAAGCAGCTTGCGAGCGAACAACTCGGAATGAGGGCCTATGTCAGTATATACTGTATGTCAATAGAGTACATGTAGACATGTTTATGAACATATACAATGTTTACTTTTGACATGCCAACACTGCCACACCCTAACCCTTTTTGCTTACTCTAATGCTAACCCTAACTCTAATGCTATTGTCAACATTTTCACTGGTATTTCTGCATGTCTTTTGTTGACATTTTGTTCATGTTGACATTTTCAAGATGTTAATATGTTAGATGTTGACATTTTAACCATGTTGACATCATAGCATTCCACATTCTGGTGTTGGCATTATTAATGTTGACATAATAAGGTAAATTTACTAAGATGGGAGTTCTATTTAAGATGGGATGTTGCCCGTAGTAACCAATCAGATTCCAGGTATTATCTTCTAGAAGGTGTTAGATAAATTAAATTGCTATGGGCAACATCCCATCTTAAATAGAACTCCCATATTAGTAAATTGACCCCAATGAATATTTACTTCTTGACTACATACAGTACCATTGCAGCAAGCCATTTAATGACTTCAGGAGGCACATCTGTTGGAGTGCCTACAAAATGGTTCCAGTGTGTTATTTTACATGCAGAACTCCAAATGGAGTAAAAAATTCCAAGTGGGACTAAAAATTTTCTGTCACCGCTATTAATCATTAAAATGTCACCAGGGCAACTGATTGGTACTCTGCTCCCAAGCAATACAGGCTTGGGACAGGTAAGTACAGACTTACCATACCAAATCGGTCCTTCTATGTTTTTTAAACTGGGTGAAGACAGGTCTCACATGCTCACTGTACTGAAATCTTTGTCTCACAAGTGGGTAAAAAGACATAATAATACAATCTTGGGTCATGACTAGTAGTAGACAGACTACAATCATAGGCAATATTGGGTCAAATCTGGTGGCAGAGAGAGAGCAAATATTAGACAGTACTAGGTTGGTACTGGTAACAGAAAGTATTGATTAGATAATGCTTGGTCAAGACTGGGTCAAAATGTATAATCCCAGAGACAGCCAATGTTAGGGGCAGGGCAAGTCAGCAGAATCCAAACGACAACCTGAATTACCAATTAATAACAGGACACAAAAATGCAGGCCCAGTTTCTAGCAAGAAGGAACTATTGTTGGCACAGGTGGAATGGAAGTGTAGCAAATTAAACTAAGACTGGAGTGAGGCCTGGATGGTCAGACCTCTAGCATTGAGCCACAGTTGAGGTGACATATGTAAAAGCAAATACAGTAAATCCAAGTTACCTATCAACCAGTGGTGGACCTACATTTTTGGGGCCCTGAAGCTTGAACTGTTAAGAGGGCCCCGTTCGCAATTAGCAACAATAGGGCAACCCTCCAACAAGGTCGAAAAGGCCCTGCTGCCCATGCAAGAAAAGCACACACCACCAGGGCTGTTTCTATACAATTTGTCTCCTAGTGCAAACAGTGAAAAAAAAATGCGCCCAACCCCCAATAGACATTCTAATATGTGCCCCCCTCCTATACATATTTAAAAAAATGCTCCCGGCGATGGGGCGTGACCTCATTAAAATGGGTGTGGTCTCACTAAAATGGGAGTGGCCTAATTGGAAAAGACTGTCTTACACCGCAGTTTTTTACCCTGCACAAACAGACCTTGGCCCACACAGTGAAAAAATAAATCCCACCATATTAAGCCCCATAGTAATTGCCTTTGCACCATATTGTGCCCCCTGCACCATATTATGCCACACACAACAATGCCTGTGATACATTTTTCCCTACAGGCTTCTAGTTACTTTAAAATGACCTGCTCATTGCCAGGGGTTTCATGCTCTAGGTTCCATGCCCGTTGCCAGGGGTTTCATGCTCTGTCTATGGTTGTCATGCTTGTTGCCAGGGGTAATGTTCATTGACAGGGGTAATGCTCATTGCCAGGGGTGTGTAATGCTTGTTGCCAGGGGCAATGCTCATTGCCAGTGGTAATTGTTCCCAAGGGTGTGTAATGCTGGTTGCCAGGGATAATGCTCACTGTCAGGGGTAATTGTTCCCAAGGGTGTGTACTGTTCATTGCCAGGGCTAATGCTCATTGCCAGGGGTGTCTTGTTCATTCCCAGGGGTGTGTAATGCTCGTTGCCAGTGGTACTGCTCATTGCCAGGGGTAATGCTCATTGCCAGGGGTGTATACTCACTGGTGCCAGCCTCCAGCGCTGCTATCCTGCACCCCCTCCTCCTGCCCATAGTACTCCACTCGGGGCGGAGTTTTGTAAAATGATGCGGTTGCATCATGACATCACAGCGCAACTGCATTATTTTGTGAAACTCTGCGACTCCGAGCAGAGTAGTATGGGAGGGAGGAGGGGGAGCAGGATAGGAGGCAGCAAGCGCCACGGCGGGCGACCCGTGCGATCACCAGGTAGATAACTTTTTAGGATTAGAATTTGCTTAGAACATTTCACCAATTCTTTTTTTTTTCATTTTGGGTACAATTATTCTTAAATATAAAGCAATGAACTTCTTAACTTGCTTATTAACATAATGCTAGCTTTATGTTTTGGTATACATACAGTATGCTTGTTTGTTATCCATAGTGTCGTCAAGAAGGAGATCAGCACCAGTATGCCGGCACTAGTATACCAACACAGTTAACATGCAGCTTAAAGCATTTTAATGGTGTTGACGGTATAACCATAAACATCCTGTGAAAGCTGCATTTGAACTGTGTCAGCTCGGTATACTGGTGCTGATTTCCTGCATGTTGACATTATGCATGTCGATATGTAGACTACAATCCCGTATTTTAGCTGTTTATTTTCTCTCAGCTCTGTCTGACTTTCTAACTTGTTTTATTGATATTATAGTCTAACCATTACTTTAATATTATTTGAATGGACTTGTTTAACATATGTTTACATATATTTGTATTATTGTATATTCTTAATGGTTTTAACTATGCTTCTTTCCAGATTGAAACATTTATTATGCGCCTGGGTAGTTCTGGAAATTAACCAGTCAAGATGGAAGTTCCCTTCTGATACTCAGGTGATGTGTACGTAGAATTTCTATTGGACATACTGTATGTTTATTTTATCTTCGGTAAAAGTTTGATACGTAATATTGTATTTCCCTAATAAAGAGCATTTATTGCACAAAAATAGTTAAGGGTTTATCACATAAAAATGGTAAATTAATAAATTATTAATAAATACGCACTTTTACATTGAAATCACTATAAGCTTTTGGAATAGAGACTTCACTATGGATTGCTTAGTTAATAACCCATTGTGTAAAATACTAAATATATATATATTTTTTCATTTCTGACATGTCAGAATGTTCATAATACATACTTTCACAACACAAAATATCAGCCATGTATAGTAAAACATATATATATATACATGCTGTTTTTTTCCATTTTCAAAGTATTTAAGGCTCTAGTCAGTTAGGAAAAGTAAATATATATATATATATATATACTGTATATATATATATATATATATATATATATATATATATATACTGTGTATATCTATATATATATATATATATATATATATATATTTACTTTGCTTAACTGACTAGAGCCTGAAATGCTTTGAAAATGGCAAAAACAGCATGGAGTAGCTATTTACCACACATATATCAAAGCTCGCAGTGGAAGCTGTACCTGTCATCCTTGTTATCCAGAAGATGCAAATTTCCAAAATTATTGAGGGTGCACAAGAAAGTGGGGACATCGCACTAGAAGGGCATGGCAATAGCACATTGGTTGTTGCCCATTTCTCACCTAAAACACACCTTTATTGTTATGTACACCTATTGCTGATAGTACATGTGGCATTGAAGGGGCATCATTTAGTGGGAAGTATAACCCAACTGTCACTGATAAGATTCATGAAAGAGTGGATATTGTAGTCCACTGTATTCAGGTCTATTCCATTTAAATTAGTAGAGTTGGAAGTTAGTCATGCATATGCACAGTTTGCATGCAGCAATCTGAAGGAAGTGTCCTGCTCAGTTATTGCTGTCACAGAGGACATTATAACATTTCCTGCTCACATAAAGTAAGAGCTGCATGTACATATTGGACACCTGCTGGAAAGCAGAATCTGATTTGTCCTACCAAAACACTGTTGCACACCCAGGAGAGCAGCCTTTGGGTCCTATCTTCACACTATTACCTGTCAGGGATAAAAAGTTTTTTATATCAGGGCATAGGTTCTATTTTAATTTGGGACTCCTTCTGATAATAAAAATGTTTTTAAGGGATTAGGGGCCTATTTATTAAAATTATTATTACTAAAATAAGGTGAAAAGGGGTGTTTCACACCCCTTTCACATTATTTTAGTATCACTTCAATGTATTAAAGGGCATTTGGAGCAGTTTTCGGGATGATGATGCAGAGAGGCATCGCAGGGACAGACAATCTCTGTCCCCGCATGCGATAATTGATACATTCATGCAATGTACTCAAATATCGCAGTGCGAGTTTGCCTGATATTATCACCTGTCATCCACATCATTCACTCTATCTCCCTTATATACAGGGCTGGAGCAAGGAACTCCAAAGTTTTAGTCTATTGTCCCTCTTCACAAGACCCACTTCCCAGAACCTCACACACTTAACTTTTGTAAAATAACAATAACTACTCTTACCTTCTCCTGGCTGACAAGGCTGCAATATAGATACACTCATGTCCAGATGCACAGATAACTTAGAACAATATCCAGGCTCCATTGCAGAGGCAAACACAAGATTTTAACAGGTTGATTTCCGAACGTTAGATTTCAAACAAAACAAACAAAATGCAAAGTAAAATCAAAACTCTCACAATAAGCAGTCAACAGACACTTTTTTGTCCCTTGTCTATGTATTATGGCCTCACCCCACCAACTTTTCTTCACATGCCCCATCTGCTCTCCTCACACAACACTCTGACCAACAGCTTTTCCAAACGTGCCCCATCTAATAATCAGATTTTCCTCACCTACCCCTTTTGCCCATGAGCTCTTCCTAACATGCCTCTCAACCGACCAACTCTTAACCTCACATGCCCCTTGCCCCACCAATGTTTCCTGACATGCCCCCTTTGCATCTCAAAAACTTTTCCACAAATACTGTAATCTCTTTACACACTTGTGTTTTCACACAAAATCTTTTGCCCATAAACTTTTCCTTTCAAGCCCCCTGTGTGCCCTACAAACTTGTCCTCACATTTCCCCTTTGCCTGTTAGATTTTCCTAACATGTCCCTCTGCTTATCAGCTTTTCCTATTATGCCTTTCTGCATGCAAGCTTTCACTCACATATACCCTATTCAAACCAGTATATGCCTCACATGCCACTCTGCACATTAACATTTCCTCACATACATCCCTTTGCCCATCAGGATTTCCTCACCAGACCTTCTGCCCTACCATTGTCACTGGAACCTAAGTAGGCAGGTGGGAGATCGCAGTTTCCTCGTTTCCTGGAACTTTGTGCATTCATGTTGACTATGGATGTGCATTGTGCAAAAACTGAGGCCACATGACCCACTTGCATGTTCTCCACCGATGAAGCAGTCTCCATTGATGCCATCTCCATCTCAGGATGACAATAGCAGGATGAAGTTGCATTCTGGTTCACATCAGTCATCTGTGAGCATCACTTATCTGCCCTGGGGACATTTTAATAATGAAAAGGGGTTATAGAAGATTTGTGATTACAAATAGGAATGTTCATTAAGATTTTCTGTTAATGCTTATCACAATTATAGAAAATCTTCTTTACCACAATATATAAAATAAGTTTGTTCAATATACCCAGTGAAAGCTGTCACTTTGAAGATGGCATTAATAAATCGGCAAAAATCACCAGATTTAGGGCTTTGAGCCTTTGATAAATAGACTCTAAATGCTAAATGACAACTAAGCTCCGTAATTGAACTGTTCTTTGATGAAACAATAATGTAAACACATTCATTTTTACTTTCTACTGCAGCTATGTTGAATTGTAAAGTTGGATTGAGAAACTGTTTTAAGATTTCCTGGAGCTGATACAGTTAAAATTGATAGTATATCATACTGTACAAGACATGTACTTCACTGGCCCTGCACGTTTATATGAAGTCAGCTATTTGCATCCTGACAAATCACTCAGCACCCTTGTATATACTGTAAGAATTAAGGTATTTTATTTATCAAGCCAGTAAGATACAGGCTTTCATTTAAATTATTGTTTGAAGGGTCTGCAATAGGACTTTAATTACAACCGTAATATAACATATTACTATATATTACTTATAAACCAGTTGTACAGATGTGTACATGTATAATTTTGCTGAAGGAGCCAGTGTTGTCCACAGTTATGGAGTAACAGTGTCTATGTAGGTGTTTAAAGCTTTTTGTCTTCTGCTGATTAGCATAAAGAAAATGCTGGTGTTTGTATCCCAAATTGTTGGTCTTTCTTTATAGGGTTGGACATACAGTAGTAAATTTAATAATAGTGAATCTGTTGGAATTCTTCTCAACCTTATAGTAATTTTTGCAAGGAGATGCTTTTGAAAATTTGTTGTTAGAATATTTGTAGCCGTTTTCTTAACACTGTTGCCTGCTCTCCCCACCTGCAAATGTGTCTGTGCTGGTAGACTGTAAAGCAAATAACCAGCGCCAATAAGGTGTAGTTTTCCAAATTGGTATCTAAGGCCGAGTACACACTAGGATGACCGTCAATCGTACCAATGATCGGGGTGATTTCTCTTTGCCTCAGGCCATCACAGATTGCTAGTACACGATACACGATTTAATTAACAATAGAACTATCTCCCTTTCTGTACTTCATTAATATGCATAGACGCACCCATGATATTTTTTGATTGACTGCGTAGCATGGCCAATCAAATGATCTCATATGTCATCCATGGGAGCGCGCAATTGAGGGTAAACACTTGACGATGTAGACACTTTGTGCTTCCTGCATGACAAATCGTCCCAATAGCGTCCTAGTGTGTACTTGGCCTAACTTTCTGTGTTACCCAAGCAAATCCATTAACATGGATCCAGATATCTGATAGGATCCTCTCCTGGTCGTGCTGAGTAAGTGGTCTGATGATAAGTGTAATGTGTTTCCATGCCGTTAGCACCTTCATCAGAAGCATGCCCCTCAAAATTGCATGGACACGCTCCCCTCATTGCATACTGTCTTCAGGAGGCATCTGACAGATCATAGCTTTGACCCCTTGGCCACAACACCACCCAGTATTGCAGCCCACTGAAATTCTCTGCAGCCCTGGTGGGAGCTGCATGTAACATAACTAAATTTCTGTTTAGATATCAAGTTTAACCATAATTGTTTAACAGAATTAGGCAGCACATACAATAATGAGCATAACAAGATTTTATCAGTATTGCTTAATTTAACATAGGCATCAGTATTATGTCTGCCTGAAGTTAACATGCTGTTGGCAGAGTGTTTGTAATTACAGCATCTAGGGACAGGAGGTTTAAGATACTTTTTGTTCTTGCAAAGTTGCCAATAACGACAGCTAAAATGATGTACAGGAGATAAAGAATCCCTATTGAATAGGCCCTGAATTAATGTATACTTAGCATAAATGTTCCAGTTCTTTCCACTCTAAAGATAATACAGCAACTAACCTCAGTGCAGTAATGAACAGTCCTGTGTTGACTTCTTTTTAATTCAAGTTGCCACAGTTAATGTCCATAATTATTGGTATCTAGTGCATTGTTGCACATTACAGTACCTGCATTGCTGCTGTCCTAGTTTCTAAAACCCATTTGTAGTTTTCAGGATGGTGAAATTGGTGGAGTCGCATATTGTTCTAAATCACAGACATCGGGATCAGTATGATTTACCTACAATCAAAATCCCGATGGTCAAAATACAGACAACAATTAACCGATGGTCAAAACACCAACAAGGTCAAAATACCGACATGGTCAAAATACGTACATTAAAATGTCGACACGGTCAAAATACCGACATTTAAAATATTGACAGGTCAAAAAGTAGACACAAGTTTTTTTGCTATTTTTTTAGTGTGTATGTCGACATAGGTCGACATGGACATCGTATAAGTGTACCACGTCCCCTCTCATGGCTTGCTGCGCTTGGCACACTATTATATTCCCCCTCCAGGTCCACTGGGATGGTAAAGTATGAACAAGTTGGTTTCAATGAAAAAAATCATGAACAACTTATTTCGATTTTTGAACCTGTCGACATTTTAAATGTCGGTATTTCGACTGTGTCAACATTTTTAATGTCGTTATTTTGACCATGACGGTATTTTGACCATTATTCATTGGTTGTCTGTATTTTGGCTGTCGGGATTTTGATTGTAGGTAAATTGACTGCATCCTCAGACATCTCATCTGAAATAGCAAAGTTACATTTTTACACACAGATTTTCATGACATTAATTATATTAATACTTCCTTGAAACATATTAGTTTTATACTTAACAACCTGAAATATAATTGAACCCAACACACAGCATTTGTCATATTCAAACTATAAATTAACTACATCTAATTATGAATGGGAACATTCATATTGTTCAATGATCTGATAGCTGTGCAATACAAATATATGATATATCAAAAAATAGACAAGAATAAATTACTGAGACCTGTAAATCTAATCCCAATATAAAATATAATTGAATTATGTATGCCTGCAATGCTTTCTCATTTATACATGCCATTAAATCCTTTCAGCAAGTGAACAAAAGTTAGCTGCTTCTCTTCTCAAATTCAGTGAGGGACAATGAGGGACATTTTTTTAAAACTAAATAGTAAAAAGGTCAGGAAAAAAACAAGTGAAAAAATGTTGCTAGGTAACATACTAGACAACATTATGAACCATACAAATTGGGCTGATGTGCCCACACTTCTGCCAAAGTGCATGGGTCTGATAGGACAATGTAAGCAGTTACAGATTAGCAAAAATTTAATGGGAGGGTTTGGCTATGTGGCAAAAAGGTAACAGGTATACAGGTATGGCCAGTTTTGCTCAGAGATGTGGAAATCTTGTCCAGGTGCAGATCCAGTGGGGGGCAAACAGTGCAATCACTCCTCCGAACCCTGTGCCCACAACTATCACCTTAACACTTCTTACCTGTCCATTACAGCTTGCTGCTCTATAGCAGTGCAGCAGCAGGTACATCATGCAGGGTTTTACTGCATATTCAAATGTACTAACCCACGGCCACTCGTTTACTGATGCGGAGGGTAATGGCAGCTTTTTCTGGCATTACCATATAGAAGTCTATGGGCTGTACATCCTGCTACCTCCGCCACCCATCCCCACTCACTCCGGACCACCTTACCTGTTTGCTTCCAGTGTCCCGACACGACCCTGGACTCCCCAACCTCCCCCAGCAACACAGCCATCTGTCCTTCAACTGTAGGGAGGAGGAGCGTGGGACTCCCTGCAGACGTCACCTACAGGGTGAGTGTGAAGAAATTAGGCCCTGTGCACACTGCACGAACTAGGTCCTGTCATACTTACCCGAGTCCAGAGGCCTACTTTAAACTTACCTGGAAGCTAGTTTTTTCATTGATACTTACCTGAGTATTACAATAGTACATATGCGATTAGTATCAATGCGAATTGTGGCGGAATGTGTCCGCCTTCTTTGTACATCCTGCCTCCTGCCTGATATGCAACTGAACTGAACCAGGTCCCTCCAACAAACCCAGGTGCCCATAGTTTTGCAAACCATAAGAAAGAAATTAGATTTAATTTTGTGGAGAAAGGTTAATACATTTAGAGTGGACAAAATTTTGGAGGTGTTTCTAGTATTGCCATAAGTAAGGTGCATGGCCATAAGAAGACTACTTTTGTACTAGGACCAATGCAGAGTTGAACACAAATCAGCTATAATTACATCAGTATAGAATGTAATGGGAACAAGGTTCACCCGTATCTTATTTAACAGTGCTACCTTATTCGGCTGAGCAGGTCATATCCAAGCACAGAATACAGTAGCTTATAGCACTAAATATGGAGTTTAAACCATACCTGCCTACCCTCCCAGAAGCTGCTGGAGGCTCCAGAATTTTTGGGAAGTCTCCTGCAGCCCCAGAAGAGTAGAGGTGACTCTTCCACATCCCACATAATCCTACCCGCTTCCTAGTGAAGCAGGCATGATAAGGATAATACAAATACACCATGGAGGTAATACTGAGTTGATCGCAGCAGCAAGTTTGTTAGCAACTCGTCAAAACCATGTGCACTGCAGGGGGGGGCAGATATAATATTTGCAGAGAGAGTTAGATTTGGGTGAGTTATTCTGTTTCTGTGCAGGGTAAATACTGTCTGCTTTATTTTTACACTGCAATTTAGATTTCAGTTTGAATACACCCCACCCAAATCTAACTCTCTCTGCACATGTTATATCTGCCTCCCCTGCAGTGCACATGGTTTTTCCCAACTGCTAACAAATTTGCTGCTGCGATCAACTTAGAATTAGGCCCCATCTGCGGTCATCCGAGGGGGGAGGGCTAATCGCGTCATATAGCCTAATGACATCTCGGTTCGGCCTTGCCCCCCCAAAGATGCCTGCTGCATCTCCTCTTTGGGTTTCTCCCTGAGAGGAGAATTACAGGGTTGGCAAGTATGGTTTGGCATCGTATGGTGACTGGCAGTCTTCCAGCCGGTCACCCAACCCGTTTAAACCTATCTTTCATGTGTTAATGCACGCTAACAAGAACGCAGAAAACCATATAAAAAATTTACCCATTTCCTTAGTGCATATAGAGTATGTTACTGAGACTATGAGGATTACAAACTCATTGTTTGTGTCAGTAATTCTGAATGTTCAGAAAATAAGCATTAGAATAAGTAACAATTCCTGGCAATAAATATGGATTGCACTTTTTATACTGTCTGTGGTCTGGTCCCTAGTATTCTCTTTGTGAGACACAATCTGAGTTTTGTTAAATTATTGATTACGCCTCTAAGGCCTGAAACAAGAAACATTCTAGTCATCCAGCTGCTCAAACTTTTTATGCGTTTTTTGACAATTACTGATACAGTATATAAGAAAACAGAATTTTTTTTACAATATATATTCCCCTACTAAACTAAATAAACACACTAATCTATGTTTTAATACCTATGATACACTACAGGGCTGCCATCAGGGGACCCCCAGCCAGTACCTGGGCCCAGGCTAAGAGGGGCCAAGGTGGCAGCAGTGTGGATTGGGCCGGTATTTTGAGTTTAGCGCCAGCCACAAGCCAATCGGAGCTCACGGACCTGCAGCCAATCAAGAGCTACCACTCGGCAGCTCCTGATTGGCTGCTAGTCCATGAGCTCCAATTGGCTCACGACCAGTGCCAAATTTGAAATGCTTCTGGTTCTGACCATCCATAGGTGTCTGCCGGTAACCAGCTGATGGCCCTGCCCTGTTTCACATGGCTGCCACCCGGGTCTCCCCCATCAATTTTGCACTATGGACCAATGCGATCTCCACCTCCTTCTTGCAGCTCTCCAACTAGGGCAAGCAGTGCCCACAATGGTAAGCTGTGGGGTGTGGTGGTTGCAAGGGGAGAGGAAGGTGAGGCTGGAGCTGTGAGGAACGGTGCAGGAAGTTGTGTGTGTGTAGCTATGGGACAGTGTGTGTGTGTTTGTGTGCATGTGTGTGCGTGTGTGTGTGTGTGTGTGTGTGTGTGTGTGTGTGCTGGGGGCTATGGAGAAGTGTGTGTGTGTGTGTGTGTGTGTGTGTGTGTGTTGTGGCTATGAGACAGTGTGTGTGGGGGGGTGGGGCTATGCGGCAGTGTATGTGTTTGGCTATGGGGGCAGTGTCTGTGTGCGGCTGTGGGGCAGAGTATGGTATTTGTGGTGGCAAGTACTGCCTTTTTTTCTGTCACTCTTGGCCCCCACAGTTACTGATGGTAGCCCTGATGCACTTAGCTAATAAATGTAAATTTCCATAAGCGAAGCAGAATTCCTTCACTACAGATGCAGTAGTACATAAAATGCATTATTCATAGGCATTAAAAGGGCAGGATTTTGTCACCTTCAACTTGGAGCTTCAAATAGATAAACAGATTCTGCTAGAGATCACTACAGATGCATAAAGGTAACTAAGTTTACTCATCGAACGCTGCTTTATATTAACCCAATATGAAGGATCACATGTTTCACCAATATATTTTACTGTAAACATCATAAAGTGGGATCATAAATATAGTAATACACCTACTGTAGGTAATAAAATGCATTGAGTGGTAAAGTGTGCTGTTATCCATGACAAAAAAATCATATAAATGATGTTGTTTTTCTAGTGCAGTTTAAAAAATAAAAACAAATATTTGATTGGTTGCTGTGGATTACAACACATCACATAGTTTTCAGGGTATTAGGGTTGCACACTGCAGCTTATTTATTGCAACACAACTAAAATCCTTTTCCCAGAAGCCCCTACTTGTTATTATTAGAGATGTGCGGGGGGCACTTTTCGTGTTTTGTGTTTTGGTTTTGGTTCTGGTTCCATCCTTGCGTTTTGGATCTTGATTGGTTTTGCCAAAACCACCCTTTTTTGAGTTTTGGGGAAAAAACATAATAACAGCTAAAATAACAGAATTTGGGGTTAATTTTGATCCTACGGTATTATTAACCTCAATAACATTAATTTCCACTCATTTCCAGTCTATTCTGGACACCTCACACCTCACAATATTGTTTTTAGGCCAAAAGATTGGACCGAAGTGGCTGTATGACTAAGCTAAGCGACACAAGTGTGCAGCACAAACACATGGCCCATCTAGGAGTGGCACTGCAGTGGCAGACAGGATGGCACTTAAAAAAACTAGGCCCCAAACAGCACATCATGCAAAGAAGTAAAAGAGGTGCAATGAGGTAGCTGTATGACTAAGCTAAGCAACACAAGTGTGTGGCACAATCACCTGGCCCATCTAGGAGTAGAACTGAAGTGGCAGACAGGATGGCACTTAAAAAAAATAGGCCCCAAACAGCACATCATGCAAAGAAGAGAAAGAGGAGCACTGAGGTAGCTGTATGACTAAGCTAAGCGACACAAGTGTGCGACATAATCACCTGGCCCATCTAGGAGTGGCACTGCAGTGGCAGACAGGATGGCACTTAAAAATAATAGTCCCCAAACAGCACATCATGCAAAGAAAAAAGAGGTGCAATGAGGTAGCTGTATGACTAAGCTCAGCGACACAAGTGTGCGGCACAAAAACCTGGCCCATCTAGGAGTGGCACTGCAGTCCCGCTGCACTGATGGCGGACACCGGATGCACGTCTAACACCAGCATAGTTGTTATGGTCTCATTAATCCGCTTTGCAACAGGGTATATATATAGGGCAGTATCACTGGATTTATACGGCAGTACCACTGGAATTATACGGCAGTATCACTGGACTTATGCTGCAGTACCACTGGATTTATATGGCAGTACCACTGGACTGGATTTATATGGCTGTATCACTGGATTTATATGCCAGTACCACTGGAATTATACGCCAGTAGCACTGGAATTATACTGCAGTATCACTGGACTTTTACGCCAGTACCACTGGAATTATACGCCAGTACCACTGGAATAATACGACAGGATCACTGGAATTATACGGCAAAATCACTGGAATTATACAGCAGGATCACTGGAATTATACGGCAGGATCACTGGATTTATACGGCAGTACTGCTGGACATATATGGCAGTGCCGCTGGACATATATGGCAGTATCACTGGACATATACGGCAGGATCACTGGACTTATACGGCAGGATCACTTTAATTATACAACAGGATCACTGTGATTATATGGCAGGATCACTGGAATTATACGGCAGGATCACTGGATTTATACAGCAGTACCGCTGGACATATACGGCAGTATCAATGGACATATACGGCAGGATCACTGGATATATATGGCATGATCACTGGACATATATGGCAGTACCACTGGACATATACGGCAGCACAGGCAGGGCCTCCATCAATGGGGTGCCCTGTGTACAGTTGTCCCGGGCCCGGCCACTCTGACAGAGTGGAGGGCCCGGGCTGCTCAAACAGACAGCCCTGGCTATTCCCAGCGGCAGCCGCTGTCGGTGACACTGTCTCATTCAGTGAAGGAAGGCTGCTCCCATCCGCCACCCACCCGCTGCCGCTTCCCCTGCCGCCACGCGCAGCCAGTCACAATCACTCAGCAAGCAGCAGCTTGCTGTTTAATAAAGTTTTTTTATCCGGATGCGGTGCGGCGTGACGTCATGACATCATGCCGTGTCAGTGAAGAGGAGCCGCGAAGAGCTAGGGACAGGAGGCCAGGAGCAGACAGCGTGGCAGAGAGGACTCTCAGGACGGATTTGGAAAGGTAAGTATGTGTTTGTTGTGTGTTTGTGACTCTGAGAAGGGGGCCCGGGGCTGGCTCAGCTGTCATGTGACATGTCATGCATGCAAGTAATATAATATAAAAGGCAAGTGAAGTGATTATTCTCTGTCTGTGCTCTACCTGGTGCAATGTGTCTCAGTGCTTTACCTGGTGCAATGTGTCTCAGTGCTCTACCTGGTGCAATGTGTCTCAGTGCTTTACCTGGTGCAAGGTGTCTCAGTGCTTTACCTGGTGCAATGTGTCTCAGTGCTCTACCTGGTGCAATGTGTCTCAGTGCTCTACCTGGTGCAATACCCGGTGCAATGTGTCTCAGTGCTTTACCTGGTGCAAGGTGTCTCAATGCTTTACCTGGTGCAATGTGTCTCAGTGCTCTACCTGGTGCAATGTGTCTTAGTGCTCTACCTGGTGCAATGTGTCTCAGTGCTCTACCTGGTGCAATACCCGGTGCAATGTGTCTCAGTGCTTTACCTGGTGCAAGGTGTCTCGATGCTTTACCTGGTGCAATGTGTCTCAGTGCTCTACCTGGTACAATGTGTCTCAGTGCTTTACCTGGTGCAAGGTGTCTCAATGCTTTACCTGGTGCAATGTGTCTCAGTGCTCTACCTGGTGCAATGTATCTCAGTGCTCTACCTGGTGCTCTACCTGGTGCAATGTGTCTCAGTGCTTTACCTGGTGCAATGTGTTTCAGTGCTCTACCTGGTGCAGTGTGTCTCAGTGCTTTACCTGGTGCAATGTGTCTGAGTGCTCTACCTGGCGCAATGTGTCTCAGTGCTCTACCTGGTGCAATGTGTATAACGTGCTCTGCTGGTGCGAAGTGTATAACGTGCTCTGCCTATTGCAGAGTGTATAACGTGTTCTGCCTGGCGCAAAGTGTACAACGTGCTCTGCCTGGCGCAAAGTGTATAACATGCTCTGCCTGGCGCAAAGTGTATAATGTGCACTGCCCGGCAACAAAGTGGATAACGTGCTCAGCCCGGTGCAAAGTGTATAATGTGCTCTGCCTGGCGCAAAGTGTATAACGTGCTCTGCCTGGCGCAAAGTGTATAACGTGTGTGTGTGTGTGGGGGGGGGGGGGGGGTGGCTGCCTATTTTGTCAGTCCCGGGCCCCACAATTTCTAAGAGCAGTCCTGAGCACAGGGACACCTCCACTGGACTGATGCAGGACAACACAGCACCACTGCAATGGACATATGGCAGCAGAGGACACCACCACTGTGACTGGACTGATGCAGCACAACACACCACCACTGGACTGATGCAGCACAACACAGTACCACTGGACTAGAGTTAAACAGCAGCACTGGACATATGGCAGCAGAGTACACCACCACTGTGACTGGACTGGTGCAGCACAATACACCACCAGTGAACTGATGCAGCACAACACAGCAACACTGTAAGGGACTTATACAGCAGCACTGGACATATGGCAGCAGAGGACACAACCACTGTGACTGTACAGATGCAGCACAAGACATGGACACTGAGGACACTGAGGACGGAGACACCTCCTCTCTCTACACTCTCCAATGCCAGAGTGAAAATGTTGGGGATACGCGGCTCCTTATATGGAATCCAAACCCCGCGAGAATCGGACAGCGGGATGATGACGATTTGCCTCATTCTTGTTTCCGAGTCAGGCGGGAAAACCCGAGCCTGACTCGGATCCGGGCTCGAGTGGTGAAGTCTGGTAGGGTTCGATTCTCTGAGAACCGAACCCGCTCATCTCTAGTTATTATTGGACCCATCGCAGGCTGTCAGCAGTACTATGGGCCAGACTCAGTGATGTATGCCAAACCCATGACTTGCATGCATCTACGATGCTTTCATATCAGTCCTGCAATTGTGCAGATCTGTGTCTGCGACTACTGTCGCAGTGTCCTCTAAGCTGAATCATGGGCATGACAAGGCCATTGGCTGCATTTTTGGATGCAGCCTCACTGGTCTTGGCTGTGTGAAAACACTGTCCATCCTGAGTAACCTGAGAGTAACCTCTCTCCACTTTATCTCCAAGGTTTGGTACATCTTCCCATCTGAAATAGCCACATCTTTCTATGTTCCTACAATGTAGGTGTAAGTACGGCTGACTGGCATTAAACTCTATATGAGCCTCTCTTAACTAAACTTTCCTATGATATGATTTACACCAGGGAATTTTCTTACAAATAATATATTATATTGATGCAGGGGTGTTTCAAGAGAGGAGGAGACCTATGTGCAGTCTCTGTCTGGGCCCTGTCTTCTACTGCATGTGCGCTGGTCTCCGGGAAAATGGCACAGTGTCCATTTTCCCATACCTTCCACCTGCCCGGATTCCAGCAGGACAGATAAGCACGGCATCTATTCAGTGTTGGGAGGTGAATTGGTCCGTGCCGTGAGGCCACACTCACTCAGCTGAGGCTGTACTCCTCCCAACCCTGTCGAGTCACGTGTTGCTTCAACGTGCAGGCATCCTGAATCTGAAAATTTGGATGGTATGATTTTCCCAGTGATTTCTCTACTGTGCATGCACAAAATGATGGGGAAATGGCTGTCATACCATTTTCTCTGTGATTTTGCAGCGTTGCAGGACTCCAGAAAGGTAAGTATTCAAGAAGTGGATGCAGGGTCTACGGTGGTGGGCCCATGTTCACCCTGCACCCATAGATATGTCACTGTATTGACCCTTGTATTTTACAAATACTATATATAGTATTTGATCCAATTGTTCATACCAAAGTAGGGGGTGTGAACACAGACTGGGTAGGGATAACTCGATAAATACTGAAAAAAATGGGGCACTAAGATATATAATACAACTTTTATTGAACAAATACCTAAAAATGGGTGTATTTAAAAACATGCAGCAAAATGACAAAACATGTAGCAAACAATGACAGAACATGTATAGAATGAAAATAGTGACAATAAAAATATCCAGCAGCTTGTGCTCCTCTTGTGTCTTCTTTTTTCATATACAGTTTGTTGTATCTTTGTAATAGAATAACTATAATATTGTTGCAGTCCAACCATGAGCTATCTCTGAATTGATCTGTTCTAGATCAGAACATTTATTAAGAGATCAACCAAATTACTTAGAGACATGTACAGTACATAGATACTAAAGGCCCATACACATTAGAAGATATTTTCCAAAGAAATGAGCGATAATGATGGTTGTGAATGATAAAATTGTTCAGATCACTTGAATCGTTTTAGTATGTACACATTAGGCGATCAACGATGCGCGCATCCATGGTCATTCATTGGAAGCAGGTTGTCAGTCATCCATGCATGCAACTCAATCCCCTCAATCCCAACAGAGCAGATTGTTAGTCGTTAGAAATTGCCCACTATTGAATACACATAGGTCGAATTAGTGCCGATTTTCGCAACTGTCGGAAAATTCGGCACTAATTGAATATCCCCTTTATGCTGTTTTAACACTAGGGATATACCCACTGTATAATGGTGTATATTGACTCTATTCATTAGGTATATATATATATTTTTTGCACACATATTTCAGCTTATATGCAAAATAATTGTGTGGAGAATAGACTCTTCCACCTCTTAAGTCTGCAAATATACTGTATATCATGATTTCAGGATGTTATACTGCAGTGGTTTTGTTACAGATGTATCGATTCAAAAGCTCTGCAAATACTGTATCTTTTATTAGATGCTGTTAAGTTGCAACATAGAGAGGAAGTTTTTTTGTTTTATTTATTCACTTACTACAGTACATGTGTGTTTATTATGCTGCATATGTTTCTTATATACTGTATTAGTGATAGGTTTAAACCGACTAGTACAGTGGTTCCCAAACCTTTTTGATTCACGGCGCCCTAGAATTTTAGAATTTTTTTTCATGGCACCCCAAAAGTTTCTTAATGAGAAATTAAAAAATATAAAATTAAGTAAATTGTGTTTATATGTCATCCTTATGTTCAATTGTGTGGTGAGGAACAAGATTTGCTTCTGTTTGTCCAGCTACTAGCACTGGCTTTGCCTATTACACTGATCATAAATATTTTGAATTGGTCCTTGTGCACCAATCCAAGCCACCCCCTGGGTGCCACGGCACACAGTTTGAGAACCACCGGACTAGTAACTGACAAAATAGTAATGGAGAGCATGTTAGCATGTGTTATTCTATAATTATATCATAAACTGTGTGTGTGTGTGTGTGTGTGTGTGTGTGTGTGTGTGTGTGTATATATATATATATATATATATATATATATTATAATGGAGGTCGTGAGTAGCACCACAATACAATCATCTTTATCACACAATTAAGCATTGTCCAGTGGTAGTGGGCACTCCCAGTGAATATATATGTTACTGCAACAATATATGTTCTGAAACTGGGTGTCAGCTCAACCTTGAAAGATTCAGGCAATGGTGATACGCCCATTTAAAAAAAATATATATAGAACAAGAGATTGGGTATAAATGCAACCATAGTCTTAGTTCTTTAATACCCCTTTCACACCGCACAAATAACCCGGGATCAACCCGGCATATTGCCGGGTCGACACGGGTCGTCGTGCGGTGTGAAAGGGGCATTGCCGAAATCGCGGGTCGCCTGACCCGGCAATTCAACCCGGGTATAAAGCAGTGTTATACCCGGGTTGAATACCGGGTCATTGGCTGCGTAAACGGGCTCCTGGGTCGATGCGACCCGGGACCCATTTACTAGATAGGGAGAGGCGGCGCGGAGATGAGCTCATCTCCCAGCGCCGCTTCCACCTCCGCCCCCCACTGCTATGGCAACCCGCCCGGCTTATTGGTGGGTCGGGGAAGCCAGCAGCAGCTGCCATTGCCGGATCCCGCCCGGGAAGGACCCGCCTCCAATTCCCGGGTGGGATCCGGGATTGGCAGTGTGAAAGGGGTATAAGTAAGTATAGAATAACTATAACTAGTATGTATATATAATAATACTTTCATAGGTCACGTTTAGAAAATTTGTGTTTCTAAATGTCTGTTCACCTTATATTTCAAACAGATCAATTCAGAGATAGCTCTAACCACCCTTTATTTGTGTTTGGACTGCAACAATATTATATCATTATTCCGTTACAAACATACAACATATTTGAAAAAAGAAGATACAAGACAGACACTCTTAGTTGATGAATATATTTATTGTCACTATTTTAATTATAAACATTTTCTGTTGTTCATTGACAATATATTTTGCTGATGGTTTTTAAATACACATGATAAAAACACACAATTATTTGTAATTAATTGTTTAATAATAGTTACATTTTATTTCTTAGTTCATCATTTACAGACTCTTTTTTTTGCAGTGCCTATCTATTTAGTCTACTTCACCACCAATTAATACTGTTTAAGCCAATCACGTCTGTCTCTAGTCTGTTCGCTTTCTTTGGATTTAAACTTCATATGCAAATCTGTGAACATTAAAAATTGTTAGAAATCAAAACAAGCTTTTGTTCACATATTTTTTACTTGAACCAAATGTTTCCCTTCTATATGATTCCAGTTCACTACAAGTGTACAGTACATTCATTTAAGTATCTTTTAGTTTTGTCTGTCTCCATAAGTCCTCCAAATACTTTTCAGCACTTCTAACTACTCATTCCAGTCTTTTTATTCAGTTCATATACTAAGTTCTCCAATCCTTATTTGGTTAATATGCTTGACTCACTAGTTCTCTTAGATTAATTTGCTCATTTCTCCAAGAACTTTACTGACCAATTTAACTGTCCAGTATCTTTACCCCATGTTTCAATTTGTCTGGTATTCTTATTACATATGGGAATTTTTACCATGATCATTTTTATTTAGCAAATGTTATATTGGGGCAATTTATAAAAATAGTCTTGCCAGGACATGTGCTCAGAAAAGAGCCTGTGCAGGTGAAGGCTACACAATCACTTTACTTTTGGGTTTGGACCAGGCTGAGCAACTGCAAATGCATGGTCAGTGGACAAATCTGTCTCCAAATTATTGATTTTTTTTTCTTTAATGTAGCATATAGACTAAACAGAGCGAACACCATTATGGTGTTAGCTCATTGTAGCCTACTGTATGTGCTACATACTGTATTGCAATTTTCAGAGCTTGGTAACATGAAACCCATGGGGACTGCATTTTGCAATCAGAGAAACAGGGACCATAGCAGATATCACCTGTTCATACCCCTTTTCCACTAGATTTTTTAAACACGGGTAAATGCGCGGGGGCGCGCATTTACCCGTGTTTTTCCCTAGTGGAAACGGGTCCCCCAATAAATTCCCGGATCAAGTGATCCGGGAATCCTACCCTGGTAGCTAGCCGGGTTGAACACGTGTTCAACCCGGCTAGCTGTCTAGTGTGAACGGGAGCCGTGTCGAGGCGACACGGCTCTCGTTCACAGTGCATAGGGAGGGCGGCGCTGGGAGATCATGTGATCTCCCAGCGCCGCCCCTGCCGCGTCACTAGCGCGTCACCAACCCGGCAATTGCCGGGTTGGTGAGCACTGTCTGCAGGGGGCTGTAGCACGGGTCGCAGCCGTGTCAGGCAACACGGCTGCGACCCGTGCTATGCTAGTGGAAAAGGGGTATTAAAATTCAATACTCATTAGAAAATGACCATCTTTAAATTCTTTTCATCTCTTGTGTTTTAATTTATTTGTAGCATGATTTTCTGATATTACAGTGTTGTGTAATATGTTGGCATTTTATAATTAAATAATAACTAATGTCACAATTTTGTTAGATTCGCATGGCCACTTCCCCAAGACTTTTTTCAATCCATCTTAGCTTTCCTTTATTAAATTCACATACCAGTCTCTTTTGCACTTAAGGGTTCTCTGCTTTGGTCCATACTGTCATCCATTCTCGTTTTAAAATGGTTTACAGTTGCTCTGAGGGACTGCCATTGGCTATAATCAGGGCTTATAGTGGTCCTGGAGAGGTGGAGGAACTCATATGCCTTGCCACTCTTTCCCCTCAGTGCACGCCAAAGGGGTGTGGCCTCACAAGGAAGGGCCGTGGCCACACAATAGTACTCACAATTCAAATTACACATCACAGTAGCACAAACTTATTCACATTGCCCCACATACTACTGCCATTTATACACACAATGCCCACAGTAGCAGTGCCCTTTACAAACACAATGCCCACAATAGTAGTGCCACTAACACACACATTGCCTACAGATATGGTGCACAATGTAGCAGGATATGTTGAACAACCTTTGCTCACCTCTTTTAGGTCTTCCATGTATCCACTCTGTTTTGTCATGTTTCTTTTGTCAGTCAATCTCCTCATGTCTATATCTTCATCCTAGGTAACCCGCTTACTCCCTATATACTCTTCTTTGTGTCTGATCACTTGCATCTTTCTTTCCTTTACTTACCCCTTACACCTCTCACTCCCTGTGCTTCACTCCCCCATCTCACCCTCTGCACCTCTCACTCCCCCATCTCACCCTCTCCTCCTCTCACTCACCCATCTCACCTCCTTCTTCACCCATTTTACCCCTGCTACTCTCACACACTTCCTCATTGAGCTCTCCACTGACACATCTTATCCTTCACAAAGCTCTCCCCCTTACACTGCTTATCCCTCACACATCTCTCCCACTGAAACCGCTTATCCCTCACACATCTCTCCCCCTGACATCGCTTATCCCTTACACAGCTCTCCTGCCTGACACCACGTATCCCTCACTCACCTCTCCCCTCTGACACCCCATATCCCTCACACAACTGTCCCCCTGACACCACGTATCCCTCACACAGCTCTCCCCCTTGACACCCGGTATCCCACACACAGCTCTCCCCCTTGACACCCCGTATTCCTCACACAGCTCTCCCCCGGACACCACTTAGCCTTCACACAACTCTCCCCCCGAAACCGCTTATCCCCCACACAGCTCTTCCCCTGACACCGCTTATCACTCACACAGCTCTCCCTCTGACACTGCTTATCACTCACACAGCTCTCCCCCTAACACCACTTATCCCTTATGTGTATACCGCATGCAGTGTGTCCCCCAGTTTATTTTCCTTCTTATGCCCCCTCTCATATAGCGTGTCTACCCTCTTGTGTCACACCTCCATCCATCCAAGTCTTGCCTAATGTGAACACCCATCTTGCGTGCCTGCAATCCACAAAGTCCTCCTTCATGTGCCCCCCCTCCTCTCATCAGACATGCCTTCCTTGTCATGCCCCCCCGCCCCATCCAGCATGCCTTCTTTCATGTGGCCCCCCTCCTCTCATCCAGCATGCCATGCCTTCTTTCACGTCACCCCCCTCCTCTCATCAGGCATATGCCTCCTTTAATGTGCCCCCCTACCCTCTTCTCTTTCAGCGTGTCTCCCTTTATGTGGACCCCTCATCCTGCGTGTCTTTCTCCATTTGCTGCCGCCACTCCTCCTCCCCATCCAGCATGCCTTCCTCGTTCTTACTCTCATGCCTATAGCTCCTCTTTGCACGGCAGCGTACTTCATGTGTCGCCGTCGTCTTAGTCCAGCTGCTTCAGAAAGGGACTGGCTAGGGGAGGCACTGTCTATCACCGCCTGCCCCCTCTGTCAATATGGGAGGTGCGGCGTGGTGCAGCGCAGTACAGCATACAGCAGGGACAGTGGGACTAAGCAGGCAGAACTGCCTGTACAAAGTCCCGTTGCTGGGTAAGGTGGGCTGGAGGAGGCGGAACGCGTTCTGCCTCCAAATATAACTGACATAATGCAGTTCTGCCCTGTTCAAGCCCACTTTAATCCCTGGCTATAATTCAGTCTGGCACATAACTGTGGGGGGGGGGGGGGAAGGCTGGGGTTTGGAATTTCCTCCATTCAACCTTATTATTATTCACCAGTTCACCCAAGTTATCTGCCCAGACCCAGTCCAGACTCATATAAACCACATCCAGATACACTAAAACTATGAAAATGTGGTAAGCAATAATGTCTCTACATAGGTGTTTTGATTGTTTATCTGAACACTGAAGCATGGGTAGCAACTGCAGTACTTCTTTATGCAGCCATTGCCAAATATATACACAGTGGACTGTCCTCACTTTCCAGCATTTCCCATGTTCCTATCTTTTATTATGGTTAGGTTTAGGTCCTAAACGCATCCAATGTTATCTTACTTCTGTTCCACACTCTGTGCTTATAGTATAAGATCTTTGTGCTACTTGTGCTTCCACAGCGCCTTTCTACATCCAAGTGCCTTGTTCATGATCTCTGAGAGGGACTTGGTCACCTGATCTACTGTAAGATCAGACAGTGTTTGCTTCACCTTCACCTGCTAATTCTTACTAATGTTAAATCATGCATTTATCATATAGTAGAAGATTTGCTCTAACCCTTTTTCCCATCAGCATTTGTGCTGGAGAAAGTCTATTAGTAGTTCTGCACTTCAGTAGATTAAGTGACTTTTATAGAAATCTTCTTTACCATCATGTGCTTTCTTCATGAGTCTCTTTACAGTTTTTACTGAACTTTCAACCAATCCACTTGACCGTAATTTATGTTCCAGGACTTTCACATTGGTCCATAGCACGAGAAAGTGTGTCAGCAATATACATGTATTAACCAGAACAGTACAGAAATTTTACATCATGCTGTATTTCTGTAGTCTTATCAGCACTTGATGGTATTGAGCCCCCCTTTTCTTGCACAAACCATAGGTGTTCTCGGTCACTAGGGTGCTAGGGCTGTTTTAGAGCCCCTGTTCATCCCTGCAGTAAGTTATATATTAAAACTTTGTTTAAATATTTTCCAGTTTTCAGGGAAGATTACTACATGCCTGGTGATGGAAACAGTTTATCCATTGTTACTCACAGTTTAATGTGATTAGAGCACGTCAGATTTTTTACTCAATGGGTATCATAGTTTGTCAGACTTCTACTGGAACCCCACAGCTCTTATGATACCATGTTTTGATTTTTAATCTCTTTATAAGAACACTGACGCATGGGTAACAAGTGCAGTGATTCTTTATTCAGCCATTACCAACTATGTACATTCTGTACACTGGAATACAGCCACTTTCCAGAATTCCTCATGGTCCTAGGGACAGTCACTGAAGATTCAGGCTTTCACATCAAATAAAGGAGTGTCTGCAGATATCTAACGTAATAACATAACACTAGGGTACCAAGCAAAATAAAGTGTCCTATGTTCATGACTCAAAGAACATTTTTATGGTTCAAATAATCAGATGATTTATGCAATCATTGCATATTTGTTTTGTGAGAACAATAATTACATACATAGGCGGATCCAGAAGGTAAATGTATGACCTCCCACCCTTCCGCCATATCAGTGCTGAAAAAAACAGTAAGGGAGTAGAACAAACTGTGTTCTAGTGCTATGTGTGAGCCTGACCTTTCTGATATTGTACTTGTAGAGAAGCCCCCTTCCACCATTTCTGCACACTCTGCAAATGTGGCAATGAGCAGCACAAGTATAGCTGGTGACACAGAAAATGAGGCTGCCACTATGGAAATGCAGCAGGATGAGGGGTATATTTGTATAGCTGACACACTAATGAAGATGATGAGGATGATGATATTGTTTATGTACTGTAAGTCAAGCTCCAGTGGAAATAGGTCTTACCTGTGATAAGAAGGAGGCTATTGTCATGCCTGGGCATAAGACCAAAAAATCCACCTCTTAGGTGTGGAATTATTTTAACAGAATTCTGATAACAATTGTCATCTGTAGAATTTGTAAAATCACAGTCAGTAGAGGTAGATCCCAGCACCTGCAATCTCCATTGCCAACAATATCCTCAATAGCCTCCCTAATGGTCGGAGGTAGTCCTGCATACAATTTGATAATCCTAGGTGACTCCTCTATCCAGGATTCCTCAGTTAATCTCTGAGCACTAGGCCTGGTGCTGCTGCTGTGGTGGGTCTTCATCCAAGAAAGGGGACCAAGAAAACTACTAGTAATTTCCAGCAACAGCTGACTGTTAAACAGTTCTTTGCAAGAGGAATAAAGTATGACAGCTGTCATCCAGTCGTACAGCAGATCACTGAGATCCATTAATGCAGAAAATTTTAAGAAAATGAATTGAGGTCCCTTGTTTCTGCAACCAAATTCTCGCCTGTACCAGTACGTTAAAAACGCCTACAAAATACCATTGTTCCCATTGTCCACTTAACCACAGATATGTGAACAAGCAGAATTGGGCAAACTAAAGATTACATGACTGTGACAGCCCACTGGCTTGGTGGTGAATCGCCTTCAGAAGCAGGAACAGTAGCAGCATCTAACAAACAATGCAAGATCATTCAAAGGCAGGCCACTCTCTGTATCCCTGGATTTACTAAGAGGCATAATGCTGTCAGCCTGTTAGAAAAACTAAGGTATGACATAACAAAATGGATTGGACTCTCCTCAGGATTTGGGATTTCTGATAATGTCACAAATAGTGTGAGATCAATTCAGCTGGGTTAATTCAAACACATCCTATGTTTTCAAAACAATACCACCAATAACGAATCTCTCGGTGCTGAAATACCCCCAATGTCCACTGATTCTTAGTGAAAATATCCCAATGAGGCTTCCTCCTTCTTCAGATTTAATCCTCAAAGAAAATAGAAAAAGACCTCATAGGGCAAGGGGTGTATGTTCTCAAATTTATCAGGATGTCAATAGTTCAATGGACTCCTACCATGAATGTTGGTCTACAGTATAAGTAGACAAAAGCGCAAGTGTTTTGAGAGGGCTTATCCCACCATGGATTTTACAGCCACGTATCCTCAAAAGAAATGGAAAAATTCCACCATAGCATAATCCAATAATTTAATAAAAAAATACAATACAAAAAAAACATGTATACAGAGGCAGTAATACTGGACTCTCACCCGGTGGAATGGTCCACTTAATAAAGCAGACAATCAAGCTTGAGTATATTAAAGTCAGGTGTCCCTGCACGCTTCGCCCGACACTGGTGGAAGTCCAATTTCCTGTCCCCAACCTCCTCACCAATGCGTTTCAATACTCCTGGTATTTTTGTCAAAGATGCTTCCACCGGTATCGGATGGAGCGTGCAGGGATGCCTGACTTTAATATACTCAAGCTTGATTGTCTTCTTTATTAAGTGGACCATTCCACCGGGTGAGAGTCCAGTATTACTGCCTCTGTATACATGTTTTTTATTGTATTGTATTTTTGGATTAAATTGTCGGATTATGCTATGGTGGAATATTTCCATTTCTTTTGAGGATACGTGGCTGTAAAATCCATGGTGGGATAAGCCCTCTCAAAACACTTGCGCTTTTGTCTACTTATACTGTAGACCAACATTCATGGTAGGAGTCCATTGAACTATTGACATCCTGATAAATTTGAGAACATACACCCCTTGCCCTATGAGGTCTTTTTCTCTTTTCTATGAGGATTAAATCTGAAGGAGGACGCCTCATCTGGATATTTTCAATAAGAATCAGTGGACATTGGGGGTATTTCAGTGCCGAGAGATTCGTTATTGGTGGTATTGTTTTGGATTTGTGTTTTAAAGTGTGGGTGATGCTTCACACCAATTGAATCACACAGGTGGCTCACCATTGTGTGCAGTGGTTAGGTTCATATTGTATTTGTTTATTTGTACATCCTATGTTTTGCTCACACAGTCAACTTGGTGATACAGAGTTTTTTAGGAAATTACAGGGGCATGCAGGAGACATTTTCAGGACATTATCAGCATTCAACAACAGCATGTAGAAGTTTGCAGTGACTGCAAAACAGTTCAATTTGCCCTGCCATCAACTGAAGGTACTGTAGTAACAAGGTGGAATTACACCCTTTGTATAATTAACTGGATGGAAGAACCGCAAAAGCCATCCAAAGCTACACAACAAACCATGACATTGGGAAAGGTGGAGGAATGTACGTTAGTCCAAAGCAGTGGAGAACACTTTCCATGTTGTGCAAGGTGCAGAAACCATTTAAAGTAATCACCTGCGAAGTGAGTTCAGACACTGCTAGCTTGAGTCAGGTGATTCCACTAATTAGACGTTGCAAAGCAGCTGGAGAATATGAAGGAGGAGATAAAATTAAGCAATTCCGCTAAGTATGTTGGACTTGTAGATCAAGTCATATATTTGCTTTGCCAGGATCAAAGGGTTGTCACATCTTGAAATCAGTGCACTATCTTTTGACGATCATGCTTTAGACTAGGTTTAAGTCGTACCTCATGTACAATATGTGGACAAAAGTATTTGGCCACACCTGTTAATTATTGAATTCAGGTATTTCAATCAGACCCATTGCCACAGGGGTCTAAAATCAAGTACCTAGCCATGCAGTCTCCATTTGCAAGCATTTGTGATACAAAATGGGTCGTTCTGAAGAGCTCAGTGACTTCAAGCATGGTACTGTGATAGGATGCCACCTTTGCAGTAAGATGGTTTGTGAAATTTCATCCTTGCTGGATATTCCACAGTCAAACATAAGTGATATTAGTAGAAAGTGAAAGCGTACAGAAACAACAGTAACTCAACTGTGAAGCGACGACCACGTAAAATTACAGAGCGGGGTCAACGACTGCTAAGGAGCATGGGTGGTCATTCCGAGTTGTTCGCTCTGTAATTTTCTTCGCATCGCAGCGACTTTCCGCTTATTGCGCATGTGGAATGTTCGCACTGCGACTGCGCCAAGTAAATTTGCTATGAAGTTTGGTATTTTACTCACGGCATTACAAGGTTTTTTCTTCGTTCTGGTGATCGTAATGTGATTGACAGGAAGTGGGGGTTTCTGGGCGGAAACTGGCCGTTTTATGGGAGTGTTTGAAAAAACGCTACCGTTTCTGGGAAAAACGCGGGAGTGGCTGGAGAAACGGAGGAGTGTCTGGGCGAACGCTGGGTGTGTTTGTGACGTCAAACCAGGAACGACAAGCACTGAACTGATCGCACTGGCAGAGTAAGTCTCGAGCTACTCAGAAACTGCACAGAGAAGTCTTTTCGCAATATTGCGAATCTTTCGTTCGCAATTTTGAGAAGCTAAGATTCACTCCCAGTAGGCTGCGGCTTAGCATGTGCAATGCTGCTAAAAGCAGCTTGCGAGCGAACAACTCGGAATGAGGGCCTTGGTGTGCAAAAGTCACCTATGCTCTGCTGATTCCATAGCTGAAGAGTTCCGTACTTCCACTGGCATTAATGTAAGCAGTGTGGCGGGAACTTAGTTGAATGGCTTTCTGTGGCCGAGCAGCTGCATGCAAGTCTAACATCACCAAGTGCAATACCAAGCGTCGGATGGAGTTGTGTAAATCGGACCGACAGTGGACTGAGGAGCAGGGTCGGATTAAGCCTTGGAGGTGCCCGGGGCACTTAAGACAGGGAGGCCCCAATGGAAGGTGGGGGTTGAAAAGTAGATTGTAAATATCTCTCAACATGTCCCATTCCAAGAGGGAAAAAATGCTCTCTACCTGGACATTCCACTTAATATATGATTGGCATCACCTGTGTTGAACTATTTAATTGATAAGAAAGGTGTTTCAATGCAGGTGATTGCAATCATAAATTAAGAAGGAAGTCCATGTAGAGAGCATGTTGTCCCTCCTGTAATGGGTCATGGTGGGAGGTATGGATTGTGTATATTAAATTTAAACCAATGGTGTATATTGGTTTTAAACTAATAGTTTAATGATACCTGGGTACTGTTTTCAGTTCCAACTAATTGAAAGACAACTATTATATAAAATTTTCATGTAGTCTAACAAAGACAACTTAACCTTAAAATACACATAGAAAAATAAAATAATTTATCTTGTCACGTGCAAGAATAGCAGCAGCCTCTGTACTACTTACACACTGGGACAGGACTCAGGAGGACTCTGTGTGTGTCTCTATCTTTAGACCCAAATGGTTTAGTTGCATAACAGTTTACACAAGACTCCCAAGCAGGGAAGAGGAGAAACTGGGATCCCTGAGTCACTTACAGCTCTCTCCACCCTCCTATCTCTCCTCTAGTTGGAAATCTCTGTCAATAGCTGATGAAACATGATACTCCTGTGTCTCTGCCTTCACTGCTTACATTCTGGCTGCTGGTTCTTCTGCTGCTTAAGAGGGAAAGCTAGTGATGTCAGTGTACTCTGGCCTGGAGGGCCTCTGACAAAGGGGAGCCCAGGATACGCTATGCCCTGCATCCCCTCCTTAATCTGGCTATGCTGTGGAGCAGTGAAAACATGTTCTGTGGAGTGACAAATCATGCTTCTCTGTTTAGCAGTGAGATGTGTGAGTCTGGGTTTGGTGGATGCTGGGAAAATGTTACCTGCCTGACTTCATTATCATTATGCCAACTGTAAAGTTTGGTGGTGAAGGGATAATGGTATGGGGCTGTTTTCCACGGTTTTGGCTATGTCTCTTATATCTAGTGAAGAGCAATCTTAATGCTTCAGCATACCAAGACAATGCTATGCTTCCAACTTTGTGGCAACAGTTTGGGGAAAGCCATTTTGTATTCCAACATTACTGTGCCCCAGTGCAAACAGCAAGGACTATAAAGACATGGTTTGAGTTCGATGTGGGAGAACTGGCCCACAGAGAGCCCCCACAACAACTTAATTGATCACCTATGGGATGAACTGAAATGGATATTGCAAGCCAGGACTTCTTTTTAAAACATCAGTGCCTGACCTCATAATTGCTCTGCAGAATGAATAGGAACAAATTCCCACAGCAACATTCCAAAATCTTGCGGAATGCATTCCAAGAAGAGTGGAAGCTGTTAAAGCTGTAAAAGGAGGACCAGCTCCATATTAAAATATATGTATTTGAAAACAATGTCATTACCGTTTTGTTGGTGTAATGGTCATGTGTCTGAATACTTTTGTCCATATAGTGGATCTTTTCAACTGATCCAGATCTTAAGAGATGTAAAAAGCTCCTGGTGAGGAAGTTGTCAGCTTAAGTGGTACATGATACAATGACTTCTCCGCCTTCATTTTCTCCAGTAACAGCTGCTGCCAGGTAAAAACTCAGATTTCCCAAGATACTCAGTGGTGATGCAGCTGAACCCACACAACATTTTGACATCTGGTAGGGTCTAAAAGAATTGCCAAAATTTAATGACACCTCTACAGTAATTCTATCTGCTATGGTTATCATCCAAAGAATGGAGGAAAATTTAAATGTCAAATTTGAGTACTGAAAGAAAAAAAGGCAATTTGGAGGCTCTTGTACAAATTTGCGTTGCATTAATTCAGCTGATCACCCTTCAATGTGTACTCAGAAACAGTATTCAGCACAACCTGGAAAATTGTCAGCAAGCAGTGTAGAAGTCTACTACCACACAATGTGGAAAAGATGATGTTCATTAAAATGAACTGGAAATTCCATGAAGAAGATGTTTATCGGCAATTATATCAAAGTACAGAGACTTTTATAATCGTGGATTCCAGCGGGGATGAATTAATATTGTGTGACTATGAAGTACATATTGTTGAGGGAAAGGGTGAGGTGATAATGATAATGACATCTTGCCACTGTAGAGATCATTGACAGCACTGTTAGCTTAGTACCCTTAAGTCCATTGGTAGCTTGTTTTGCGGCGACCCAAACAAACCAAGCACTTCAGCCACAAAAATGTGGCAGTCCCTGTTGCTGTAGTGCTTAGTTTGTTAAACTGTGCATAGCCTTTGTAGTATCCAACATAAGGGTGGGAGTACCCAAGGACAATTCCATCTTGCACCACTTTTGTATTTCTGCCACTACAGTGTGGCAGTGTTTCTTAGATGTGCAATAAATACTGTGTTTTTGTGCCGCTGCTCTGCTGCTTAGTAACCAGCCAGCTCACTGCATCCTTTGGCCTAAACTATGAAAACAATATTGTTGTGAGTTGGTAAACACTGACTGAAAATGACTGGAAATACGTTTTATTCAGGTTACTTATACTGAAGGGAAAAAAGTCACAAATTGTTTGATTTTTAGCAGTTTTATCAATTTAAAAATAAAATACAGATCCAAAACCAAATCTAAAACCAAAACATGGGAGTTGGCACATTAAAAAATCTTGGGTAGTAAACAATACAGAGACTTTGAAGTATATTTACTAATGAGCAGTTTGCAAAGCTGACGATCATCTGAGGCTTTACCTGAAAGTTTTAAAACAGCAATAGAAATCAATACTGAATCAGGCTTCTTTAGCATTGATTCCTGTTTTAAAACTATCAGTGATTGGTAGCTTTGACAATACTCCTGTTAGTAAATATACCCCTCTGTGTGCTAGACCTGTGGTAATCATTATGTTTAGATGTTGTTTATATGATAACACTCTTGAGTGGCTTTGAAATGGCAGCTTAAACGAACAGGTCACAAGAAGAGCAAGACACCACTTATCTGCTTTTCATTTTGTCCTCATTGAACCTAAAGCTGTCATTAATGTTTTCTGATGTTACAGCAGAATTCATTCAGAACATAGGAGACTGATATAAATTTCTGCAACTGTGATACAGTACAACTTCCACGTGTCATTATAGTCTGCTTCCACTTTACATACACTTTTTATAATCCCATTCCCCAAATGAATACTTTGATAAGGTCTCTTTACTGAGACTGCCAGCAGGGGCTGGCTGCCAACTTTCAGCCTGGGGGGTAGATTCAAGCAAGAGGCCCAGCTTTTTGCAGGGAATCTGCAGTCAAGTGGCCCTGGAACACTTAAATTGCACTGGCCTGGGGGGCAGATGGCACCCTGTCCCCCTGCCCAGCCAGCCTCTGACTGCCAGCATTAGCTGTATTCAGCAGTGTTCTATAACCTTCAGTTAGCAAACACCTCTAATAGATTGCACTGATCTAATCTGTGCCCCAAAAGAAAGACCAATATTCAGAAAAGTAGCTGAGCCCTGAGACCAGGGAAGATTCAGGTTGACCATCAGCACAGAGACCTTGGTACAGTATATAGAAAAAGAGCATGGTGCCATGGGAAGAACACCACAAAGTAACAGTATGAGGAAAGAAACATGTGTGTGTGTGTGTGTGTGTGTGTGTGTGTGTGTGTGTGTGTGTGTGTGTGTGTGTGTGTGTGTGTGTGAAGGGGGGGGGGGGGTAAAGAGGACATTTTCCATGGAAAAGCTCCAGTTGTACATGGTCAAGAGTAGTGAATTATTAATGGCATATTTTACTAGCATTATATAATGATAACTTATGAAACAATTATCAAGGAAGTAGTTTGTTAACTTAAACAGAAAACGACAAGATACATGTTTAGCAATTATCAGCTCACAGGGAGAGAGCAGGATATTATGTATTCCCTACAATTTAAATTATACAGGTTCAAATATAATAGTTTTCTTTTTAGCTGTCCTCTGAGTTTCATGCAGAATTTTCTATGCACAACTAAGTTGTAGTCACAATCACAGAATCATCTCATCTAATCCAAAAGTTATACTGTGAATGACCCCCCCCACCCCCCCATCCCCTTCCCTACATAATTGAAAGACCTCATAGCTATAGGATGACCCAGTGGAGGCACCCTTTCTTCAGTCCCTCAGCATGTTTTAAGGTGGCTTCCTACACTGTGATTAGTGAATAGATCCTGCAGAGTATGCTGCTCGGCTGCTCTTATTAAGTGCCTGAGTAACATCATACTGTATGTCTGTGTCCCAGTCCCTGACCAATAGGCATGCACATACAGAGCACAGCTGCAGGCTGCCTGCGGCTTCAAAATGTAAATGTGCCATCCCAGGTTGCAGGTGCGACCCAGCAGCCAAAGGCCAGTGCAACCCCGCATCTCAGCTGTAATTCATTTAAAGGTTTCCTCCCTTATTCAAATCTACTGCTCTTTTGTCAGTCATATCCTACTATGTACTCAGGAAATGAAGTGAACATTTGTGCCGCCTTTAATTCAGGTGTCAGATTTATGTATTAACAGATTTGAAATACATCAATTTTGTTTTCTCAATCACTTGCTTTATATTATGCATCTAAATTGAGAAAAAACAGCAGGACCTTGAATGCTAGCCATTTCACCCCCCACACTCAGGACTTCTATGAGAAATGCTAGGCCTTGGTACAAATGGCTGAGGGTAGGTCATGTATTGAGGGGTGTAGTCATGTTGGGAATTCTGAGCTGCTACTCTTGTGCGTGCCCAGGCACCCTGGTATATCTGGCATCTGAGTTCCACTGTATATATTGAAAGAAACATGGACATTTAAAAATAATGTATGCTGTGCACAGATTTCATTGTATATGGCAATAATAAAGATGCTGACCCCTGCGCCATAGCCCAGCTAATGCATGCCACAATCCCTGGGGCTCCCGCTGTGCGCATACCGGGAAGACACCGCCCCACAACCCTCCTGATTGCTTTCTAATCAGTATGAGGTATGGGCACCATCGTTCTTTCTCCTATTTCCATTAATCTACTTTGGCCTAATTAGTAGAGATGTGCACTTGAAACTTTTCGGGTTTTGTGTTTTGGTTTTGGGTTCGGTTCCGCGGCCGTGTTTTGGGTTCGACCGCGTTTTGGCAAAACCTCACCGAATTTTTTTTGTCGGATTCGGGTGTGTTTTGGATTCGGGTGTTTTTTTCAAAAAACCCTAAAAAACAGCTTAAATCATAGAATTTGGGGGTCATTTTGATCCCAAAGTATTATTAACCTCAAAAACCATAATTTCCAATCATTTTCAGTCTATTCTGAATACCTCACACCTCACAATATTATTTTTAGTCCTAAAATTTGCACCGAGGTAGCTGTGTGAGTAAGATAAGCGACCCTAGTGGCCGACACAAACACCGGGCCCATCTAGGAGTGGCACTGCAGTGTCACGCAGGATGGCCCTTCCAAAAAACACTCCCCAAACAGCACATGACGCAAAGAAAAAAAGAGGCGCAATGAGGTAGCTGTGTGAGTAAGATAAGCGACCCTAGTGGCCGACACAAACACCGGGCCCATCTAGGAGTGGCACTGCAGTGTCACGCAGGATGGCCCTTCCAAAAAACACTCCCCAAACAGCACATGACGCAAAGAAAAAAAGAGGCGCAATGAGGTAGCTGTGTGAGTAAGATAAGCGACCCTAGTGGCCGACACAAACACCTGGCCCATCTAGGAGTGGCACTGCAGTGTCACGCAGGATGGCCCTTCCAAAAAACACTCCCCAAACAGCACATGACGCAAAGAAAAAAAGAGGCGCAATGAGGTAGCTGTGTGAGTAAGATAAGCGACCCTAGTGGCCGACACAAACACCGGGCCCATCTAGGAGTGGCACTGCAGTGTCACGCAGGATGGCCCTTCCAAAAAACACTCCCCAAACAGCACATGACGCAAAGAAAAAAAGAGGCGCAATGAGGTAGCTGTGTGAGTAAGATAAGCGACCATAGTGGCCGACACAAACACCGGGCCCATCTAGGAGTGGCACTGCAGTGTCACGCAGGATGGCCCTTCCAAAAAACACTCCCCAAACAGCACATGACGCAAAGAAAAAAAGAGGCGCAATGAGGTAGCTGTGTGAGTAAGATAAGCGACCCTAGTGGCCGACACAAACACCGGGCCCATCTAGGAGTGGCACTGCAGTGTCACGCAGGATGGCCCTTCCAAAAAACACTCCCCAAACAGCACATGACGCAAAGAAAAAAAGAGGCGCAATGAGGTAGCTGTGTGAGTAAGATAAGCGACCCTAGTGGCCGACACAAACACCTGGCCCATCTAGGAGTGGCACTGCAGTGTCACGCAGGATGGCCCTTCCAAAAAACACTCCCCAAACAGCACATGACGCAAAGAAAAATGAAAGAAAAAAGAGGTGCAAGATGGAATTGTCCTTGGGCCCTCCCACCCACCCTTATGTTGTATAAACAGGACATGCACACTTTAACCAACCCATCATTTCAGTGACAGGGTCTGCCACACGACTGTGACTGAAATGACGGGTTGGTTTGGACCCCCACCGAAAAAGAAGCAATTAATCTCTCCTTGCACAAACTGGCTCTACAGAGGCAAGATGTCCACCTCATCATCATCCTCCGATATATCACCGTGTACATCCCGCTCCTCACAGATTATCAATTCGTCCCCACTGGAATCCACCATCTCAGCTCCCTGTGTACTTTGTGGAGGCAATTGCTGCTGGTCAATGTCTCCACGGAGGAATTGATTATAATTCATTTTAATGAACATCATCTTATCCACATTTTCTGGAAGTAACCTCGTACGCCGATTGCTGACAAGGTGAGCGGCGGCACTAAACACTCTTTCGGAGTACACACTTGTGGGAGGGCAACTTAGGTAGAATAAAGCCAGTTTGTGCAAGGGCCTCCAAATTGCCTCTTTTTCCTGCCAGTATAAGTACGGACTGTCTGACGTGCCTACTTGGATGCGGTCACTCATATAATCCTCCACCATTCTTTCAATGGTGAGAGAATCATATGCAGTGACAGTAGACGACATGTCCGTAATCGTTGTCAGGTCCTTCAGTCCGGACCAGATGTCAGCATCAGCAGTCGCTCCAGACTGCCCTGCATCACCGCCAGCGGGTGGGCTCGGAATTCTGAGCCTTTTCCTCGCACCCCCAGTTGCGGGAGAATGTGAAGGAGGAGATGTTGACAGGTCGCGTTCCGCTTGACTTGACAATTTTGTCACCAACAGGTCTTTGAACCCCAGCAGACTTGTGTCTGCCGGAAAGAAAGATCCAAGGTAGGTTTTAAATCTAGGATCGAGCACGGTGGCCAAAATGTAGTGCTCTGATTTCAACAGATTGACCACCCGTGAATCCTTGTTAAGCGAATTAAGGGCTCCATCCACAAGTCCCACATGCCTAGCGGAATCGCTCCCTTTTAGCTCCTCCTTCAATGCCTCCAGCTTCTTCTGCAAAAGCCTGATGAGGGGAATGACCTGACTCAGGCTGGCAGTGTCTGAACTGACTTCACGTGTGGCAAGTTCAAAAGGTTGCAGAACCTTGCACAACGTTGAAATCATTCTCCACTGCGCTTGAGACAGGTACATTCCACCTCCTATATCGTGCTCAATTGTATAGGCTTGAATGGCCTTTTGCTGCTCCTCCAACCTCTGAAGCATATATAGGGTTGAATTCCACCTCGTTACCACTTCTTGCTTCAGATGATGGCAGGGCAGGTTCAGGCGTTTTTGGTGGTGCTCCAGTCTTCTGTACGTGGTGCCTGTACGCCGAAAGTGTCCCGCAATTCTTCTGGCCACCGACAGCATCTCTTGCACGCCCCTGTCGTTTTTTAAAAAATTCTGCACCACCAAATTCAAGGTATGTGCAAAACATGGGACGTGCTGGAATTTGCCCATATTTAATGCACACACAATATTGCTGGCGTTGTCCGATGCCACAAATCCACAGGAGAGTCCAATTGGGGTAAGCCATTCCGCGATGATCTTCCTCAGTTGCCGTAAGAGGTTTTCAGCTGTGTGCGTATTCTGGAAACCGGTGATACAAAGCGTAGCCTGCCTAGGAAAGAGTTGGCGTTTGCGAGATGCTGCTACTGGTGCCGCCGCTGCTGTTCTTGCGGCGGGAGTCCATACATCTACCCAGTGGGCTGTCACAGTCATATAGTCCTGACCCTGCCCTGCTCCACTTGTCCACATGTCCGTGGTTAAGTGGACATTGGGTACAACTGCATTTTTTAGGACACTGGTGAGTCTTTTTCTGACGTCCGTGTACATTCTCGGTATCGCCTGCCTAGAGATGTGGAACCTAGATGGTATTTGGTAACGGGGGCACACTACCTCAAGAAATTGTCTAGTTCCCTGTGAACTAACGGCGGATACCGGACGCACGTCTAACACCAACATAGTTGTCAAGGCCTCAGTTATCCGCTTTGCAACAGGATGACTGCTGTGATATTTCATCTTCCTCGCAAAGGACTGTTGGACAGTCAATTGCTTGGTGGAAGTAGTAAAAGTGGGCTTACGACTTCCCCTCTGGGATGACCATCGACTCCCAGCAGCAACAACAGCAGCGCCAGCAGCAGTAGGCGTTACACGCAAGGATGCATCGGAGGAATCCCAGGCAGGAGAGGACTCGTCAGAATTGCCAGTGACATGGCCTGCAGGACTATTGGCATTCCTGGGGAAGGAGGAAATTGACACTGAGGGAGTTGGTGGGGTGGTTTGCGTGAGCTTGGTTACAAGAGGAAGGGATTTACTGGTCAGTGGACTGCTTCCGCTGTCGCCCAAAGTTTTTGAACTTGTCACTGACTTATGATGAATGCGCTGCAGGTGACGTATAAGGGAGGATGTTTCCGAGGTGGTTAACGTCCTTACCCCTACTTATTACAGCTTGACAAAGGCAACACACGGCTTGACAAATGTTGTCCGCATTTCTGGTGAAATACTTCCACACCGAAGAGCTGATTTTTTGGGTATTTTCACCAGGCATGTCAACGGCCCTATTCCTCCCACGGACAACAGGTGTCTCCCCGGGTGCCTGACTTAAACAAACCACCTCACCATCAGAATCCTCCTTGTCAATTTCCTCCCCAGCGCCAGCAACACCCATATCCTCCTCATCCTGGTGTACTTCAACACTGACATCTTCAATCTGACTATCAGGAACTGGACTGCGGGTGCTCCTTCCAGCACTTGCAGGGGGCGTGCAAATGGTGTAAGGCGCATGCTCTTCACGTCCAGTGTTGGGAAGGTCAGGCATCCCAACCGACACAATTGGACTCTCCTTGTGGATTTGGGATTTCGAAGAACGCACAGTTCTTTGCTGTGCTTTTGCCAGCTTGAGTCTTTTCAGTTTTCTAGCGAGAGGCTGAGTGCTTCCATCCTCATGTGAAGCTGAACCACTAGCCATGAACATAGGCCAGGGCCTCAGCCGTTCCTTGCCACTCCGTGTGGTAAATGGCATATTGGCAAGTTTACGCTTCTCCTCCGACAATTTTATTTTAGATTTTGGAGTCCTTTTTTTACTAATATTTGGGGTTTTGGATTTGACATGCTCTGTACTATGACATTGGGCATCGGCCTTGGCAGACGACGTTGCTGGCATTTCATCGTCTCGGCCATGACTAGTGGCAGCAGCTTCAGCACGAGGTGGAAGTGGATCTTGATCTTTCCCTAATTTTGGAACCTCAACATTTTTGTTCTCCATATTTTAATAGGCACATCTAAAAGGCACCTCAGGTAAACAATGGAGATGGATGGATACTAGTATACTTATGGATGACGAGCGACTGCCGACACAGAGGTAGCTACAGCCGTGGACTACCGTACTGTGTCTGCTGCTAATATAGACTGGATGATAATGAGATGAAATCAATATATATTATATCACACTAGTACTGCAGCCGGACAGGTAGATATATTTATTATGTAATGACTGATGACGGACCTGCTGGACACTGTCAGCTCAGCAGCACCGCAGACTGCTACAGTAAGCTACTATAGTAGTATGTATAAAGAAGAAAGAAGAAAAAAAAACCACGGGTAGGTGGTATACAATTATGGATGGACGAGCGACTGCCGACACAGAGGTAGCTACAGACGTGGACTACCGTACTGTGTCTGCTGCTAATATAGACTGGATGATAATGAGATGAAATCAATATATATTATATCACACTAGTACTGCAGCCGGACAGGTAGATATATTTATTATGTAATGACTGATGACGGACCTGCTGGACACTGTCAGCTCAGCAGCACCGCAGACTGCTACAGTAAGCTACTATAGTAGTATGTATAAAGAAGAAAGAAAAAAAAAACCACGGGTAGGTGGTATACAATTATGGATGGACGAGCGACTGCCGACACAGAGGTAGCTACAGCCGTGGACTTTCGTACTGTGTCTGCTGCTAATATAGACTGGATGATAATGAGATGAAATCAATATATATTATATCACACTAGTACTGCAGCCGGACAGGTAGATATATTTATTATGTAATGACTGATGACGGACCTGCTGGACACAGTCAGCTCAGCAGCACCGCAGACTGCTACAGTAAGCTACTATAGTAGTATGTATAAAGAAGAAAGAAAAAAAAAACACGGGTAGGTGGTATACAATTATGGATGGACGAGCGACTGCCGACACAGAGGTAGCTACAGCCGTGGACTACCGTACTGTGTCTGCTGCTAATATAGACTGGATGATAATGAGATGAAATCAATATATATATATATAATATCACTAGTACTGCAGCCGGACAGGTATATATATTTATTATGTAATGACTGATGACGGACCTGCTGGACACTGTCAGCTCAGCAGCACCGCAGACTGCTACAGTAAACTACTATAGTAGTATGTATAAAGAAGAAAGGGAAAAAAAAAAACCACGGGTAGGTGGTATACAATTATGGATGGACGAGCGACTGCCGAAACAGAGGTAGCTACAGACGTGGACTACCGTACTGTGTCTGCTGCTAATATAGACTGGATGATAATGAGATGAAATCAATATATATATATATAATATCACTAGTACTGCAGCCGGACAGGTATATATATTTATTATGTAATGACTGATGACGGACCTGCTGGACACTGTCAGCTCAGCAGCACCGCAGACTGCTACAGTAAGCTACTATAGTAGTATGTATAAAGAAGAAAGAAAAAAAAAACCACGGGTAGGTGGTATACAATTATGGATGGACGAGCGACTGCCGACACAGAGGTAGCTACAGCCGTGGACTACCGTACTGTGTCTGCTGCTAATATAGACTGGATGATAATGAGATGAAATCAATATATATATATATATATATAATATCACTAGTACTGCAGCCAGACAGGTATATATATTTATTATGTAATGACTGATGACGGACCTGCTGGACACAGTCAGCTCAGCAGCACCGCAGACTGCTACAGTAAGCTACTATAGTAGTATGTATAAAGAAGAAAGAAAAAAAAAACCACGGGTAGGTGGTATACAATATTATATATATATATTATATACAATTATATATATATATATATATATATATATATTAAACTGGTGGTGACTGGTGGTCAGGTCACTGGTCACACTATCAGCAACTTGCAAGTAGTACTCCTAAGCAGACAATCACAATATATATTATACTGGTGGTCAGTGTGGTCACAATGGCAGTGTGGCACTCTGGCAGCAAAAGTGTGCACTGTACGTTATATGTACTCCTGAGTCCTGCTCTCAGACTCTAACTGCTCCCCACTGTCAGTGTCTCCCCCACAAGTCAGATAATATACAGTCACACTATCTATCACTTCAGCAAGTAACTAGTACTCCTCCTAATGCTCCCCAAAATTACTACTGTGACTCTCTCTACTGTCTCACTCTCTTCTCTATAAACGGAGAGGACGCCAGCCACGTCCTCTCCCTATGAATCTCAATGCACGTGTGAAAATGGCGGCGACGCGCGGCTCCTTATATAGAATCCGAGTCTCGCGATAGAATCCGAGCCTCGCGAGAATCCGACAGCGGGATGATGACGTTCGGGCGCGCTCGGGTTAACCAAGCAAGGCGGGAAGATCCGAGTCGCTCGGACCCGTGTAAAAAAACATGAAGTTCGGGCGGGTTCGGATTCTGAGGAACCGAACCCGCTCATCTCTACTAATTAGGTAGGAGTTTTTTGCACAGAGGTGCAAGATTATATTTGTTTCCAAACTTATACTACCTCTGCAAATTACTTGATAAATTATTTATGCGCACACACTGCCATCTTGTTTTAGGATTTTTTTCCAGCACTGAGGTGCAAAACTATATTTGTTACAAAACCTGCTAATTGCTTTATTAACCCTTTATGAATAAGATTGCCAGTACTACTGTGTGCCATGATACAAATTTACAGAGGTAAATCTTGATTTTCCAAATGAGAGCATAACAATACAGACTGTGATTTCCAAACCTGTTGTCTATTTTATTTCATTGCAACTTATACCCATGGCCTGATTCAGAGATGGATGTACGCAATATACACAATAAGCCACTCAACTATGCAAACATCAGCATAGCCACTGGTGCTTCTATAATGGGTGCAACGTGCGTAGTGCACACAGTCCCCTGGGTCCAGGGGGGCCCACGCTGCACACATATTTTAATACTTATCTCTCCAGAGTCCAGCATCGGGCGCTGCAGCTATGGATAAAAATTCCTTCAAAATGTCTGCCGCACATGCACAGTAGTGAATTCTGTCTCCGGAACATCGCCATGTTTCCAGAGACCTGTGCATGTGCAGTAGACTCCAGCATGATGCCAGAGACTACTGTGCCATGTAGAGGAGGGGGCCCACCCAAAATCTACACAGGGGCCCCCTCCTCTATTAAAACACCCCTGAGCATAGCATCCCCTCCTGAATAAGTCCTCTAATTTAATTATCAGATTGTAAGCTCTTTTGATTATTACTGTACTATGAGATATCTTACCCAACTTATTGTCAATTAATTTGTATTAGTATCTTATTATAGTCAAGATTATATTCACAGCCTTGTATTTGTTTACTCTATCTGGATACAAACTCTTTTTATTTGATAGAGAACAGAGCTGAACTGATTTTCCGTCCCTATGGACTATGCCATTGATATACTCTACCTACTCTCCCAGAATGGCCAGGAGGCTCCCAAAAATTGTGTAGTGCTCCCGCTTGCCAGGGAAAGTGGGCAAGTCTCCCAAATGCGACCTCAACTGCCTACATTCCCCTGCACGTGTCTACACACCCTGCAGCCCTCTGTGAAAGTGGGTGGTCTGGAGGGGCTAACAATGTGATTCGCACTGAATCGCATGGCTGTAGCCACTCCCCCTTGTACAATGCCTGTAATATCAGCATTGCACAGTTAAGGGCATGGTTACAATGAGGCAAATGTGCAGCCATGCCCCCACCCACTGCCTCTTCCATTGCATCACACCAACCCCCCACCCCTTATGACAAGCCACATTCCTACATCACCCACCACTGTCCTGGAGGAGGCAGTCATAAAGCTGGCGACTATGGTATATTTATTGTGGTTTGGTTTTGCATTTCTTGGTAGTTTGCCAGGGGTTTTGCTATCTGCAGATTTACTAAGGCCCAAACCAACAGGAAAATGCAGAAAAAAACAAACTTTACAATTAAATACTTAGCATCATAGTTCGTCATCAATGTTTTTAACATTACAGAAATATAGAAACACCATATTTAGAACTCCATGAAAACCCACTGACAATCTGGCCAAGTATATTAGGTGGTTGTGACAGGTTGGGATTCAAATGCCAATGGATGGGATGCTGGCACCGGAATTCTGTCAGAATACCAACCACAGCATCCCGATGATAAGAATCCTGACAGGAGAAGGTAAGTATACTTACTGCCAGCGGCGGCGCCGCACGCTGGCTCCCAGCCTTTGCTAGGCAACGGGCCAGCGTGTCACTTCTTCTGCTGACTCCCTGTCCCCGGTCGGTTGACTAGCAACTGGAGACGCCAGGTGGCCACCCTGCACTGCAGTTTCGGGTGTTACTAAGCAGCCGGGACGCCACGCGCTGCGCGCCAGCTGACTACTGCATTGATCAGGATCCAGGGGATGGGCTGCCTGATGATTGGTCTGCAGGGCCTTTTTATGGCAGCCAGAATAGGGCAGCCCTGCCAGTGATAGCTTCCTGTGGAGCTTGTCTTCCTGCCTCTGGTGTGTTCCTGCTTCCAGCTTGTGTACTCCAGTGTCCTGTGTCCAGTTTCCTGTCTGAGGGATCGTTTCCTGCTGTCCCCCGGGTTGCCTTCCAGTAGAGCGGTCTGGTATCTGAAGCCTCTGGGTTCCAGTTGTTTCCCGCGCACACCTTTTGTGGTGTCGTGAGTAGCGGCTCTGCCGCACTTTTTGGCTGAAGCCGTATTTTTTTTATCTATTTTTGGTTGTGTCATTTTTGTGGAGGTTTCCGCATTGCAGTCCTAGCCTTATTACGATGGGTTCGTATTTGGCAGTTAAGCTGCATTACTTGATTTGCTGTTGTTCCAGGCGGCCGCGCCACACCTAAACTACTTTGTTATTTTTTGTATCCTTCTCTGTTATAGTCGTGTCAGTCAGTTAGTTTTCCCCTTGTTCTCCTTGGTCTTGGTTAACGCCTTGTCTCCTATTAAGACCGTGGGGGCATCGGAGTCTAGGCAGACCTAATTCGCCCATTCAAACGTGGCTGCCATGGGCACAAGAAACCATAGTGTTGCAGGTGTTAATCGACCACTGGGAAGGACAATGTAGTCAGGGTTTTTTCGTTAAGGGAAGCTGCGTATTTCAGTTCTGATGCAGCTCCACGCATCTGTACATGGAACTCTTCTGTTGCCACCCACTCTCCAGGGTTCCAAGTAGCATAACACTTACCTTCCCCCAATGGCCCCCTAAATGTAACCCTCCTTGCAGCCTAAACCAACCCCCCCCGCACAGCCTAACCCTAACCCTCTCGGTGATGCCTAAACCTAACCCCCCTGCCCTTAGCCTAAACTTTACTTCCCCCTCCCTGCAGCCTAACCCTAACCCTCCCCGTAGGTGCCTGAACCTAATCCCCCCTCCCCGCAGCCCAACCTTAACCCTTGGTCCTGCAGTCTAACCCTAACCCTCCCCCCGCAGCCCTAACCTAACCTCCCCACATGGTTAACCGGTGGCCCGGCAATGTATCGATGGGGATGCCGGCATCGAAATTCTCAGAAGTATTGGGATTCCGGTGTTGGTATTTTGACAGCTGGGATCCCGACTGGATCCCGGTTGTGACACCCCACAGATAACTCACAGCAGACTTTGAAGCTTTCTGTTCATTTAGAAACAGAGAGATCACAATACGCTAATCATGAAGGCAATTATATATTGAAAAATAAGACAGAAACTGTTACATTAATAATTATCTTATGTGGGAAATACTATATGATTACTATATTAGTTAGAAAATAGTTGTTGACTGGTGTTTAAAAATCTTTAATAAGGAAAGCATTTATTATTTTATAGATATATATCGTAAAATAATACATTTTTACATTCTTACAGGGTCACAATTCAATTGTTCATTTTGAATTGCAGTAACCCAATCTGCATAGTCTTGTCTATTAATATGCACTGATTTCATGCTCTGCATTACATGAGTACATAACTCAACCACCGTTCACTGCCAAAGCACATGGTGTATAGCAGAAGTGGCAATTCATCTCCATGCAAACATTCCTTACCTGGTTTCACTGTTTATAGTTTATATTTATTTTTATTTCAACAACAATATGTACTTTCTATAGGATTGTTATTCTTTATCTGAGACTCTCTCATCCACCATCCACTGCTAACACAAAGTGGACAGCAGAAGCAAGCTGTAATAAACAGGCTACAACCCTCTCCTAAATCTCTTTGTGTACAATCTTTCATTATTTGTTTAATTCCCAGAGTCAAACATGGTAAGGCAAAATGAAGATGTACAAATTCATATATCATAATTACCTTTACGTCATGCCAACATGCCAGAGGATTCAAACATACCATTTTGAAGTGAACAAAAGGTTTTGTTGAGAAGTATAGTGGCGCTCCTGTTCAAATCTCTGCTGCCTTTCCCTTACACCTAGGATCTATCCCAGATGATCCAAAAGAGTTGAATAAGAAGAGAGAAGGAATGGTGAGGGGAATTGGCGCTGAGAGAATGTTAAGAATCGGTACTCATCATGAATATCGTGATGACTCAGATCTGTGGATGTTTTTCTTATTCTTCTTTGGTTTTCCTCATTCCAATGTTCATCCAATGAGTTTATCAGTATGGAAAAACATAGAAAATGACTGGGGGTTAACCATTGATGTATTAGAGTATTCTGAAGATGCTTCTTAGGAGATGGGATCTACTTTCTCCAAAAACAATGTGTATAATGGTAGATATACCTGGCTTACATAAATAAATCTATTCACAAGGCTCATCAAGGTTTCTTTTAAGAGTGTTATATCATCTGGATATGTTTCTAAAACAAATGCATACCTCCACTTACACAGAACAAAAGTAATGACAAGCCTATCAAGGTATCTTTTACGTTAGGACCTTATTCTTCATATCGTGATCACAGTCCTGACGGTGTGTGTGTTGGAATAGTGGAATGAATCCCTTATTGTGCGTACCTCACTTACACATATATAGTGTGCTATCCTCTCATCAAGGTATCTTTATATAACATGGATTCGTACCAGTACTCACGGATGATAGCGATGTACTATGCTCATCAAGGTTTCTTTGTCTTCCTTCGATTCAAATGGAGACTCTTATGAAGGTATAATAATTTTTTAATAAATTATAAACATGAAAATGAATAAAACAATAAAAAAATTGGCTGCAGGTGGCAACCACCCGTGAAGGGGATTGGTTAGACCAACTTTATCCAGACATAGGGGACCGGTATCCTGACTGACTGAATAGTAAACAAACAAAAGTGGTCGTACCTTTCCCACAGCATGGGTGGGGCAGTGTCCAGCAGGCAATAGTCCTCAGCAAACGCGTTTCGAGCCATGACAAAGAGTAACCCACTCGAAACGCGTTGGATGAGGACTATTGCCTGCTGGACACTGCCCCACCCGTGCTGTGGGAAAGGTACGACCACTTTTGTTTGTTTACTATTCAGTCAGTCAGGATACCGGTCCCCTATGTCTGGATAAAGTTGGTCTAACCAATCCCCTTCACGGGTGGTTGCCACCTGCAGCCAATTTTTTTATTGTTTTATTCATTTTCATGTTTATAATTTATTAAAAAATTATTATACCTTCATAAGAGTCTCCATTTGAATCGAAGGAAGACAAAGAAACCTTGATGAGCATAGTACATCGCTATCATCCGTGAGTACTGGTACGAATCCATGTTATATAAAGATACCTTGATGAGAGGATAGCACACTATATATGTGTAAGTGAGGTACGCACAATAAGGGATTCATTCCACTATTCCAACACACACACCGTCAGGACTGTGATCACGATATGAAGAATAAGGTCCTAACGTAAAAGATACCTTGATAGGCTTGTCATTACTTTTGTTCTGTGTAAGTGGAGGTATGCATTTGTTTTAGAAACATATCCAGATGATATAATACTCTTAAAAGAAACCTTGATGAGCCTTGTGAATAGATTTATTTATGTAAGCCAGGTATATCTACCATTATACACATTGTTTTTGGAGAAAGTAGATCCCATCTCCTAAGAAGCATCTTCAGAATACTCTAATACATCAATGGTTAACCCCCAGTCATTTTCTATGTTTTTCCATACTGATAAACTCATTGGATGAACATTGGAATGAGGAAAACCAAAGAAGAATAAGAAAAACATCCACAGATCTGAGTCATCACGATATTCATGATAAGTACCGATTCTTAACATTCTCTCAGCGCCAATTCCCCTCACCATTCCTTCTCACTTCTTATACCATTTTGAAGTGTTGTGTGCTTTTTTAACAATATATGTTGCCACTTTGAACATTTATTTTTAATGTAAACGTTTTACCACTACCAACTGCAACTATTGACAGTTAATTCAATACTGTCTACTAGTGTGGAACTAATCACCTATCTACTATACTCCACCACCAGAAATCACATCCTTTACCAACACTTTATGGTATAAGGTACATTTTGTTCATTATTAAGGTTTTACACATATTTTCATCCTACCAACAATCCCACCTTGCTCTACGTACTAATGAGTACTAAAGCAATTAAAATGCACTAAATGTATATAATATCTGAATTAATAAAACTATAACACATTCAAGGTGCACTGTTGACAATTGGTGTTCACATCCTACATAGCTTATAGCAGACCTTAATTTACAGTTTATATGATATCTGCCATACTGTATAAGATAAAAAAAAAAACAAAGGCCATTTAGGTTACGGAAACAGTGCAGTGGGCTTGTACATGATATGTCTGCATTGAAAATATGACAAACTCCCTCAAAGGATATTTCAAATCTACTTTGAAAGCTGTAAAATCCTTACAGGCCTTCTGGGGATACTTGCCCTTTTTCAAGATTCATGAGTCTTGCAATGGTGATTTCTGAGATTAGAATAAGCTTGAAGTTATTAAAACCATTTGATGCAAATATGAGTCTCATGCTTTAGAATGGCATGCATTATGATAGTGCATAATTAGTGCTATATTAGTTGGGGGGAATTATACAATGATTTAAAAATGATTTAAACATTTTTGTGCTGTTCCATTCTATATAACAACCTGTAGTCAATCAGATCAATAGAATGCACACAGCCACATAGAATATTTTAAGAGGTGAGTGTTCTGACCTTGTGGGAGACAGTGACTTTTCCAGTCATGTGATCATGCTGATAAGGAAAGATCTACCAATAGCTGGGGCAGTGCCATGGTAGAAAGAGGAGAATGGATGCCAGCAGTGTTAGTTCTAGTCATAGACATACTGATGTGGGGATATGTTGGTATCAAACTCTCTTCTGTATGAAACAATATTTAAACATACAACTTGTATATTATGCAGCTACACAATATCAAATGGGGTTTAGAGGGATCTTTAACATGAACTGGCTACATTACAATGTAGTATAATGGTAACTGGGGCATGATAACATGGCATAATATGAACTGGGGGTACTAAAATGTAGCATAGTGAAGTGTGGGGCACAATGTGTAATAGTGTCAACTAGAGGCACTACAGCAAAGTGGGGCATTGCAATGTGGCATAATATGAATTGGACGGACTGTGTAGCATAATGTGAACTTAGTCACTACAATATGGCACAATGTGAACTGTGGGCACTGTGTGGCATAATGTTAACTGTGGAGCCTGCAATATAACAAAATGAACTAAATCACAGCTATGGGGCATAAAATGAACTAAGACACTACTTTGCTGCATACAATGAATGCATACAATGAACACCCACTGCATAGAGAGGTGTCTCTCTAGAAGCATTGGTGCATGGTCTACTTCCAAAGATTGCTATGCGGCACACAAAATCTAGATATGCCCCTGCACCTTCCTATAAGTCAGGCATTCCCAACCGCGGTCCTCAAGGCACACCAACAGTGCAGGTTTTAGTGATATCCAGGCTTCAGCACACATGGTTAAATCAAAATAACTGAGGTACTAATTAAGTCACCTGTGTTCAAGCCTGGATATCACTAAAACCAGGACTGTTAGTGTGCCTTGAGGACTGAGGTTGGGAAACACTGTTATAAATGCTCTGTTATCTTAAGCATAACATTTAGCCACTAATTGTGAGTCGGATGCAGCTGTACCTGTGTCTGCATCTTTTGCTGGTATTGTTTCTGCAACTACAGTATATGCAAATGCCACTACAAGCCATTCATTGATGTATAAGTATGCATCTGCGTGGACTGAGTGGCCCGCTTTGAGCATCTTCAGATGCTGAAATATCACTTGGTGCATCTTTAGGACACACTATCAAACATGCACCAGCCCTATGTCAGGTGTAGATTATGTATCTGAATGTGGCCTCCTATGTGAACAACTCTGCATTAGAGATGAGCGGGTTCGGTTCCTCAGAATCCGAACCCCCCCGAACTTCAGCCTTTTTACACGGGTCCGAGGCAGACTCAGATCTTCCCGCCTTGCTCGGCTAACCCGAGCGCGCCCGAACGTCATCATCCCGCTGTCGGATTCTCGCGAGGCTCGTATTCTATTGCGAGACTCGGATTCTATATAAGGAGCCGCGCGTCGCCGCCATTTTCACACGTGCATTGAGATTGATAGGGAGAGGACGTGGCTGGTGTCCTCTCCGTTAGTAGATAGAGACACTTGAGTTGATTACTTAGTAATTTTGGGGAGCATTAGGAGTACTCAGAGTGCAGAGTTTTGCTGATAGTTAGTTACTAGTGACTGACCACTTTATTATTTAATATAATCCGTTCTCTGCCTGAAAAAAAACGATACACAGTCACATACCATATCTGTGCTCAGCCTCAGTGTGCTGCATGATAATATCATCTATGTATATCTGACTGTGCTGAGTGCTCACTGCTCACACAGCTGAATTGTGGGGGAGACTGGGGTGCAGTTATAGCAGGAGTACAGTGCACACTTTTGCTGCCAGTGTGACTGACCAGTGACCACCAGTATATTGTCTGCCTGAAAAAGTTAAACACTCCTGTGGTGTTTTTTTTTTTATTCTATAAACGCATTCTGCTGACAGTGTCCAGCAGGTCCGTCATTCATTATATTATATAAATATTTACCTGCAGTAGTGTTATATTTTTTTTGTTCATCTTTATCATCTTTATCATCTCTATATTAGCAGACGCAGTACGGTAGTCCACGGCTGTGGCTACCTCTGTGTCGTCAGTGCTCGTCCATAATTGTATACCTACCTGTGGTGGGGTTTTTTTTTCTATCTTCTTCATACTAGTAGTTTAGGAGTCTGCTGACAGTGTCCAGCAGGTCCGTCATTATATTATATATACCTGCAGTAGTGATATATATATATTTTTTATATCATTATCATCTCTATACTAGCAGACGCAGTACGGTAGTCCACGGCTGTAGCTACCTCTGTGTCGTCAGTGCTCGTCCATAATTGTATACCTACCTGTGGTGTTTTTTTTTTTTCTATCTTCTTCATACTAGTAGTTTAGGAGTCTGCTGACAGTGTCCAGCAGGTCCGTCATTATATTATATATACCTGCAGTAGTGATATATATATATTTTTTATATCATTATCATCTCTATACTAGCAGACGCAGTACGGTAGTCCACGGCTGTGGCTACCTCTGTGTCGTCAGTGCTCGTCCATAATTGTATACCTACCTGTGGTGGGTTTTTTTTTTCTATCTTCTTCATACTAGTAGTTTAGGAGTCTGCTGACAGTGTCCAGCAGGTCCGTCATTATATTATATATACCTGCAGTAGTGATATATATATATTTTTTATATCATTATCATCTCTATACTAGCAGACGCAGTACGGTAGTCCACGGCTGTGGCTACCTCTGTGTCGTCAGTGCTCATCCATAATTGTATACCTACCTGTGGTGGGTTTTTTTTTCTATCTTCTTCATACTAGTAGTTTAGGAGTCTGCTGACAGTGTCCAGCAGGTCCGTCATTATATTATATATACCTGCAGTAGTGATATATATATATTTTTTATATCATTATCATCTCTATACTAGCAGACGCAGTATGGTAGTCCACGGCTGTAGCTACCTCTGTGTCGTCTTTCACTCGTCATCCATAAGTATACTAGTATCCATCCATCTCCATTGTTTACCTGAGGTGCCTTTTAGTTGTGCCTATTAAAATATGGAGAACAAAAATGTTGAGGTTCCAAAAATAGGGAAAGATCAAGATCCACTTCCACCTCATGCTGAAGCTGCTGCCACTAGTCATGGCCGAGACGATGAAATTCCATCAACGTCGTCTGCCAAGGCCGATGCCCAATGTCATAGTACAGAGCATGTAAAATCCAAAACACAAAAGATCAGTAAAAAAAGGACTCAAAAATCTAAAATAAAATCGTCGGAGGAGAAGCGTAAACTTGACAATATGCCATTTACCACACGGAGTGGCAAGGAACGGCTGAGGCCCTGGCCTATGTTCATGGCTAGTGGTTCAGCTTCACATGAGGATGGAAGCACTCAGCCTCTCGCTAGAAAAATGAAAAGACTTAAGCTGGCAAAAGCACAGCAAAGAACTGTGCGTTCTTCGAAATCACAAATCCACAAGGAGAGTCCAATTGTGTCGGTTGCGATGCCTGACCTTCCCAACACTGGACGTGAAGAGCATGCGCCTTCCACCATTTGCACGCCCCCTGCAAGTGCTGGAAGGAGCACCCGCAGTCCAGTTCCTGATAGTCAGATTGAAGATGTCAGTGTTGAAGTACACCAGGATGAGGAGGATATGGGTGTTGCTGGCGCTGGGGAGGAAATTGACAAGGAGGATTCTGATGGTGAGGTGGTTTGTTTAAGTCAGGCACCCGGGGAGACACCTGTTGTCCGTGGGAGGAATATGGCCATTGACATGCCTGGTGAAAATACCAAAAAAATCAGCTCTTCGGTGTGGAAGTATTTCAACAGAAATGCGGACAACAGGTGTCAAGCCGTGTGTTGCCTTTGTCAAGCTGTAATAAGTAGGGGTAAGGACGTTAACCACCTCGGAACATCCTCCCTTATACGTCACCTGCAGCGCATTCATCATAAGTCAGTGACAAGTTCAAAAACATTGGGCGACAGCGGAAGCAGTCCACTGACCAGTAAATCCCTTCCTCTTGTAACCAAGCTCACGCAAACCACCCCACCAACTCCCTCAGTGTCAATTTCCTCCTTCCCCAGGAAGGCCAATAATCCTGCAGGCCATGTCACTGGCAATTCTGACGAGTCCTCTCCTGCCTGGGATTCCTCCGATGCATCCTTGCGTGTAACGCCTACTGCTGCTGGCGCTGCTGGCGCTGCTGTTGTTGCTGCTGGGAGTCGATGGTCATCCCAGAGGGGAAGTCGTAAGCCCACTTTTACTACTTCCACCAAGCAATTGACTGTCCAACAGTCCTTTGCGAGGAAGATGAAATATCACAGCAGTCATCCTGCTGCAAAGCGGATAACTGAGGCCTTGGCATCCTGGGCGGTGAGAAACGTGGTTCCGGTATCCATCATTACTGCAGAGCCAACTATAGACTTGATTGAGGTACTGTGTCCCCGGTACCAAATACCATCTAGGTTCCATTTCTCTAGGCAGGCGATACCGAAAATGTACACAGACCTCAGAAAAAGACTCACCAGTGTCCTAAAAAATGCAGTTGTACCCAATGTCCACTTAACCACGGACATGTGGACAAGTGGAGCAGGGCAGACTCAGGACTATATGACTGTGACAGCCCACTGGGTAGATGTATTGACTCCCGCCGCAAGAACAGCAGCGGCGGCACCAGTAGCAGCATCTCGCAAACGCCAACTCTTTCCTAGGCAGGCTACGCTTTGTATCACCGCTTTCCAGAATACGCACACAGCTAAAAACCTCTTACGGCAACTGAGGAAGATCATCGCAGAATGGCTTACCCCAATTGGACTCTCCTGTGGATTTGTGGCATCGGACAACGCCAGCAATATTGTGTGTGCATTAAATATGGGCAAATTCCAGCACGTCCCATGTTTTGCACATACCTTGAATTTGGTGGTGCAGAATTATTTAAAAAACGAGAGGGGCGTGCAAGAGATGCTGTCGGTGGCCAGAAGAATTGCGGGACACTTTCGGCGTACAGGCACCACGTACAGAAGACTGGAGCAACACCAAAAACGCCTGAACCTGCCCTGCCATCATCTGAAGCAAGAAGTGGTAACGAGGTGGAATTCAACCCTCTATATGCTTCAGAGGTTGGAGGAGCAGCAAAAGGCCATTCAAGCCTATACAACTGACCACGATATAGGAGGTGGAATGCACCTGTCTCAAGCGCAGTGGAGAATGATTTCAACGTTGTGCAAGGTTCTGCAACCTTTTGAACTTGCCACACGTGAAGTCAGTTCAGACACTGCCAGCCTGAGTCAGGTCATTCCCCTCATCAGGCTTTTGCAGAAGAAGCTGGAGACATTGAAGGAGGAGCTAACACTGATCGATTCCGCTAGGCATGTGGGACTTGTGGATGGAGCCCTTAATTCGCTTAACAAGGATTCACGGGTGGTCAATCTGTTGAAATCAGAGCACTACATTTTGGCCACCGTGCTCAATCCTAGATTTAAAACCTACGTTGTATCTCTCTTTCCGGCAGACACAAGTCTGCAGGGGTTCAAAGAACTGCTGGTGAGAAAATTGTCAAGTCAAGCGGAATGCAACCTGTCAACATCTCCTCCTTCACATTCTCCCGCAACTGGGGGTGCGAGGAAAAGGCTCAGAATTCCGAGCCCACCCGCTGGCGGTGATGCAGGGCAGTCTGGAGCGACTGCTGATGCTGACATCTGGTCCGGACTGAAGGACCTGACAACGATTACGGACATGTCGTCTACTGGCACTGCATATGATTCTCTCTCCATTGAAAGAATGGTGGAGGATTATATGAGTGACCGCATCCAAGTAGGCACGTCAGACAGTCCGTACGTATACTGGCAGGAAAAAGAGGCAATTTGGAGGCCCTTGCACAAACTGGCTTTATTCTACCTAAGTTGCCCTCCCACAAGTGTGTACTCCGAAAGAGTGTTTAGTGCCGCCGCTCACCTTGTCAGCAATCGGCGTACGAGGTTACTTCCAGAAAATGTGGAGAAGATGATGTTCATTAAAATTAATTATAATCAATTCCTCCATGGAGACATTCACCAGCAGCAATTGCCTCCACAAAGTACACAGGGAGCTGAGATGGTGGATTCCAGTGGGGACGAATTGATAATCTGTGAGGAGGGGGATGTACACGGTGATGAATCGGAGGATGATGATGAGGTGGACATCTTGCCTCTGTAGAGCCAGTTTGGGCAAGGAGAGATTAATTGCTTCTTTTTTGGTGGGGGTCCAAACCAACCCGTCATTTCAGTCACAGTCGTGTGGCAGACCCTGTCACTGAAATGATGGGTTGGTTAAAGTGTGCATGTCCTGTTTATACAACATAACGGTGGGTGGGAGGGCCCAAGGACAATTCCATCTTGCACCTCTTTTTTCTTTCATTTTTCTTTGCGTCATGTGCTGTTTGGGGAGTGTTTTTTGGAAGGGCCATCCTGCGTGACACTGCAGTGCCACTCCTAGATGGGCCAGGTGTTTGTGTCGGCCACTAGGGTCGCTTATCTTAGTCACACAGCTACCTCATTGCGCCTCTTTTTTTTCTTCTTTGCGTCATGTGCTGTTTGGGGAGTATTTTTTGGAAGGGCCATCCTGCGTGACACTGCAGTGCCACTCCTAGATGGGCCAGGTGTTTGTGTCGGCCACTAGGGTCACTTATCTTAGTCACACAGCTACCTCATTGCGCCTCTTTTTTTTCTTCTTTGCGTCATGTGCTGTTTGGGGAGTATTTTTTGGAAGGGCCATCCGGCCTGACACTGCAGTGCCACTCCTAGATGGGCCAGGTGTTTGTGTCGGCCACTAGGGTCGCTTAGCTTACTCACACAGCTACCTCATTGCGCCTCTTTTTTTCTTTGCGTCATGTGCTGTTTGGGGAGTGTTTTTTGGAAGGGCCATCCTGCGTGACACTGCAGTGCCACTCCTAGATGGGCCAGGTGTTTGTGTCGGCCACTAGGGTCGCTGAGCTTAGTCACACAGCTACCTCATTGCGCCTCTTTTTTTCTTTGCATCATGTGCTGTTTGGGGAGTGTTTTTTGGAAGGGCCATCCTGCGTGACACTGCAGTGCCACTCCTAGATGGGCCAGGTGTTTGTGTCGGCCACTTGGGTCGCTGAGCTTAGTCATCCAGCGACCTTGGTGCAAATTTTAGGACTAAAAATAATATTGTGAGGTGTGAGGTGTTCAGAATAGACTGAAAATGAGTGGAAATTATGGTTATTGAGGTTAATAATACTTTGGGATCAAAATGACCCCCAAATTCTATGATTTAAGCTGTTTTTTTAGGGTTTTTTGAAAAAAAACACCCGAATCCAAAACACACCCGAATCCGACAAAAAAAATCGGTGAGGTTTTGCCAAAACGCGTTCGAACCCAAAACACGGCCACGGAACCGAACCCAAAACCAAAACACAAAACCCGAAAAATTTCCGGTGCACATCTCTACTCTGCATCTCAACCACTATCAGGGACATGCACATAATAATTCCAAAGCATGCCCATAAAAGGACCATCTTCATGAGTCCGCTTAGCCATCTCGCTGTCATGTCCAAGAATGCCCAATTTGTGTGTCTCGTTCATAACTGTAACTCTGTGTGCATGGACTCTGGACACATGTGCACTGCAACTTAGATGTATGTGCAGAAGAAAAATTGCTCAACTGCGTCCAACATCGGTAATGTGTCTTTCTCAGAATTAGCCCCCTGGATCGCTACAGTGATTTTTTTATTTAATTGATATCCTTATATCTTTTAAATTGATGTTTCCTAATACATTTTCCCCATCTTCCTACCCTATTGCAAGATTTCCGCCTGTAACAGTGATAAAGTCACAATGATTAACATTTCTCAAAGCACTGCTGTTCTCTCAAGAGACTAGCCACACTTTTGACAGCCTGTCCTAGCTGGGTAGGCAGCAATGCATAAATAATCATTCCCTATTTTTTATATAGTATATGCTAAATGCCAGTGATTGCTAGCAGTCATCAAGTCACCCGAGTAAGTAAGTAAATGTCAACTTCACCAGAAGAATTTATGTGTAAGTACTACAAACATCCAGCTCTACAAAAAATATTAACATGCAAAATGACATATTCTATGCTGACTATAGTAATTTGAATCAAAATTCAGAAGCCATGATCAATATATCAGAAATATATCTTAGACAAGTACTAGGGAGAATATATGTAACTTGCTTTTGCAAGGTACTGCTGTCAAATACTTGCTAAGTAGTCTAGGGCTACACAAGATGCCTGTCACCAGCTTGTCACATTTTACTTTACCTTTCCTGACTGTTGTTCTGGAAACAAATGACAATTCCAACATTCATAATAATATTATATATCACTTAAACCCTAAGCCATACAGTTATGGGTATAATAAGAGAGAAGGGGGCCCATGTGCAGTCTCTGTCAGGCTGCACATGGGCCCATCAGCAGCGGTGGGTGTCTGCTCTAGTAGAATCTAGCTCTGTGCTAGAGTCTACTAGAAGAGATGCAGGCTGCCATATTCCCTGTGATTTTTCAGTGATGCCGCCATGGGATTTGGTAGAGGTAAGTATAGAAGAAATGGATGTAGCATGTGCGGTGTGGGACCTCCTGGATCCCATAGTCCTATATGCACCGCACATTCTGCACCCATTATAGATACACCATGGCATAGTAAATACTGCCAGACATGTCTGTTTTTGCAATATAATGGCAAATTTAAGCTTTGTTGATATTCGTTATCCCTAAAATGCTAGTGATATCACAAATATCTCCAGAATTCACTAAAAGTGCCATAGCTTGCCATAACACAATGCTGATATGGGGATATTAAACAAACTCCAAAATGCTATAGACAGTTTGTTCTAAAGATAGGAGAAAGCAGCTGAATAGGGATCTTCTGATCCTTTATCTGTAGGCCGAACACTCTCTCCTCCATTCTTTGTCCAAACAATCTATGCGCTTGCATTGCCTTATGGCTACTCATCTGCTCTTAGCCTGTTAGTAAGCCCCAGAAGTATAATTATAGTTGTTATTATTATCATCAGTATAGTGAAACATTTCACCAGGACAGCATATTATGGTGGTATATGCAGTGCCAGATTAAGGTCCACAAGGGCCTGGAGCTGAAATTGTTGAAGGGCCTATTGTGTGCAATCACAGGGATGTGACTAGTGATGTGTAGGTGTGACCAGTGCTGTGGTGGTGTGACTAGTGATGTGAGGGTGCGTCCTGTGCTGTGAGGCGGCATTCAGGGGTGTAAAGTCATTCCAGTGACAAGTTAGAATTTGGAGCTCATGTGGTCCTCTATGTCTGTATGTGTCTACAGTATGCATATATGTGCCTATGTCTGTATGTGCTCCTCTATGTCCGTTTGTGCCTATGTCTGTATGTGCTCCTCTATGTCCGTTTGTGCCTATGTCTGTATGTGCTCCTCTATGTCCGTTTGTGCCTATGCCTGTATGTGCTCCTCTATGTCAATATGTGCCTATGTCTGCATGTGATCCTCTATATTCATGCTTATGCACAGATGGTTAAATCAGAGTAACCAAGATACTAATTATGTCACCTGTGCTCAAGTATGACTATTCTTAAAACCTGTATTGTTAGTGTGCCTTGAGGATCGTGTTTGCCAACCCCTGCTCTAGGGGAATAACTGCAGTGCTTCCATCATAACTCATGCAACAGAATACAAGAAAAAACAAGAATAAGTGGAGTTATTCTTCACTGTTCTACTCTGGCCTCATATAAAATCAAAATATTTTATTACACATACTGTACATTAAAAAGAGTAAGGAGAATTCCATAACATCTACAGTATATATAAGGCATTCCCAACCACGGTCCTCAAGGCACACTAACAGTGCAGGTTTTAGTGATATCCAGGCTGCAGCACAGATGGTTAAATCAAAAAAACTGAGGTGCTAATTAAGTCACCTGTGTTCAAGGCTGGATATCAGTAAAAAAAAGGTAAAAAATACCCTGGGGTATTCGGGCGCTGTGAGATGAGGTGCTCGGCTAAGCAGCAGCCAATATTAAGAGGGAAGTCACTCCCAATATATATACAATTACAACAGAAAAAAGAGGAGGCTGCGCTTCAAGAGGAAATGAACAATATCCACTAAATGTGTAAAATTTATAACAATTTATTAAAAACACTAACTCGTTAAAAAACAGTAATATTCTGTACAGTTATATTGTGCCATGTGCATGCATAAGAAAAATGAATTTTTACCCAAGATATTGTTTCAGGACATGTATCATGTGAACTCTAGAGGATCCGTTCCAAATATTGCCCTTAGGTGGTATATATCCAGTAGTTTTCCACTATGTAAGTCCCGTTTAGATGGTGTCAAGAGAGTCCTTTATAAATTCCATAAGCCGCTAGAGGATTTTGGATGGTATAAATGTCCCATAAGCAGTGGGTACCTCATGCAATGTGGTAGTTGGATGGTGCCTCTCTGGGACTCTTCTGGGTAGCTGGAAGTTTGTATGGGCTGGTTCGGATCCATTTGAAGAGAGTCCTGCTCCAAAGGTGAAGAAGCCTGACGCGTTTCGCTGCATATACCTTGCAGCTTTTTCAAAGGTATACAGTAATGTCTGGGTTTGGGCTTTATATACCCTAGACAAAATGGTGGCTTAATTGGCACCTGGATGCACATTTCCTGTTAATCACACACAAATCTCTCTATAATGATAAAAACTACTAAAATAGGTGAAGGAGACAGACCTACTTGTGGATAAGAGCTTCTAGTGATATCATACTTTTATTTCAAGTCCTAATAAGTGTTTATTTTTCTAACTCATACTTAGAGATATATATTGTCCAATCAGTACTTTTGTTTACTGCTATGTAGTCATGGAAACTGTCAACAGGAGGATTTCATAGGTTGAATTGGAGATCATGTGATTGGTATTGGTCATGTGCTCAATATCACATGATCAAAATAGGAGCAACCTATTATTATGTTACTGTGCTGTGTGGTTGCGATCAGACCTATGTTAATCTAATGTCTGAGAGTAACAATTACTGGTGTCTTATTATAGACCTCCTCATTCTTGTGAACCGCTATATATATATTTATTTATCTGCGGAGGCCCTGCGTTCACTCCCAGGCCGTTACCTTGGTAACGGAAACCGGAAGTGACGTGTTATTGCTGGGTCACCTATAGTGATTCCCCGGCCGTCGCCATGGAGACGGGGCTCGGGTAAAACAATCCCTCTGTTGACATGTTTCCTGAATTTTCTAATATGAATTTGTATGTGGTTGTTATGGTAACCGGCTGAGAGCGACGCTTACATTTCCGCATACGCAATCACGCTCCCAGCCGGAGATGCATTGTCACCATGATGACGGAGGCGCCGATGGATATGCCCCTTCTGTCTGACACACCCGGGGGAGGAGCCATAGAAGGATTACCCCAACCCGAGCCTCGTCATTACGGCGCTGGCCGGGGAAAACACGCCTCCCCCATTTGATATATTCAGGAAACATGTCAACAGAGGGATTGTTTTACCTGAGCCTCGTCTCCATGGCGACGGCCGGGGAATCACTATAGGTGACCCAGCAATAACACGTCACTTCCGGTTTCCGTTACCAAGGTAACGGTCCGGGAGTGAATGCAGGGCCTCCGCAGATAAATAAATATATATATAGCGGTTCACAAGAATGAGGAGGTCTATAATAAGACACCAGTAATTGTTACTCTCAGACATTAGATTAACATAGGTCTGATCGCAACCACACAGCACAGTAACATAATAATAGGTTGCTCCTATTTTGATCATGTGATATTGAGCACATGACCAATACCAATCACATGATCTCCAATTCAACCTATGAAATCCTCCTGTTGACAGTTTCCATGACTACATAGCAGTAAACAAAAGTACTGATTGGACAATATATATCTCTAAGTATGAGTTAGAAAAATAAACACTTATTAGGACTTGAAATAAAAGTATGATATCACTAGAAGCTCTTATCCACAAGTAGGTCTGTCTCCTTCACCTATTTTAGTAGTTTTTATCATTATAGAGAGATTTGTGTGTGATTAACAGGAAATGTGCATCCAGGTGCCAATTAAGCCACCATTTTGTCTAGGGTATATAAAGCCCAAACCCAGACATTACTGTATACCTTTGAAAAAGCTGCAAGGAATATGCAGCGAAACGCGTCAGGCTTCTTCACCTTTGGAGCAGGACTCTCTTCAATTGGATCCGAACCAGCCCATACCAACTTCCAGCTACCCAGAGGAGTCCCAGAGAGGCACCATCCAACTACCGCATTGCATGAGGTACCCACTGCTTATGGGACATTTATTCCATCCAAAATCCTCTAGCGGCTTATGGAATTTATAAAGGACTCTCTTGACACCATCTAAACGGGACTTACATAGTGAAAAACTACTGGATATATACCACCTAAGGGCAATATTTGGAACGGATCCTCTAGAGTTCACATGATACATGTCCTGAAACAATATCTTGGGTAAAAATTCATTTTTCTTATGCATGCACATGGCACAATATAACTGTACAGAATATTACTGTTTTTTAACGAGTTAGTGTTTTTAATAAATTGTTATAAATTTTACACATTTAGTGGATATTGTTCATTTCCTCTTGAAGCGCAGCCTCCTCTTTTTTCTGTTGTAATTGGATATCAGTAAAACTTGCACTGTTAGTGTGCCTTGAGGACCGTGGTTGGGAATGCCTGGTATATATCGTCTCTATCCATTACATCAAGATAATACAGGTTTTTCTTTTTATCTGTTTTTTATTTTTATTTATTTTTTAAAAGACTCTAGTGTGCATTTCTATACTTGGCTTATTGAAATATATATATAAAAAAAGAATATTAATAATAGTGTGTTCAAAGTAAATAAATCAATTGTTTAAAAACTTACAGTACAATATGCATGCATCCTTATAAATCCTTTACATTCCTCTCTATATTGTTGAATGTGTCCTCACTTAATTTTATATAAATATTAACCCTAATCTATCTATGCTTAACTGATAACCGTGACAGCTCACATACTACTAGCTTAAAATAGAACATTGAGAACAAGAAATAAGATTGTCTAATATGAATGGTTACAGTAACTCTTAATATTAAAGTTATAATGGGACTGTTAATTATCATAATACCCAATACATTACCTATTTCAGTATATATATCATCATGGATCATCAATTCCGCATATCTATATATATAATTGTCTTATATTACCTAACTAACATCTACTATGACTTAGGGACCTATTCTTTATCACTAATGGGCCCAATACACATGCAGAAAAGCTAGTTTCCTTATTTTGTATGCAGCGATCATTCATTATTAGGAGGATGACAGGGCTGAGTAGTATTCAGCAAACTCCCAAAACTGAAAAATTGCGTCTGAGAACCAATGCCTTCAGCAGATGGTGCTGTTTCCCTAGCCCCGCTCCTTCCTTTGGTCATATCTGTGCAGTCAGCAGGGTCGTCTCTGATAAGTATCACTGCTACTTTTGTGGTTAGGGGGTTACACCAGAGCAATACTAAATTGCTGCCTTAATTAATTATCTTTGCTGCAACTTGGATAGTTAATTATTGGTGGCCAGATATCCCCCTCCCTTCCCTCTCTCCAGGATATTCCGATTTCACAAAAAGCAATTGACTTATAGTACAATAAGGGAAGGTGATGCACAAGTACAGGAGGCAGATTTACTAATGGTCGATTTTAGATTTTTGATCATTTTACTGTCTGTTTTGAGAAACAAACATTTTCTAAAGTAAATGACCAAAAGCCAGACTTTAGAACACATTAGAACATCTGATGAACAATCAAGTTTTTCACATGGACAAGAATATGATCTGCAGATTTACTAATGGTCAGTTTTAAACTGACCAAAAAGCTACTAAAATGATGGGAAACCCATCCAAGCAATAGAACCTGCCTGAGACATTCAAGTTTAGAAGTACTGCACAGATCACTATCTTAGGTCTGAATCAATATTTATGTATTATTTTTCCATTAACATCGCACTCACCATCAAGGGGTGTAGGGAAGCCCAGGGCTCATTGATCTTCAGGATGTGGGACCCCATTTTTGGGGGTTTGTGTGCTCCCACCCCCATTCTATAGCATCAGCTGGTTCAGCTTGGTGCTGGTTATAGGAAAATAGGGGAAGACCCACACCATTACCCCCTACCCCCCGTTTTCCCATAACCACCCAGTTTGAAAAGTCCGTGGCTGTTTATTGATTGCGGAGGGGACATTTTTTATTTTTTTTATTTTAACACCTTCTAAGCTTTTACACCTAATGAAGCCTGAGATCATAGAGATCTGTTCAGTGCATATTTCAAACAGGTCTATTGTCTGGGGGAGTTCCCATTGTTTATTGAATTCTATTTGTCATCGGTTTTGAACTGAAAGACCAATACTGACAAACTTTAGTGCTGCGAAAAACCCCAGACATCGACGTTGGGTTTTAATTGAACCTGTATCCTGACGGATGGTAAATAGTCTTTTTCTTGACAGCAATACACTTTCTACTGTATGTTCCTCAGTAACTGACAATTAGTAAATCTTCTCTCTGTATTATACTTCACTGACTGCCAGCCTCAAAAATTCAGAGTAACAAAATGCAGGTTAAGAAGCAAAGACATATTTTTGTCACCTGATGATAGCTACTAAATCAGTAAAAAAAAGATAGTGTACAAGTACAGCATTTAGACGTGAGTATCAAATTGTTGCACATCCAAATGAACACAGACAATGATACTGAGAGACATACAGACAGTATATAGAATTTAGAAGGACAGTGTAATGAAGGCAGCAGTTTTTATACATTGTTTTCTTTTCACTTTCTTTTTTCTATTAATGGTAGTTTTTAATATTCCATACGGTTTAAAAACAGCCCTGAAATCCTTTCACGTCCATAATTTAGGCCATAAATGAGTCTAAACTGAACAGTACTGTATATTAAAAGAAACCACAACCTTTATTTAGGTGGTAGTAAATACTAACAATATGGATACATTGAGGCTGATATATACATTTATGTGAAAGCAATGTCTAATGCTGCATATGACCTTCTATAAATGTTAGACCATCCTGTGTATATGTCAACTTGTGCATGTCTGTGTGACTTTGCCCACCTGTATGGCTCTTGAATGTCTGTGTCTGTGGGTCTGCATGACTCTGAGTATGTCTTTGTGACTCTAGGCATGACTGTGTGTGGCTACAGTATGAGTGTGTCTGTGTGTGACTGTGGCCTCTATGGGTCTCCCTGTCTTTAGTCCCCCACGTGCCCTCAAACCCTTATTCAGCTCTGTGAGACTGTAAGGGTGCTATGGAAGTATCATAATTGAAACAGGTGGGAATGGTCAGAGTTTAAGCCGACTGTCCTTACATTCCAAAGTCATAATGTTATTTTATCAGTGGTCGATTTTATTATATACATTAGATGTGTAGCACGATTTTGTCAAAGTGCTGTCTGTTGGCAGAGACATGCATACCTGCGAATTTAAATTCTACTCCTCACTTGAGGTCATGGAATGTGTTTTTTGAAAGCAGCTTCATGCAGAAGTGTGAAAAGTAATCCAGCATTACAATAGCAGACAGTTTGGTGCACCAGTAAGAAAAGTATTGTAGAGTACATTGTAGAATACTTCATACAGGGCTACTGTAATGATACTTATGAAATTAAATAATAGTAGATTTTTAGTTCCATGCTGATTTGAAAATCCACTAGTGGACATCAATATACAGTGTATGCAGGGGCATTTTAAGAGAGATGGAGCCTTGCGTGCATCGTCCATTGCGGGCCCCATCCTCTCCGGCAGCAAGTAGACTTTGGCAAAGGCTCCACAGTTTCCACATCAATTATTCACAATGATACCATGTTTCCATTCACAATACACCTTCACCACAGCAGCATGCAAACAGTTCAGAATCTGCGCTGTTTCAGAAATACTGCCACCCTTGGCCCTAAAGCCTATAATTATCCCGTTTTGCAACTTGGATAAATCGCCCCTTTAAACCCATGACAGCAACAAGAGATATGTGTGAGGATAGCCTATTGCACACCTTATATACCCACGTGACATACTTCATAGGCTACGCGCTGCAAGAGGTGGTCATAATAATGTGACTTGACCATGCAGTTCTTAATGCTATTGGCTGTATGTTTGGGGTTGATGTCCTGCTGCCGAATAAATTTGGATCCAATCAGATGGTATTGCATGATGGATAAATACCTGCCTGTATTTCTCAGCACTGAAGAACCAAGAAACGGGCAACTTTAAGGACCAAAGACACAGTGATCAGCCAAGCAAACTTAGTGTATCATATGAAAGTCACATTATGCTTACTTCCCTTCGAAAACAGAAGATGTCCAACAGCATCATCAGGGCAGAACTGACAGAAACTAGTGGGACCCAGGTACACCCATCTACTGTTTAGAGAAGTCTGGCCAGAAGTGGTCTTCATTGAAGAATTAAGGCCAAAAGCTATATCTTTGATGTGAAAACAAGGCCAAGCGACTCAACTACAGATGTAGCCACGCTCATTGTTTTGCATCGTGGCATCAAAGGCGCGGCAAGTGTGCCCGCAAATATGTTTGCATGTGTGTGTATACACGCACATCCATTGTAGCCTATGGAGCTAACACTGGCTGCATTCCCAGATGCATAGCCACAGCCATAGGAGGGCATAGTCAGATGGTGAAACTGCACCTGCCATAGTGCTGGTGCCACTGTCAATTGTGTGAGCAATGTTGCACCGATGGTGGCATCTAAAGAATCATGGTTGGTATTACAGTATGTAGAGACACTCAGTCTTAGCACATTCAGACATAGGCTACTACACTGGAGTAGGAAGAACTGATACCGGCATTTGCATATTAACGCATATTAAGAGCTAATGCAGCAGCATCCATTTCTGATTTAGGCCCAAAATATCTATTCTAAAGGGCATTAGTATGGGCAGTAAAGGTGGGTAGTAAGGTACAGTAAGCCAGGTAAATCATGGTTAGAATAGAATGGTGTGTATACAGTAGCAGCACAGAAAAAGTTGTAGATGGTAGTGTGGGTTGTTTACCAGAGGAAATGCGCAAGTCAGATGTAGATATAATTGGGGAGAGCTGAGAATAAAGATGTATGAAAAAGTGGTGTTATAGGAGCTACAGCAGATGTGTATTGGTGGGTATAGATGAGTGAGGAGAATGGCAGATAAGGTTGCAGTTATCAAGGAGAATAATGGTGAGAGACTGGATACGAAGTTTGGTTTGGTAGAATTATGGGTAAGAAAAGTATGTATTCTGGCAATATTTCTAAGGTGGATTGGAGGAGAGGTATTTACTGTAAGACAGAGGTTCTCAAACTCGGTCCTCGGGAGCCCACACAGTGCATGTTTTGCAGGTAACCCAGCAGGTGCACAGGTGTATTAATTACTCACTGACACATTTTAAAAGGTCCACAGGTGGAGCTAATTATTTCACTTGCGATTCTGTGAGGAGACCTGCAAAACATGCACTGTGTGGGCCCCCGAGGACTGAGTTTGAGAACCTCTGCTCTGAGTGGTGAGAAGATGATAAACACTGTTTTAGGCATTATGGAACATGTGGAGATAGCAGATATACAGTTGGTTACATAAGGTTGCTTTGTTTATAACTATTTATTTTAGACAATGCGCAGAGCAGAATACAAAAAGCTAGGAGTCTGGGGCGAGATCGATCATGGGGGAAGAAGATAAGGTATCGTTGTTGGCATTTCTACACTATTGCAATGTCCGCTCACCCACCTCATGCCAGAATAGCAAACTCCATTACTGTAACCAGTGCTGTCGCTTGCTATATGGCAGTACATCTTACTTCTAGGTGTCAGGATGAGTTTCAAGCAATACCAATAGCAGATTCTATTTATTTCCTCATGTGGAGCCTGGCACCACTGGGTCATGGGCACTGCCAACTTGCCTGAGATGAGCTTACTGCAGTTCTACCAATTTCAAACCTGATTCCGTGTATATGACCCGACTGACCTATCAGCTGCAAGAGCACTTTATATATGTCTCTCCCTTGCCACTACTCATTGCCAGTACAACTTCTGCTGTAACCTGTATGCAAGCTCCAGTCTGTAGTTACCAGATTTGGCTCCACAGTTCAGTGTGCTCTATTAGCTGCTGTGATTCTCTGAGTCTTAGCCATTTCTGCTGAGTACTATCCATAGTCCCATGTGTGTTTCTAAGATACCTCCAGTGCTAGCTACTACTACTAAGCGCTCTCAGTTTCCAGTGTGTTTCTGTTGTGCTTCTAGTATTACTGAACACTCTCTCAAGTCTCTTGTGAGCTTCTGTGATACCACAATTGGTAGTCAGCACTCCCACAGTTTCCATTGTTTTTCCTGTTGTGCTGACAGTATTATTGAGTGCTCTCTCCAGATTCTTATGTGCTCCTGTGATACTCCAAGCACTAGTCATTATTACTGAGCACTCTTTAAGTCTTCATTGTGTTCCTACTACTGAGCATCTCTACAGTTTCTGGCATTAGGCACTACTATTGTGCACGCCTCACAGCCTCCATTATACTCTTGAGTACTGTAACATAATTCACTCTGTTGACACTCTACATAAGATCCTGTTGACTAGGTACTGCTGTGCTACGATCATCCAGAATGTCCTTTGGATACACTGTACTGGCCACTCTCTAGAGTCCACTGTCTTAATATTATTTTTCAGTTCCTACTGGTAATCAGTGTCCATTCATTATTAATGGCTTGATGGTTCTGCATAGTTTTCAGCAAACTCTGATAACTGTAACTCTGATAAATGAAAGTTTTTAGAGTTTGCTTGTGGGAACCAGTGGTATATTCAGATGGTATTGGTTCCTGGAATTCCACTCCTTTCTGCACAGTCAGCTGGCACATCAATGATAAGTATCTTTGCTACTTTGGTAACAGTGTTAGGGATCACAGTACAGCTGCAAGTTGGAAACGTAATCATCGATGGCCATCCAGTCCCTGATGATGAATAGGCCTCTTAGACTTAGTCAACTATTACCATATATTCTTGCCAAACAGCAAGAACTATTAATGTATATTTTTGCCAAAATCCATTCTTGGAAACCAAGATATTGCTTACTATTGTCAAAGACCTAACTCATTTTGAGCTTCCGTTTCCCATCAGCTTAGCATGTGATGCTATACCTTACAGTATAGGGGCAGTCTTGTGGCACACCTTGAGAAATGTATATATACAGACATTAATATGCAAAAGTTTTTGAATGTGATTAGGATGTCTTTGGTGTCCAAAGTGTGCTCCCGTATTATGTAAAGTCAGTTATAGCTGTTATGCACCTATGAGCAGTTTAGGTATGCAGTGTACAGTAAATCCCACTTTATATTTCATAGCTAACAGTTTGAGTGCTATAACTACCTTAATTTTGTCTCTGGATTCTACCTATATATTCGTAGGTGTTTATTCTAATTAAAGTAACTATCAAGCATTGTCTTTAAGCTGTATGCAGATTCAACAGATAGAGGTATGAACACAAGTAATAGAAATTAATTTTGAGTGTAGGTACTTATCCAAATGATGTCATAAAATCACAATGGATGGATTTTTTCAATTTGATCATGATGTGCGCTAAGAACCTTCAGCCTGATTCTGAGTCAGGTGCTAGACAGTGGGTTTTGGACTTGTGTGTGACTCAAAATCAGGGCCCTTGTGTCTACAGTATTTCATAAACTGCATTGCATGTAGAGTCTCAACCATTTTTTTGCTCTAAAATAAACTGCATCTGTGGCAATTTGGCAACATGATTGGTAACACAAATTAGAAATATCTAGCCAGTAATTTGGAAGCTGTAGAAGTACACATGCATACATACTTACATATATACATACATATACAGTCATTGTTCCACAGGATTTTCCAATCCACGGGATGCAATCATGGTCTTATTTTTTTTGTTCTATATTAGCTGCCTTTTGAGTCTGCATTGAATTATTAGCAAAATCTAACAATCTGTTCATCTTGAAAAAACACAATTTATTAATAACATGGCTGACAAAATTATATTTACGGCATCTTTAATATGTAATTTTTTTATTGCCTTACATGCCTTTTGGATGAAATTAATGCATGGTTATACAAATGTATTCTTTCAGCTGTAATTGTTTACCTTTATTGGTAGTTTAAACACAACAGTATTTTTGTGAAATACAGTATTATCTAAAGGTGCCTATACACTAGTGCGATTTTGCCCGATTTCATCCGTTTTTGACACATCAGGCTGAGAAATCGGAGGAAAAGTGGCAAATGGCAGGTCAATCCGATCTGATGCATAGTCCTGTGCTCATCGGATCGGAGTCTGTGGATTGCAGAGGCTGCAATATAGATTTCTCAGAGGTGGTAGGCTCTGGCAGCCTTGGCTGGTATCGCATACGATACATCATATGCAAATGGACTGCATACGATGTATTGTGTGCTATCCTGCTGCCCGGTAAGCTGCCGGACAGTTCAAGGGCAACGTATGCGACTTCTCCCCTCAGAGAAGTCGCACTAGTGAATGGCCACCTTCAAATTCAGGTAAACAAATATTATTTCTTCTGCTAGGTGCTGGGGTGTAACATCTTTGATTCTGTATTAGGGAATTAGCTTGCATTCTGTTGCTTATTTTGTTTTATGTTGTTTGCTTTGCTGCAGGTGTTGTCCAAACATTCCATTCTTTCCGCTGGTAGTAACGTTGGACCCTGAGGTGATGAAGTCTATCCTGGATGGCCTGGCGGACACTACGTTTAGAACAATTACCACCGACCTTTTTTATATGGGACCAAATGAAGTTCAGTATGAAGACGCAAAGGGTGATATTTCTAAACTGGGGTATTTCCCACAGAAACTGGCATTATCCTCATTTCAAGAAAAAATAATAGATGGTCAAACTACCCACCATCTAAATTCATTTAATGTAACTGATTTTTACAATAAGTCAAGTACTTCATACAAAGACAATGATGGCAAAGTGCAGTGTGGGAATAACTTCATGGACATGGAATGCTTTATGATTCTTACTCCTGGTCAGCAGCTAGTTATTGCTGCTCTTTCCATAACCCTGGGTACATTTACTGTCCTGGAGAACATGCTTGTGCTGTGTGTCATCTTGTACTCTCGTAGTCTGAGATGCAGACCCTCCTACCATTTTATTGGCAGCTTAGCAGTGGCCGATCTTCTAGGCAGTGTCATTTTTGTCTACAGTTTTGTTGATTTTCATGTTTTCCATCGAAAAGACAGCCCTAATGTTTATCTGTTCAAACTAGGGGGCGTCACCGCTTCATTTACAGCTTCAGTGGGCAGTCTGTTCCTAACTGCAATAGACAGGTACATCTCCATACACAGACCATTGTCATATAAACGAATAGTCACCAGGACAAAAGCTGTCATTGCATTCTGTGTGATGTGGACCATAGCTATTGTCATTGCTGTGCTTCCTCTGCTAGGATGGAATTGCAAGAAGCTAAAGTCTGAATGTTCAGATATTTTTCCCCACATTGATGAAACCTATCTGATGTTTTGGATTGGGGTGACCAGTGTTCTTTTGTTATTCATAGTGTATGCATATATGTATATATTATGGAAAGCTCACACCCACGCTGTAAGAATGCTGCAGCGTGGCACTCAAAAGAGCATCATAGTTCACACATCAGAAGATGGCAAAGTGCATATTACTAGACCGGACCAGACTCGTATGGATATAAGGTTAGCCAAAACTCTGGTCCTTATTTTAGTGGTATTGATCATTTGTTGGGGCCCTCTTCTCGCCATTATGGTTTATGATGTCTTTGGAAAGATGAACAAGACCGTAAAGACAGTGTTTGCCTTCTGCAGCATGCTTTGCTTGCTTAATTCAACTGTGAACCCTATCATCTATGCCCTTCGAAGCAAAGACTTGAGAAATGCATTTTGTAGCATGTTCCCCTCCTGTGAAGGTACCGCGCAGCCTCTTGATAACAGTATGGAGTCAGACTGTCAGAATAGACATGCAAACAATAGTAATGTCCACAGAGCAGCAGAAAGCTGCATTAAAAGCACTGTTAAGATCGCCAAAGTCACCATGTCTGTGTCCACAGATACATCTGCAGAAGCAGTGTAAGTCAGTTATACTGACATTGTAGGAAAGAATATATGGTCAAGCCTGCCCCTTTTAATCTCTGTAAATTACAGCAAAAGATCAGTCTCAATCAGAATATCTACTATTCTTAACTAAAATTAAAGAAACCTAAAATATGGGGATTTTATCATGAATATCAAGGTCATTCAGAAGTAATAGTCTGTTATACTCCTTAGTTTAGAATAAAAAGAGCACTAATTTTATTATACAAGAATATTTTTTAATTATATAGTTTCATTTATTTTGAAAAACAAAATAAACAACTCAGATATAGATTTACATTTTTTAAATCATTGTTTGTAGTGTTTGGAATATTCTGTGTTGTCCAGTTGGACTTTTTCTTATGTATTGTACTTGTAAAAAAGAAACTGGAAGACATTGTAATACCTCACATCATTAATATGAAATTTGTTCAGAATATTTCAAGGAATTAGAGGTAATCGTCTAGTTTGCTAATGATAGAGGAATTACATTTCCCTCGGTAAGTGAGACACTGAAAAACTGAAGTAGGTTTTCTTTACTTGCACAATAAATGGAGACCTTGGTATGCACTTGAATTTATTATGGTAATATGGAATTAAATTTGACATTGTGTATAGATCATTAGGAAAGAACACTTTACATCTAAAATATCTGTGGGCTTACTGCTTAATTGTATTGTGAAATAATCATTACATGGGAGTGACTTCTCATTTATAGGTAATGGTCCAGGCATGTCTTAGAACACATTGGGTCTACGTGGCATGATGTGGATGGCATCTACAGGCAAGGTCAGGGAAGGCTCTCAGCTGTTTGTGCAAAGCAATACAGTGTATAATGATAATGTTGTGAACTTAATGTACTTATATTAGAAGTAGGTTAAAGTCCATAATATACACTAATGATATCCTAAATGTTCTAAATATACAGGATATCACATATAATCTATTTAAAAATATAAACCTTTTACTAAGGTTTAATCTCATGTCTGATGTATTTTGTATGTTTAAGTCAGTGTAATGTGCATGTCTATTTGTAAATAATTGAATAGGTCATCATATTAAAAATATGACCAACAATTATGAATAAGTATAACTTATAGCTCTTGTTGCACTATTTGCACATGAATTCAGTTTCTAAAATTGAGTTCTATTGAGGTATTCATTGATGGGCAGAGAATTAAGTTTGATTCTTCTACATTAAGTATTATATAAGAGCTCTGAACAACAATATTTTAAGAGAAATGGATCTTACAACTTTTGTAACCCAAAATTGCAAATAAACAGCAGTTATAGTTAATCATACCTTCTCCAAATTATTATTATTTTTTATTTTGTACCATAAGGCACACTGTACGATTCTGCCCAATGCGAGCTTAAAGCATTATACAGGTACCCCCAGTACACATACTCTGAAGACCATAATAAGAATTAATACAGTAGCTGCACCAGTTCATTGGAAAACAGTAAATGATACATAACCCACTTTGGAAAAATGGTTTATTCTGTAATATGGAAAGTGCTTATTTTATCATTTTGAAATTGTGAATTAGTTAAATAAGTCAGATACTTTTAAAATCTTAATGAAAAAAGAATGAAAAGTACTCTCTTTTTGTGGACACTCGACCTACGCAAAATATTGCTAAAACTTAGCTTTTAGTGGTATTCATTAAATGGCATCCATAGTAGAATTCTGTAGTAAAGTAAAATATAATAGGTAATGAATAAAATATATACAGTATGTAGAACAAATATCCACCATACACAATGAATAACCCTGCTTTAGTTAAGGGGGTAATGAGGATATTGGTAAGATTAATAAAAATCAAAATAAAATATAACAAAATTGAATTCTCAGATCGGTGATGTGATTTAAGTATCACTAAGCCACTGCAAAAATATCATAAGCATAATTTGCATGGTCAGACTGGAGAGCTCCCTAAGATATAATAATGTGATCCGTTCACAAAATTCTTTTAGACTCTAACCAACCCAGAAAATCAAAGCTGTCTATTGACATTAATGACCCATAATGGGTTTTTGTGACCTCTAGTGCCCAAGTAATTTCCCATGTGCAGCGTCCTTATTTTAATTACATGATTTAATAGTAATTATACTGTACCATAGTTGCATCCTTCATTATGAGAAATATTGAGCAACATTAGTTTCATAAAGAGGATCTGTCACCATTTATATGAAGCAGTAATGATTCAAAGAATCATTACATCATTCGGTTAGTCTTTTTTTATAATCTTTTATATTTTTCCTTTATGCTCAAGGCTTTTAAAAGACCCATATCTAACTAAGAGCAGATTGGGTTTTTAAAGTAGTAGAGAGGACAAAATGTGTTTTTTTCCTTCTTTCCTGTCTGAGTTTCAGATGGGAATGGGGATGTGCATTGCTGTCATTGGTGTGAGGAAACAATAAGCACATATAAGATTTTGATACCGCAAGCATTGGGTTAATCATTAGTATTCATGATGAAAGTACTGAGAGTAGTAACTAGGTAGATAGGTTACGGTTTATATACCTAAAATATTGTTTTAGTTGGAGCTATGTGAAGATTTATTCTAAGAACTTGGACCTACTATAGCAGGACCTTTTTTAATTGAAGTCTACTGCATAATTCAAACTTTATTCAATACCCTTTCAAAACAGATGGAAGGAAAGTTAGCCACAGAGCTTTATCTATTCACAAGTTATAGGCCAGACTTCTATAAGAAACATTTGTAACATGTAGATCCATGCACTGAAATTTGGTAGAAACTATGACATTAACAGTCATTGAAATGTTTTAATGCCTGTTTAGTAGGACTTTTTGTTCTTTGCCTACTTGACATTGTGCTTGGAATTCATATGTAAACTTGTTGCTTTGCTTGCTTATTTGGAGCATAATAGGGTAGAAATGTTTTACTAAAAACTAGGCAACACCAGTGAGGTTAAAGGTGCATGGACAGAATAATTTGTATGAGATATTAGCTTTAATATCTACATGATAACATACTAAAATGTGCCAAAAGAAAAAAAAAATATTTGTATCTATTATTGAACGTTTTATTGACTAATTTATTTTGAACTTCCAGTATCTTAATTTAAGGTCAATAATGAGAAAAAGATAGCTTAATATACTGTTATAACCAGGCAATTTTGATCTATAATCCACCTAATAGTGTCTCTATCTGTTTTCCCATGGACAACAATAGCCATGTACTTGCAATTTGTTGCAAATGAACCTGAACCATTATATAGTTTATTTAAAATAATCTGTCTACAGTGTAATGAAACAAACTCTTATCCATTTTCTATCCAACATTGATAATGGAGTCTTATTTTTTTCATCTAAACTTTTTGTTAGAAAAAATTTAAATACTGTAAATTGACATTGCATGAGGTTACCCCATAAAAAATGGCACACAATAACATGAAACAGAATCTGAATATGGCTACGCCATATGAGGTTACCACAGTATGTGTGATACCTTGATGCATAAGGCTGATCATTTGATTGACTATGTACTGGGTCTTGCTGACTTATGGGCCCTACACACTGACAGATCCTCCGCCGAGCTGCCCGATGGCGGATATGGCCGACGGGTGCCCCAGCGGCGGGGAGGGGGCAGTGAAGGGGGGAGTGAAGTTTCTTCACTCCCCCCGTTACCCGGCTCCATAGCAGTGCAGGCAAATATGGACGAGATTGTCCATATTGGCCTGCATGCACAAGCGACGGGCACCAGCGATGAATGAGCGTAGGGACGCACATCGTTCTACGCTGGTGCCTCCACACTGAAAGATATGACCGGTATCTCGTTCATTAATGAACGAGATCATTCATATCTTTCAGTATTATCGCCCAGTGTGTAGGACCCATTATACCAGCATCTCAAGAAGAGACTTTCTTACAAAATCTGAGAAGTGAATAGGCAAATCTTTATCATGCTGGAAGACATTTCAGCCAATAAGTTGGTGCCCTGCGTTCCTTCTGACAAGTCAGGTAATTCAGATGCGTGATGGGTGCTTTTATTCCATGGCCCCAGAATCTAAATAATAGGATGCTAGTCAAATAAAAATGGACTTGAAACAGAAATAGTCATGAAGGTATCTAGTGTGCAATTAATGATAAGTTATAACCCTCCCCACACACACACACACACACACACACACACACACACACACACACCAAAAATGTGTATTTAGGACACTGACAAAATAAAGACTTAGGTTTGTACCTTTTCAATAATAAGGTCTCTTTTACAACTGTAATTTTCAATAAATGTTCACAAAAGAATGTTATAAAATAACTAGCAAAGTGTAATTAATGCTTACTGTTTTTTCAAAAATAATTAAGTGTTCAGCATACAGATATGCCTCTGAACCGTTTTCCTTCTCTTCATCTCCACAGCATCAGCAAATAAGATAATGGCTTCCCACTGTTGCTAGCTTACTAATATTACTGGTAGCTAAAGGAACCCACAGTCTAACATCAGTGTTGTTGCCAGGTCTTCATTAGCACACGGAACCCAGGTCTTTTATAGAAACAAGGCTCCTGGGACTCCAGACATGATTGCACCTATAATTACTGCAACTACTATTTCCACACCACTGCTGATCAAAATCCCATCTTAGAGAAAATCTCTAAAATGTATTAATAATTAATCAACAATGCAAGTAAATGAAATAGCACAATATGTACAGTGCTTAGGATGTCTCCCATGTGCTCAAGTTGCATTAAACTACATTAGAAATACTGTATGTACCTTGGATATGTTCAAGACTCGTTAAAAAGATATAAAATGTACTGTAGCATGACATTCCCAAGGTGAAAAACAGTAATATAACCGGTTCACAGTTTTGTACTCCTAGCCTGCGTTACACATGCACAGTTACTGTATATCAGATAAAAAGCCATTTAAATAACTTAAAAAAATATTTTGCACTTACATTAAATATTCTAATACAGGAATTAGGGAAAGGTGATTAAAAGGGTATTATGGTTTAGAGTAATTTAATTATCTGCTTGAAGTCTACAAAGCAAGTGAAGAAAATTAAGAGCCATTTTTTGAAACTGTCTTCTTGTACAAGCAACAAAACTTTTACAGGTTGTTTTATATAATTAAGATTTAAATAAATCACGGGACAATGGGGCTGTCTGGCACTAAAACTAGTGCTTGTTCATATGACAAATCATACTGTGTAAAAACTTGTGACATTTGTTCATTATTCATATCCATGCCAAACCTAGTGGGGGTAAGTTAGTATTATGTTAAGAAACCAGCTACCTAACTCTCTGCTCTGTATTTGTATTTGTGTGTTATAGAGGAACTCATAATTCTAAAGCTACTTTAGTTTTATATACTGGGCCTTATGAAACCTCCTTTACACTGTCTATGTTATCTTTTTATACTGTAGGTATCCTTAACTGTTGTTTTAAGGCATTTGGTACATTTTGCTTGACATTTTATAAAGGTGTACTCATTTTTACATTAATATTGAAAATTAAAATTTTTCAGAATGCTTGGCATTAGGAAGAAGATTTAAGGGCACCTAGTAACTAGTAAAGAAGCTTGTATATGTTCTGTGAAATTAATTTTTTTACCTTTGGGACCAATTCCTGAAAGTGTTTGTTCCAAGTGTCAATAATCCCGGGTGCCCAACTACATTTCTTAATGCCTTCCAGCCTTTTTTTCTCCATGGCCCAATGGATATTTGTGCTTAAACCATCCAGGGACAGATCTGTTTTTCAGCCTCAAAAAATGTAACAATTTACTTAATATTAAAAAATTCCTGATTAATGGCAAAACACGTTATTATTTTAGGCCTATTTTCTTAATTAAAAAAACACCCTTTTGGCTTGCATGAGTCTGTCTATGTGTAAAAAACAAACAGGCACCTCCCTCTGTTATCTTTGGGCTCATATTTAAAGTGTTCATTGATTGATTGTATATGGAAAAACACACCTAGTTAAGGCAAAACTTGCATATATAAGAGAATCACTCAATACAAGAAACTGACTAAATTTTACAAACAGTTTGAAATTTTCATTAAACTTTGAATCTACTTTGGTTCTGCTAAAGCTATCTAAAAATCTGAGCTGAGTTATTTAGTCATGTAACAAACTAAGCTATGAAAATCATTTTCTCTTTGTGGTTCCAGAGGATACCATTACTGTTGAGTAATTCATGTAGATTGGTTTCAGAATATATATAAATAATATCTATGCTATCACTGGTCATTTGAAAATAGCAGACACTGTAAGATTCACAGGCACATGCTGTATTTGTGGAGAGGCTGCATTTTTTAAGACTTGTAGTCGTAACCGTGAATTGGGGATAATAGGGCTAGAAACATATATAAGCAAAATCACTTATTCAATACTAGTTCCATGTTGACTACAGTATAAGAATGATTGGGTGAATGAGATTGGGTGAATGAGAATGCTTTATATAGGTAGTACATACTGTAATAGTTGAGTGGATAATACTAAATAACATATTGAATAGTTAAACTTGCAGTTGCTAATTTATAAAGACCACCTTACATACCAATGTTCATATATAGCTGTTATCTAAAATGTAAATATTGTTGTGCAATACTATTTTACAATATACTCTAAACAAGATTATGCAAATCAGGTGTTTCTATGAGGAAAGGATTTCACAAACAATCAAGTTTTTAGTTAATTTGTGGGAGTAAGCTCTGTGGTACCTTAAAATAAACCTTTAAAGTATTAGTCTTATTTATGGTTATAAGCACACAATTTGTTATACAGCAAAGAGCTGTGAGAGGAAAATACCCTTGTTACCATTCTGTAAGAGTGAGTACACCTTTGTAATAGATCCCACAGTACTTGCGAAGAACCATTTCTGTTTCAGATATGAAGGTAGTGCGATTCTGTCTTATAAGTGTTTATTGTTCCACACAATTGATCATACAATGTATAAATATATATTTGGGAAAATAATTGTATATTTGTATCATACAGAGATTATCTTGTTGTTGAAATTGTTGTAAATGTTTTCTTATAATGGCCTTTTGATAAAACTGTTGGAATGGGTTGAGATGGACAGACAAGTTATCTGCTCTCACAGGACTGAATGTATGTAAATATAAAAATAACAAAAAAAATATCCAGTTTTAAGATGGAGTTGATAAGCATATATTTTGAATAGTTGTATCCTGTAGGTCTACTAAACGGTACTTAAAAAACAAAGCCTCTTCTTTAAGTCGAAAGAAGTAGAAATTCAAAATAGCCCAACTTTACTTACATTTTTCACAGGTACACTGAGTGAGGTTCTATATGAGTCAAAGTGCAGTATCAGATATCAGTCTTGCAATTTTGATCAGCTAATGCGGGACTGGTTTGTTCTTAGTAATTAATGGAGATTATTTAATATTGTCTGTGATTCAAGCATTAAACTTCCTTTGAGAAGATTGTTGTCTAATTTGATGTTTGTTCAGCTGGTAACACCCTATGTAACTGCTACAATATCTTTTGTTCAGTAATCTGTTACAAACATTGTACACAAGTACTAGTGTAAATGTCTTTTAAAGTATTTTTACTCTCTGTAGGAAAGTGTATTTCTGTAATATTTCCAGTGTAAAACTACCATACCATATTTTATTTATACTCTGTTATTAAACTGTTCTTTCAAACATGTTTAGTGTGTCATTTTCAACACGGGTTATGTAATGTGCATCAAAATCTCAATATAAATTGAAAACATATTGTATCATCAAAAGCACATAAAAGGATTTTTTTCACTTTTGCACAACATTACTTAATAAACTATCCAGTGCTGGGGCCCAGAGGTGAGGAGGACCCAGTAATTCAACTTCCCCAGGCCCTAGTTCTGCTCCTTTGAGCATGTCCAGATTACTGTATGCACAGTGGATTCCCCAAGCAGGTGTTTCTTGAGCATGCTTATAATGGCAGAGCTGGGGTCTTTACTAAGCATGTACAGGTCCAGTTAGGTCCACAGGGAGGGGTCTATTTACTAAGCCTTGGATGGAGGTAAAGTGGACAGAGATAAAAGAGAGGTCGGTGTATGTTCAGAAGATAGTCCACCTGTGCTTTTCTGAGGGAGAAAGAGAAGAGTTTTTAGTACAGTAAGTGTAAATATGTAGATATTGATATACCAATCAATCAGCAATTAGTATTGTTTAGAAATGTCCATTAATCCCTGTGTTTTGGTTCTAATTCATCGTCTTGGTTTGGGAAAACCATCCTCAAGTGTTTTGGTTCGGATTCGGTTTTTACTTAGTTTAAAAATCGATAATCAATGATAAAAATCGATAAAAACTGCTGTACTCATGTCACTTTTGCAATCCAAAAACCGAAATACAGATTTAAAATCTGTATTCTGAATTATAGGAAGATCCGAATCGGAACTTGTTTTGGATTGGATTTCCTCGCCATCTCCGAAACGGGTTTTGGTTCAGTTCTGATTCACACAATTTGGATGGATTCGGATTTCTGGAGAGAAGATCCGCACATCTCTAATTCTTATTAGTCAGTGCAATGCAGAAGAAAAGAAAATGTCTACTGGTTGTTATGGGTTCTGAAGAGTGCAATCTGTATGAGTTTATCTTCCAATATAAGTCTATGAAAGGTATTGCACAATGAAGGTAAAAAAAAAGGGGCAGACTAGATGGGTGAAGTGGTTTTTATCTGCAGTCAAATTCTATGTTTCTAAGGTTTAAAAATGTTTGCATGGTACAGTGCCTATTAGATTATAAATAAAAAAGACTTCTTACTATTGTATACACCTTTTCCTACACAATGTAAGGCTCTCTCACACACAAGGAGATCTGGTGGCTACTTTGATTGTTTTCTGCAAACTTCTTTCTATTGCGCATTAAAAAGCCAATCAAATTGATTTGGATTTAATAGGCAGAAAAAGTCTAGTCAGTAATTGGTGCCCCCATTGCTGAATTTGGGGTCATTGATAAGGAAGAGGCAGTTCTGGTGGTATTTTGTGTTTTGGTCATTCAGGCAGACTACAGTATTTTCTGGGCAATATTTTCCTTTGTGTTTGTGGTCAGATTGGCCATATATTTTGTGTTAGTTGAAACAGTCTGTGGTGAAAGTAATAGAGTGTGAGAAACAGGATGTGAGAGATTTTGTGGGAGTTTTCCTGTTTTTTATTAAAGTGTCATTCCTTTATATGGCAAAATCAACCTGGTTTTGCCATGTAAATAATTGCCACTTAAAAAAAAACCCAGTAGAACTCTCACAAAATCTCCCACTTCCTGATTTTCACACACTTTTACATCCCACACCCTGTGTATAGTTTCCTGCATAGGTTTAAATAGTGTAATATGGAACCAGAATTGTAGGAATGTAACTTATTATTTTTTGGGAAGACAAATTCCAGATAACAGCAGAACTATAATTATAGATCGATGTGCTCCCCTAGAGTTTAGTAGAATATATAGCACAGTGGATAGAAAGGAACTCTTTCTGTGGGGGCACTCTTAAGGGGGGTACTCACGGGAGAGATGTGTGCTGAGCGATCATAACACAGACAGCTCAGCACACATCTCTCTCCCCGCTCAGCACAGTGTGATGTGCTGAGCGAGGGGGAAAGCCGACGGGGTGCCGCTCACTTCACACAACAGTGAAGTGAGCGACCCGCTAGATTGAGCGTGCATGCAGGCTCAATCTAGCACCGGCGATAGCGATGCGCGGCGCCGCGCATCGCTATCGCTGGGGTGCATACACACGGCAGATCCGTGCTTAAAATCTAAGCAATCTAGCAAGATTGTTTAGATTTTAAGCACGGATCTCTCAGTGTGTACCCCCCTTTATTGTTCAAATGTAACAGATTTGTCAGTGTGAGAGCAGAAGAAAAACAAATGCAATGTTTTAATAATGAATGAATAATGTTATAACAAAAGGTAAAATAAGGGATTAAATATATACACTTATCAATAACACTATATAGGAGGATTTATCTGGAAATAAAAATGGTCCTGTAAATTATATAAGGCACTGACCATCAAACCTTATCTTGCACCTCTAATTTCCATCTAAGAGCACAGCTTTCTGAAAATCTCAGAGTATATAATCTGAGGTCGAGGACAGTTCAGTAATTGATATGGTCAACATTATTCATGAAAATGAGATGTATGCAGGAAGATATCTGCTGGGCCTGAGTCAGACAGATCTCTTAGCATGGATAAAAATGGAGGGTTTTGCATACAGCGCTGGTGGAGAAGTTAATTAAAACATTTTTGTGTATCTATCCTATTCTGGGTCGTACAGAACTTGGCCAGATCTGTCTTTCTGTGAAATAGGGCATTCTGGGGCAGAAAAAAGGCAGTAGCAAAGTGATCGCACCTAACCGCCCTGACATGTGGGAATGTCATGGGAGTGTCATGGTAGTGTCATCAGCATGTATCAAAATCTCTGTGCAATTCTCAGTTGTGTGTGGTAAGGGAAGAATGTTTTTGACATGGGGCTGGTACAAGTGCAGAATCTAATGATGGTTGTGGATACTGGCACAAAATCTGTGGGAGGCACAGAATTATGCTTGCACATGCACGAACCTTGCACTAGATAAACTAATTAGTGCATTATGATAAGGTAGTTAATCTGGTTTCTATGGCTGCCTGCAACAACTACAGCCACTTTACATTCAGTTTCAAATCTGCCCCTTACTTATGAACATTGCATCAAAGAGATACCAGCTCTAAAGAAATCAAATGTAGAATTGAGAGGAATTTACATCATCGTTATCAACCTCCAACTGGAGTCCAGAGATCAAAAAAAGAGATATAGAGGGTTATACAGAGATGCATCAGCAATCTAATTGCGAAGGCATCGGATCTAAGGTTGACCTCTAGCCTGGCTGCACTGTCAGGTGGCCAGCGGCAATTATTTTTTGGAGAGTGGCTGTGTGTGATGTCACGCTACTTCAGTCACGCTACTGGTCCCGGCCCAGCCCCATTTGCAAAGCCCCACCCCCCAATGCCATGTAGCCGCCCTGAAAACGCCTGCGGTCACATCCATCGGGGATGCGACCACAATGTGTGTGGCAGCGCAGCCGCAATGTGACCACTGCGCATGCACAGTTTGCCAATATCAACAAACTGCGCTGCAAGATGCATTAGGGGCAGGGTCTGAATGACCCTTATAGTTCTATAGATATAGTCATCATTGATATTTACTCATGGGGCAGAAGTATAGAAGACTGAAACATTGAATACAAATTTGCTGACAATAAGCAGATTATTATCTTCATTGTCCTTTTCATTCCCAACCCATTCACTCCTGTGTTCTAACCCGAATTAACTACCTTGTCAAAAAGCTGCAGTTCCTTGACAAAATATAAGAAATCTGGAAGAGAATAATGTGGATTGACAGTGTAACATACTGTAGTGAGTTTTTACTGGCATGTTTTCATTTTCTCTGCATAGTGCAAATTCAGTGATTGAGGCCAAAATCCACTACTCATGCAAGCTATGACACGCAGAAGCAGTAAATCAGAAGGGACTTTATGTAGTCATGCTACTAACAATTGACAGACAAAAGGTGAATGTCACAACGTCTGCTTAATTAAAATGTTATTATTAACCTTAACTTATATTGCACCACAAGGGATGGCATTTCTATAATGGATGCAATGTGTGCGGTGCACATGGCACTGGGTCCAGGAGATCCCACACCACACACACTGCACCCATATTTTAATACTTACTTTCCCAGAGTCCCTTGTCAGGCACTGCAGCCACAGTGAAAATCTCTTCCAAAATGGCTGCATTGGATGCGCAGTAGTAGAACTGGTCTCCAGAACATGGCAGGCGCCATGTTTCGAAAGACCTGCACATGTGCAGTAGACTCCAGCACAATGCCAGAGACTACTGTGCCGTGCAGAGGAGGAGGCCTACCCAGAGTCTACACAGGGGCACCCTCATCTGTTAAAACTCCCCTGTCTCAGTGCCCAATTACAGAGTACATAAACAAATAAGTAAAACAGGAAAAAAGTGAGTTACAGTTGAAGACAAGAAAGGACAAGTACAGGGTACATAAACATAGATGCATCAGCAGATAACACTAAAATAAGCATCAGGGTGGCAGAAAACCACGGCATTTGGTCCTTTGGAATATGTCTTAAGCAAGATAAGGAAAAGTATATGAGGGAAGAGGGCTCTGGTCATGAAAGCTTGCTTTCTAATGGGGAGGGGCAGACAGAAAGGGTGACACAGATGGGGTAGACAGAGAGTGTGGAACAGAGGGTTAGGATGAGATTTGGTTGGGTTTGGTGAAGAAGAGGGTCTTGAGAGCCAATTTGGAATTCTGTAGAGCAGTAGATAATTCCAGAGAATGGGAGCAGCACATGAAAAAATGTTGACACCCAAATGTCAACACCTGCATAATGTCAACACAGTTAAAATGTTGACAAAAGCAAAATGTTGACATATCAAATGGGATATGGTCATTAGGTTGACAGCACTTAGGTTGACAGTCATTAGGTCGACCACTATTGGTCGACATGCATTAGGTCGACATGGTCACTAGGTCGACATGTACTAGGTCGACATGGAAAAAGGTTGACATGAGTTTTCACATTTTCTTTAATTTTTTGAACTTTTTCATACTTTACGATCCACTTGAACTACAATTGGGAACGGTAACCTGTGCCGAGTGCAGCGGTAGCGAAGCGAGGCACCTTGCCTGAAGCATGGTGAGCGAAGATAGCATTGCGAGGAGACACATCACTTTCCGAAGAAAATGACACAAAAAAGTAAAAAAAAACCTCATGTTGACCTTTTCCATGTCAACCTAGTACATGTCGACCTAGTACATGTCGACCTAGTGACTATGTCAACCTAATGCATGTCAACCAATAGTGGTCAACCTGATGACTGTCGACCTAAGTGTGGTCGACCTAATGACCCATACCCTATCAAATGTAGACACAGTCCAAATGATGAAAATAGAAATTTTAGGGTTAAGGTTTGGGTGAGGGTTAGGCTTAAAACTGAGTGTTGACATTTTGCAAGTGTACGTTGTGGATCTTTACATTCTGAACATGTTCACATTTTGTCTATAGACATGTTGTATTTGTCTATAATTACTGTCGAAATTGTGATTGTCCACAAAATATTACAGACCCTCTTACAGGTATTAGAGGAATCATATTTTATTTAGACCAATGAGTCAGATCTACATAAACAGGTTGCGGTGTGTATTTTTAGGCAAAAAGGTATAAGTCTACAAAATGAAGTTGTAGTCAGGAACATCTTTCACTGACAACAGCAAGAGGTTTTTTTTTATAGTTTCCCTGTAGTGGTTTGTAGAATTTGACACATATAGTACAGTAAATGTTGTGGAAAGCTACTCACAGTGGGAGCTTAAGCCAAGCATTTACATGGGGATGACACAATAACTCACTGCTTCAAAATGTTACCCCCATATAACCTAAGAAAAAAAAAGAAAAATTCCATGAAGACCATATTTTCACATGCCATAGTATGGGACCCTGGTACTGGGTTTGGCCCTCCATGAACCAGCTAGCCACCTATGGCATCCGCAAAGCACTCGTCTGTTATTGTGTCTGGTGCTCTCCTCCTGGCAGTTCCCACCTTTCTGAAACATGGGTGCCTCCATTTTTGATTGGATCCCATGACCAGCTCCACCAAACAGCTTCCAGCAACTTCAGCTTCATGATCTGCCAAGCCTATCAGATCCTAGAGTGCCCTATGTACACCAGAAACTGCTTTAGTGCCAGCACACCTGCTTCAGTATTTGCTTCACAGCATTCTACCTCAGTATGTTCTAGCACACCTGCTCCAGTATATGTTTCACAGCATTTTGATCCAGTGTATACAGCAAACTTGATCAGTACCCAGCTCCAATGTTTCCTACAGTCTGCTTCAAGCACAAAGTTCCAGTGTGAGTTCAGTCTGCTCCAAAATATCCTACGTACTGCTACATCCACAGGCTAACATATCAGCTGCACCTGTTCTTAGGATCTATCCTACCCATTCAACAGCAGAAGTGTTCTGCTACTACTAGTGGCCTCCGGATTCACTCATATTTCAGCACATACAACTAGCTCAAGGGGTTCTGACTAGAATCAACAAACCCCTAGTGCCATGACAGATATCTAAAAATAGAAGGCCCTTTATGCATTGACATTGATATTATGCTGTTACTAGTTTTTTTCTGAATACTAATAAAAGCATTTAAACAACTATGTGGACAGACCAGGCGCGGTGGCATGTATCTCTAATCCTAGCTACCTGGGAAGCGGAGACTGGCAAATTGGTTTTGTCCAGGAGTTTTGGTCCTAACTAAACTATGTCTGTCGGGTGTCTGTACTAAGGGGGTTATTCAAACTCAGCAGCAGATTTGCTAAAATCCAAAATTGCTATTGATAAAATCATATACTGCGGGCCGCCCAGCATGTGTAGTGCTGCCCTGAATTGCGATCACATTTCAAATGCGATTAGAACGCAGAAATTGGGAAATAGAGGTAGACCCCTGTATATGCAGCCAAGTTGCATATGCAGGTTCACCACTGCCATGTTTTCCATCACAGGAAATGCACACATCTTCTAGTGAACACGATCATGGTGTATGCACAGACGGCCAATAACCAGAAGTCTGCAAATTTAGAAAAGTAGCATCTAACTCTCAATAGCTCTCTATGTTCAGTATCAATATGGTGACCCTGGGGGGAGCCTGGGGCTAGCAGATAGAGAGGGGGTGTGCTTTCCCCCCTGGTATCCACCCAGCACACCGACTATTACCTGTAACAATATTTGAACCTATCTGGTAATAGGATTTCACAGATATTGGTTACGTGCATTTGCGAAGACATGGGTAGCTGCTGAGCCATGTCAAGGCTTCTCCAATATCAGCAGTCCTAACACCACATAATAGCAGTGCCCACATAGGGCCATGTGATTTGTCTACAGTAAGGCCTCATAATAAAGGCTCATTCATGATATGAAGCCTGATGAGTGCATAAATGGTCCATAATTCTCTCTGTTCAGGTGTCATTATAGATAGTTGGGGAGGACCACGTCAAAGACTAGCAACTACCTCCATTTTCAGAAAAGGTAGTTGAGAGAAGGCCAACCAGAGAAGAAAGCACCAATGAGAGAGCTGATCTCATCTTAGCTTTAGAGAAACTGTTCAAAGGACAGTAAATAGTTGAATGGCTTGGTTTTGTAAGATGGTAAAAGAGGAAGGTATGGCAAATGCGACTGTCCTGCAGGATCCGAACCAGATATAACAGAAGGATGATGGAATTTGGTAAAGATCATGAGTCCCTATAATGTTCATAATGTTTGAAAAAGTCTGTCCATAGTAGATGGATAGCAGGTATTCTAATATTATGTTCTTTGTCAAATGATGGGAGATGTGGAGCAGAATCAGGTTCCTGGTACTGTTGCAACCAAGGTAACACCGCCCACCAGTGGATTCTAAGTGACTGATGATGTTTCTCCCTACACCATGGTTCACAATAATTGAAGAAAGAAAATAACTTATGGGATCATCATGATGAGTGTCATATGTTGCTCCACATAGCCCATGGCATAAGAAAAATATAATGAGTAACGCTTGGAATATTATATATTAGATGCTGTTTTAATAAGATACTGATGAATATGTACTTATATGCACTTAAGCAGGAAAGGAAATATATTAGCTACCATGTGGGAAGAGCTTAGCAAACTTATTTATTTATATCCCTTAATGTGAGGTGGAGGTGGCGTTCATCACACAGTATACTGCATGTCAGAAACACATAAAGGTGTCTTTATCCCCACTTGTAAGGTGGTTTATCTCCAGTTTGTTTAAAAGCTCTACAGCTTCACAAATGATGTAGGTAAGCGGGAGATGTTTGAATCAACACACCTCACTCTATTTTTCAGTATGGTAACACACGTCAAGGTATCTTTAAAATTATATATGTCAGATGCGTATCATTACTCAGGATAATAATGGTGTGGTTCCTCATATAGTTGTTTCTTTCATACCAAGAGATCCTTTGAGCGGTTTAGTATAGCAAGGAAATGTATTACATACACACAGCACTGGTACAAACAGATTAAAATAAAGATATGGGATATGATCCTCATGAGACTGTGCCTCAGTCAACTGATACATTGAGGATCTTCAACACTGTTGCATATTCTTTCTTCACCTTTCACTGGTGAGGAGTGGTAGGCTCCACATCACTACCAATGGTCAAGGGCTGGCGAGATGTATCCAGAGAAGGTACTGTATCCTTGAAATACTATTTTCCTTCTTCTATCACACTTCTCATGTAATAAGAGGATTAGCCCAAATTTAAGATTTATTTGATTTAATGGTTAAAAAATTAAATTATTTTCACAGAGTGGAACTGTTAAAGAAAAATCAAATAATTCTATATTTTGTTGTGATTATGTTATAAACTGTTCTCCATTTTAAAATAATTTCGAGTAATCCTGTCAGTTTTCCTTTACGTAGTTTCTGTCAAAAATGTTGCCCACCAAGCTTGGACTATGGATGTTCTAGCTGTGCTAATAAAAGCACCTGATGTATGATATTCTGGGGCACTCTGACAATACTGACCTAGACAGATACTTATGTCTATATGTATATGTCAAGCCTGTTAACATTCCAAGGACTAGTTTCATAACGTGTTTTTGAAAAGACCCTAAATGACTTTATATTTGTCAAAAAATGTTCTGTACCACGAGTGCCATCTGGTGGTGATATGTCTTTTGCAAAGGGCCTCCTTGATACCTCCCCTCAGCCAATGATATGTCTGTATGAATCTGTAATTAACAAATTAATTAATTATCTGATGTGAAATCCTGAATAAAAGATGATGCTCTGGTGTTGTAAACCAGGGAGCTCAAATTTTGAATTCTCCATTTAGCATGTTTCTGCATATACAGTATGCACAAATATTGGGTGTGGTTATCTTTTAAAATAAATATTATAACTGTGATTTTACCACAGGCTGACTAGAAGAATTATTTACCTTAACAACAGACAGTATACTAATTGTAAAAATACATATGGCTGGGAACAGTGAAGATGTAACTGCATACAGTATTTGGATGTTGCCTGCTCAAATGCATGCAAGGGGGTAAACAGGGAGTTCTCAATTGATCCCCCTTTACTGTACATATGTGTGTTGCTTAATACTGCATTTCAAGCTCCTTTGCTTTTTGACATGCAAAATCACTGGTATTTACCTTACACCAGTGGGTAACCAGCCCAAACAAGACAAGTAGTATTTTTATTGTGATAGGTGACTTATACACTTAAGCATACTGTACCTTAATTATCAAAACTTGAGTACCCTTTTCTTTGTGCCAGTGTGTCATACTTTTATATCTATGATTTCTATATTTTTCATTATGATGTTGAAGTACAATACAGTATATACTAAGTTTGACATTGCAGGCAGCATGTTCTGTCAGGTCAATATGTTGAAGGTAGATAAAGTCCTGTGCTCCAGAGCTTTTAAGAAACTAATAACTAAAGTTGAACAAACTCATCAGGAAGTTACTTGTGGATCAGATCTACATTGACGGTGGAGAGTAAACTCATGTAATAGCACCACATGTGGTGAGTGGCCAATCTGCACCCCATCTACCAAGCATTTTCCTAAAACAAAAATCACAACATTTCAGAAGTCACTGCTGGTAAGATACTAATATTAATATAAATTTTTGAGACTTGCGGCAGGATGTAATGGAGTCTGAGATCATTGGAGGTGTGAATCGACCCTTTAAAAATACGTCCAAGATGGCCCTCATCCCACACCTCTGGTGATTTCGGACTCCATTACATATGATTGTAACTATATTGCTAATATATGCCTACTGTACAGTACCTCCCCACTTTTTCTTTGTCTGAGGAGGGACACCTGAAATGAGGGGGTGTGGCCTCATGACTCGGGTGTGTGGCCACACGTGAAGTGTCGTGAACGCAAGCCATGTCCCCATTTTCATTACTATGGGGGCATGAACACTGTTCGTAAGCTGCTAGCCATGCCCCCTGTCCCTCTCTGCCAGTGAATAGACGTTGTGCACAGTCTCCTAACTGCAACTCACGGGTGGAACAATCCGTGAAAAATGGGACTGTCTCACCAAAATCAGGAAAGTTGGGAGGCATGATATATGTGCTCTTTAACACCAGGGGCAAGATGCATCATGCATCGCATTTTGAATGCAATGCATCCCACCACTGATCACATGCATAGCAGCATTTATTAATGTCATAGGCATGTAGATTTAAACAAATGACAGCTCTCCAAGTGCATGCAAGAGCTGAAAGGGACACAGGGAGGGATCTTGTTAAATCCCATTTGGGGAATGTTGTGGAGACATGCCCATAGGCTTGTATGGGCATCAATTTTGGTATTGATGCATCCCACCCTTGGTACTGTACCTAGATTGAAATTGGAATATGCACAGATGAATTTTATTGCATATAGGAACTCTAGTGGTGTTTAGTATTTCTTGGTCTCAAATTGGTTCTATAAAGAGAAAACTCTACTCTTAGGGGGTGATTCAGAATTGATCGTAGCTGTGTTAAATTTAGCACAGCTACAGTCAGGCACACTGACATGCGGCGGGACGCCCAGCACAGGGCTAGCCCGCGCTGCATGTTAGTCCCTGTCAGGAGCAAATGCAGGATTTGGGAGTGGGGGGTTTCCATGTGTGTGTAACATATTATATATGTACTCCTATTATCTGGCACTCCCTTGTTAACACCAACCTTAACTTGCCAGTGTGCACTCCGAGGGGCTAGCAGACCCCATCCATAGGCATAAATGACAGAGGTGACACTCCGGGACTCATTGCTTAGTGAAGAAAATGTGCTTTTAATTCAACGTTTCGGGGCACTTTCCCACATCAGGACACATAACAACCTGATGAAGATGGGAAGTGCCCCAAAACATTGAATTCAAAGCACATTTTATTCACTAAGCAACGAATCCAAGTGTGCCACCTCTGTCATTTATGAATATATAAATATATATATATATATATATAGACAACGGGAGGTGCGGCATTCCTGGTGACGGAAATAACTCAGGCAGACTTCAGGTCGTACAGACAACATTTCAATGCCTTTAATATGGCATTTTCATCAGGTCAACAACATACATACAAGTGACTTACCTAAATACCCAGTGCTTATTACCCACGTGCTGGCGCTTCCGGAGAATGGGACATCCGCCCGAGTCCGTAGGCGCATCCCGCTGACGCCAGCCAAAGCGACGTCAACATCCTGTGCCCGTAACCATAGCAACTACTACACAAATACAGATTCATAAACGATCGTCATCATAGCAGCACACTTAGAATAGTAAACATTAAACTGCCCAATAGGCCATGATGGTACAACATACAGAACAGTCATGAGACATGGTCCACATATATGTACACTATATAAACAACTAATGTGGGATATATAATCACAAACAGTATAACTCTAATAACATCAGATTGTACCCATAGAAAAGCGGGCATCCCAATGGTTACAAACCACCAACAGACAAATACATAGATAAATAAATAAATGGGTAAACATACCACACCAATTATTAACATTGCAGATGGTAATAGTGCAATCATTATATAAAAGCATTGAGACCCTGTTGTTTATTGAGGCCCCTCGGCTGGAGAGTACCCAGACGGTGAATCCATCTGGTCTCCAGTCGGAGTAGTTTAAGGCCCCGGTCGCCCCCTCGTATGGATAAAGGTACACAGTCAATCATATGGTATCGCAATGATACCAGTGAATGCCGTGCCTGGCAAAAATGCCTGGCCACCGGTTGATCACTAGTACCCTTAGCAATAGCCGCCTTGATTGCCGACCTGTGAGCTGCCATACGCTCCTTAAACATGCGCTCAGTTTTCACAATGTATAACAGCCCACAGGGGCATAGCAGTTGGGAGACCACGAATCTGGAATTACATGATAAAGTATGATTAATACACATTGTGCGGCCAGTAAGTGGATGCTGAAATACATTACCGCTAAGAAGAAACTGGCAGGTAATACATGTGTACCTAATACGACCCCTGGATTTAACATGGGGTGTACTACTGGAAAATCCAGTAATGTCTGGTCTAACAAGAGTATCTCTTAAATTTTTGCATCTAGTATAACATGACAGCAATTTAGTCTGACCCAGATCCAACTCATGATCTGTTTGAACAATATTCCATAGCTTCTTCACTATACAATAATACCTACACTCGCAGGGCTAAACTGGCCTACCCACGGCAACATCTTAGTATTGACCCCACCACTAAGTTCACCACAAAGCAACTGCGTGTGATTACATTATTTATTGTCCTTAAATTAATGTAAGGGACCAAGCCTGGATCCCGGGATGTGATCACACAATGAATGCGAATGCATGCGCTGTGCGGTCACAGTGCATGCGCAGTGTACTGAATATCGCTCAATTGTGATTTTAGGTACATTGCAATACAACCATGGCTTGCTATTCTACGAAATTGTAGTTGTCTTCGAGTAGAAAGGCGCCGCTCTGACAGGAAAAAAAATGCTCTGTGCAAGTTTGCAAATGCATCGCAGATTGCTAGCCATTCGCAGATGCATACGCAATTTCTGTACCATCGAAGATTTTTTTGCCGTCTGAGCAAATGTAAGTAGGTCTGAGGCTGCCAGTAATATGTGACTGAGATGGCCTAGAAGTGGTCTGGGCTGACGTCAGAGACCCTCTCCAAAAATGCCTGGACACGCCTCCATTTTTTCTGACACACCCAGAAAACGTCAGGTTTCCTTCCAGAAACGCCGACTTCCTGTTAGACAATCAGCAGCTACATTGCGATTATGATCTGTAGGCAATTTATGTGGCTATTACTCCTCGCGCAGGCGCAATGCAAATACTACGCATGTACAGTCATTCAATAATCGCTCAATTTGCAATTTCTCTAAATAGCACTGTCTACTGTAGTTTAGAGATGAGCGCCGGAAATTTTTCGGGTTTTGTGTTTTGGTTTTGGGTTCGGTTCCGCGGCCGTGTTTTGGGTTCGACCGCGTTTTGGCAAAACCTCACCGAATTTTTTTTGTCTGATTCGGGTGTGTTTTGGATTCGGGTGTTTTTTTCCAAAAAACCTAAAAAACAGCTTAAATCATAGAATTTGGCGGTCATTTTGATCCCAAAGTATTATTAACCTCAAAAACCATAATTTCCACTCATTTTCAGTCTATTCTGAATACCTCACACCTCACAATATTATTTTTAGTCCTAAAATTTGCACCGAGGTCGCTGTGTGAGTAAGATAAGCGACCCTAGTGGCCGACACAAACACCGGGCCCATCTAGGAGTGGCACTGCAGTGTCACGCAGGATGGCCCTTCCAAAAAACCCTCCCCAAACAGCACATGACGCAAAGAAAAAAAGAGGCGCAATGAGGTAGCTGTGTGAGTAAGATTAGCGACCCTAGTGGCCGACACAAACACCGGGCCCATCTAGGAGTGTCACTGCAGTGTCACGCAGGATGTCCCTTCCAAAAAACCCTCCCCAAACAGCACATGACGCAAAGAAAAAAAGAGGCGCAATGAGGTAGCTGTGTGAGTAAGATAAGCGACCCTAGTGGCCGACACAAACACCGGGCCCATCTAGGAGTGTCACTGCAGTGTCACGCAGGATGTCCCTTCCAAAAAACCCTCCCCAAACAGCACATGACGCAAAGAAAAAAAGAGGCGCAATGAGGTAGCTGTGTGAGTAAGATAAGCGACCCTAGTGGCCGACACAAACACCGGGCCCATCTAGGAGTGGCACTGCAGTGTCACGCAGGATGTCCCTTCCAAAAAACCCTCCCCAAACAGCACATGACGCAAAGAAAAAGAAAAGAAAAAAGAGGTGCAAGATGGAATTGTCCTTGGGCCCTCCCACCCACCCTTATGTTGTATAAACAAAACAGGACATGCACACTTTAACCAACCCATCATTTCAGTGACAGGGTCTGCCACACGACTGTGACTGATATGACGGGTTGGTTTGGACCCCCTCCAAAAAAGAAGCAATTAATCTCTCCTTGCACAAACTGGCTCTACAGAGGCAAGATGTCCACCTCATCATCACCCTCCGATATATCACCGTGTACATCCCCCTCCTCACAGATTATCAATTCGTCCCCACTGGAATCCACCATCTCAGCTCCCTGTGTACTTTGTGGAGGCAATTGCTGCTGGTCAATGTCTCCGCGGAGGAATTGATTATAATTCATTTTAATGAACATCATCTTCTCCACATTTTCTGGATGTAACCTCGTACGCCGATTGCTGACAAGGTGAGCGGCGGCACTAAACACTCTTTCGGAGTACACACTTGTGGGAGGGCAACTTAGGTAGAATAAAGCCAGTTTGTGCAAGGGCCTCCAAATTGCCTCTTTTTCCTGCCAGTATAAGTACGGACTGTGTGACGTGCCTACTTGGATGCGGTCACTCATATAATCCTCCACCATTCTATCAATGTTGAGAGAATCATATGCAGTGACAGTAGACGACATGTCCGTAATCGTTGTCAGGTCCTTCAGTCCGGACCAGATGTCAGCATCAGCAGTCGCTCCAGACTGCCCTGCATCACCGCCAGCGGGTGGGCTCGGAATTCTGAGCCTTTTCCTCGCACCCCCAGTTGCGGGAGAATGTGAAGGAGGAGATGTTGACAGGTCGCGTTCCGCTTGACTTGACAATTTTGTCACCAGCAGGTCTTTCAACCCCAGCAGACTTGTGTCTGCCGGAAAGAGAGATCCAAGGTAGGCTTTAAATCTAGGATCGAGCACGGTGGCCAAAATGTAGTGCTCTGATTTCAACAGATTGACCACCCGTGAATCCTTGTTAAGCGAATTAAGGGCTCCATCCACAAGTCCCACATGCCTAGCGGAATCGCTCCGTGTTAGCTCCTCCTTCAATGTCTCCAGCTTCTTCTGCAAAAGCCTGATGAGGGGAATGACCTGACTCAGGCTGGCAGTGTCTGAACTGACTTCACGTGTGGCAAGTTCAAAGGGCATCAGAACCTTGCACAACGTTGAAATCATTCTCCACTGCGCCTGAGACAGGTGCATTCCACCTACTATATCGTGCTCAATTGTATAGGCTTGAATGGCCTTTTGCTGCTCCTCCAACCTCTGAAGCATATAGAGGGTTGAATTCCACCTCGTTACCACTTCTTGCTTCAGATGATGGCAGGGCAGGTTCAGAAGTTTTTGGTGGTGCTCCAGTCTTCTGTACGTGGTGCCTGTACGCCGAAAGTGTCCCGCAATTCTTCTGGCCACCGACAGCATCTCTTGCACGCCCCTGTCGTTTTTTAAAAAATTCTGCACCACCAAATTCAAGGTATGTGCAAAACATGGGACGTGCTGGAATTTGCCCATATTTAATGCACACACAATATTGCTGGCGTTGTCCGATGCCACAAATCCACAGGAGAGTCCAATTGGGGTAAGCCATTCCGCGATGATCTTCCTCAGTTGCCGTAAGAGGTTTTCAGCTGTGTGCGTATTCTGGAAAGCGGTGATACAAAGCGTAGCCTGCCTAGGAAAGAGTTGGCGTTTGCGAGATGCTGCTACTGGTGCCGCCGCTGCTGTTCTTGCGGCGGGAGTCCATACATCTACCCAGTGGGCTGTCACAGTCATATAGTCCTCAGTCTGCCCTGCTCCACTTGTCCACATGTCCGTGGTTAAGTGGACATTGGGTACAACTGCATTTTTTAGGACACTGGTGAGTCTTTTTCTGACGTCCGTGTACATTCTCGGTATCGCCTGCCTAGAGAAGTGGAACCTAGATGGTATTTGGTAACGGGGGCACACTGCCTCAATAAATTGTCTAGTTCCCTGTGAACTAACGGCGGATACCGGACGCACGTCTAACACCAACATAGTTGTCAAGGCCTCAGTTATCCGCTTTGCAGCAGGATGACTGCTGTGATATTTCATCTTCCTCGCAAAGGACTGTTGAACAGTCAATTGCTTACTGGAAGTAGTACAAGTGGGCTTACGACTTCCCCTCTGGGATGACCATCGACTCCCAGCAGCAACAACAGCAGCGCCAGCAGCAGTAGGCGTTACACGCAAGGATGCATCGGAGAAATCCCAGGCAGGAGAGGACTCGTCAGAATTGCCAGTGACATTGCCTGCAGGACTATTGGCATTCCTGGGGAAGGAGGAAATTGACACTGAGGGAGTTGGTGGGGTGGTTTGCGTGAGCTTGGTTACAAGAGGAAGGGATTTACTGGTCAGTGGACTGCTTCCGCTGTCACCCAAAGTTTTTGAACTTGTCACTGACTTATTATGAATGCGCTGCAGGTGACGTATAAGGGAGGATGTTCCGAGGTGGTTAACGTCCTTACCCCTACTTATTACAGCTTGACAAAGGGAACACACGGCTTGACACCTGTTGTCCGCATTTCTGGTGAAATACTTCCACACCGAAGAGCTGATTTTTTTGGTATTTTCACCAGGCATGTCAACGGCCATATTCCTACCACGGACAACAGGTGTCTCCCCGGGTGCCTGACTTAAACAAACCACCTCACCATCAGAATCCTCCTGGTCAATTTCCTCCCCAGCGCCAGCAACACCCATATCCTCCTCATCCTGGTGTACTTCAACACTGACATCTTCAATCTGACTATCAGGAACTGGACTGCGGGTGCTCCTTCCATCACTTGCAGGGGGCGTGCAAATGGTGGAAGGCGCATGCTCTTCACGTCCAGTGTTGGGAAGGTCAGGCATCGCAACCGACACAATTGGAGTCGGACTCTCCTTGTGGATTTGGGATTTCGAAGAACGCACAGTTCTTTGCGGTGCTACTGCTTTTGCCAGCTTTAGTCTTTTCATTTTTCTAGCGAGAGGCTGAGTGCTTCCATCCTCATGTGAAGCTGAACCACTAGCCATGAACATAGGCCAGGGCCTCAGCCGTTCCTTGCCACTCCGTGTGGTAAATGGCATATTGGCAAGTTTACGCTTCTCCTCCGACAATTTTATTTTAGGTTTTGGAGTCCTTTTTTTACTGATATTTGGTGTTTTGGATTTGACATGCTCTGTACTATGACATTGGGCATCGGCCTTGGCAGACGACGTTGCTGGCATTTCATCGTCTCGGCCATGACTAGTGGCAGCAGCTTCAGCACGAGGTGGAAGTGGATCTTGATCTTTCCCTAATTTTGGAACCTCAACATTTTTGTTCTCCATATTTTAATAGGCACAACTAAAAGGCACCTCAGGTAAACAATGGAGATGGATGGATTGGATACTAGTATACAATTATGGACGGGCTGCCGAGTGCCGACACAGAGGTAGCCACAGCCGTGAACTACCGCACTGTACTGTGTCTGCTGCTAATATATAGACTGGTTGATAAAGAGATAGTATACTCGTAACTAGTATGTATGTATAAAGAAAGAAAAAAAAACCACAGTTAGGTGGTATATACAATTATGGACGGGCTGCCGAGTGCCGACACAGAGGTAGCCACAGCCGTGAACTACCGCACTGTACTGTGTCTGCTGCTAATATATAGACTGGTTGATAAAGAGATAGTATACTCGTAACTAGTATGTATGTATAAAGAAAGAAAAAAAAACCACGGTTAGGTGGTATATACAATTATGGACGGGCTGCCGAGTGCCGACACAGAGGTAGCCACAGCCGTGAACTACCGCACTGTACTGTGTCTGCTGCTAATATATAGACTGGTTGATAAAGAGATAGTATACTCGTAACTAGTATGTATGTATAAAGAAAGAAAAAAAAACCACGGTTAGGTGGTATATACAATTATGGACGGGCTGCCGAGTGCCGACACAGAGGTAGCCACAGCCGTGAACTACCGCACTGTACTGTGTCTGCTGCTAATATAGACTGGTTGATAAAGAGATAGTATACTCGTAACTAGTATGTATGTATAAAGAAAGAAAAAAAAACCACGGTTAGGTGGTATATACAATTATGGACGGGCTGCCGAGTGCCGACACAGAGGTAGCCACAGCCGTGAACTACCGCACTGTACTGTGTCTGCTGCTAATATAGACTGGTTGATAAAGAGATAGTATACTCGTAACTAGTATGTATGTATAAAGAAAGAAAAAAAAACCACGGTTAGGTGGTATATACAATTATGGACGGGCTGCCGAGTGCCGACACAGAGGTAGCCACAGCCGTGAACTACCGCACTGTACTGTGTCTGCTGCTAATATAGACTGGTTGATAAAGAGATAGTATACTCGTAACTAGTATGTATGTATAAAGAAAGAAAAAAAAACCACGGTTAGGTGGTATATACAATTATGGACGGGCTGCCGAGTGCCGACACAGAGGTAGCCACAGCCGTGAACTACCGCACTGTACTGTGTCTGCTGCTAATATAGACTGGTTGATAAAGAGATAGTATACTCGTAACTAGTATGACTATAAAGAAAGAAAAAAAAACCACGGTTAGGTGGTATATACAATTATGGACGGGCTGCCGAGTGCCGACACAGAGGTAGCCACAGCCGTGAACTACCGCACTGTACTGTGTCTGCTGCTAATATATAGACTGGTTGATAAAGAGATAGTATACTCGTAACTAGTATGTATGTATAAAGAAAGAAAAAAAAACCACGGTTAGGTGGTATATACAATTATGGACGGGCTGCCGAGTGCCGACACAGAGGTAGCCACAGCCGTGAACTACCGCACTGTACTGTGTCTGCTGCTAATATATAGACTGGTTGATAAAGAGATAGTATACTCGTAACTAGTATGTATGTATAAAGAAAGAAAAAAAAACCACGGTTAGGTGGTATATACAATTATGGACGGGCTGCCGAGTGCCGACACAGAGGTAGCCACAGCCGTGAACTACCGCACTGTACTGTGTCTGCTGCTAATATATAGACTGGTTGATAAAGAGATAGTATACTCGTAACTAGTATGTATGTATAAAGAAAGAAAAAAAAACCACGGTTAGGTGGTATATACAATTATGGACGGGCTGCCGAGTGCCGACACAGAGGTAGCCACAGCCGTGAACTACCGCACTGTACTGTGTCTGCTGCTAATATAGACTGGTTGATAAAGAGATAGTATACTCGTAACTAGTATGTATGTATAAAGAAAGAAAAAAAAACCACGGTTAGGTGGTATATACAATTATGGACGGGCTGCCGAGTGCCGACACAGAGGTAGCCACAGCCGTGAACTACCGCACTGTACTGTGTCTGCTGCTAATATAGACTGGTTGATAAAGAGATAGTATACTCGTAACTAGTATGTATGTATAAAGAAAGAAAAAAAAACCACGGTTAGGTGGTATATACAATTATGGACGGGCTGCCGAGTGCCGACACAGAGGTAGCCACAGCCGTGAACTACCGCACTGTACTGTGTCTGCTGCTAATATAGACTGGTTGATAAAGAGATAGTATACTCGTAACTAGTATGTATGTATAAAGAAAGAAAAAAAAACCACGGTTAGGTGGTATATACAATTATGGACGGGCTGCCGAGTGCCGACACAGAGGTAGCCACAGCCGTGAACTACCGCACTGTACTGTGTCTGCTGCTAATATAGACTGGTTGATAAAGAGATAGTATACTCGTAACTAGTATGACTATAAAGAAAGAAAAAAAAACCACGGTTAGGTGGTATATACAATTATGGACGGGCTGCCGAGTGCCGACACAGAGGTAGCCACAGCCGTGAACTACCGCACTGTACTGTGTCTGCTGCTAATATATAGACTGGTTGATAAAGAGATAGTATACTCGTAACTAGTATGTATGTATAAAGAAAGAAAAAAAAAAACCACGGTTAGGTGGTATATACAATTATGGACGGGCTGCCGAGTGCCGACACAGAGGTAGCCACAGCCGTGAACTACCGCACTGTACTGTGTCTGCTGCTAATATAGACTGGTTGATAAAGAGATAGTATACTCGTAACTAGTATGTATGTATAAAGAAAGAAAAAAAAACCACGGTTAGGTGGTATATACAATTATGGACGGGCTGCCGAGTGCCGACACAGAGGTAGCCACAGCCGTGAACTACCGCACTGTACTGTGTCTGCTGCTAATATAGACTGGTTGATAAAGAGATAGTATACTCGTAACTAGTATGACTATAAAGAAAGAAAAAAAACCACGGTTAGGTGGTATATACAATTATGGGCGGGCTGCCGAGTGCCGACACAGAGGTAGCCACAGCCGTGAACTACCGCACTGTACTGTGTCTGCTGCTAATATAGACTGGTTGATAAAGAGATAGTATACTACTAATATTATATATACTGGTGGTCAGGTCACTGGTCACTAGTCACACTGGCAGTGGCACTCCTGCAGCAAAAGTGTGCACTGTTTAATTTTAATATAATATTATGTACTCCTGGCTCCTGCTATAACCTATAACTGGCACTGCAGTGCTCCCCAGTCTCCCCCACAATTATAAGCTGTGTGAGCTGAGCACAGTCAGATATATATATACATTGATGCAGCACACTGGGCTGAGCAGTGCACACAGATATGGTATGTGACTGAGTCACTGTGTGTATCGTTTTTTTCAGGCAGAGAACGGATATATTAAATAAAACAAACAACTGCACTGTCTGGTGGTCACTGTGGTCGTCAGTCACTAAACTCTGCACTCTCTTCTACAGTATCACAGCCTCAGGTCAATCTCTCTCTCTCTCTCTCAACCCTAATCTAAATGGAGAGGACGCCAGCCACGTCCTCTCCCTATCAATCTCAATGCACGTGTGAAAATGGCGGCGACGCGCGGCTCCTTTTATAGAATCCGAGTCTCGCGATAGAATCCGAGCCTCGCGAGAATCCGACAGCGTCATGATGACGTTCGGGCGCGCTCGGGTTAACCGAGCAAGGCGGGAAGATCCGAGTCGCTCGGACCCGTGAAAAAAAACATGAAGTTCGTGCAGGTTCGGATTCAGAGAAACCGAACCCGCTCATCTCTACGTGTAGTTACATACTTTCCTGGAATAACACTAGTTACATTGTAAGAAAACCATCAGTTGCAATATTTGACCTCCAAATGTAAGAAACTGAAACAAAAAAAACTGCATTTTACTTTTAACCATCCAAAATAGGAGCCATACTTTAATTGCTTGTCAATGTGGAGACTAATAGTACTGCTACTGAGTCATGAAAGGGAAATTAACACACATAAATATTGAAATCTAGACAAAACCAATAAGCTTATGCCAGAATATACTCTGACTTAAATATACAGTAGCGTCACAACTACTAATACTACAACATTGATCTATAATACGGCAATGCAAATGTTATTTTCATCAAAGAATAATGATATGGGTGAAAGAAATGGTACATTTTCATTTTGTGAAAAGCTGCCTTCTAAGTTCTGAGAAATCTACAAATGAGTTCTGAATTTGTAAAATACTTGCAAGAAAAAGGCCCAACTGATCTGGAATTACTGATGTATAGTACTGTATAGTACCAGTACCACTACGTCTATGTCATAATCAATTATGAAGTCATTATAATGCCAAAATGGCCAAGGCCTAGTGAAATATCCACTTTGATAGTCCTGTGCACCTTGATTAGTGCTAATAGAATTATGCAGGTTTTTTGAGCAAAATATTGGTGTTTGTGGAGAAATTTAAGTTTTCACCTACTGACGGGAGGAGTTGGGTGGGGTAGATATATTACTTTCTAAGATTGGAGTATCGGTGCACCTACTGTAGCAGTGCAACATTTTGCATAGTGAGATAAAGGGATGGAGACACCGTTTTAGGAACATTTCATGCTGATTTAAAAGAATGTTCCACTTGCATTTTCACTACACCAAAACTCTGGAATCTTTTAATCAGCTCAGAGCAAGTGGAGATTAGATTCAATATTATGCTTTATTGACAAATTTTGCACCTTTCAGTTACAAAAGTGTCACATGTAAAAAAGATAGTCCCATCAATGAGGCTAAACCAAGCAGTATTTCTAAAGTGTTAAGAAAATGGATATTAATAGCATGTTTACTCTTTTGCTCATGGGGGTCCATTAAGACTTTTTCAACCTACATGTAAAGCTAGGTACAGTATACTGTCTTTATAAGCATTGCAGGGTGCAGGAGTGAAAACAAATATTTTTGGAGTACACATTCAGTACATGTGTAGACCTTTAAGATTATCAGTTCAGTAAAGGGGTGTTAGACATGTCAGTTTTGCATTGCCTCTGTTTATTTAAGTTCTGGAAAGTTGCAAAGGTGCTGCTCTTCCAATTCTGCTCTGTAGCCAGGGGTAAAGTGGTTATTACTAATCACCAGTAGGATTTGTACCTGACACCTGCCTATTTAAGTCTGACTGGCTCCAGCATTCTTTGCTTGGTCAATAATGTTTCATGAGCTGGACTTGTGTTCTTGTGAGCTATTGTGGTCAGCCTCACCATTATTTCTGGATTCCAGTTCCTATGTACTCCAATGTTTATGGAATTTATTTGCTAGGAACTCCTGTGCCTGCAAACACAGAGGAACTTCTTCAGGTTGACATCCTTTGTTTATTTGTTTATACAAGCCTGTACTTGTGTTTGCCATTACCACTCTGGATTTTGAGTTATTGCCTTCATTATTATTTATTAATCTGGGACTTTATTTGTTTCTGGCATTTGCTACCATTTCTGAACACTTCTCCCAGAATAAATTCCATCATATGAATATTACTACTTTGTGACTTCTTGTGGAACTGCACTGAGGGGGTCATAACAAGTGAATAATTATGGTCAGCTGACAGTCATATGTGAATTTGAGTTGCCCTTCCCTATTTCCAAAAACATCAATTGGATTCTAAACTACCACCGGTATGTGAATGCATGCCTAGACTAAAGAAAATTGTTGAGGCCCTCAGAAAAGCAGTTGCTGATACATGTTTGGCTGCAAAAGGTTACCAAATTACTTCTACAGACTTTGGCCATCACCAATGCACTTTGGGAGGATAGTGTACAAATCCAGAATATTAGGCACCATGGTTACTCTCCTTAGGAGTATGAATCCACAAATATCACTACAAGAGCAAGGCATACACTATAATACTAAGGGAGGTCACGATAGTAACATCAAAGTAACCTACTGTAGTTACATCAAAGATCTGCAGACCTTTCTTGCACTTTCTAATGTCAATGTTCATTAGTGTACAATCAGGTAAACACTGAACAATAATATAGTACAGGGGAAAATAGCAAGGAGGAAGTCAATACTCTTTAAGAAGAACATTGCTGCCCATTTAAAATTTACTAAAGACGACCTGGATGAGCCAGAAGACTACTGGAAGAAGACAGATGAATCTAAATGTAATTTTTTGGGCTAAATGAGAAGGCTTATGTTTGAAGAAAAGTAAAGTTTGCCTTTCAACTTAAGAACCTTATACCAACTATAGAAAAATGGTGTCAGCATCATGGTTTTGGGTTTGTTTTGGACAGCATCATGGTGGTGGGTTTGGCTGGCTGCTACTTGACCAGGACAGCTTACTATCATGATGTAACTATGAATTTTGGATTGTAGCAGCAAATTCTACTGGAGAATTTTAGGATAGAAGTCTGTTTACTAAAACTCAATAAAATGTGGTTCTTACAGTAAGACATTAACCTTAACCACATAAGTCTGTTTACAAAAAATGGTTAAAGCAAAGGATTTTACACTATTTGGAATGGCAGAGACAAAGTTCAGACCTTAGTCCAATTTTATGTTGTGGAATGACCTGTATTTGGTGTCCAATTGCTTAGAAGTAGTTTTGTAATTAGGAATGAGCCAAAATTCCTCCTTGTCAATGTGCAAGAATGAACAACAAATATCATAAATGTTTGACTGAAGTCTTTGCTACTCATGGGGGTCACACTCACACCAATTATTGAATCATAGAAGTCAACATTCTTTTTCTGACTGAGAAATGTACTATTGTCTTTCTGGGTGTTATAATTTATGGATTCTCATTAGCTATTGTTATGACTACGAGGAAGATTGGAACCAATTTGAAATCATGTTTATGCAAAAATTCTAATAGTTTCACAAATTTGCTAGCTCCACTGCATACACATATCTAATTATGGCAAGTGCATAACTAAACTTATAATGTAAACCTTTAAGATCAATTAAAAATACTTTACATAACACTAAACTTAAAAAAGTGGGGTGAAGTGAGAGTGAACGACAGTAATAAATATATACAGTCTTAGAACTGACTGCATTTTATATACGATAATGTCAGAGTAGCTTTGTTGTCAGGGAGACCAGTAGTACAGTCCACTTGGCCTACTCACTCAACTCCCTGAGCATCTGTGTAGTCCAATGTATTCCATCTATTAACATACATTTTTTCAAATTCCTATATGAGTATGTGAACTACAAAGTTCCCCCTCTGGTCCTTATATACTTCATGGACAGGTTGTTTCTAAATCATCCATTGATTGTTTAATGGATTGCGATTTCAGATTACAAAATGTAAACCACAGAGTCTTGCTAACTGCACATACACCTCAAGAGAAAATTCATATGGTAATAGTGCTATTAATTTTCATATGTGTTAACTATTTGTATAAGACCCTCATGCAGCTATTCCTAGCTATTATATAATTTAGGAGTATTTGCAGAGAAGCAAGGAAGACTCTTCTTCGGTTCATAATATTTTATGGGCCTGATTTAGATTAGTACGCAAAGTCCTACACAGCTGCTATGTTTTCAGGCTATAGACTAGAGAAACAAATCAAGTAAAGCAGCTCCCCCCAAAAAATGACTAGGTACACCCACTGGAGCCATTGCAAAGTCTTACCAACTGGGTACACATTCGCATCATTGGATGCAAATCCAAAGAACATAGACCCGAGTGAGTCTATGGTCCCACAGAGTGTCCGTGAGAGCTGCAATGCTGGTGCCATGTTTTCTGCATGCATGATTGCAGATGTAAGCATTGACACCTGCCACAAAAGGTCATGACACACCTGCATTTTTGCTGCCACATCTCGTTACCTCCCCCAATCAGTCTCTGACTGTCAACCAATCTGAGAGCAATTTCTCACTGTGAGGGGCATCGCAAAAGTACCTTTGGTGTGCACAGTATCCTACAGCAAATGCGCAGTCATCCAAAAATTGTGCAGCTACGTAAATGCAAGCATTGCATATAAAACGGTATCAGGCTCTGTGATAGCAGTAATTATATTTATTAAAATGTTACTTTTGATATATACCCATAAAATAATATAAATAGTGAAATATATATATATATATATAGATATATAGTTTAAGTCACTGTTCTTTCAGAAGAAAAAATTTAGTATAAATTATTTTCTCATGTGTGTTAAAAACAGGTTACAAAATGTTTATATGTATTTAAAAAAATACTTTTACTGTATCTAAAATATGCTCCGCTCTCTGGGTGTTCTTGATATTATAATGAACTATAATCAGTAATTATTAAGAACTGCTCTTAAGAATCCTCTGAGAGGTGTTGATGCAAAAATATAATCGTACTCTCTGCTGAAGTATGTATTCTATGTGCATGCTAATCACTAATTATACAGGTAAGTGGTGAAATTATATACTTAAAATGTGTTAATTAGTATATATTACATCTGAGTTGTATCACCAAAGATCAATAATTTAGGACATATACACATACATCAATTACATTGATATCTGTAAGCAAATGACATTTGCTATATATCTTAGTACCTTGAATTGCACTAAAACAAATTACAGCAATTAACAAAAATCCATATGCTTGATTAGGTGAGTACAGAAAATGGAATGTTAACTTTGTGTCAGTCACCAATTCTATTAACATCAATTCTAACCATGAGGGTGACTCAGGGATAGATACAGTAGAGTAGCGGCTGCAATAAAAGTCGCAGCCACTCCTGCGCCTGTATGACAATGCCACGGCCTATTGAAATAACAACTGTCTATGGCATGAACCTACCCATTTGCGTACAAAGACAGACCATTGAATAGGTCATCAGATATTGTACCTGCCTATGTCAGGCGCAAAATATCCATGGGTTTATGGCTACTGATGTCAGCATAACTGAGACTTTAGATGCCCCCTAGTCACCACTCAGAAATGCCTCGAAATTGCATGAATCTCCATACAATACCAACTTGCATCCCCTTGTGGTAACTGTAACAACTCACAGAAGGATATAATGCATGCTAACCCGTACTTTGGGATTGGCTAAGACCAAGAAGCGTGAAGTCTAACCTACTGGAGTAGACATGGATAATTTGCTGTGAGGCATATAGACGCAGAGATAACAGTCAGGCAGGAATTCAGTAACAGGATCAGGGAGCAGACAATAAGATGGCAAGAACATGAAATGGAGCACAGGAAGTACAAGAACCAGGAACAGGACTCACAGGGTGAGTATTGGTAAGCAGAAGGCTATTACAATGGAGTAAGGTATATAAGCCTATACTCTGGCACTGTTCATTGCTCAGAGACTCCCTTCTATAGAGTAGGTAGAAGATTGAAATATCACACCAAATCAGACATATCACATTTGTAACGCTTGTCCCTTTAAATTTTAAAGAGGTCTACGCATGCAGCCCTATCAAAGCTGTGGCTGACTGATACTGAGACAGACACCAGCTAACCACAGCAGGCACCAATGGACCTACACGCTAAGAATGATCACAGGAGCCCCAGAGAGCAAGTGCCACCAGACTTGTAAGTGATATGGTGCGCTGTGACAGTAACAATTGGAACACATGGAGATGCTTAGTGGATATACCACAATAGAACTGCGCTCAACCCCTAAGGTGTGTGTGTGTTTAGCTAATGAATGCACATCAGATGTAATAAAGGATAATGTATGAACAGACCCAAATATGAGTTTGCACTTGGATATAGAAATCACAAAAATAACAATATGATGCGAATGAATTGTTGTGAGCCACTGTATTTACTGTATACTGGCCAATCTAAAGGTGTGCGGTTAATGCCCAGGGTGGGAGATATTGTCTCTTATAAAGTTCATGCAGGTTATAATACAGACTGCGGCGTCCCGCACATCTGCTGTTGAAAAGTCTTTAGGAAAAAAATAATAATAATAACAAATGCTGGTGTTGGTAAAAAAATCTTTAAAACCTTCACAATGCCCTGAGCTTACGGTGGTGGCATAAGTGGGGTAAAAAAGGGGTCTCCGGACTGGTTTCCTCTCTCTGCCCCTGCTGCCCATGATGCGTCCTTGTTCTGACGCCCCCCGGGTGCAGGTTGGTCAGAGAGGTGGACCTGTCTAGCGGTGGGGAAAGGATTCAGATGGCGCTCTGCAGAGCATCTAGCTGTGCCTCTCCCACCGCTTACAGAGAACTCACCTGTCGCCCGCTCCAGCCGCACACCGCGCTCCGTCATCGGCTTCCTCCGCTGTCTGGAATCCTAGCAGCGCTGCTGGCTTCCGAGTTGGTCTGATCACGTGACCGGGTCTTTTCGGCGTGTGAAAGAGTCTTCCTGATGAAGTCTTTGAATCTGTAGTGGTTCTTTCTTTGTAGTTACTCCAACGCGTTTTAACCTTTCGGTTGGAGGAACTACAAAGAAAGAACCACTACAGATTCAAAGACTTCATCAGGAAGACTCTTTCACACATCGAAAAGACCCGGTCATGTGACCGGACCAACCGGAAGCCAGCAGCGCTGCTAGGATACCAGACAGCGGAGGAAGCCGGTGACGGAACGCGGCGTGCGGCTGGAGCGGGCGACAGGTGAGTTCTCTGTAAGCGGTGGGAGAGGTGCAGCTAGATGCTCTGCAGAGCGCCATCTGAATTCTTTCCCCACTGCTAGACAGGTCCACCTCTCTGACCGACCTGCACCCGGGGGGCATCTGAACAAGGACGCACCACGGGCAGCAGGGTCAGAGAGGGGAAACCAGTCCGGAGACCCCTTTATTACCCCACTTATGCCACCACCGTAAGCTCAGGGCATCGTGAAGGTTTTAAAGATTTTTTTACCAATACCAGCATTTGTAATTATTATTTTTTTTTCCTAAAGACTTTTCAACAGCAGATGTGCGGGACGCCGCAGTCTGTATTATAACCTGCATGAACTTTATAAGAGACAATATCGCCCACCCTGGGCATTAACCGCACACCTTTAGATTGGCCAGTATACAATAAATACAGTGGCTTACAACAATTCATTCGCATCATGGGGGTAATTCCAAGTTGATCGCTGCAGAATTTTTTTTAGCAGTTGGGCAAAACCATGGCCCTCATTCCGAGTCGTTCGCTCGGTATTTTTCATCGCATCGCAGTGAAAATTCGCTTAGTACGCATGCACAATATTCGCACTGCGACTGCGCCAAGTAATTTTACAATGAAGATAGTATTTTTACTCACGGCTTTTTCATCGCTCCGGCGATCGTAGTGTGATTGACAGGAAATGGGTGTTACTGGGCGGAAACACGGCGTTTTAGGGGCGTGTGGATGAAAACGCTACCGTTTCCGGAAAAAACGCAGGAGTGGCCGGAGAAACGGGGGAGTGTCTGGGCGAACGCTGGGTGTGTTTGTGACGTCAAACCAGGAACGACAAGCACTGAACTGATCGCAGATGCCGAGTAAGTCTGAAGCTACTCTGAAACTGCTAAGAAGTTTGTTATCGCAATATTGCGAATACATCGTTCGCAATTTTAAGAAGCTAAGATTCACTCCCAGTAGGCGGTGGCTTAGCGTGTGTAACTCTGCTAAAATCGCCTTGCGACCGATCAACTCGGAATGAGGGCCCATGTGCACTGTAGGGGAGGCAGATATAACATGTGCAGAGAGAGATAGATTTGGGTGTGGTGAGTTCAATCTGCAATCTAAATTGCAGTGTAAAAATAAAGCAGCCAGTATTTACCCTGCACAGAAACAAAATAACCCACCCAAATCTAACTCTCTCTGCAGATGTTATATCTGCCCCCCCTGCAGTGCACATAGTTTTGCCCAACTGCTAAAAAATTTCCTGCTGCGATCAAGTTGGAATTACCCCCCATATTGTTATTTTTGTGATTTCTATATCCAAGTGCAAACTCATATTTGGGTCTGGTCATACATTATCCTTTATTACATCTGATGTGCATTCATTAGCTAAACACACACACACCTTAGGGGTTGAGCGCAGTTCTATTGTGGTATATCCACTAAGCATCTCCATTTACGTATAGGTGGGTTGGAACACCCATCAGAACGAGCAGCACACCCCGGCTAGCTGTAGAATAAAGACACTCAGTGCACAGAACCTTCCAATTTATAGAATTGGAACACATGCACAGTGCATCTCAGATGCATGCGTAGAGAAACATCATGGGACATTTGCACCAAATGGTTTCTATACGTCAACCTCTAAATTACCCCCCCTTCAATGTGTCAAACTGGGGCGAATATTTACTAATATTCGTGTTTGAGTCGGTTTGTGTAGTGTTTAAACTCGTTTTGTATCGGGTGCATTTTCATGCAACTTTTTGAATCCATATACGCAAAGTTACGAAGCCGTCGACTTTATGGTTGTCGTGTTTTCCGATGTCGATGCTAGTCGTTTTTTTTTGGCACATTTACGGCCGTCATTGTCGTTTGCGTACGTGTTTTTGTAGTATTTGTTGTTTTTTTTCCTAGGTTAAATGCGGCAGGGTTTTTTTTCTCCCCGCGGCCGCATTTTCACTTTCAGTTTCGATTTTCATCCCCGTCCGTGATTGGTTGTGTTTCAGATGGTAGGAGTGTCTGTGCGCAACCATATAAATACTAGAGATGAGCGGGTTCGGTTCCTCGGAATCCGAACCCGCCCGAACTTCAGTTTTTTTTACACGGGGCCGAGCGATTCGGATCTTCCCGCCTTGCTCGGTTAACCCGAGCGCGCCCGAACGTCATCATCCCGCTGTCGGATTCTCGCGAGGCTCGGATTCTATCGCGAGACTCGGATTCTATATAAGGAGCCGCGCGTCGCCGCCATTTTCACACGTGCATTGAGATTCATAGGGAGAGGACGTGGCTGGCGTCCTCTCCGTTTATAGAGAAGAGAGTGAGACTAGAGTAGAGAGAGACACAGTAGTAATTTTGGGGAGCATTAGGAGGAGTACTTTAGGAGGAGTACTACTACTTGCTGAAGTGATAGATAGATAGTGTGACTGTATAATGTATATCTGACTTGTGGGGAGACACTGACAGTGGGGAGCAGTTAGAGTCTGAGAGCAGGACTTGCTGCCAGAGTGCCACACTGCCATTGTGACCACACTGACCACCAGTATAATATATATTGTGATTGTCTGCTTAGGAGTACTACTTGCAAGTAGAGATGAGCGGGTTCGGTTCCTCGGAATCCGAACCCGCCCGAACTTCATGTTTTTTTTCACGGGTCCGAGCGACTCGGATCTTCCCGCCTTGCTCGGTTAACCCGAGCGCGCCCGAACGTCATCATGACGCTGTCGGATTCTCGCGAGGCTCGGATTCTATCGCGAGACTCGGATTCTATATAAGGAGCCGCGCGTCGCCGCCATTTTCACTCGTGCATTGAGATTGATAGGGAGAGGACGTGTCTGGCGTCCTCTCCATTAGAATAGAGATAGATTAGATAGAGAGAGAGAGATTGTGCAGAGTCGCAGACAGAGTTAGTTTACCACAGTCAGTGACCAGTGCAGTTGCTAGTTAACTTTTATTTAATATAATATATCCGTTCACTTCTCTCTGCTATATCCGTTCTCTGCCTGAAAAAAAAAACGATACACAGCACAGTCAGTCACACAGTGTGACTCAGTCTGTGTGCACTCAGCTCAGCCCAGTGTGCTGCACAGTCATCAATGTATAAATTAAAAGCTTATAATTAATTGTGGGGGAGACTGGGGAGCACTGCAGGTTGTTAGCAGGAGCCAGGAGTACAATTATATTAATTAACAGTGCACACTTTTGCTGCAGGAGTGGTGACCAGTGCCTGACCACCAGTATAGTATTGTTGTATACTACTAATATCTCTTTAAATATCAACCAGTCTATATTAGCAGCAGACACAGTACAGTGCGGTAGTTCACGGCTGTGGCTACCTCTGTGTCGGCACACGGCAGGCAGTCCGTCCGACCAGAATTGTATTATTTATTATTATATACCTACCACCTAACCGTGGTTTTTTTTTCATTCTTTATACCGTCATAGTGTCATCCTAATTGTTACGAGTATACTACTATCTCTTTATCAACCAGTGTACAGTGCGGTAGTTCACGGCTGTGGCTACCTCTGTGTCGGCACACGGCAGGCAGTCCGTCCGACCAGAATTGTATTATTTATTATTATATACCTACCACCTAACCGTGGTTTTTTTTTCATTCTTTATACCGTCATAGTGTCATCCTAATTGTTACGAGTATACTACTATCTCTTTATCAACCAGTGTACAGTGCGGTAGTTCACGGCTGTGGCTACCTCTGTGTCGGCACACGGCAGGCAGTCCGTCCGACCAGAATTGTATTATTTATTATTATATACCTACCACCTAACCGTGGTTTTTTTTTTCATTCTTTATACCGTCATAGTGTCATCCTAATTGTTACGAGTATACTACTATCTCTTTATCAACCAGTGTACAGTGCGGTAGTTCACGGCTGTGGCTACCTCTGTGTCGGCACACGGCAGGCAGTCCGTCCGACCAGAATTGTATTATTTATTATTATATACCTACCACCTAACCGTGGTTTTTTTTTCATTCTTTATACCGTCATAGTGTCATCCTAATTGTTACGAGTATACTACTATCTCTTTATCAACCAGTGTACAGTGCGGTAGTTCACGGCTGTGGCTACCTCTGTGTCGGCACACGGCAGGCAGTCCGTCCGACCAGAATTGTATTATTTATTATTATATACCTACCACCTAACCGTGGTTTTTTTTTCATTCTTTATACCGTCATAGTGTCATCCTAATTGTTACGAGTATACTACTATCTCTTTATCAACCAGTGTACAGTGCGGTAGTTCACGGCTGTGGCTACCTCTGTGTCGGCACACGGCAGGCAGTCCGTCCGACCAGAATTGTATTATTTATTATTATATACCTACCACCTAACCGTGGTTTTTTTTTCATTCTTTATACCGTCATAGTGTCATCCTAATTGTTACGAGTATACTACTATCTCTTTATCAACCAGTGTACAGTGCGGTAGTTCACGGCTGTGGCTACCTCTGTGTCGGCACACGGCAGGCAGTCCGTCCGACCAGAATTGTATTATTTATTATTATATACCTACCACCTAACCGTGGTTTTTTTTTCATTCTTTATACCGTCATAGTGTCATCCTAATTGTTACGAGTATACTACTATCTCTTTATCAACCAGTGTACAGTGCGGTAGTTCACGGCTGTGGCTACCTCTGTGTCGGCACACGGCAGGCAGTCCGTCCGACCAGAATTGTATTATTTATTATTATATACCTACCACCTAACCGTGGTTTTTTTTTCATTCTTTATACCGTCATAGTGTCATCCTAATTGTTACGAGTATACTACTATCTCTTTATCAACCAGTGTACAGTGCGGTAGTTCACGGCTGTGGCTACCTCTGTGTCGGCACACGGCAGGCAGTCCGTCCGACCAGAATTGTATTATTTATTATTATATACCTACCACCTAACCGTGGTTTTTTTTTTCATTCTTTATACCGTCATAGTGTCATCCTAATTGTTACGAGTATACTACTATCTCTTTATCAACCAGTGTACAGTGCGGTAGTTCACGGCTGTGGCTACCTCTGTGTCGGCACACGGCAGGCAGTCCGTCCGACCAGAATTGTATTATTTATTATTATATACCTACCACCTAACCGTGGTTTTTTTTTCATTCTTTATACCGTCATAGTGTCATCCTAATTGTTACGAGTATACTACTATCTCTTTATCAACCAGTGTACAGTGCGGTAGTTCACGGCTGTGGCTACCTCTGTGTCGGCAGTCGGCAGGCAGTCCGTCCATCCATAATTGTATTATTATTATAATATATACCACCTAACCGTGGTTTTTTTATACCACCTAACCGTGGCAGTCCGTCCATAATTGTATACTAGTATCCAATCCATCCATCTCCATTGTTTACCTGAGGTGCCTTTTAGTTCTGCCTATAAAATATGGAGAACAAAAAAGTTGAGGTTCCAAAATTAGGGAAAGATCAAGATCCACTTCCACCTCGTGCTGAAGCTGCTGCCACTAGTCATGGCCGAGACGATGAAATGCCAGCAACGTCGTCTGCCAAGGCCGATGCCCAATGTCATAGTACAGAGCATGTCAAATCCAAAACACCAAATATCAGAAAAAAAAGGACTCCAAAACCTAAAATAAAATTGTCGGAGGAGAAGCGTAAACTTGCCAATATGCCATTTACCACACGGAGTGGCAAGGAACGGCTGAGGCCCTGGCCTATGTTCATGGCTAGTGGTTCAGCTTCACATGAGGATGGAAGCACTCAGCCTCTCGCTAGAAAACTGAAAAGACTCAAGCTGGCAAAAGCACCGCAAAGAACTGTGCGTTCTTTGAAATCCCAAATCCACAAGGAGAGTCCAATTGTGTCGTTTGCGATGCCTGACCTTCCCAACACTGGACGTGAAGAGCATGCGCCTTCCACTATTTGCATGCCCCCTGCAAGTGCTGGAAGGAGCACCCGCAGTCCAGTTCCTGATAGTCAGATTGAAGATGTCAGTGTTGAAGTACACCAGGATGAGGAGGATATGGGTGTTGCTGGCGCTGGGGAGGAAATTGACCAGGAGGATTCTGATGGTGAGGTGGTTTGTTTAAGTCAGGCACCCGGGGAGACACCTGTTGTCCGTGGGAGGAATATGGCCGTTGACATGCCAGGTGAAAATACCAAAAAAATCAGCTCTTCGGTGTGGAGGTATTTCACCACAAATGCGGACAACAGGTGTCAAGCCGTGTGTTCCCTTTGTCAAGCTGTAATAAGTAGGGGTAAGGACGTTAACCACCTCGGAACATCCTCCCTTATACGTCACCTGCAGCGCATTCATAATAAGTCAGTGACAAGTTCAAAAACTTTGGGTGACAGCGGAAGCAGTCCACTGACCAGTAAATCCCTTCCTCTTGTAACCAAGCTCACGCAAACCACCCCACCAACTCCCTCAGTGTCAATTTCCTCCTTCCCCAGGAATGCCAATAGTCCTGCAGGCCATGTCACTGGCAAGTCTGACGAGTCCTCTCCTGCCTGGGATTCCTCCGATGCATCCTTGCGTGTAACGCCTACTGCTGCTGGCGCTGCTGTTGTTGCCGCTGGGAGTCGATGGTCATCCCAGAGGGGAAGTCGTAAGCCCACTTGTACTACTTCCAGTAAGCAATTGACTGTTCAACAGTCCTTTGCGAGGAAGATGAAATATCACAGCAGTCATCCTACTGCAAAGCGGATAACTGAGGCCTTGGCATCCTGGGTGGTGAGAAACGTGGTTCCGGTATCCATCATTACTGCAGAGCCAACTAGAGACTTGTTGGAGGTACTGTGTCCCCGGTACCAAATACCATCTAGGTTCCATTTCTCTAGGCAGGCGATACCGAAAATGTACACAGACCTCAGAAAAAGAGTCACCAGTGTCCTAAAAAATGCAGCTGTACCCAATGTCCACTTAACCACGGACATGTGGACAAGTGGAGCAGGGCAGGGTCAGGACTATATGACTGTGACAGCCCACTGGGTAGATGTATGGACTCCCGCCACAAGAACAGCAGCGGCGGCACCAGTAGCAGCATCTCGCAAACGCCAACTCTTTCCTAGGCAGGCTACGCTTTGTATCACCGCTTTCCAGAATACGCACACAGCTGAAAACCTCTTACGGCAACTGAGGAAGATCATCGCGGAATGGCTTACCCCAATTGGACTCTCCTGTGGATTTGTGGCATCGGACAACGCCAGCAATATTGTGTGTGCATTAAATCTGGGCCAATTCCAGCACGTCCCATGTTTTGCACATACCTTGAATTTGGTGGTGCAGAATTTTTTAAAAAACGACAGGGCCGTGCAAGAGATGCTGTCGGTGGCCAGAAGAATTGCGGGACACTTTCGGCGTACAGGCACCACGTACAGAAAACTGGAGCACCACCAAAAACTACTGAACCTGCCCTGCCATCATCTGAAGCAAGAAGTGGTAACGAGGTGGAATTCAACCCTCTATATGCTTCAGAGGTTGGAGGAGCAGCAAAAGGCCATTCAAGCCTATACAATTGAGCACGATATAGTAGGTGGAATGCACCTGTCTCAAGTGCAGTGGAGAATGATTTCAACGTTGTGCAAGGTTCTGATGCCCTTTGAACTTGCCACACGTGAAGTCAGTTCAGACACTGCCAGCCTGAGTCAGGTCATTCCCCTCATCAGGCTTTTGCAGAAGAAGCTGGAGGCATTGAAGGAGGAGCTAACACGGAGCGATTCCGCTAGGCATGTGGGACTTGTGGATGCAGCCCTTAATTCGCTTAACAAGGATTCACGGGTGGTCAATCTGTTGAAATCAGAGCACTACATTTTGGCCACCGTGCTCGATCCTAGATTTAAAGCCTACCTTGGATCTCTCTTTCCGGCAGACACAGGTCTGCTGGGGTTGAAAGACCTGCTGGTGACAAAATTGTCAAGTCAAGCGGAACGCGACCTGTCAACATCTCCTCCTTCACATTCTCCCGCAACTGGGGGTGCGAGGAAAAGGCTCAGAATTCCGAGCCCACCCGCTGGCGGTGATGCAGGGCAGTCTGGAGCGACTGCTGATGCTGACATCTGGTCCGGACTGAAGGACCTGACAACGATTACGGACATGTCGTCTACTGTCACTGCATATGATTCTCTCAACATTGATAGAATGGTGGAGGATTATATGAGTGACCGCATCCAAGTAGGCACGTCACACAGTCCGTACTTATACTGGCAGGAAAAAGAGGCAATTTGGAGGCCCTTGCACAAACTGGCTTTATTCTACCTAAGTTGCCCTCCCACAAGTGTGTACTCCGAAAGAGTGTTTAGTGCCGCCGCTCACCTTGTCAGCAATCGGCGTACGAGGTTACATCCAGAAAATGTGGAGAAGATGATGTTCATTAAAATGAATTATAATCAATTCCTCCGCGGAGACATTGACCAGCAGCAATTGCCTCCACAAAGTACACAGGGAGCTGAGATGGTGGATTCCAGTGGGGACGAATTGATAATCTGTGAGGAGGGGGATGTACACGGTGATATATCGGAGGGTGAAGATGAGGTGGACATCTTGCCTCTGTAGAGCCAGTTTGTGCAAGGAGAGATTAATTGCTTCTTTTTTGGGGGGGGTCCAAACCAACCCGTCATATCAGTCACAGTCGTGTGGCAGACCCTGTCACTGAAATGATGGGTTGGTTAAAGTGTGCATGTCCTGTTTTGTTTATACAACATAAGGGTGGGTGGGAGGGCCCAAGGATAATTCCATCTTGCACCTCTTTTTTCTTTTCTTTTTCTTTGCATCATGTGCTGATTGGGGTGGGTTTTTTGGAAGGGACACCCTGCGTGACACTGCAGTGCCACTCCTAGATGGGCCCGGTGTTTGTGTCGGCCACTAGGGTCGCTAATCTTACTCACACAGCTACCTCATTGCGCCTCTTTTTTTCTTTGCGTCATGTGCTGTTTGGGGAGGGTTTTTTGGAAGGGACATCCTGCGTGACACTGCAGTGCCACTCCTAGATGTGCCCGGTGTTTGTGTCGGCCACTAGGGTCGCTAATCTTACTCACACAGTCAGCTACCTCATTGCGCCTCTTTTTTTCTTTGCGTCATGTGCTGTTTGGGGAGGGTTTTTTGGAAGGGCCATCCTGCGTGACACTGCAGTGCCACTCCTAGATGGGCCCGGTGTTTGTGTCGGCCACTAGGGTCGCTAATCTTACTCACACAGCTACCTCATTGCGCCTCTTTTTTTCTTTGCGTCATGTGCTGTTTGGGGAGGGTTTTTTGGAAGGGACATCCTGCGTGACACTGCAGTGCCACTCCTAGATGGGCCCGGTGTTTGTGTTGGCCACTAGGGTCGCTTATCTTACTCACACAGCGACCTCGGTGCAAATTTTAGGACTAAAAATAATATTGTGAGGTGTGAGGTATTCAGAATAGACTGAAAATGAGTGTAAATTATGGTTTTTGAGGTTAATAATACTTTGGGATCAAAATGACCCCCAAATTCTATGATTTAAGCTGTTTTTTAGTGTTTTTTGAAAAAAACACCCGAATCCAAAACACACCCGAATCCGACAAAAAAAATTCGGTGAGGTTTTGCCAAAACGCGTTCGAACCCAAAACACGGCCGCGGAACCGAACCCAAAACCAAAACACAAAACCCGAAAAATTTCAGGCGCTCATCTCTACTTGCAAGTTGCTGATAGTGTGACCAGTGACCTGACCACCAGTTTAATAATCACCACCAGTTTAATATATATAATATATATATATAATTGTATATAATATATATATAATATTGTATACCACCTACCCGTTTTTTTTTTTCTTTCTTCTTCTTTATACATACTACTATAGTAGCTTACTGTAGCAGTCTGCGGTGCTGCTGAGCTGACAGTGTCCAGCAGGTCCGTCATCAGTCATTACATAATAAATATATATTATATACCTGTCCGGCTGCAGTACTAGTGATATTATATATATATATATTGATTTCATCTCATTATCATCCAGTCTATATTAGCAGCAGACACAGTACGGTAGTCCACGGCTGTAGCTACCTCTGTGTCGGCAGTCGCTGGTCCATCCATAATTGTATACCACCTACCCGTGGTTTTTTTTTTCTTTCTTCTTTATACATACTACTATAGTAGCTTACTGTAGCAGTCTGCGGTGCTGCTGAGCTGACAGTGTCCAGCAGGTCCGTCATCAGTCATTACATAATAAATATATCTACCTGTCCGGCTGCAGTACTAGTGTGATATTATATATATATATATTGATTTCATCTCATTATCATCCAGTCTATATTAGCAGCAGACACAGTACGGTAGTCCACGGCTGTAGCTACCTCTGTGTCGGCAGTCGCTGGTCCATCCATAATTGTATACCACCTACCCGTGGTTTTTTTTTTTCTTTCTTCTTTATACATACTACTATAGTAGCTTACTGTAGCAGTCTGCGGTGCTGCTGAGCTGACAGTGTCCAGCAGGTCCATCATCAGTCATTACATAATAAATATATCTACCTGTCCGGCTGCAGTACTAGTGTGATATTATATATATATATATATTGATTTCATCTCATTATCATCCAGTCTATATTAGCAGCAGACACAGTACGGTAGTCCACGGCTGTAGCTACCTCTGTGTCGGCAGTCGCTGGTCCATCCATAATTGTATACCACCTACCCGTGGTTTTTTTTTTTCTTTCTTCTTTATACATACTACTATAGTAGCTTACTGTAGCAGTCTGCGGTGCTGCTGAGCTGACAGTGTCCAGCAGGTCCGTCATCAGTCATTACATAATAAATATATCTACCTGTCCGGCTGCAGTACTAGTGTGATATTATATATATATATATATATTTCATCTCATTATCATCCAGTCTATATTAGCAGCAGACACAGTACGGTAGTCCACGGCTGTAGCTACCTCTGTGTCGGCAGTCGCTGGTCCATCCATAATTGTATACCACCTACCCGTGGTTTTTTTTTTTCTTTCTTCTTTATACATACTACTATAGTAGCTTACTGTAGCAGTCTGCGGTGCTGCTGAGCTGACAGTGTCCAGCAGGTCCGTCATCAGTCATTACATAATAAATATATATTATATACCTGTCCGGCTGCAGTACTAGTGATATTATATATATATATATTGATTTCATCTCATTATCATCCAGTCTATATTAGCAGCAGACACAGTACGGTAGTCCACGGCTGTAGCTACCTCTGTGTCGGCAGTCGCTGGTCCATCCATAATTGTATACCACCTACCCGTGGTTTTTTTTTTCTTTCTTCTTTATACATACTACTATAGTAGCTTACTGTAGCAGTCTGCGGTGCTGCTGAGCTGACAGTGTCCAGCAGGTCCGTCATCAGTCATTACATAATAAATATATCTACCTGTCCGGCTGCAGTACTAGTGTGATATTATATATATATATATTGATTTCATCTCATTATCATCCAGTCTATATTAGCAGCAGACACAGTACTGTAGTCCACGGCTGTAGCTACCTCTGTGTCGGCAGTCGCTGGTCCATCCATAATTGTATACCACCTACCCGTGGTTTTTTTTTTTTCTTTCTTCTTTATACATACTACTATAGTAGCTTACTGTAGCAGTCTGCGGTGCTGCTGAGCTGACAGTGTCCAGCAGGTCCGTCATCAGTCATTACATAATAAATATATATTATATACCTGTCCGGCTGCAGTACTAGTGATATTATATATATATTGATTTCATCTCATTATCATCCAGTCTATATTAGCAGCAGACACAGTACGGTAGTCCACGGCTGTAGCTACCTCTGTGTCGGCAGTCGCTCGTCCATCCATAAGTATACTAGTATCCATCCATCTCCATTGTTTACCTGAGGTGCCTTTTAGTTGTGCCTATTAAAATATGGAGAACAAAAATGTTGAGGTTCCAAAATTAGGGAAAGATCAAGATCCACTTCCACCTCGTGCTGAAGCTGCTGCCACTAGTCATGGCCGAGACGATGAAATGCCAGCAACGTCGTCTGCCAAGGCCGATGCCCAATGTCATAGTACAGAGCATGTAAAATCCAAAACACCAAATATCAGTAAAAAAAGGACTCCAAAATCTAAAATAAAATTGTCGGAGGAGAAGCGTAAACTTGCCAATATGCCATTTACCACACGGAGTGGCAAGGAACGGCTGAGGCCCTGGCCTATGTTCATGGCTAGTGGTTCAGCTTCACATGAGGATGGAAGCACTCAGCCTCTTGCTAGAAAAATGAAAAGACTCAAGCTGGCAAAAGCACCGCAAAGAACTGTGCGTTCTTCGAAATCCCAAATCCACAAGGAGAGTCCAATTGTGTCGGTTGCGATGCCTGACCTTCCCAACACTGGACGTGAAGAGCATGCGCCTTCCACCATTTGCACGCCCCCTGCAAGTGCTGGAAGGAGCACCCGCAGTCCAGTTCCTGATAGTCAGATTGAAGATGTCAGTGTTGAAGTACACCAGGATGAGGAGGATATGGGTGTTGCTGGCGCTGGGGAGGAAATTGACAAGGAGGATTCTGATGGTGAGGTGGTTTGTTTAAGTCAGGCACCCGGGGAGACACCTGTTGTCCGTGGGAGGAATATGGCCGTTGACATGCCTGGTGAAAATACCAAAAAAATCAGCTCTTCGGTGTGGAAGTATTTCAACAGAAATGCGGACAACATTTGTCAAGCCGTGTGTTGCCTTTGTCAAGCTGTAATAAGTAGGGGTAAGGATGTTAACCACCTCGGAACATCCTCCCTTATACGTCACCTGCAGCGCATTCATAATAAGTCAGTGACAAGTTCAAAAACTTTGGGCGACAGCGGAAGCAGTCCACTGACCAGTAAATCCCTTCCTCTTGTAACCAAGCTCACGCAAACCACCCCACCAACTCCCTCAGTGTCAATTTCCTCCTTCCCCAGGAATGCCAATAGTCCTGCAGGCCATGTCACTGGCAATTCTGACGAGTCCTCTCCTGCCTGGGATTCCTCCGATGCATCCTTGCGTGTAACGCCTACTGCTGCTGGCGCTGCTGTTGTTGCTGCTGGGAGTCGATGGTCATCCCAGAGGGGAAGTCGTACTCGTAAGCCCACTTTTACTACTTCCACCAAGCAATTGACTGTCCAACAGTCCTTTGCGAGGAAGATGAAATATCACAGCAGTCATCCTGCTGCAAAGCGGATAACTGAGGCCTTGGCATCCTGGGTGGTGAGAAACGTGGTTCCGGTATCCATCATTACTGCAGAGCCAACTAGAGACTTGTTGGAGGTACTGTGTCCCTGGTACCAAATACCATCTAGGTTCCATTTCTCTAGGCAGGTGATACCGAAAATGTACACAGACCTCAGAAAAAGAATCACCAGTGTCCTAAAAAATGCAGCTGTACCCAATGTCCACTTAACCACGGACATGTGGACAAGTGGAGCAGGGCAGGGTCAGGACTATATGACTGTGACAGCCCACTGGGTAGATGTATGGACTCCCGCCGCAAGAACAGCAGCGGCGGCACCAGTAGCAGCATCTCGCAAACGCCAACTCTTTCCTAGGCAGGCTACGCTTTGTATCACCGGTTTCCAGAATACGCACACAGCTGAAAACCTCTTACGGCAACTGAGGAAGATCATCGCGGAATGGCTTACCCCAATTGGACTCTCCTGTGGATTTGTGGCATCGGACAACGCCAGCAATATTGTGTGCGCATTAAATCTGGGCAAATTCCAGCACGTCCCATGTTTTGCACATACCTTGAATTTGGTGGTGCAGAATTTTTTAAAAAACGACAGGGGCGTGCAAGAGATGCTGTCGGTGGCCAGAAGAATTGCGGGACACTTTCGGCGTACAGGCACCACGTACAGAAGACTGGAGCAACACCAAAAACGCCTGAACCTGCCCTGCCATCATCTGAAGCAAGAAGTGGTAACGAGGTGGAATTCAACCCTATATATGCTTCAGAGGTTGGAGGAGCAGCAAAAGGCCATTCAAGCCTATACAATTCAGCACGATATAGGAGGTGGAATGCACCTGTCTCAAGCGCAGTGGAGAATGATTTCAACGTTGTGCAAGGTTCTGCTGCCCTTTGAACTTGCCACACGTGAAGTCAGTTCAGACACTGCCAGCCTGAGTCAGGTCATTCCCCTCATCAGGCTTTTGCAGAAGAAGCTGGAGACATTGAAGGAGGAGCTAACACGGAGCGATTCCGCTAGGCATGTGGGACTTGTGGATGGAGCCCTTAATTCGCTTAACAAGGATTCAATCTGTTGAAATCAGAGCACTACATTTTGGCCACCGTGCTCGATCCTAGATTTAAAACCTACCTTGGATCTCTCTTTCCGGCAGACACAAGTCTGCTGGGGTTCAAAGACCTGCTGGTGAGAAAATTGTCAAGTCAAGCGGAACGCGACCTGTCAACATCTCCTCCTTCACATTCTCCCGCAACTGGGGGTGCGAGGAAAAGGCTCAGAATTCCGAGCCCACCCGCTGGCGGTGATGCAGGGCAGTCTGGAGCGACTGCTGATGCTGACATCTGGTCCGGACTGAAGGACCTGTCAACGATTACGGACATGTCGTCTACTGTCACTGCATATGATTCTCTCCCCATTGAAAGAATGGTGGAGGATTATATGAGTGACCGCATCCAAGTAGGCACGTCACACAGTCCGTACTTATACTGGCAGGAAAAAGAGGCAATTTGGAGGCCCTTGCACAAACTGGCTTTATTCTACCTAAGTTGCCCTCCCACAAGTGTGTACTCCGAAAGAGTGTTTAGTGCCGCCGCTCACCTTGTCAGCAATCGGCGTACGAGGTTACTTCCAGAAAATGTGGAGAAGATGATGTTCATTAAAATGAATTATAATCAATTCCTCCGTGGAGACATTGACCAGCAGCAATTGCCTCCACAAAGTACACAGGGAGCTGAGATGGTGGATTCCAGTGGGGACGAATTGATAATCTGTGAGGAGGGGGATGTACACGGTGATATATCGGAGGATGATGATGAGGTGGACATCTTGCCTCTGTAGAGCCAGTTTGTGCAAGGAGAGATTAATTGCTTCTTTTTTGGTGGGGGTCCAAACCAACCCGTCATTTCAGTCACAGTCGTGTGGCAGACCCTGTCACTGAAATGATGGGTTGGTTAAAGTGTGCATGTCCTGTTTATACAACATAAGGGTGGGTGGGAGGGCCCAAGGACAATTCCATCTTGCACCTCTTTTTTCTTTAATTTTTCTTTGCGTCATGTGCTGTTTGGGGAGTGTTTTTTGGAAGGGCCATCCTGCGTGACACTGCAGTGCCACTCCTAGATGGGCCCGGTGTTTGTGTCGGCCACTAGGGTCTCTTATCTTACTCACACAGCTACCTCATTGCGCCTCTTTTTTTCTTTGCGTCATGTGCTGTTTGGGGAGTGTTTTTTGGAAGGGCCATCCTGCGTGACACTGCAGTGCCACTCCTAGATGGGCCCGGTGTTTGTGTCGGCCACTAGGGTCGCTTATCTTACTCACACAGCTACCTCATTGCGCCTCTTTTTTTCTTTGCGTCATGTGCTGTTTGGGGAGTGTTTTTTGGAAGGGCCATCCTGCGTGACACTGCAGTGCCACTCCTAGATGGGCCAGGTGTTTGTGTCGGCCACTAGGGTCGCTTATCTTACTCACACAGCTACCTCATTGCGCCTCTTTTTTTCTTTGCGTCATGTGCTGTTTGGGGAGTGTTTTTTGGAAGGGCCATCCTGCGTGACACTGCAGTGCCACTCCTAGATGGGCCCGGTGTTTGTGTCGGCCACTAGGGTCGCTTATCTTACTCACACAGCTACCTCATTGCGCCTCTTTTTTTCTTTGCGTCATGTGCTGTTTGGGGAGTGTTTTTTGGAAGGGCCATCCTGCGTGACACTGCAGTACCACTCCTAGATGGGCCCGGTGTTTGTGTCGGCCACTAGGGTCGCTTATCTTACTCACACAGCTACCTCATTGCGTCTCTTTTTTTCTTTGCGTCATGTGCTGTTTGGGGAGTGTTTTTTGGAAGGGCCATCCTGCGTGACACTGCAGTGCCACTCCTAGATGGGCCCGGTGTTTGTGTCGGCCACTAGGGTCGCTTATCTTACTCACACAGCTACCTCATTGCGCCTCTTTTTTTCTTTGCGTCATGTGCTGTTTGGGGAGTGTTTTTTGGAAGGGCCATCCTGCGTGACACTGCAGTGCCACTCCTAGATGGGCCCGGTGTTTGTGTCGGCCACTAGGGTCGCTTATCTTACTCACACAGCTACCTCATTGCGCCTCTTTTTTTCTTTGCGTCATGTGCTGTTTGGGGAGTGTTTTTTGGAAGGGCCATCCTGCGTGACACTGCAGTGCCACTCCTAGATGGGCCCGGTGTTTGTGTCGGCCACTAGGGTCGCTTAGCTTAGTCATCCAGCGACCTCGGTGCAAATTTTAGGACTAAAAATAATATTGTGAGGTGTGAGGTATTCAGAATAGACTGAAAATGAGTGGAAATAATGGTTATTGAGGTTAATAATAATCTGGGATCAAAATGACCCCCAAATTCTATGATTTAAGCTGTTTTTTAGGGTTTTTTGAAAAAAACACCCGAATCCAAAACACACCCGAATCCGACAAAAAAAATTCGGTGAGGTTTTGCCAAAACGCGGTCGAACCCAAAACACGGCCGCAGAACCGAACCCAAAACCAAAACACAAAACCCGAAAAATTTCAAGTGCACATCTCTAATAAATACGCCCCAAACCGTCCGCACCTCGTGGGTTTAGTTAGTTTTGAGGAGGAGGGAGGTTGTGCTGTGGAGGTAGGTGAATTTGTGGTTTGGTGAGGAGTGTTGGTAGCGATTTCTGAGTGTGGTATTGTGTTTGAAAGTCGTCTTGTCATTCTTGTTGTCTTGTTTTTTGTGGTTTTGTCTCATTTTTAGTCCAAGTTATTTTTCTTTATAGTCCCTTGTCAGTGTTGTGTGTGTGTGTGTGTGTGTGTGTGTGTGTGTGTGTGTGTGTGTGTGTGTGAGTTGTGTAGTGGTAGTGGAGGAGTGTGTTGTTTGTCTTTTTTTCCCCCTGTGTTAACTGTTTACACACACAATTATGTGTGACTCAGAGGTGGAGGGTGTGAGTGAGGGGGAGGAGGTTGGTCAGGTGGAGGAGGTGAGTGTTAATGAGGTTAGTGAGGTGGAGGAGGTGGGTGAGGTTGCTGCAGCAGCCTCAAGTGATAGTGACAGTCAGAGTGCTCCGCAGCCACGCACCACTACTAAGACTGGGCGGAATGTAAAGTTTAGTTTTGCTGAAAATGTGGCATTGGTGTGTGAGCTGATGAAGTATCAGAGGCAGCTATTTGGCCCTGAGTCCGCCAAGGTGCCAACACAGAGGAAGACGGTGTTGTGGGCAAAAGTTGTTGCTGCTGTCAATAGTGAGGGGGTGGTCAAGCGGACGGAGGACACGTGCCGCAAATGGTACTATGACATAAAGCGACGTGTCAAGTCCAAAATGGCCAAGGAGGCCAAGTCGGCTCGGAAAACCGGTGGTGGGCAGCCCTACATTGCAAGTTATCTGGAGTATGCGGAGCCCATGCAGAGTGTAATCCCTCCAGAAGTTGTCTCTGCAACCCACGTCCGGGATTCAGATAGGCCCAGGAAGAATGGTGAGCATGTGTATTTGCATTTACATTCTATGGGTTTTTTTTTTTGTTTGTTTTTTAAATGTGTGTCATGTGACGTTGCATATTACTCCCATCTTCAAGTGTGTGTCAGCAAATACATTGTTTTGGTTAATGTTTTATACAAAAGCCAATGTAACATCTTACTTTATTGTATGTCATGTGTTTTTCTGACAGATATTTTGCATGTGTAGTTTGGACTTGGTGTGTCTCTGAATTGTCCTGCAATAATGTTTTCCTTTTGGGCGTTTTATTTTTAAAAATTGTGACTATGTTTTATATTTAAGTGATCCATGTGCAATTTTTTAAAAACAGTGGTTGTCATGTTAGAGGCTGGAGTACTGGAAAGTGGTTTGGAAACCACTTACATGTGTAATGTCATCTTTAGATAATGTTAATTATTTAATTTTCAATACAGTTTTTTTTTGCTTGTATTTGTACCGTGACACCACACTGCAGTGTAATTTTTATATAAATTGCTGCATTTTGTTTTTGCTCATATAGTGGTAATGTGTCTTTGGAGTGCCACATCACAGAACAAATTATATATTGCATCTGTAATATTTTTCAAACCAATACAAAATAAAGTTGTGTGTGGTTTTTTTTTTTATCTTTTCGTGAACTTGTGGCCTATGTCAGTGTCCTGTACATGTTTTCCTGTGTTGTTGTTGCCATAGTGCATATGTTTTTTAATCATTGTTTTTTGTTTTGTTTTTTAATTTCTGGTCCTTATGTTTGTTTTAAATAAAAACCAAGCATTTCTAAAAGAATAAATGTTTATAAGCATAATGGGTGGATGTATACACAATAGCATGATTTTTAAAAAAAAAATTTTTATACAGTTTCTGAAAAAAGCAGTACTACTCGTCGCCCAGTAACTCCTAGCACATCTGATGATGATGACGCTGCGGAAGCAGGTAAAGTGTCCATTGTAGTATAGGGTATGCTTGTAAAGGAATGGGCATAACAAAATTGCACTTTCATTAAAAGGTCCATCAAAAGAAGTATGGAGCAGCAGAAGTGGCACTTCTGTAAGACATCACCACAAAAAACCTGTGGCCGAAAAGAAAGCAAGGTCGTATGTTCCGGCACAAACACAGCAGGCTACCCCGCCACGAAGATTATCGTCCGGTATGTTCTGTACCCCCACTCCAAATTTTGGACACACCTGCAAGACGTCATCCACACTCCCCTCATCTTGATTGTGAGTATCAAACTGAAAAAAATGAGTTAAATGTCAGAACATAATCAAAATCAGTCATAACCGCATTAAGTCAAAACACATCAAAAACTAAAATACTTACCGCAGTAAGTAAAAGCTGAAATTGAATACAAGCTAAATGGCCTTGTCCACATCCAGTAACGATATGTATGTCCACTTGAGCCATACAGTATGAAATTGGGTGTAAGATGCTGCAACAACAAAGCATGTTGGTTTGTTTGCAAAAAGTAAGGTCGTTTTTCCATATTTCACATGTGTGCTTGAGGTAACATTGCAAAATACATATAAAAACATTACTATGTTTGTTTGAACAAAGCTATAAGGTAACACATTATGTATTCCAAAGTGTTTTTATGGTGGAGTATGTGTGAGCTACAATAAAAATAAAGTGTTTGCTTTCCCAATTAAGTAACCAGAAACATTTGCCTCAAACAGGCATATGTATGTATTTAAGCTATGAGTGATGATGTTGACAGCCAGAATAGTTGAAAGCAACAGTGAATGACATGTGTTCCATGTGTAGTGTTTTTTAAACATTTCACAAACATATTGATTAGCTAACAGAGATTTGTTTAACATTTCAGCTTCGAGTCCTGGGAACAGCATCCCTCCGCAACAACACCAACACAGTGACATGGAGGAGACAAACATCTTAGAAATGCAGCCATTAATGCAAGGAATGAGTCCCCCAGCACCTGTGAGTACACCACCACAGCAAAGCACACCACCACCACAACACAGCCCAACAACACCAGGAACACAAGGCCCTGATCAGGTGTTTTGGACTATTTGGGCTAGACAGCAGGCCACTAATGAAGATTGCCTGCGTAATCAGACACAAATGTTTGCAAGCCTACCATCTCACCTCAGAAGAATATCAAGAAATCTGAGTAGACAAAATGAACAAACAACCAGAATAGGCAATACCATGGAACTCATGCGTACAGACATTACACAGGTCATGGGCAACTTACAGCGCATACTGGAAGAACAGCACAGACAACAGCAAAGTTATATGAGCATTTTTCAAAACAATCAAAAGATTAATGAAAGTTTATTCCGAATAGTAGACAATCAAAATGCTGCTACACGTGAACTCAATGCCACCCTCACTAACCTGAATGAAACACTCAGATGCATGCACCAACAGCAAACATTCAGCAGTTCTGGTACGACTACTCCAAATATCACGCCAGTCTCATCATCACCAAGACGGTCCACCAGAGCACGACAACATGACAGTGCTAAATGCAAAGGGCAGGACAAGCAGCCACCCAAAAAAAAACGTGAAAAAAAAACAAGTTAGACATTTGTGATAAGTAACTCAAAATAGTTAGCAAGTGTTTTTGTTGCTAAAATAATATAACACTTAGCTCCTTGACCCTTTTTTCAACATCATTAATTATAAGTGGGCCAAAAAACCCAATAAATTTAGTACGCACATTTATTCATTACCATTTTTTTTTGGTATTGGAGGAGGGAAATGTTGATGGAGCCACACATACATGTTAGCAGGAAGTAAACTGACCACTTGTTTTTTTTCTAATCATTACTCTTTCTAGATTCCAATCATTTTCTTTGCCTGCAGATACAATAATTGCCAGCCAGGCAGAATGTCTTTAGCAGGAAGTAAACTGACCACTTGATTTTTTTCTAATCATTACACTTTCTAGATTCCAATCATTCTCTTTGCCTGCAGACAATCCAAATTACAATGTTAGTGATACATATCTTAGCTATCTTATCTATACAACATTACAAGAAGAACGCAATTGAGTTGCGTAAAAAGCTTGTAATATGTTGCCTTTGTTTTGTTTGAAAAACATTGTCCAAATGAATGTCAGTATTGTTGGGACATGTTTGTGTGTGTTAAAAATTATTAAGAATGTTTTTACACGTGATGCTGAAACAAACAAATATGTAATTTTACAACAAAAAACACAAACTGTGTATAATAATGTATATGTGTGGCAAACTGTGTATTTACTTACACATCATCAAGTTTACAGCATCAAACATTAGGAAATAAATTATTCCTGATTACAGTAAGTTTGTGAGTCTTAAATATGATGGTGCATCACACATAGGGACACATGTATTCCTCAAGGCTAACATATTATTTGTTGAGGAGTGTTTTTTGGGAACACAGGTTCTCAAACTCGGCCCTCAGGATCCCACACAGTGCATGTTTTGCAGGTCTCCTCACAGAATGACAAGTGACATAATTAGCTCCACCTGTGAACCTTTTAACATATGTATGTGAGTAATTCATACACCTGTGCTTCTACTGGGTTACGTGAAGAACATGCACTGTGTGGTCCTGAGGGCCGAGTTTGTGAACCTGTGCATTAGGACGTTACACACAATGATAAAGTGAAATACTAAATGGATGATGTGGGCTTGTAAGAAATTAGCACTGCAAGTTTACGATCACTTATCCAGACTTAATGCATGCCACTCATAATCTGTTGTTTTGAGATTAAAAATACACACAATACACATGCGACATTTGTTTTTCATATAGCGAGGATATGTTTGTATGTGTCAAGGAGACAGACACATTCTGAGTAATGGTTTTTGGTTAAAAAGGCAAAACATCTATTTATGATTACACAACAAATGAAATAAGCAAACCAAGCTTACCTTTGAAATAGCGATTGATGATCTGTTGCCTAACCTGCCTCCCTACAGCAGTACTCTAAGTATCACCAGATGTCTCTAATTCCTCTGCTTGCTGGCTGCTTTCTTCCTCCTCCTCCTCCTCCTCAACATGTGGCAGATGTTGTTGCAAACACATGTTATGAAGAAAGCAGCAGCAGAACACAATTTGAGTCACCTTGGAGGGACTATACAACAAAAGGCCACCAGACTTATCCAGACACCGAAACCTAGATTTCAGCACACCAAAACATCTTTCTATCACATTCCGCGTGGACTTATATGCATGATTGTAATTGTGTTCAGCAGGGTATCAGGTCGGAACAATGAAGTTAGAAGCCAAGAGAAACAGCCATATCCTCCATCACCTAAAAGACAGATATAGTAACGTGATTCATGTTAAGATACAGCAACACATAAGTAACACACTGTGGGGCAGATGTATTAACCTGTAGAAGGCATAAGGAAGTGAAAAACCAGTGATATGTGCAAGGTAATAAAGGCAGCAGACAATCTGTTCCTAAATGTTAATTTACATATTGGAGCTGATTGGCTGGTGCCTATATCACCTTGCACAGATCACTGGTTTCACACTTCCTTATGCCTTCTACAGGTTAATACATCTGCACCTGTATTTGGACAAAGTATACGCAGGCCTACACATATCAAATTACATACCCAGCAGCCATCCATCTGGCATTTGTCTGTCCTCAAACTTATCAAAGAGGGATGACTGACTGAGGATGAAGGAGTCATGGCAGCCCCCAGGGTAACCAGCAACAACACTCATTATTTTGAAATGTGCATCACAAACCACCTGCACATTTGTGGAGTGTTTGAAATGGCGGTTTGTATATATGTGCTGCCTGCCCCTAGGTGGTCTCAGCTGAATGTGTGTGCAATCTATGGCTCCAAGCACATTGGGCATGCCAGCCAGCTCATAGAAATCTACCCTGACGGCATGCCACTGAGACTCCTGGGTAGGGAAGCAGATTGAGGCCTCGATGTGGGGCTGCAAAACAGCCAACACCTGTGTGTATATTTGAAAGAACAATAAACATGAGATTTTAGGACAGAACTGGCCACTGAGAAATTAAAACAAACACAAAACAGAAGAGGTAGTTAGGTATACATCACCTGTGTTAAGATTCTGGAAAATGAGGGCTGTGAGATTCCTATGACATCCCCAGACACAGCCTGAAAGCTGCCAGTAGCCAGAAAGTGCAACACAGCCAGGAGTTTGTGCAGGCCTGAGACAGGGCGAGAGCGTGCTGTCTCAGGGTCTAGGCCCAGTTTGACAAGGTCATACAGATGGAAAATGTTGTTATGATTTAGACGGAACATCTGTATGACCGTATCATCGGACAATGCGTTCAAGTTTAAATGCCCCCTAAATAAACGAGGCCTGCGCAGCCTCCGCGGAACCTGTACAACCTGCTGACCATGTTCAGTTTCTTCGCCCTGGGTACTTACAGGCTGATGTCTGAGGAATCCCACAGCACACAAAAGATCACTGGCCCACAGTCCTGCTGCCATTTCTGAGTGTAGGTGTATTGAAATGGGCCTAACATCCTTTTATAGGCATCCTAATTCAGGTGTGAGTAATTTTTTATTTGCAACACATGTAAACACGACTGAAAAAAGAAGGTCTATTTTTTTGCCGCTTTTTTTAACGAATCGCAAAAAAATACGACCGCATTTGAGCACTCAGAGACTAACACCCAAATACGAATGAATAGTGAATTCCCGTATTGTATGAAATAACAGCCGCGTTTGACCGATGGTCTATTCATTCGTATTTCGGAACGTTGTCATTCAAACCATTACGAATAGACCAGACCCTGCCAAGATTGGTGCTTAGTGAATTCCCGGATTGGGACTTAGAAAAAAAAACACAAATCGGCCAAACTCGAATTTTTAGTAAATACTGGCCTGGGTTGGGTATGCGTGACCGGCGGCCAACAGTTCCCTAGAAATAATAATGGATGGTAATGGAAGTGTAATCTTGGATTCTAGTCAGAAATTTTTGCATCATATCCTTTTTTTAAATCGTTTATGTTGGTGACTCAGCTAAAAAAGTAAATTAATATGAAGTCACACCAACCTGAAATGTCCAAGAGGAGGGTCCCATGTAGGTAATTTTTTCGATTTGATGTAGTGCCTCTGTGACCTTGTCCAAATGCTGGTCCGAGATTGATCTCGGCAATAATCGGCTGCAACACGAATCTTAGTAAATTTACCTCAGAGAGAGAGAGAGACAGGAAGAGAGAAAGAGAAATAGAGATGGGTAGGAGACAGAGAGAGACACAGAGAGAGTGAGAAGGGGGAGACACAGAGAGAGAGAGTGAGAAGCGGTAGACACGGAGAGAAGGGGGAGACATAGAGAAAGAGACACACACAGAGGGAGAGAGAGAGAGGGTGAGACACAGATAGAGAGAAGGGGAGAGACAGAGAGAGGGGGGTGTGAGATAGAGAGAGCGAGGAGGTGGTAGACATATATATAGAGAGAGTGAGATGGGGAAGACAGAGAGAGAGAGAAGGTGGAGACAGAAAAAGAGTCTGAGAGACAGAGAGACAGAAAAAGAGAGAGAAGGTGGGAGACATACAGAGAAGGAGACAGAGAGAGAGACAGAAAGAGAGAGAGAGAAAGAGAGAGAAGAGTGGAAGACACAGAGAGAGAGAGCGAGAAGGGGAAGAGAGCGAGAAAGAGAGAATGGGAGACAGAGGTAGAGAGAAAGTAGGAGATAGAGAGAGAGAAGGGGTAGACACAGGGAGAAAGGGGAGAAAGAGAGAGAGCGAGAAAGGGAGAAAGAGAGAGGCATAGAGAAAAAGAGAAGGGTGGGAGACAGAGAGAGAAACAGAGAGAGCAAGAAAGGAGAGACAGAGAAAGAGAGAGAGCAAGAAGGGGGTCACATATAGAGAGAAAAGGGAGGAGAGAAAGAGAGAGATGGGTGGGAGACAGAGAGAGTGAAGGGTGGGAGACAGAGAGAGTGTGAGAAGGGGAAACATAGAGAGAGAAGGGAGGAGACAGAGAGACAAAGAGAGAGAGAAAGGGGAGAGATAGAGAAGGGGAAAGACACACATAGAGAAGTGGGGGATACAGAGAGAGAGAGAGAGAGAGAGAGAGAGATAGACGGAGAAGGGGGGAGACACAGAGAGAGGGGGTAGAGAGAGAGAGAGAAAAGGGAGAAACAGAGAGAGAGAGACAGAGAGAGAGAGAGAAACAGATAGAGAAGGGAGAGAGAGAAGGGGAGAGAGAGAGAGAGCAAGAATAGATAGAGAGAAAAGGGGGGAGAGAGAGAGAGAGAAGGGTGGGGGACAGAGAGAGAGAGAGAGAAGGGTGGGAGACACAGAGAGTGCGAGAAGGGGAAACAGAAAGAGAGAGACGGGAGGAGACAGAGAGAGAGAGAGAGAAGGAGGAGAGATAGAGAATGGGAAAACACACAGAGAAAAGCGGGGGATACAGATAGAGAGGCAGAGACTGAGAAGGGGGAGACACAGAGAGAGAGAGGGGGCGGAGAGAGAGAAAAGGGAGAGACATAGAAACAGAGAGAGAAGGGAGAGAGAGAGAGAAGGGGAGAGATAGAGAGAGAGAAGGGGGTGACACACACATACACACAGAGAAGGGGGAGGCACAGAGAGAGAGAGAGAGAGAGAGAGAGAGAGAGACAGAGAGAAGGAAGAGACAGAGAGAGGGGGGAGACAATGAGAGAGAGACAGAGAGGCACAGATAGAGAGATAGAGAGACAGAAAGAGGGCTGAGACAGGAATCCCCTAACCCCCCCCCCCCACCGTACAGGCGGCACTGTGTACTCCAGGGATGTGCGGTGAGCTAAATGGCTCAGGAACCACTGGCTAGCACCAGAGCCAGATTTGCAAGCAATATATGAGCTAAAGAGTACATCTGGGCATTATACACAGGTGCAGTAGTATAAACTCCTGGAAATTTGGTTAGTCTTAATCAGAGATGAGCGTAAAAGTTAGGCAGGTGAGGCACTGCCTCCCCTGCCAAAGATTTTTTACTTCATAGTTTTGGCTATAAAAATTATTAGAATAATGCAAAAAACATATTTCAAACATATTCTTTGTATTTTTCATATACTTTATACAGCCAAAACTCTGGCACAAACGTTACTATGACAGGAAAGACTCTGCCTCATCTGCCTCACCTCACCGCATGTCACTGGTATACTCCCCTTCCTTATAAGCGACACTGTTGTACCTTCGACAGCAGCAGGTCCCCATCATTAGCGCCGGCAGCAGTGGGTCCCTGACATTTGGTTTTTGTGGCATTGAGCCCCATCAACAACATTGTCCGAGGGGAGGAGGTGAGAGGGGGAGATAGAGAGGGAAAGGGGTTAGACAGAGAGAGAGAAGGGGGAGACAGAGAAAGAGAGAGAAGGGGGATTCACAGAAAGAGAGAGAGAGAGAAGCAGGAGATCGAGATAGATAAACAGAGAGAGAGATACAGATAGAAAAGGTTAGAACAGGCATCCCCTACCACCCCCCTCCCCCGTACAGATGGTACTGTGTACCCCCCCCCCTCCCCATACAGGCTGTTTATTGTACCTTCGACAGCAGCAGGTCCCCATAATTAGCGCTGGCAGCAGTGGGTTCCCCAGCAACAGCAGCGTCCGAGGGGAGGAGGTGAGTGGTGGGGGGAGAAAACGTGAATGGAGAGATAGGCAGAGACATAGAGACAGAGAGAGAGAGAATGGGGCACAGAGAGAAATTTCAAACAGGCATCCCCTAACATGACCCCTTCTCCATACAAGCAGCACTGTGTACCTCCTCTCCCCCCCCCCCCCCCCCGTATAGGCTGCACTTTGTCCCTTCAGTCTCCGTCATTAGCAGCGGCAGCAGCAGCAGGTCCCCGACATTTGGCTTTTGCGCCACTGAGCCCTGGCAACAGCAGCATCCGTGGCTGGAGGTGAGAGGTGGGGGAGGAAATGTGAGTGGAGGGGAGGGGCTGGATCCATTGGCCAGTGGTCAGCCTCTTAGCACTGGATCCACACAGAGGTGCAGGGAGTAAATTCTACTGTGCTGCACTAGTGGAGTGTATGTGAGCACTAGGTGGAGTGGGGTGGGCGGGGCTTCAAATGGCCACTGCAGCAGTTAAGCACTTCATATTCAGATGCAGAGACTCAGTCACACACAGATATAAAAGTATTAAATAGAGTATCAAATCAAGGGTGTATCTAGGGGACTGAGCACCCCTGGCAAAGTAAGGAACTGGCGCCCCCCACCTCCCCCACCCAGGGACACAGAGGGGGGAGTTACAGGGAGGCTGAGGTCAGGGACACTGAGGTGGAATTACAGGAGGGTGTGGGCAGGGACACTGAGCAGGGAGTCACAGGAAGACGGAGGTCAGGGACACTAAGGGGGAATTACAGGGCGGGTTTGGGTAGGGAAAATGAGAGGGAGGGGCTACAGGGTGGCTGAGGTCAGGGACACTGAGGGGCAATTACAGAGAGGGTGCGGGAAGGGACACTGAGGAGGAATTACGAGGAGGGTGCGGGCAGGGACACTGAGATGGAATTATGGGGAAGGTGCAGGCAGGGACACTGAGGAGCAGTGCGGTAACTAGACATTTTAGCACTGTTTGCAAGAAACAGCCTCAGCGCCCCCCCCCCCCCCCCCACCATATTTAAAATAGCGCCAGTGCGCGCTGTAGGTGTGCGCCAAAACTATAGGGGTGTGGCTTTATGTGTTAGGGGCGTGGCAACAAAATAATACCAATTCATATTATGCTGCACAGTGTCCTCCATTAATCAAATGATGCCACTTACACACATTACGCCAGGTAGAGCCCCATTTTACACATTACTCCAGGTAGAGCCCCTATTACACATTACGGCAGGCAGAGCTCCCTTTTACACGTTACGGCAGGCAGAGCTCCCTTTTACAGATTACGGCAGACAGAGCTCCCTTTTACACGTTACAGCAGGCAGAGCTCCCTTTTACACATTACTTGCGGTTCTCTGTTCTCAGTGCCTATGTACTGTGGGCAGAGAACACTCGGCACACACCTAGCTACGGCCCTGTACAAAACTCATGAGAACTCAGAGGTAGGCAATGTCTGCTCTCCAGCTATGGTGGAACCACAAGTCCAAGCATGCTCTATCATGTAATGTCTGTCAGGGCATGATGGGACTAGTGGTTCCACAGCATCAGGACCCAGGCACTCCTCTTACCTTTCTAAGGGCTGGCATGAAGAGTCCCTACCACTTGCTGCTGTTCTGCTCACCCAGTTGTAGTTGTGTGGCTGCTGCATGATCTTGATCTCATGGGACACTGTCAATCCGTTGCCCGGAGACCAGGCTGCTCACTGACAAGCACAGGCTGGGGCAGAGGTGCTGCTTAGGTGCAGTCCCGGAGCTCGCTGGCCGCTCACTGCCGCTGTGTGTGGTTGTAGATCTAGAGATTTTCAGCTGGCATGTCCCCTGGGAGTACAGGTCTACAGGAGTGCAGAAGATCGTCACTGTAACCTCCAGGCAGGAGGGGGAGGACAAGACTGCCGGGTTGCCGTTGTATGCACTGCATTGTAACTCTGGCAGGAGCGGGTGTGAGGTGAGGGGAGGATCAGGCACTACAGCAACCCGCAGCTCACTTTAACCTTCGGTGGTGGCGGCGGCGGAGGGGATCGGGCAGTTTTGCCGCGGCTCATTATAACTAGAGATGAGCGGGTTCGGTTTCTTTGAATCCGAACCCGCACGAACTTCACTTTTTTTTTCACGGGTCCGAGCGACTCGGATCTTCCCGCCTTGCTCGGTTAACCCGAGCGCGCCCGAACGTCATCATGACGCTGTCGGATTCTCGCGAGACTCGGATTCTATATAAGGAGCCGCGCGTCGCCGCCATTTTCACACGTGCATTGAGATTGATAGGGAGAGGACGTGGCTGGCGTCCTCTCCATTAGAATAGATTAGAAGAGAGAGAGAGAGAGAGAGATTGTGCAGACAGAGTTTACCACAGTGACCAGTGCAGTTGTTGTTAAGTTAACTTTTATTTAATATATCCGTTCTCTGCTATATCCGTTCTCTGCCTGAAAAAAACGATACACAGCAGTCACACAGTGTGACTCAGTCTGTGTGCACTCAGCTCAGCCCAGTGTGCTGCACATCAATGTATAAAAGCTTATAATAATTGTGGGGGAGACTGGGGAGCACTGCAGGTTGTTATAGCAGGAGCCAGGAGTACATAATATTATATTAATTTAAAATTAAACAGTGCACACTTTTGCTGCAGGAGTGCCACTGCCAGTGTGACTAGTGGTGACCAGTGCCTGACCACCAGTATAGTAGTATATTGTTGTATACTATCTCTTTATCAACCAGTCTATATTAGCAGCAGACACAGTACAGTGCGGTAGTTCACGGCTGTGGCTACCTCTGTGTCGGCAGTCGGCACTCGGCAGGCAGTCCGTCCATCCATAATTGTATAATTATATACCACCTAACCGTGGTATTTTTTTTTCTTTCTTTATACCGTCGTCATAGTCATACTAGTTGTTACGAGTATACTACTATCTCTTTATCAACCAGTGTACAGTGCGGTAGTTCACGGCTGTGGCTACCTCTGTGTCGGCAGTCGGCAGGCAGTCCGTCCATCCATAATTGTATTATTATAATATATACCACCTAACCGTGGTTTTTTTTTCATTCTTTATACCGTCATAGTGTCATACTAGTTGTTACGAGTATACTACTATCTCTTTATCAACCAGTGTACAGTGCGGTAGTTCACGGCTGTGGCTACCTCTGTGTCGGCAGTCGGCAGGCAGTCCGTCCATCCATAATTGTATTATAATATATACCACCTAACCGTGGTTTTTTTTTCATTCTTTATACCGTCATAGTGTCATACTAGTTGTTACGAGTATACTACTATCTCTTTATCAACCAGTGTACAGTGCGGTAGTTCACGGCTGTGGCTACCTCTGTGTCGGCAGTCGGCAGGCAGTCCGTCCATCCATAATTGTATTATAATATATACCACCTAACCGTGGTTTTTTTTTCATTCTTTATACCGTCATAGTCAGTCATACTAGTTGTTACGAGTATACTACTATCTCTTTATCAACCAGTGTACAGTGCGGTAGTTCACGGCTGTGGCTACCTCTGTGTCGGCACTCGGCAGGCAGTCCGTCCATCCATAATTGTATTATAATATATACCACCTAACCGTGGTTTTTTTTTCATTCTTTATACCGTCATAGTGTCATACTAGTTGTTACGAGTATACTACTATCTCTTTATCAACCAGTGTACAGTGCGGTAGTTCACGGCTGTGGCTACCTCTGTGTCGGCAGTCGGCAGGCAGTCCGTCCATCCATAATTGTATTATAATATATACCACCTAACCGTGGTTTTTTTTTCATTCTTTATACCGTCATAGTGTCATACTAGTTGTTACGAGTATACTACTATCTCTTTATCAACCAGTGTACAGTGCGGTAGTTCACGGCTGTGGCTACCTCTGTGTCGGCAGTCGGCAGGCAGTCCGTCCATCCATAATTGTATTATAATATATACCACCTAACCGTGTTTTTTTTTTCATTCTTTATACCGTCATAGTCAGTCATACTAGTTGTTACGAGTATACTACTATCTCTTTATCAACCAGTGTACAGTGCGGTAGTTCACGGCTGTGGCTACCTCTGTGTCGGCACTCGGCAGGCAGTCCGTCCATCCATAATTGTATTATAATATATACCACCTAACCGTGGTTTTTTTTTCATTCTTTATACCGTCATAGTGTCATACTAGTTGTTACGAGTATACTACTATCTCTTTATCAACCAGTGTACAGTGCGGTAGTTCACGGCTGTGGCTACCTCTGTGTCGGCAGTCGGCAGGCAGTCCGTCCATCCATAATTGTATTATAATATATACCACCTAACCGTGGTTTTTTTTTCATTCTTTATACCGTCATAGTCAGTCATACTAGTTGTTACGAGTATACTACTATCTCTTTATCAACCAGTGTACAGTGCGGTAGTTCACGGCTGTGGCTACCTCTGTGTCGGAACTCGGCAGGCAGTCCGTCCATCCATAATTGTATTACAATATATACCACCTAACCGTGGTTTTTTTTTCATTCTTTATACCGTCATAGTCAGTCATACTAGTTGTTACGAGTATACTACTATCTCTTTATCAACCAGTGTACAGTGCGGTAGTTCACGGCTGTGGCTACCTCTGTGTCGGCACTCGGCAGGCAGTCCGTCCATCCATAATTGTATTACAATATATACCACCTAACCGTGGTTTTTTTATACCACCTAACCGTGGCAGTCCGTCCATAATTGTATACTAGTATCCAATCCATCCATCTCCATTGTTTACCTGAGGTGCCTTTTAGTTCTGCCTATAAAATATGGAGAACAAAAAAGTTGAGGTTCCAAAATTAGGGAAAGATCAAGATCCACTTCCACCTCGTGCTGAAGCTGCTGCCACTAGTCATGGCCGAGACGATGAAATGCCAGCAACGTCGTCTGCCAAGGCCGATGCCCAATGTCATAGTACAGAGCATGTCAAATCCAAAACACCAAATATCAGAAAAAAAAGGACTCCAAAACCTAAAATAAAATTGTCGGAGGAGAAGCGTAAACTTGCCAATATGCCATTTACCACACGGAGTGGCAAGGAACGGCTGAGGCCCTGGCCTATGTTCATGGCTAGTGGTTCAGCTTCACATGAGGATGGAAGCACTCAGCCTCTCGCTAGAAAACTGAAAAGACTCAAGCTGGCAAAAGCACCGCAAAGAACTGTGCGTTCTTTGAAATCCCAAATCCACAAGGAGAGTCCAATTGTGTCGTTTGCGATGCCTGACCTTCCCAACACTGGACGTGAAGAGCATGCGCCTTCCACTATTTGCATGCCCCCTGCAAGTGCTGGAAGGAGCACCCGCAGTCCAGTTCCTGATAGTCAGATTGAAGATGTCAGTGTTGAAGTACACCAGGATGAGGAGGATATGGGTGTTGCTGGCGCTGGGGAGGAAATTGACCAGAAGGATTCTGATGGTGAGGTGGTTTGTTTAAGTCAGGCACCCGGGGAGACACCTGTTGTCCGTGGGAGGAATATGGCCGTTGACATGCCAGGTGAAAATACCAAAAAAATCAGCTCTTCGGTGTGGAGGTATTTCACCAGAAATGCGGACAACAGGTGTCAAGCCGTGTGTTCCCTTTGTCAAGCTGTAATAAGTAGGGGTAAGGACGTTAACCACCTCGGAACATCCTCCCTTATACGTCACCTGCAGCGCATTCATAATAAGTCAGTGACAAGTTCAAAAACTTTGGGTGACAGCGGAAGCAGTCCACTGACCAGTAAATCCCTTCCTCTTGTAACCAAGCTCACGCAAACCACCCCACCAACTCCCTCAGTGTCAATTTCCTCCTTCCCCAGGAATGCCAATAGTCCTGCAGGCCATGTCACTGGCAAGTCTGACGAGTCCTCTCCTGCCTGGGATTCCTCCGATGCATCCTTGCGTGTAACGCCTACTGCTGCTGGCGCTGCTGTTGTTGCCGCTGGGAGTCGATGGTCATCCCAGAGGGGAAGTCGTAAGCCCACTTGTACTACTTCCAGTAAGCAATTGACTGTTCAACAGTCCTTTGCGAGGAAGATGAAATATCACAGCAGTCATCCTACTGCAAAGCGGATAACTGAGGCCTTGGCATCCTGGGTGGTGAGAAACGTGGTTCCGGTATCCATCATTACTGCAGAGCCAACTAGAGACTTGTTGGAGGTACTGTGTCCCCGGTACCAAATACCATCTAGGTTCCATTTCTCTAGGCAGGCGATACCGAAAATGTACACAGACCTCAGAAAAAGAGTCACCAGTGTCCTAAAAAATGCAGCTGTACCCAATGTCCACTTAACCACGGACATGTGGACAAGTGGAGCAGGGCAGGGTCAGGACTATATGACTGTGACAGCCCACTGGGTAGATGTATGGACTCCCGCCGCAAGAACAGCAGCGGCGGCACCAGTAGCAGCATCTCGCAAACGCCAACTCTTTCCTAGGCAGGCTACGCTTTGTATCACCGCTTTCCAGAATACGCACACAGCTGAAAACCTCTTACGGCAACTGAGGAAGATCATCGCGGAATGGCTTACCCCAATTGGACTCTCCTGTGGATTTGTGGCATCGGACAACGCCAGCAATATTGTGTGTGCATTAAATCTGGGCCAATTCCAGCACGTCCCATGTTTTGCACATACCTTGAATTTGGTGGTGCAGAATTTTTTAAAAAACGACAGGGGCGTGCAAGAGATGCTGTCGGTGGCCAGAAGAATTGCGGGACACTTTCGGCGTACAGGCACCACGTACAGAAAACTGGAGCACCACCAAAAACTACTGAACCTGCCCTGCCATCATCTGAAGCAAGAAGTGGTAACGAGGTGGAATTCAACCCTCTATATGCTTCAGAGGTTGGAGGAGCAGCAAAAGGCCATTCAAGCCTATACAATTGAGCACGATATAGTAGGTGGAATGCACCTGTCTCAAGTGCAGTGGAGAATGATTTCAACGTTGTGCAAGGTTCTGATGCCCTTTGAACTTGCCACACGTGAAGTCAGTTCAGACACTGCCAGCCTGAGTCAGGTCATTCCCCTCATCAGGCTTTTGCAGAAGAAGCTGGAGGCATTGAAGGAGGAGCTAACACGGAGCGATTCCGCTAGGCATGTGGGACTTGTGGATGCAGCCCTTAATTCGCTTAACAAGGATTCACGGGTGGTCAATCTGTTGAAATCAGAGCACTACATTTTGGCCACCGTGCTCGATCCTAGATTTAAAGCCTACCTTGGATCTCTCTTTCCGGCAGACACAGGTCTGCTGGGGTTGAAAGACCTGCTGGTGACAAAATTGTCAAGTCAAGCGGAACGCGACCTGTCAACATCTCCTCCTTCACATTCTCCCGCAACTGGGGGTGCGAGGAAAAGGCTCAGAATTCCGAGCCCACCCGCTGGCGGTGATGCAGGGCAGTCTGGAGCGACTGCTGATGCTGACATCTGGTCCGGACTGAAGGACCTGACAACGATTACGGACATGTCGTCTACTGTCACTGCATATGATTCTCTCAACATTGATAGAATGGTGGAGGATTATATGAGTGACCGCATCCAAGTAGGCACGTCACACAGTCCGTACTTATACTGGCAGGAAAAAGAGGCAATTTGGAGGCCCTTGCACAAACTGGCTTTATTCTACCTAAGTTGCCCTCCCACAAGTGTGTACTCCGAAAGAGTGTTTAGTGCCGCCGCTCACCTTGTCAGCAATCGGCGTACGAGGTTACATCCAGAAAATGTGGAGAAGATGATGTTCATTAAAATGAATTATAATCAATTCCTCCGCGGAGACATTGACCAGCAGCAATTGCCTCCACAAAGTACACAGGGAGCTGAGATGGTGGATTCCAGTGGGGACGAATTGATAATCTGTGAGGAGGGGGATGTACACGGTGATATATCGGAGGGTGAAGATGAGGTGGACATCTTGCCTCTGTAGAGCCAGTTTGTGCAAGGAGAGATTAATTGCTTCTTTTTTGGGGGGGGTCCAAACCAACCCGTCATATCAGTCACAGTCGTGTGGCAGACCCTGTCACTGAAATGATGGGTTGGTTAAAGTGTGCATGTCCTGTTTTGTTTATACAACATAAGGGTGGGTGGGAGGGCCCAAGGATAATTCCATCTTGCACCTCTTTTTTCTTTTCTTTTTCTTTGCATCATGTGCTGATTGGGGAGGGTTTTTTGGAAGGGACATCCTGCGTGACACTGCAGTGCCACTCCTAGATGGGCCCGGTGTTTGTGTCGGCCACTAGGGTCACTAATCTTACTCACACAGCTACCTCATTGCGCCTCTTTTTTTCTTTGCGTCATGTGCTGTTTGGGGAGGGTTTTTTGGAAGGGACATCCTGCGTGACACTGCAGTGCCACTCCTAGATGTGCCCGGTGTTTGTGTCGGCCACTAGGGTCGCTAATCTTACTCACACAGTCAGCTACCTCATTGCGCCTCTTTTTTTCTTTGCGTCATGTGCTGTTTGGGGAGGGTTTTTTGGAAGGGCCATCCTGCGTGACACTGCAGTGCCACTCCTAGATGGGCCCGGTGTTTGTGTCGGCCACTAGGGTCGCTAATCTTACTCACACAGCTACCTCATTGCGCCTCTTTTTTTCTTTGCGTCATGTGCTGTTTGGGGAGGGTTTTTTGGAAGGGACATCCTGCGTGACACTGCAGTGCCACTCCTAGATGGGCCCGGTGTTTGTGTCGGCCACTAGGGTCGCTTATCTTACTCACACAGCGACCTCGGTGCAAATTTTAGGACTAAAAATAATATTGTGAGGTGTGAGGTATTCAGAATAGACTGAAAATGAGTGTAAATTATGGTTTTTGAGGTTAATAATACTTTGGGATCAAAATGACCCCCAAATTCTATGATTTAAGCTGTTTTTTAGTGTTTTTGGAAAAAAACACCCGAATCCAAAACACACCCGAATCCGACAAAAATAATTCGGTGAGGTTTTGCCAAAACGCGTTCGAACCCAAAACACGGCCGCGGAACCGAACCCAAAACCAAAACACAAAACCCGAAAAATTTCAGGCGCTCATCTCTAATTATAACCTCTGGTGGAGGGGGAGCGAGTGGTCTAGCTGTACTGTAAACTCATGTTTCCGAGGGTGGGGGCAGGGCTTTAACTACCACAGGCTCATATTGCATTGTGGAACTACGGGTGTTACCAGCGGTAATGCGCCCATAGTGCATGTGCGCTGTGTGCCAGGCATCGCTGGCATACACCTAGTTACAGCCCTGCTGAGGAGGAATTGCGAGGAGGGTGCGGGCAGGGACACTGAGATGGAATTACGGGGAGGGTGCCAGCAGGGACACTGAGGAGGAATTACGAGGAGGGTGCGGGCAGGGAGACTGAGGGGTAATTACGGGGAGGGTACAGGCAGGGAGACTGAGGGGGAATTATGAGGAGTGTGCAGGCAGGGACACTGAGTGGGAATTACGGTTAGGGTGCGGGAAGGGACACTGAGAGGGAATTACGGGGAGGGTGTGAGCAGGGATACTGAGGGGGAATTATGGGAAGGGTGCGGGCAGGGACACTGAGAGGGAATTGCAGGAGTGTATGAGCAGGGTCACTGAGGCGGCAGTTACAGGGATGGTGCGGGCAGTGACACTAAGGGGGAATTACAAGGAGGGTGTGGACAGGGGCACCGAGGGGATATATGCACACATACATACAGTTAAAAACCCCTCTCTAGGTGTGATTGCAATACATGTCCCAGCAAATCCAACTGACAAGGTATGCTGGGACTTGTAGTCTTAACACAGCTGGACAGGCAGTCACTGGTCTAGATACCTCTCCATACAGAGCTCTTTGTAAGCTGTGATCCAGACTGCCAGGATAGACCATGCAGTGCAGCTGTGGTACCGCAGAAAATGTACAGGTACTGTATGCTCATACTGTACTGCTGACTGGTGCTGATTGTATTGGCTGGTGTTTAGTGACAGACCACGTGGGACCAATGAGAAGGGGAGTGGATGAGGAAGAGGAGGTGCCTCGCCCCTCCCCATACCTGGAAGTGCCCTGCTCCCCGGCTATTTTCACCATCATTGTGACTGTAGTCACAGAGAGTGTCAGAGTGCAATACGCTTCTGAGAGTCTGGCAGGGAATGAGCACTGCTGAGGGATGTACTCAGTGAGAAGTTGAACTACTATGTAATTCTACCCCCTGGCGCGGGTGGCACTTCCGGGCGGCGCCCCCCTCTTGGCCTGCCCCCCTGGCAAGTGCCATCCTGGCCAATAGGAAGATACACCCCTTTATCAATTTAATAAGTGGCTGTGCATCAGCTTGTCTCTGTTTGCAATGCACATGCGCATTGCGATGCATACGCATGCAAAGTCAATTGATAATCACCCACTGTGTGAAAACGTGCAGCAGCGATCAGGTCTGAGGGGGTTATGCAGACCTGATCGTAGCAGCAAATTTGTTAGCAGTTGGTCAAAACCATGGGGGTAATTCTGAGTTGATCGCAGCAGCAAGTTTGTTAGCAATTGGGCAAAACCATGTGCACTGCAGGGGGGGGGGGGGGGGGGGCAGATATAACACTTGCAGAGAAAGTTAGATTTGGGTGGGTTATTTTGTTTCTGTGCAGAAAAATACTGCCTGCTTTATTTTTACACTACAATTTAGATTTCAGTTTCAACCCACTCCACCCATATCTAATTCTCTCTGCACATGTTATATCTGCCCCCCCCTACATGGCACATGGGGTGTCATTCCGAGTTGATAGCTCGCTAGCTAGTTTTAGCAGCGGTGCAAATGCTATGCCACCGCCCACTGGGAGTGTATTTTAGCTTAGCAGAAGTGCGAACGGTTTGTATCACAGAGCGGCTACAAAAAATTTTTTGTGTAGTTTCAGAGTAGGTCAAAACCTACTCAGTGCTTGCGATCACTTCAGACTATTCAGTTCCGGATTTGAAGTCACAAACCCACCCAGCGTTTGCTCAGCCACGCCTGCGTATTTCCTGGCACACCTGCGTTTTTCCGCACACTCCCTGAAAATGGTCAGTTGCCACCAGGGGCGCTGGAATGTTCTGAGGTTGGGGGGGGGGGGGGCGTAGTAAAAATGACATTTTGGCGCCCCCCCCCCCACTTCCCCCAAACCTCACCACCTTCCCCAGTGAGCACTTACCTCCGGGCGACTCTGAGGTGGGAGTTACAGGGAGGGTGAGGGCACACTGAGGTGGGAGCTAGATAGTGGCTGAGGGCAGGGACACAGAGGGTGGAGTTACAGGGAGGGTGATGGCATGGACGCTCAGGATGGAGTTACAGGGAGGGTGAGGGCTCACTGGGGGGAGCTACATAGTGGGTGAGGGCAGGGATACTGAGGGGGTAGTTACAGGGAGGGTGATGGCATGGACGCTCAGGGTGGAGTTAAAGGGAGGGTGAGGGCACACTGAGGGAGGAGCTACATGGGTGGTGAGGGGCACTGAGGGGGGAGTAACAGGGAGGGTGAGTGCAATGGCAATAAGCGGGGGGAGTTAAAGGGAGGGTGAGGGCTGGGTCGCTGAGGGAGAAATTACAGGGAGGGTGAATGCAATGGCACTAAGGGGGGAGTTTCAGGGAGGGTGATAGCATGGATGCTGAGGGGGGAGTTAGAGGGATTGTGTGGTTACCTGATGGGGGAGCTACAGGGAGGGTGATGGCATGGACGCTGAGGGGGAGTTACAGGGAGGGTGAAGGCAGGGACGCTGACGGGGGATTTAGAGGGAGGGTGAGGGCATGGACACTGAGGGGGAGTCACAGCGAGGGTGAAGGCAGGGACGCTGACAGGGGATTTAGAGGGAGGGTGAGGGCATGGATGCTGAGGGGGCAGCTACATGGAGGGTAAATAAACAAATGCTCTAAAACCCCCCCATATTGTCCTTTACCAGATATTTGTGCCTTCTCACTAGTGATGAGCGGATTCGGTTTTACTCGGTTTTACTCGGTTCTCAAAACCGAATCTTATTGGCTCACTGATGTCACGTGTTTTGGATAGCCAATAAGATTCGGTTTTGAGAACCGAGTAAAACCGAGTAAAACCGAATCCGCTCATCACTACTTCTCACCCTCCCACACGTGGGTCTCAGCTATTGCGTGCTGCAGCTCCCTTTGATCTCCTAAAGCAGCCCACAGAGGAGGCGGGGCTCGGGCAGGACTCGGAGGCGGAGCTGTGCTAGTGTGGTCTTCCTGGAACAGTGGTGGGGGCGGCGCATGCACCATTCTTCATGCTGCTGGTGCCGCTGCCAGGGCCGGCAACAGAAATTTTGGGGCCCGGTACACTGATATCTCTGGGGCTCCCTCAACTCCCAATGAGCCTGCACTTTTAAAGTAGAGGGTATATTTAAATATATATATATATATATGTATACACACACACACATACACGAAAGCACCACACTCACTGACTCATCATTACTTCTCTTACTTCCCGATATGTTAGGAAGATGAAATGTAACATCGGTATTCTTCAGATGGGAAATAGGAAAACTATGTAATCAGAATTTTAACAAACCTCCCCTAAGGGGAAGAGAAGGGTGTTGACATAATGACATCATTACTAATGTGTGGCTTGCGTTGTGTGAACGATAAAGCCCAAACGGACAATCGGATTAAAATTTGGATTGCACCTATTTTGATTCCCTAGGCAATATTCTGCCCCTAATCCATCCCCCCTTCCCCGTGGAGATACTGTAGAGTTGACTGGGAGAGGGTGACAGGGAGATGGTGGGTGGCTGGAGATGCAGGGGTGACAGGGAGATAGTGGGTGACATGGTGAGAGGGTGACAGGGAGATAGAGTGTGACAGAGATAGTGAGTGACTGGGGAGGCAGAGGAGACAGGGAGATAGTGGGTGACAGGGAGATAGTTGGTGACAGAGAGACATTGGGTGACGCTGTGATAGAGGGTGACAGGTAGATAGTGGGTGACAGGGAGACACTGGATAACAGCAAGAGGGCAGCATCGTAACTAGAGTTAAAGGCGCCCAGGGCAAATAAAAAAATGGTGCCCCTTAAATTGTAATTTCAAATTTACAGGGTTCCATACACACATACACGGACACTATACAGCGGTCCATACACACACACAAACACACACACTATACAGGGGTCCTTACACACACATACACTGACACTATACAGGGGTCCTTACACACACATTGACACTATACAGTGGTCCTTACACACACCCTGAAACTATACAGGGGAACACACACACACAAACACACACACACACACACACACACACACACACTGACACTATACAGGTGACTTTACACACACACACACACACACACACTGACACTATACAGGGGTCCTTACACACACATACACTGACACTATACAGGGTTACACACACACACACACACACACACACACACACACTGACATTATACAGGGGTCCATACACACACACACACATACACTGACACTATACAGGGGTGTACACACACACACACACACACACACACACACATTGACACTATACAGGGGTCCTTACACACACACACACACACACACACACACACTGACACTATACAGGGGTACACACACTGACACTATACAGGGGCCCTTACAAACACACACACACATTGACACTATACAGGGGTCGTTACACACACACACTGACACTATACAGGGGTCCTTACACACACACTGACACTATGCAGGGGTCCTTACACACACACACACACACACACACACTATACAGGGGTCCTTACACACACACACACACACACACACACACACACACACACACACACACACATTGACACTATACAGGGGTCCTTATACACACACACACACACACTGACACTATACAGGGGTCCTTACACACACACACACACACACACACACACACTATACAGAGGTCCTTACACACACACACACACACACACACACACACACACATGGGTCCTTATACACACACACACTGACACTATACAGGGGTCCTTACACATACACACACACACACAGACACACACACACATTGACACTATACAGGGGTCCTTACACACACACACACACACACACACACACACACACACACACACACTGACACTATACAGGGGTCCTTACACACACACACTATACAGAGGTCCTTACACACACACACACACACACACACACACACACACACACACACACACACACACACACACACACATGGGTCCTTATACACACACACACTGACACTATACAGGGGTCCTTACACACACACACACACACACACACACACACACACACACTGACACTATACAGGTGTCCTTACACACACTATACAGGGGTCCTTTATATACGATGGCGGGGGGCACATGTAATGTAGTAATGCAGCAATGTTGGGCTGAACAGATTGTCAGCATTGGAGAGAAAGACTCACTTACCGGCATTAGCAGCAGGGCTGATCTGCTGCAGCGGTCCTCCTGATCCTGCTCTACCTCCATTGCTGCTGTGATCCAGGGCTGGTCGCGGGTGCCGGCCAGGCAGGGGGGTGCGGTGGTCATGTGTGCCGGCTGGGGGGAAAGCTGTGCACGGAGATCATGTGTGTGGCGGAGGGGTGGTGGACATGTGTGCCGGCTGGCCGGCTGGGGGAGCGGTGCGCGGTGATCATAGGTGGGGTGAGGGGGTGGTGCGGTGGACATGTGTGACGGCTGGAGGGAGCGGTGCGCGGTGATCATAGGTGGGGTGAGGGGGTGGTGCGGTGGACATATGTGCCGGCTGGGGGGGAGCGGTGCGCAGTGATCACGTGGCGGGGGGCAAAATGTGTGGCGGCATGTGGGAGCAGTGCGCGGTTATCCTGTGTGCCGGCGGGGGATTGGAGGGTACACGTTGATCATGTGTGCCGGCGAGAGCGGAGGGATGCCGTCTATGTTTGGCTCCAGCAGCATGACGGGGCTCCCTGAGCGTTGGGGCCCGGTACAGTTGTGAACTTTGTCCCCCCCTGTCGCTGAGCGGGTAGCGCCGTGACAGCGCTCCCCCTCAGCTGCGCCTGCGCCTCCATCTCATTTGGGGGGGTCATGCTGCCCCCTTGCCCCCCCTGTTCCGACGCCTCTGGTTGCCACCCAGAAACGCCCACTTCATGTCAGTCACTCTCTGGCAAGCAGTGCGACTGAAATGCATCGCACTGATGTAGGGGTCCCCTGTATTTTTTAAACAAGCACCGGGCTCCACTAGCCAGAGAGATAATGCCACAGCTCTGGGACACTTTTATATAGGTCCCTGCTGCCGTGGCATTACCCCACCCCCCCAACTAGTCACCACTGCCCGGGGTTCCCTCGAGGAGTGGGTACCCCTAAATCAAGGGGTCCCCCCCTCCAGGCACCCAAGGACCAGGGGTGAAGTCCGACGCTGTCTCCCCCCCCCCCCCATGTCTGGGCGGTGGATGGGAGGCTGATAGCCTTTGTGTAAAAATAAAGAATATTGTTTTTTGTAGTAGAACTACAAGTCCCAGCAAGCCTTCCCCACAAGCTGGTACTTGGATAAACCACAAGTACCAGCATGCGGGTAAATAACGGGCCCGCTGGTACCTGTAGTTCTACTACAAAAAAATACCTCCCCAAAAAACACTACACAGACACTGTGGAAGTACAATTTTAATAACACAATGCCCTCTGTTTGCTCTGTGTCCCTGCTGCAGGGGGAGGGAAGGAGTGTAGCCTGACTGTAAGACCCTCTCTGCCAGAACCCTGTTCTCTGATCCACCCCCTCTGATGTCACTGCTGACAGAGGGGAGCTCCGGCATTACTGTGCTTCTTGCTAATAAGAAGGGGCCTGTCCATGAGGAGAGGAAAGTGCTGCCCAGTATGACCATATAAGGGTGTGTGTGCCTGATCAGCAGTATCTCCTGGAGAGAGCCTGCCAGAGACAGAGGGATCATAGAGGTAATACAAAATACACATCTAATGCACAGCAGTACACAGAGTGAACTGTCACAGGTACAGGTCGGGTATCCGTTATCCGGACACCCGTTAACCGAAATATTCCGAAAACCGGAATATTTCAGTCCTGTAGTGACGTCATGACGCGGCTGGCATCATGACGTCACTGGAGTCTGCGGCCAATCACAGACAGGTGGGGGAGTGGCTTTGCAGCCATTCCCTCACCGCCGCTGACTCCCAGTACCCGCCGCTGACCCCTCGGACTCCCCCACTGATGCGCCAGTTCCCCGGGACCGTCACCGTCGTGCTGGGCTCACGGTGGTCCCCCCTGCCGACTCGCTGGATCCCCGAAACCCATACAGATAACAGGTAATCTGTTATCCAGAAAAATCCCATATCCGGAATGCTCCTGGTCCCGAGCATTCCGGATATGGGATACTTAACCTGTACTAGCAAACAACCACGTATTTATTAAAAGCATTTTATTAGCACGTGCTAATGTGCTTGGGTAACATCATAAACAGACAGTCTCTTCAGCATGTCATTAATGCAGATATATTCAGGGCTGGCGCTACCACTAGGCAGCTTTAGGCAGCTGCCTATGGGCACCGGGACCTGACGGGCAGGGCAGTGTGTGTGTCCAGCTAGCTGATCAGGGACTCAGGCACACGTGACTCCCAACCATAGAGTTCAGCAAAAGGGAGAGAGGGTACAGCGCTGACATCCTCTCAGGCACCAAAGACAGAGGAGGACAGTTTGCATGCACAGAAGCGGTACCCGGCCAGTGATGTCAGCAACAAACATAGCCAACCCACCCTGACTGAAGCCTCCTACACAGCGCTAGATCCACCAGAGCCACCTGGCGGAGGAGGACAACCTACTCCGAGGTGAGGGAAGAGCACCCCACCGCTCATACAGCGCTGGACTGCAGTGCCAGTGCGGAATCCTGTATCATGTATCCTGTACCCTCATGTCCCCAGGTCCTGTGTCCCTTCTCCCACTCTCCACCCCCTTCATGTCCCTATGTCCCGTGATCCCCTCTCATGTGCCCAGGTATTGTGTCATTCCCCTTCATGTGCCACGGTCCTGTGTCCCAAACTCTCCCTCTCCACATGAGAGGAAAGGTGGTGACATGGATACTATGTCACCACCTTCCCTCTAATGTGCCAAGGTCCTGTGAAAACCCCCCAGGTCCTGTGTTCCCCCCTCATGTCCCCATATCCTGTGTCCTTCCTCCCCCTCTCCACCTCCCTCATGTCTCCATCATGTCCAGTGACACTGCCTCCTCCTTCATGTGCCCAGGACCTGTGTCATTCCCCCTCATATGCCTAGGTCCTGTGTCCAAACTCCCCCTCTCCCCCCATGTTCCATGTCACCACCTTCCCTCTCATGCCAAGGGCCTGTAAAAAAAAAACATCCTGTGTTAACCCTCCCCCATTATGCCCGCAGGTCTTGTGTACCCCCCCATTTCACATGTCATCCTCTCCCCCCTCATATGACAAGGACCTTTGTCATACCCCTAAGTTTTGTGTCTCCCCACCCTCATGTCCCCAGGTCCTGTGTCCCTCCTCCCTTCACCCCCTCATGTCTTGTGTCACCCCCTTCCCACTTCATGTGCCCAGGTCCTGTGTCAACCCCCAAGGTCCTGTATCACCTCCCCCTCCTCATGTCCCAAGGTCTTGTCTCTCTCCTTCTCCTGCCCCACTTATGTCCCATGTCACCCCCCTGCCCCCATGTACCTAGTTCCCTTGTCACCTCCTCTCATGTACCCAGGTCCTGTGTCCCTCCTTCCCTCCCACCCTTATGTTCCATTTCACCCTCTCACCCTTCATGTACCCAAGTCCTGTGTCTCGGCATCACCAGGCTTGTCCATCCCTGCAACTCTTTGTGGAAGCATGGGCAACCAACAGGAGACCTGTTAACAGCAGAGTGTCCCGGAGTAGCACCATATGGACTAAGGTGAGTGGCATTGTGACAGCACTGGTTACACAGAGTGCATCGGGAAGCAGTTACAATATCGCCAGTTGGGATCCCGGCGATCACAATGCAGATGCCGGAATCCCAACAAGCAGTGAAATGCTGATGCCAGACTACCAGCAACACAGGCTATTCTCCTTCTGTGGGTGTCCACGACACCCATAGAGGGAGAATAAAGCTTGTGGTGAGTGCTGCGAGCCACTGTGCCCGCAAGCGGCTTTCTACTGATCACCCTGCTGCCAGCATACTGGTAGCGAGGTATACTAATGGCCGGTATCCCAGCCATTGGTATATCATACTAAACCCTGTACATCCCACCCTGTGGCTGGAACCTAACCTGGAAGGTCACAATACTGCCTTTACACACCATTATCCCTCTCACATTTCCTGGCTGGAAAGGGAGGTGGTGGTGAGGGGGTGCAGCAGCCAAAGTTTTGCCTAGGGTGCTAAGAATCCTTGCACCGGCCCTGGATATATTGCAGTTTCTCACACTAAAGCCATTTTTGTAAGGTCTACTATAATCTGCTGAGAGGGAGACACTGCCAGGGACCAGTTCACCTTTAACTGCACCTAGTAAAACTGCAGACTTCATGACAGGAGGAATTAGCACATAACTTATGAGTATTCCAAGCAGCTGCAAAATAGAGAAGTAATACTGAGCAGAAATGTTATTTACTATTCTAAAGCAGAGGGGCAGAGTTTCCAGCAGGAAGTCAAGTGAATTACTATATATTTAGTTGCATTTGCAGCCTCTCTGGATGTTGTATTTTATGGGATCATATGAACTATACTGTGCACTACGCCAAAGCATAACCATATTGCAGTAATACACTAACTAGACAATATCTGCACAAAAACTGTTCAGTCATAAGGCTCAATAAAGAAACTTTATACGTATGCAACTGCATCAGTAACAGTAAAAGCAAGCTATATGAGGATTACAACTAATGAGCACCACCATTGTTGAAGCAACTTTGTGACGCTAAATGCATATGCAAATTTCAAGGGCTTATATTGCAGTATAGGAAGTTCCACAGTAGTTTGTAACTAAAACAGTGAATGTCATTATTATAAATGCAGAATGTCATTTTAAGAAATGGGGATTTAGAGCATGTTATAATTTGCTAGGTTAAAATTCACTTGCAATAGATAAAAGGTACTGTAATATACATAAGGTATTGATGTATGTAACTTCATGAATCTCATAAGGATTTGTATTAAGCCTACAGAGAACCTCAAATAATTAGTGTGCGCATTGGGGAAGGGAAAGTTATATTGTGTGTTGATAACCTATTGCTTATCACCATATCGAAAAATCATCCTGTGAAGAGTTCCTGCAAAATAAAAAACTGTTATCTTGTTACCAAAATGTCTTTCATTAATAATTGGAAATCTTAATGTAAAATATTTGCAAATTTTGGTTGTAGTGATCCATTTAGTCTGGGATTAACTGTTAATGCATAGGCCTTACCCAAGCAAGCCCCATGAGATACCACTAACAACGTAGCTTGGGTGGAGGCACAAATTATTTATCTTAACCTACCTAGATGGGACCTAAGGTAGGTTACAAAGTGGAGGCACTGCTGAGATTGCAGGAAGTTGATTTCTCAGGAAAAGCATCTGTTTTATAAAAATGATGCACTTACAGGGGGAGGATATTTTTGAGTGGTGTAAGAAAAAGGATGTCCTCCATACAAATTTATGGCATTGTCTGGGAACTTATATGATGTTACAAGTGCAGAAGTGGAGCTTGCTGTTCAGCAACTCTATGGGGTCAAGGAACCTAGAGTGGTGGATTGTCAGAAATGGAAATTGGGAATGCATAGTGCTGTTTTTATAACTACCAAAGAGCCATTAGAAAAATAAATTCCCTCCCTTGGTACCTGCTCCTGAGAATCCTGGTAGTAGATGGAAAATTATCTGGCCTGTACATAAACAAAATGAAAAAGATGTAAGGGATTCAGGGGATAGCAATAGACACCTGCATTCACAGGAAGCAAATGACAGGGGGAGATTACTCAGGAACATGACCCTAATCTGGGCAAGGATCAAAATACAGCATGTTACCAGCTGTTGATAAGATTGTGTTAGAATTTGGTAGGATTCATTACAAAGGGGGAAACAGAAGATTAAGGCATTTTCCAGGAATTTTCCCTGTGCCAGTAAGAGAGGATAGTTTTGAAATTTGGAGGGAGACAACGATACAGCAATCAGAGGTGAGGTACTGCCCTGATACAGTGAAAAACAGAGATTGACAGATTCTAAGGAGTCCAGCAATGAAAGTGATTCAAGCATCTCGCAGATGTGACCCTAATGCCAGTTTTAAAAATTATTTAGCTGCTCTGGATTTAGAGTTTGACACTCAGGAAATACAGGTGATCTTTATGTATCGGCTACGCCATACATACCAAGAGTCTAGTGAAAGTTGCCCTCCTATATCTATAGGTTAGATAAATTGATTCATCAAATTGTAGATAAAGGGGGTATGACTCCTGATGAGATTAACAAAAATAGAATCCAACAACTGTTAGAGGGGGCTTTGACAACTGATACCATTGCCCAAAAGTTGAGATACACCACTGTGAGTCATCAGCCCCCCACTTTTATGCAATTGATGAGAGAGGTCAAACAAGAAGAGGCTCTGGTAGAGGGAAAAGAACACTAAAAAGTTCAAGGTAGTTATGCCCAAAGTTAATGAAAATGTAAACCCGGTAAAGGATCTGACCAAAATAGTAGAATCCTTGAGGGAAGAATTAGGACAATTGTCCACGCAGTTGGGTGAGGTGAAAAAACAAAAAGAGTCTTTTAGACCCGAAAAAGGGGTTTGTAGTGAGGTCTGTGGGAAAATGGAATTTTAGATAGTAGAAGTGTTACCAATGCGGTAATCCAGGGCATAGAGCATTTGAATGCAGTCAGCGTTGGAGTAGTGAAAGGGAATTATGGGGGTCATTCCGAGTTGATCGCTAGCTGCCGTTGTTTGCAGCGCAGCAATCAGGCTAAAAAATCAGCATTTCTGCGCATGCGTATGCACCACAATGCGCATGCGTGACGTATGGGTACAAACGCCTTTGTGATTTTGCACAGGTTCTAGCAAAGCTTTCAGTCGCACGGCACAACGCAAGAAGATTGACAAGAAGGGGTTATTTCTGGGTATCAACTGACTGTTTTCTGGGAGTGTTTGGAAAAACAAAGGCGTGCCAGGGAAAACGCGGGCATGGCTGGGCGAACGCTGGGTGGGTGGGTGACGTCAAAAGCCATCCCACAAATGTTAGAATTAACACACACACAGAGTACGTCTGCACAAAATGTTTATGCAAGCGCTCTGCTGCACAGGCGTTCGCACTTCTGCAAAGCAAAAAATACACTCCCCGGTGGGCGGTGACAATGCGTTTGCACGGCTGCTAAAAACGTCTAGCGAGCAAATAACTCGGAATGACCCCCTATGTTCTTCCAAGGTCGAGTAGAGGTGCTAGGTTTTTGGGAAATGCTCGAGGGAGGCCAATGAACCCCGCATTAGCCCCCTAGAAAGCTCTCAAACTGTAATGGGGAGTTCCTGTGGTGGAAATTCTTTACCAGATGGTTTAATGGGACCAGCTCCACTGATACCAGCATTTATTAATGGACATTCCTGCACTGTATTATTAGACAATGGATCCCAGGTGTCCATCATATTTGAAGGGTGGTATAGACAACATCTAGCTGACATTCCCATCTCGCCTCTGTCAGGTCTTGTAATCTGGGGATTGAGTGATCACAGCTACTCCTACTTAGGGTTTATAACAGTAACCCTTAAATTTCCAGCAGAAGTAGCTGGAGTTAATGGGGAAATTAGAACCATGGCTCTTATCTGTCCGGAATAAGAAAGAGAGGATCCCAATTTCCCAGTCATTATTGGAACCAATGCTAATCTATTTAGGATGTTAGCACTGTGGTGTTGAGAAATAGGTGGCGAGACTTACTCACAGTCTTTAAGCATACACCCATCTTGTCTAAAAGTACATAAAAAGATTGAAGAGGAAGAGCATCCTAAACTTAATGCTTGGAGCCAAGATGCTTTCAATCCCTGTTTTCAAGGCAGTGATATACATATTGATGATAAGAACCATCTAGTGAAGGAGCTAATGCATAGGCAAAAGGTTTTCTCCCAGCATTAGTGAGATTTAGGCCTAACCACCGATGTGCAACATAGTATACGGTTGACTAAAGGCACTCCTTTTAGGGAAAGGTCTCAGAGACTGGCACCAGGAGACCTATAAGATGTCTGACAGCACTTAAGAGAGCAACTGGATAATGGTGTGATTATAGAGTCCAAAAACCCATATGCATCGCCCACTGTCATTGCCTGGAAGAGAAACAGTGATGTGCATATGTGCATTGACTAGCGCACACTTAATAAAAGGACCATCACAGACCAATATACTGTTCCGAGAGTAGATGAGGCCTTAGACTGTTTGCAAAGGAGCCATTGGTTCTCTGTACTAGATTTAAAGAGTGGTTTCTACCAAATTTCCATGAATCCAAAAGATGCAGAAAAAACAGCATTTTTTTGCCCTTTGGGATTTTTGGAGTTTTTGTGAATGCACCAGGGAGTAAAGGGCGCCCCAGCTACTTTCCAGAGGAGCATGGAGAAAGTGGTTGGAGACATGAACCTCCGGGAGGTTGTAGTATATCTGGACGATGTTATAGTTTTAAGTTGAACACTCGAAGAACACAATCAGAGACTTCTGAAAGTGTTAGATCAGCTAACGGATCATGGATTTAAACTTACCCTAGAGAAGTGCCATCTCTGCCAAAAGACTGTTAAATACATAGGCCACATTGTAAGTCGAGAAGGGATTGCTGCTGATCATTCAAAGGTGGAAGTTGTACGAGATTGGCCAAGACCTACAAAACTTAAAGAACTACTATCCTTTTTGGGGTTTTGCGGTTATTATCGATGGTTTGTTCCCCAGTTTTCAAAGATTGCCAAGCCTTTGACCAATTTAACTAAAGGATATCCACCTACAAAAAAACACTAGCTACTAAAAAGAAAAAGGAACTAGGTCCTTTCTACCGTGTCAATGATAATTTTGGAGAGCGGTGGACTTCCCAATGTGAATTGGCTATCGAAGAATTAAAGAAGAGTTTGATGCACACATCTGTTTAGGCCTATGCTGATCCCACCAAGCATTATGTGTTGCATATTGATGCATCCTTGAAGGGTTAGGTGGAGTACTCTACCAAAGGCATGATTCAAAATTACACCCAATATTGTTTATCAGTAGGGGTTTAATTTCCAGTGAGCAAAATTACCCTGCTCATAAATTGGAGTTTCTTGCTTTAAAATGGGCAGTAGAGGACAAGTTGCATGAATATCTATACGGAGTGGACTTTGAAGTTCACACTGATAACAAGCCACTAACATATCTGCAAACCACTGCTAAATTGGATGCCACTGGACATAGATTGCTGGCCATATTGTCTGTCTACAATTTTCAACTAAAATACAGACCTGGAATTCAGAACATAGATGCTGATACTTTATCCAGATTAAAGCGTGACTCCTCGAAACACCAAGAAGATGAATGGATTGAAATTCCAAAAACAGAGGTGAAAGGACGTTGTTACCTGACATCATCCTTCCAGTATGATGCAAATTATGTTGGGTCATTAGGGGCCACAGTGCAAGCACTTCCTCTAGCCTACTGCTGGTTGTCACAAATGGAATTAGGAGAACTCCATAGGATGAGCCGGAGCCAAATTGAGGATGAGTAATGGCAAGATCCATATATTCAGTATATATGGAGGGCAGTTGAGAGGGGCTATGGGTATACGCCATTGGACTTACCAAATGAGAAGGCTAAAATTCTAGGCCGTCAATATAGTGAGTTATTTTTGAAGCATGGAGTATTATATAGGAAAGTGGTCACCAAAGGAGGAACAAAGAACCAGATGGTTTAACCTGAGAAGCTTCGTTCTTTGGTTTTCAAGTCCTTACATGATGATCATGGCGATTTTTGGAATTGAGAAAACATTTGTGCTGATATCTGACCGTTTCTATTGGCCAAAGATGGGAACTGATGTGACTTGGTACTGTGATACCTGTGGAAATTGTGTTCTTAGGAAGACCTTGCCTGGGAGGAATGCCCCTCTTCAAAATATCACCTCAGATGAACCCATGGATTTGGTGTGCATCGATTTTTTGACTATTGAGTCTGAAGCAGGAAAAAAATGTATATCTTAGTAGTCACGGACCACTTTACTCGCTTTTCCCAAGCATACCTAACAAGGGATCAATGGGCTATAACTGTGGCAAAGACCCTATGAGAAAGATTTTTCATACATTACACATGCTTACGTTCTGACCAGGGGCGGGATTTTGAATGTCGGCTCATCCGGGAGTTATGTGAGGTCTGTGGTATAAAAAAATCAAGAACCACACCATACCATCCACAAGGAGACCTGCAACCCGAAAGGTTTAACCGCACCCTTCTCAATATGCTGGGCACCCTGGATCATAGACAAAAGTCTCAGTTGAGTCAGTACATATGTCATATAATTGTACGAAGAATGAAGCCACGGGATACTCCCCTTATTTATTAATGTTTGGAAGAGAGGCACGTTTACCTATTGATGTTTGTTTAGGAGTTTTGGCACAAGAAAGGTTTCTGTTCCCCATACTAAGTATGTGGAACAGTTGCGGAAAGACCTTAAGATAGCTCATCAGCTTGCCCAATTAGCAGCAGAAAAGTTAGGAGAAAAAAATAAGGCCCGTTATGATTTAAAAGTTAGGGATAGAGTACTGCTTCCTGGGGATAAAGTTCTCATACGAAACTTAGGACCTTCCCAGAGGTTTAAAATAAGTAATAGATGGTGTTCCAAACCGTATGTTGTGGTGGAGCAGCTGTCCGGTTGCACATCTTACAAAATCATACAGGAAGGAACCCCAGGTCCTATAAAAACTTACCACCGGCAACATATCCTCCGTATAGGTTGTGAAGTTAGACTTACCTCAGATCTCTCATTAGAGCCTGAAAGGCTAAAAAATTACCCACAGAGTGCAAAGTAGACTACTCCTCTGATGAATATGATTCTTCGTACAAAGAATTAAGGGGTTGTATCTATCAAGAAAGATTAGACACGCAAAGAGGAAAGCAGTTTAATATAAGTGGAATTTCAGGATTTTCATCATGTGACCTGTCATTTAAGTACCCACCTCAAACTCCACCTACTGTGAGTGAATTTGAGGTAGGTGATATAGAACATTGTGAGGACTTGGGTATCTCAGATGCTGAATCTAGAGAAAGTGGAGCTGTTTTGAGGATGATATTTCCCATCCCAAAAGAAATAAAAGGCCTCCTACAATTCTGACATATGATACGTTGGGGAATCCATCAGAAGGATTGCGGACCATACATCCTAATATAATTTACTCCTTGCCTTATTTTGGATGGCTTTTTAAGGGGTGAAGGGAAGTTTGTGTAGGCAATGGAAATGTTGAAATGGTTAAATAATATCTTATTAGTTTATGGTGTACATCCCCCAATTCATAGTTCTTGGTGTCAGCACACCAGAGGGAGAGTGTAACCCTTTGTTATAACTATAGGTTTAAAATTATAAACTGTATGAATAAGGGTGTTTATAAACTGTCTATAATATAATAAATGTTTAATGTATCCCTCCTCTAAAGTGATAGCAGACTGTGTGGCTAGAGAGAGTTACAAGCAGCACTGAACTGGTTAAATGGAGCACTGAATCAGTTAAATGCTGCTCTGAACTTTCTAAAGTGTCCACGAGCTGCAGAGTAGGATTTACTGAAAGAGGTCACGAGCAAGGAGCAGGACACATCCGGGAACTGTATGGATCTCTAGCCTGACCTTTGCTCAGAAGGGGAAAAGTGAGAGACTCAGTGTGAGGAGAGGCAGTGTCTGCAGCAGTACTTTACCTCAGGTCTGCACAGACTTTGCCCTCTGTCTTCAGGGGGAGGGAAGGAGTGTAGCCCAACTGTCAGACCCTCTCTTCCAGAACCCTGTTCTCTGATCTGCCTCCTCTGATATCACTGCTGACAGAGGGGAGCTCCGGCATTACTGTGCTTCTTGCTAATAAGAAGGAGCCTATTCATGAGGAGAGGAGCGTGCCACCCAGTGTGACCATATAAGGGTGTGTGTGCCTGGTCAGCTGTATCTCCTGGAGAAAGCCTGCCAGAGACAGAGGGATCATAGCGGTAAAACATAAGCACCTCTATTGCACAGCAGTACACAGAGTGAACTGTCATAGGTGCTAGCAAACAGCAAGTATTTATTAAAAGCATTTTATTAGAACATGCTAATGTGCTTGGATAACATCATAAACAGACAGTCTCTTCAGCATGTCATTAATGCAGATATATTGCAGTTTCTCACACTAAGGGGGTCATGCCGAGTTGTTCGCTCGGTATTTTCTTCGCATCGCAGCGATTTTCCGCTAACTGCGCATGCGCAATGTTTGCACTGCGACTGCGCCAAGTAAATTTGCTATGCAGTTAGGTATTTTACTCACGGCGTTACAAGGTTTTTTCTTCGTTCTGGTGATCGTAATGTGATTGACAGGAAGTGGGTGTTTCTGGGTGGAAACAGGCCGTTTTATGGGAGTGTGTGAAAAAACGCTACCGTTTCTGGGAAAAATGCGGGAGTGGCTGGAGAAACGGAGGAGTGTCTGGGCGAATGCTGGGTGTGTTTATGACGTCAAACCAGGAACGACAAGCACTGAACTGATCGCAGATGCCGAGTAAGTTTGAAGCTACTCATAAACTGCTAAGAAGTGTCTTTTCGCAATTTTGCTGATCTTTCGTTCGCAATTTTGATAAGCTAAGATTCACTCCCAGTAGGCGGCGGCTTAGCGTGTGCAAAGCTGCTAAAAGCAGCTTGCGAGCGAACAACTCGGAATGACCACCTAAAGCCATTCTTGTAAGGTCTACTATAATCTGCTGAGAGGGAGACACTGCCAGGGACCAGCTCACCTTCAGCTGCACCTAGTAAAACTGCAGACTTCATGACAGGAGGAATTAGCACATAACTTATGAGTATTCCAAGCAGCTGCAAAATAGAGAAGTAATACTGAGCAGAAATGTTATTTACTATTCTAAAGCAGAGGGGCAGAGTTTCCAGCAGGAAGTCAAGTGAATTACTATATATTTAGTAGAGATGAGCGGGTTCGGTTCCTCGGAATCCGAACCCCCCCGAACTTCAGCCTTTTTACACGGGTCCGAGGCAGACTCGGATCTTCCCGCCTTGCTCGGCTAACCCGAGCGCGCCCGAACGTCATCATCCCGCTGTCGAATTCTCGCGAGGCTCGTATTCTATCGCGAGACTCAGATTCTACATAAGGAGCCGCGCGTCGCCGCCATTTTCACACGTGCATTGAGATTGATAGGGAGAGGACGTGGCTGGCGTCCTCTCCGTTTATAGTTACTGTTAGTAGTTAGTTGATCTGATTGCTGCTTAGCTTATTGTGGGGAGGATTGGGGAGAGCTGTTAGGAGGAGTACAGTCAGTGCAGAGTTTTGCTAGTTTTTTTTTAATCCGTTCTCTGCCTGAAAAAAATGCTCCATACCATATCTGTGCTCAGCCTCAGTGTGCTGCATGATATATCTATGTATATCTGACTGTGCTGAGTGCTCACTGCTCACACAGCTGAATTGTGGGGGAGACTGGGGTGCAGTTATAGCAGGAGTACAGTGCACACTTTTGCTGCCAGTGTGACTGACCAGTGACCACCAGTATATTGTCTGCCTGAAAAAGTTAAACACTACTGTTTGTGGTGTTTTTTTTTTTTATTCTATAAACGCATTCTGCTGACAGTGTCCAGCAGGTCCGTCATTCATTATATTATATAAATATTTACCTGCAGTAGTGTTATATTTTTTTTGTTCATCTCTATCATCTTTATCATCTCTATATTAGCAGACGCAGTACGGTAGTCCACGGCTGTGGCTACCTCTGTGTCGTCAGTGCTCGTCCATAATTGTATACCTACCTGTGGTGGGGTTTTTTTTTCTATCTTCTTCATACTAGTAGTTTAGGAGTCTGCTGACAGTGTCCAGCAGGTCCATCATTATATTATATATATACCTGCAGTAGTGATATATATATATTTTTTATATCATTATCATCTCTATACTAGCAGACGCAGTACGGTAGTCCACGGCTGTAGCTACCTCTGTGTCGTCAGTGCTCGTCCATAATTGTATACCTACCTGTGGTGGGGGTTTTTTTTCTATCTTCTTCATACTAGTAGTTTAGGAGTCTGCTGACAGTGTCCAGCAGGTCCGTCATTATATTATATATATACCTGCAGTAGTGATATATATATATTTTTTATATCATTATCATCTCTATACTAGCAGACGCAGTACGGTAGTCCACGGCTGTAGCTACCTCTGTGTCGTCAGTGCTCGTCCATAATTGTATACCTACATGTGGTGGGTTTTTTTTTCTATCTTCTTCATACTAGTAGTTTAGGAGTCTGCTGACAGTGTCCAGCAGGTCCGTCATTATATTATATATATACCTGCAGTAGTGATATATATATATTTTTTATATCATTATCATCTCTATACTAGCAGACGCAGTACGGTAGTCCACGGCTGTAGCTACCTCTGTGTCGTCAGTGCTCGTCCATAATTGTATACCTACCTGTGGTGGGGTTTTTTTTTCTATCTTCTTCATACTAGTAGTTTAGGAGTCTGCTGACAGTGTCCAGCAGGTCCGTCATTATATTATATATACCTGCAGTACTGATATATATATATTTTTTATATCATTATCATCTCTATACTAGCAGACGCAGTACGGTAGTCCACGGCTGTAGCTACCTCTGTGTCGTCAGTCACTCGTCATCCATAAGTATACTAGTATCCATCCATCTCCATTGTTTACCTGAGGTGCCTTTTAGTTGTGCCTATTAAAATATGGAGAACAAAAATGTTGAGGTTCCAAAATAGGGAAAGATCAAGATCCACTTCCACCTCGTGCTGAAGCTGCTGCCACTAGTCATGGCCGAGACGATGAAATTCCATCAACGTCGTCTGCCAAGGCCGATGCCCAATGTCATAGTACAGAGCATGTAAAATCCAAAACACAAAAGATCAGTAAAAAAAGGACTCAAAAATCTAAATTCAAATCGTCGGAGGAGAAGCGTAAACTTGCCAATATGCCATTTACCACACGGAGTGGCAAGGAACGGCTGAGGCCCTGGCCTATGTTCATGGCTAGTGGTTCAGCTTCACATGAGGATGGAAGCACTCAGCCTCTCGCTAGAAAAATGAAAAGACTTAAGCTGGCAAAAGCACAGCAAAGAACTGTGCGTTCTTCGAAATCACAAATCCACAAGGAGAGTCCAATTGTGTCGGTTGCGATGCCTGACCTTCCCAACACTGGACGTGAAGAGCATGCGCCTTCCACCATTTGCATGCCCCCTGCAAGTGCTGGAAGGAGCACCCGCAGTCCAGTTCCTGATAGTCAGATTGAAGATGTCAGTGTTGAAGTACACCAGGATGAGGAGGATATGGGTGTTGCTGGCGCTGGGGAGGAAATTGACAAGGAGGATTCTGATGGTGAGGTGGTTTGTTTAAGTCAGGCACCCGGGGAGACACCTGTTGTCCGTGGGAGGAATATGGCCATTGACATGCCAGGTGAAAATACCAAAAAAATCAGCTCTTCGGTGTGGAAGTATTTCAACAGAAATGCGGACAACATTTGTCAAGCCGTGTGTTGCCTTTGTCAAGCTGTAATAAGTAGGGGTAAGGACGTTAACCACCTCGGAACATCCTCCCTTATACGTCACCTGCAGCGCATTCATCATAAGTCAGTGACAAGTTCAAAAACTTTGGGCGACAGCGGAAGCAGTCCACTGACCAGTAAATCCCTTCCTCTTGTAACCAAGCTCACGCAAACCACCCCACCAACTCCCTCAGTGTCAATTTCCTCCTTCCCCAGGAATGCCAATAGTCCTGCAGGCCATGTCACTGGCAATTCTGACGAGTCCTCTCCTGCCTGGGATTCCTCCGATGCATCCTTGCGTGTAACGCCTACTGCTGCTGGCGCTGCTGTTGTTGCTGCTGGGAGTCGATGGTCATCCCAGAGGGGAAGTCGTAAGACGACTTTTACTACTTCCACCAAGCAATTGACTGTCCAACAGTCCTTTGCGAGGAAGATGAAATATCACAGCAGTTATCCTGCTGCAAAGCGGATAACTGAGGCCTTGGCATCCTGGGCGGTGAGAAACGTGGTACTGGTATCCATCATTACTGCAGAGCCAACTATAGACTTGATTGAGGTACTGTGTCCCCGGTACCAAATACCATCTAGGTTCCATTTCTCTAGGCAGGCGATACCGAAAATGTACACAGACCTCAGAAAAAGACTCACCAGTGTCCTAAAAAATGCAGTTGTACCCAATGTCCACTTAACCACGGACATGTGGACAAGTGGAGCAGGGCAGACTCAGGACTATATGACTGTGACAGCCCACTGGGTAGATGTATTGACTCCCGCCGCAAGAACAGCAGCGGCGGCACCAGTAGCAGCATCTCGCAAACGCCAACTCTTTCCTAGGCAGGCTACACTTTGTATCACCGCTTTCCAGAATACGCACACAGCTAAAAACCTCTTACGGCAACTGAGGAAGATCATCAAAGAATGGCTTACCCCAATTGGACTCTCCTGTGGATTTGTGGCATCGGACAACGCCAGCAATATTGTGTGTGCATTAAATATGGGCAAATTCCAGCACGTCCCATGTTTTGCACATACCTTGAATTTGGTGGTGCAGAATTATTTAAAAAACGAGAGGGGCGTGCAAGAGATGCTGTCGGTGGCCAGAAGAATTGCGGGACACTTTCGGCGTACAGGCACCACGTACAGAAGACTGGAGCAACACCAAAAACGCCTGAACCTGCCCTGCCATCATCTGAAGCAAGAAGTGGTAACGAGGTGGAATTCAACCCTCTATATGCTTCAGAGGTTGGAGGAGCAGCAAAAGGCCATTCAAGCCTATACAACTGAGCACGATATAGGAGGTGGAATGCACCTGTGTCAAGCGCAGTGGAGAATGATTTCAACGTTGTGCAAGGTTCTGCAACCTTTTGAACTTGCCACATGTAAAGTCAGTTCAGACACTGCCAGCCTGAGTCAGGTCATTCCCCTCATCAGGCTTTTGCAGAAGAAGCTGGAGACATTGAAGGAGGAGCTAACACAGAGCGATTCCGCTAGGTATGTGGGACTTGTGGATGGAGCCCTTAATTCGCTTAACAAGGATTCACGTGTGGTCAATCTGTTGAAATCAGAGCACTACATTTTGGCCACCGTGCTCGATCCTAGATTTAAAACCTACCTTGGATCTCTCTTTCCGGCAGACACAAGTCTGCAGGGGTTCAAAGAACTGCTGGTGAGAAAATTGTCAAGTCAAGCGGAACGCGACCTGTCAACATCTCCTCCTTCACATTCTCCCGCAACTGGGGGTGCGAGGAAAAGGCTCAGAATTCCGAGCCCACCCGCTGGCGGTGATGCAGGGCAGTCTGGAGCGACTGCTGATGCTGACATCTGGTCCGGACTGAAGGACCTGCCAACGATTACGGACATGTCGTCTACTGTCACTGCATATGATTCTCTCCCCATTGAAAGAATGGTGGAGGATTATATGAGTGACCGCATCCAAGTAGGCACGTCAGACAGTCCGTACGTATACTGGCAGGAAAAAGAGGCAATTTGGAGGCCCTTGCACAAACTGGCTTTATTCTACCTAAGTTGCCCTCCCACAAGTGTGTACTCCGAAAGAGTGTTTAGTGCCGCCGCTCACCTTGTCAGCAATCGGCGTACGAGGTTACTTCCAGAAAATGTGGAGAAGATGATGTTCATTAAAATGAATTATAATCAATTCCTCCATGGAGACATTCACCAGCAGCAATTGCCTCCACAAAGTGCACAGGGAGCTGTGATGGTGGATTCCAGTGGGGACGAATTGATAATCTGTGAGGAGGGGGATGTACACGGTGATGAATCGGAGGATGATGATGAGGTGGACATCTTGCCTCTGTAGAGCCAGTTTGTGCAAGGAGAGATTAATTGCTTCTTTTTTGGTGGGGGTCCAAACCAACCCGTCATTTCAGTCACAGTCGTGTGGCAGACCCTGTCACTGAAATGATGGGTTGGTTAAAGTGTGCATGTCCTGTTTATACAACATAAGGGTGGGTGGGAGGGCCCAAGGACAATTCCATCTTGCACCTCTTTTTTCTTTCATTTTTCTTTGCGTCATGTGCTGTTTGGGGAGTGTTTTTTGGAAGGGCCATCCTGCGTGACACTGCAGTGCCACTCCTAGATGGGCCAGGTGTTTGTGTCGGCCACTTGGGTCGCTGAGCTTAGTCACACAGCTACCTCATTGCGCCTCTTTTTTTCTTTGCGTCATGTGCTGTTTGGGGAGTGTTTTTTGGAAGGGTCATCCTGCGTGACACTGCAGTGCCACTCCTAGATGGGCCAGGTGTTTGTGTCGGCCACTTGGGTCACTGAGCTTAGTCATCCAGCGACCTCGGTGAAAATTTTAGGACTAAAAATAATATTGTGAGGTGTGAGGTGTTCAGAATAGACTGAAAATGAGTGGAAATTATGGTTATTGAGGTTAATAATACTTTGGGATCAAAATGACCCCCAAATTCTATGATTTAAGCTGTTTTTTAGGGTTTTTTGAAAAAAACACCCGAATCCAAAACACACCCGAATCCGACAAAAAAAATTTGGTGAGGTTTTGCCAAAACGCGTTCGAACCCAAAACACGGCCACGGAACCGAACCCAAAACCAAAACACAAAACCCGAAAAATTTCCGGTGCACATCTCTAATATTTAGTTGCATTTGCAGCCTCTCTGGATGTTGTATTTTATGGGATCATATGAACTATACTGTGCACTACGCCAAAGCATAACCATATTGCAGTAATACACTAACTAGACAATATCTGCACAAAAACTGTTCAGTCATAAGGCTCAATAAAGAAACTTTATACGTATGCAACTGCATCAGTAACAGTAAAAGCAAGCTAGATGAGGATTACAACTAATGTGCACCACCATTGTTGAAGCAACTTTGTGACACTAAAAGCTTATGCAAATTTCAAGGGCTTATATTGCAGTATAAGAAGATACTCAGTAGTTTGTAACTAAAACACTGAATGTCATTATTCTAAACACAGAATGTCATTTTAAGAAATGGGGATTTAGCGCATGCTATAATTTGCTAGGTTAAAATTCACTTGCAAAAGAAGATAAAAGGTACTGTAATATACATAAGGTATTGATGTATGTAACTTCATGAATCTCATAAGGATTTATATTTAGCCTACAGAGAACCTCAAATAATTAGTTAGTGTGTGCATTGGGGAAGGGAAAGTTACATTGTGTGTTGATAACCCATTGCTTATCACCATATCAAACAATCATCCTGTGAAGAGTTCCTGCAAAATAAAGAACTGTTATCTTGTTACCAAAATGTCTTTAATTAATAAATGGAAATCTTAATGTATAATTTTTGCATATTCTGGTTGTAGTGATCCATTTAGTCTGGGATTAACTGTTAATGCATAGGGTTTACCCAAGCAAGCCCCATGAGATACCACTAACAATGTAGCTTGAGTGGAGGCACAAATTATTTATCTTAACCTACCTAGATGGGACCTAAGGTAGGTTACACTTGCAAGAGTACCACAAATATTTTTCTGTAGAATGGGAGGTTACATAATGGCTCAAATGCATTTCATCATTCCTCACACATATTTTTATAATTAAGGAGTGCAAGAATTCAATTCTGTCTACTTCATTTGTGTAAAAAATAAGATTTTACGTACCGATAAATCTATTTCTCGTAGTCCGTAGTGGATGCTGGGGACTCCGTCAGGACCATGGGGATTAGCGGCTCCGCAGGAGACAGGGCACAAAAATAAAGCTTTAGGATCAGGTGGTGTGCACTTGCTCCTCCCCCTATGACCCTCCTCCAAGCCTCAGTTAGGATACTGTGCCCGGACGAGCGTACACAATAAGGAAGGATTTTGAATCCCGGGTAAGACTCATACCAGCCACACCAATCACACCGTACAACTTGTGATCTGAACCCAGTTAACAGTATGACAACGTAGGAGCCTCTGAACAGACAGCTCACAACAAGAACAACCCGATTTTTTTGTAACAATAACTATGTACAAGTATTGCAGACAATCCGCACTTGGGATGGGCGCCCAGCATCCACTACGGACTACGAGAAATAGATTTATCGGTAAGTAAAATCTTATTTTCTCTAACGTCCTAGTGGATGCTGGGGACTCCGTCAGGACCATGGGGATTATACCAAAGCTCCCAAACGGGCGGGAGAGTGCGGATGACTCTGCAGCACCGAATGAGAGAACTCCAGGTCCTCTTTAGCCAGGGTATCAAATTTGTAGAATTTTACAAACGTGTTCTCCCCCGACCACGTAGCTGCTCGGCAGAGTTGTAATGCCGAGACCCCTCGGGCAGCCGCCCAGGATGAGCCCACCTTCCTTGTGGAATGGGCCTTGACAGATTTAGGCTGTGGCAGGCCTGCCACAGAATGTGCAAGTTGAATTGTGCTACAAATCCAACGAGCAATCGTCTGCTTAGAAGCAGGAGCACCCAGCTTGTTGGGTGCATACAGTATAAACAGCGAGTCAGATTTTCTGACTCCAGCCGTCCTTGAAATATATATTTTCAATGCCCTGACAACGTCCAGCAACTTGGAATCCTCCAAATCGCTAGTAGCCGCAGGCACCACAATAGGCTGGTTCAGGTGAAACGCTGACACCACCTTAGGCAGAAAATGAGGACGCGTCCGCAGTTCTGCCCTGTCCGAATGGAAAATCAGATATGGGCTTTTATACGATAAAGCCGCCAATTCTGACACTCTCCTGGCTGAAGCCAGGGCCAGTAGCATGGTTACTTTCCATGTAAGATATTTCAAATCCACCGATTTGAGTGGCTCAAACCAATGGGATTTGAGAAAATCCAAAACTACATTAAGGTCCCACGGAGCCACTGGGGGCACAACCGGGGCTGTATATGTAGTACTCCTTTTACAAAAGTCTGGACTTCAGGAACTGAAGCCAATTCTTTCTGGAAGAAAATCGACAGGGCCGAAATTTGAACCTTAATGGACCCCAACTTGAGGCCCATAGACAATCCTGTTTGCAGGAAATGTAGGAATCGACCCAATTGAAATTCCTCCGTGGGGGCCTTCCTGGCCTCACACCACGCAACATATTTTCTCCAAATGCGGTGATAATGTTGTGCAGTCACCTCCTTCCTGGCTTTAACCAGTGTAGGAATGACCTCTTCTGGAATGCCTTTTTCCCTTAGAATTCGGCGTTCAACCGCCACGCCGTCAAACGCAGCCGTGGTAAGTCTTGGAATAGACACGGTCCCTGCTGAATCAGGTCCCGTCTTAGAGGTAGAGGCCACGGATTTTCCGTGAGCATCTCCTGAAGTTCCGGGTACCAAGTTCTTCTTGGCCAATCCGGAGCCACGAGTATCGTTCTTACTCCCCTTTGCCGTATAATTCTCAGTACTTTGGGTATGAGAGGCAGAGGAGGAAACACATACACTGACTGGAACACCCACGGTGTTACCAGAGCGTCCACAGCTATTGCCTGAGGGTCTCTTGACCTGGCGCAATACCAGTTTTTTGGTGAGGCGAGACGCCATCATATCCACCTTTGGTTTTTCCCAACGGTTCACAATCATGTGGAAGACTTCTGGATGAAGTCCCCACTCTCCCGGGTGTAGATCGTGTCTGCTGAGGAAGTCTGCTTCCCAGTTGTCCACTCCCGGAATGAACACTGCTGACAGTGCTATCACATGATCTTCCGCCCAGCGAAGAATCCTTGCAGCTTCTGCCATTGCTCTCCTGCTTCTTGTGCCGCCCTGTCTGTTTACGTGGGCGACTGCCGTGATGTTGTCCGACTGGATCAACACCGGCTGACCCTGAAGCAGGGGTTTTGCCAGGCTTAGAGCATTGTAAATCGCTCTTAGCTCCAGTATATTTATGTGAAGAGACATCTCCAGGCTTGACCATACTCCCTGGAAGTTTCTTCCCTGTGTGACCGCTCCCCAGCCTCTCAGACTGGCATCCGTGGTCACCATGACCCAGTCCTGTATGCCGAATCTGCGGCCTTCTAACAGATGAGCACTCTGCAACCACCACAGAAGAGACACCCTTGTCCGTGGCGATAAGGTTATCCGCTGATGCATCTGCAGATGCGATCCGGACCATTTGTCCAGCAGATCCCACTGAAAAGTTCGTGCGTGGAATCTGCCGAATGGGATTGCTTCGTATGAAGCCACCATCTTTCCCAGGACTCTTGTGCATTGATGCACAGACACTTTTCCTGGTTTTAGGAGGTTCCTGACAAGTTCGGATAACTCCTTGGCTTTCTCCTCCGGAAGAAACACCTTTTTCTGAACCGTGTCCAGAATCATTCCCAGGAACAGCAGACGTGTTGTCGGGGTCAACTGAGATTTTGGAAAATTCAGAATCCACCCGTGTTGTTGCAGCACTACTTGGGTTAGTGCTACTCCGTCCTCCAGCTGTTCTCTGGACCTTGCCCTTATCAGGAGATCGTCCAAGTAAGGGATAATTAATACGCCTCTTCTTCGCAGAAGAATCATCATTTCGGCCATTACCTTGGTAAAGACCAAGGTGCCGTGGACAATCCAAACGGCAGCGTCTGAAACTGATAATGACAGTTTTGCACCACGAACCTGAGGTACCCTTGATGTGAAGGGCAAATTGGGACATGCAGGTAAGCATCTTTTATGTCCAGGGACACCATAAAGTCCCCTTCTTCCAGATTTGCTATCACTGCTCTGAGTGATTCCATCTTGAACTTGAATTTTTGTATGTACAGGTTCAAAGATTTCAGATTTAGAATAGGTCTTACCGAGCCGTCCGGCTTCGGTACCACAAATAGCGTGGAGTAATACCCCTTTTCCTGTTGTAGGAGGGGTACCTTGACTATCACCTGCTGAGAAAACAGCTTGTGAATGGCTTCCAATACCGTCGCCCTGTCTGAGGGAGACGTTGGCAAAGCAGACTTTAGGAACCGGCGAGGGGGAGACTTCTCGAATTCCAACCTGTAACCCTGAGATACTACCTGCAGGATCCAGGGGTCCACCTGTGAGCAAGCCCACTGCGCGCTGAAATTCTTGAGTCGACCCCCCACCATTCCTGAGTCCGCTTGTAAAGCCCCAGCGTCATGCTGAGGGCTTTGCAGAACCCGCGGAGGGCTTCTGTTCCTGGGAAGGAGCTGCTTGCTGCCCTCTCTTACCCTTTCCTCTGCCTCGGGGCAGATATGACTGTCCTTTTGCCCGCTTCTTATAGGACCGAAAGGACTGCGGCTGAAAAGACGGTGTCTTTTTCTGTTGGGAGGGGGTCTGAGGTAAAAAGGTGGATTTCCCGGCAGTTGCCGTGGCCACCAAATCCGATAGACCGACGCCAAATAATTCCTCCCCTTTATACGGCAATACTTCCATATGCCGTTTGGAATCCGCATCACCTGACCACTGTCGTGTCCATAAACTTCTTCTGGCAGATATGGACATCGCACTTACTCTCGATGCCAGAGTGCAAATATCCCTCTGAGCATCTCGCATATAAAGAAAAGCATCCTTTAATTGCTCTAAAGTCTGTAAAATACTGTCCCTATCCAGGGTATCAATATTTTCAGTCAGGGAATCCGACCAGACCACCCCAGCACTGCACATCCAGGCTGAGGCGATGGCTGGTCGCAGTATAACACCCGTATGTGTGTATATACTTTTTAGGGTAGTTTCCAGCCTCCTATCAGCTGGATCCTTGAGGGCGGCCGTATCAGGAGACGGTAACGCCACTTGTTTTGATAAGCGTGTGAGCGCCTTATCCACCTTAGGGGGTGTTTCCCAGCGCGCCCTAACCTCTGGCGGGAAAGGGTATAATGCCAATAACTTTTTTGAAATTAGCACTTTTCTATCTGGGTTAACCCACGCTTCATCACATACATCATTCAATTCCTCTGATTCAGGAAAAACTACAGGTAGTTTTTTCACCCCCCACATAATACCCCTTTTTGTGGTACTTGTAGTATCAGAGATATGCAAAGCCTCCTTCATTGCCGTGATCATATAATGTGTGGCCCTACTGGAAAATACGTTTGTTTCTTCACCGTCGACACTAGATTCAGTGTCCGTGTCTGGGTCTGTGTCGACCGACTGAGGTAAAGGGCGTTTTACAGCCCCTGACGGTGTCTGAGACGCGTGGGCAGGTACTAACTGGTTTTCCGGCCGTCTCATGTCGTCAACTGATTTTTGTAATGTGCTGACATTATCACGTAATTCCATAAACAAAGCCATCCATTCCGGTGTCGACTCCCTGGGGGGTGACATCACCATTACCGGCAATTGCTCTGCCTCCACACCAACATCGTCCTCATACATGTCGACACACACGTACCGACACACAGCAGACACACAGGGAATGCTCTATTGAAGACAGGACCCCACTAGCCCTTTGGGGAGACAGAGGGAGAGTTTGCCAGCACACACCCAAGCGCTATAATATATATGGGAACAACCTTATATAAGTGTTGTATCCTTATAGCAGCTTAAATATATAAAATATCGCCATAAAAAGTGCCCCCCCTCTCTGTTTTACCCTGTTTCTGTAGTGCAGTGCAGGGGAGAGTCCTGGGAGCCTTCCTCACAGCGGAGCTGAGCAGGAAAATGGCGCTGTGTGCTGAGGAGAATAAGCCCCGCCCCCTATTCCGGCGGGCTTTTCTCCCGTAGTTTGTAATATCTGGCAGGGGTTAAATACATCCATATAGCCTCAAGGGCTATATGTGATGTATTTTTTAGCCATAAAAGGTATTTACATTGCTGCCCAGGGCGCCCCCAGCAGCGCCCTGCACCCTCCGTGACCGTTGGTGAGAAGTGTGTGACAAACAATGGCGCACAGCTGCAGTGCTGTGCGCTACCTTCAAGAAGACTGAAGAGCCTTCTGCCGCCGGTTTCTGGACCTTCAATCTTCAGCATCTGCAAGGGGGGTCGGCGGCGCGGCTCCGGAACGAACCCCAGGGTGAGACCTGTGTTCCGACTCCCTCTGGAGCTAATGGTGTCCAGTAGCCTAAGAAGCCAATCCATCCTGCACGCAGGTGAGTTGAACTTCTCTCCCCTAAGTCCCTCGATGCAGTGAGCCTGTTGCCAGCAGGACTCACTGAAAATAATAAACCTAAAAACTTTTTCTAAGCAGCTCCTTAAGAGAGCCACCTAGATTGCACCCTGCTCGGACGGGCTCAGTATCCTAACTGAGGCTTGGAGGAGGGTCATAGGGGGAGGAGCCAGTGCACACCACCTGATCCTAAAGCTTTATTTTTGTGCCCTGTCTCCTGCGGAGCCGCTAATCCCCATGGTCCTGACGGAGTCCCCAGCATCCACTAGGACGTTAGAGAAAATACACATTATTATTATTATCAGTTATTTATATAGCGCTCCCATATTCCGGAGTGCTTTACAGAGAGAATTTTTGCCCATTCACATCAGTCCCTGCCCCAGTAGAGCTTACAATCTATATTCCCTATCACTTGTACGCACACACACATGCTAGGGTTCATTTTTGTTGGGATCCAATTAACTTACCAGTATATTTTTGGATTGCGGGAGGAAACTGGAGTACCCGGAGGAAACCCACACAAGTACAGGGAGAATATACAAACTCCACACAGTCAGGACCATGGTGGGAATCAAACCCATGACCTCAATGCTGTGAAACAGTAATGCTAACCATTACACCATCCGTACTGCCCAGAGAGTCAAACTTGCCACTTGTGTGCAGTATTATTATTATTATTATTATTATTAACAGTTTCTTATTTAGCGCAGCATATTCCGTTGAGCTTTGCAATTAGAACAACAGTAATAGAACAAAACTGGGTAAAAACAGATAGACATAGAGGTAGGAAGGCCCTACTCGCAAGCTTACAATCTATAGGGAAATAGGCATTGATACACAAGGATAGATACTACCTATTTGCATAATGGTCCACCAGATTGCTAGGTTCTTAATGGGTTATATGATATGATCACCCTGCAATGTTGGCCAAGTGTCAGGAGGTTGTGAGAGTAACGAAAGAGAAAATATGTGATGTTATGTACACTGTACAGAGAGGATGTAATTAGATAGGGAAGCACTGAAGGTTATGTGGGTGGGTCTGGAATTTGGTAGGCTTGTCTGAAGAGATGAGTTTTCAGGGAATGTTTAAAGGTTTGGAGACTAGAGGCGAGTCTTATTGTGTGTGGGAGGGCATTCCACAGAGTGGGTGAAGCCCGGATAAAGTCCTGTAATTTTGAGTGTAAACAAATATTGCGTGTGGATGAGAGACGCAGATCTTGTGCAGAGCGGAGAGGTCGGGTAGGGAGATATTTTGAGATTAGTGAAGAGATGTATGTTGGTGTAGTTTGGTTAATTGTCTTGTATGTGAGTAAAAGTATTTTATATTGAATGCAGTAGAATACAGGTAACCAATGGAGGGACTGACAGAGCGGATCTGCAGACGATGAACGTCTAGCGAGGAAGATTAGCCTTGCAGCTGCATTCAAAATGGATTGTAGTGGTGAGAGTCTATGTTTGGGAAGACCGGTCAGGAGACTATTACAATAATCAATGTGGGAGATAATGCAGTATCCTCTCTCCCCTTGCTTTTATAAAGTAATTTCAGTCTACAGTGCAGTGTTGTGAAATAATTAATTCATCAATAATTAGAAACTGCAGTATAGACTTGGCTAAAATGTAGTTTTAATTGCCTTATAAAATATAAGAGCCAAGTGTTAGTTACAGTCTGCACTGTTACGTGGCATATACTGCACATATTGTTTAATTAGTATGCCATAAAATCACAGTTCAAAGAGTCTTCCTGTTATGTTAACTGGTCTTTAGGTTGACAGTAAGTAGGTCGACACTGTCTAGGTCGACCACAATTGGTCAACAATAAGTAGGTCAACATGATTTCTAGGTCAACAGGGACTCTAGCTCAACATGTTCTAGGTCAATATGACAAAAGGTCGACATGAGTTTTTCAAATTTTTTCAGATTTTTTGAACTTTTTCATACTTTACGATCCACGTGGACTACAATGGTAATGGGAATGGTAACCTGTGCCAAGCGCAGTGGCAGAGGAGCGAGGCACTTTGCCCAAAGCATAGCGAGCGAAGAAAGCCATGCGAGGGTACACGGTGCACTAATTGGGTTTCCCGGTCACTGTACTGAGAAAACGACACCAAAAAAAGTAAAAAAACTCATATCAACCTTTTCTCATGTCGACCTAGTACATGTCGACCTACAGTCCCTGTCGACCTAGAAACCATGTCAACCTACTTAGTGTCGACCAATAGTGGTCAACCTAGACACTGTCAACCTAAATCTAATCTACCTAACATACCACACCCATATTATCTATATACTCTCTAATAGAAAGTGTTTATACATTGCCTGGCCAGTACTATGCATTAAAAATTGTTATGTTTGTAAGGTCAGTTCATGGGTGGCACCACTCCTCAATATTTTTTGGAGTTACTGGATATAGGGGGTAATTCAGAGTTGATCGTAGTAGCAAATTTGTTAGCAGTTTAGGCATAATCATATGCACAGCGGGGGGGGGGATGTAACATTTGCAGAGAGAGTTAAATTTGGGTGGGTTATTTTGTTTCTGTGCAGGGTAAATACTAGCTGCTTTATTTTTACACTGCAATTTAGATTTCAGTTTGAATACACCACACACAAATCTAACTCTCTCTGCACATGTTATATCTGACCCCCCCCCTGCAGTGCACATGGATTTGCCCAACTGCTAACAAATTTGCTGCTGCAATCAACTGAATTAGGCCCATAGTTCGAAAACTTTCTGACGTTGGTCTGTGTTTTGTACCTGCAGTTATTAAGGATTCTCCGAATCTATCACATAGGACCCGCATCAGATATCTTCAATATCTGCCATAGTACCTCCATTTCTGACAGCTGAATCAGCCCCCATAGATTTCTATGGCAGCTGTCAGGCTGTCAGATTTACCCTGGCAGCCAACACCATTTCCAGATGCTATTAGATGCTGTAACTTATGGGCTACAAGCTGCACAAATTACCAGGAGTGTGTTCCCTGCCCAGCCAAACAAGAATGGTTAGAAGCTTGTGCATGTGCAATAGCTCTGCACGGTGATTAGCAATCATTTCACTTCTTACACATCGCAAGACAGGCTCAGCAAATCAACTAGAAAGCATAAAATAAAACCAATCAAAAGTGTAGAATGAGACCTGATCTTTTTGTGGGGAGAAAAAAGCTGTGCTTTCTACAAAGCATGGAACCCAATTATAACTGAATCCTTTCCACCTTTGTCTCGGTTAAATATTGTCCTACAAAGCTAAAATCAAGTTTTATTTTTTTGGGGTGGAAAAGTATGCAATTCAGGCAAGTCACATGCCTAAAATGTACTCACCAAGAAATACCGCTAATAACCCTTTACCACTGTGGCTCAAACCTGGGTTATTGCCGTGACAACCCGGGTCACGGCTTAGTAGAAAAGGATTAATCTGGGTCCAGTGACCCAAGAAATCAAACCCGGCTAGCTTGGAGGGCTGGTCCCGGGAAGGACCCCGGTTACGGGACAGTGTAACGGGTAAGCTGGGTCACCTGACTCAGCTCCTGTTTACATGGGGGGTTCCACAGGGACACTGTTTCCTGCAGCAATGACACTGATCAAGGTATGGGGCTAGTGATGTAGGGGGGTGGAGCCGAAGTCTCTACTTCAGCTCATGCTACTGCTGAGACTCCCAGTGCAACTGCATCCATGCAGGCCCAGCGCTACCCACTCAGAAAAGGGATGCAGTGCAGGTAGCTGCAAGAACCGGACAGGCGCTCGGCCTGCCCTGCACCCCTTTGATGTGCTGTCCTGTCTCCCCCTGCTTCTGCCAGCTGCTGTGCCTATCACACTGTACAGGCAGCAGCGTCGGCAGCTAGAAGCCTCCCCCTACTCACCCTGCAGTGTCCATATCCTGTTCCTGGCCAAAAAGGGGGCGGAGCTAGATGGAACTGGGGGGCGGGGCTACATGGGACCAGGCTGCAGCCTGTTACACAGGATGATGAGATCATGAGCGGCTCCAGCTCCAGCAGCCAGACTTCTTTAGGTGAGTGAATGGAAAGAGAGTGAGCAAGAGAATATGTGTATGTGTATGTGTGTGTGTGTATGTGTGTGTGTATGTATGTATGTTTGTATGTATGTATGTATGCATGTGTGTGTATATATATGTGTATGTGGTGTGTGCATCTGTGTATGTGTGACTGGGCAGTGTTTAAGTGTCACTACTATAGGAGGTGTTGTATGCGTAAGCATCAAAACTACTGGGGGTGTTGTATGCATAAGCATCAGTACTACAAGGGGTGTTGTATGCGTAAGCATCACTACTACTTGGGGGCATTGTGTGTAAGCATCACTACTACAGGGGGTGTTGTGTGTAAGCATCACTACTACAGGGGGTGTTGTGTGTAAGTGTCACTACTACAGGGGTCGTTGTGTGTTTAAGCGTCACTACTACAGGGGGTGTTGTGTGTTTAAGCGTCACTACTACAGCGGGCATTGTGTGTTTAAGCGTCACTACTACTAGGTGGCGTTGTATGTAAGCATCACTACTACAGGGGGCGTTGTGTGTTTAAGTGTCACTACTAAAGGGGGCCTTTTACAGGGGGCGTTGTGTGTTTAAGCATCACTACTACAGAGGACGTTGTGTGCGTAAGCGTCACTGCTACAGGGGGCACTGTCCCTTTGTAAAGTATGGGAGGTGCAAATTTATAGTTTGCAGGGGCCGTCAAACACCCTAGCACCGGCCCTGCATCCATGTGTCATGAAAATGGCTCTGACAAGGGTGAAAGGGGTCAGTCTCCAACTTCTCCAATTCATTGACACAAACTTTTGGCCCCCAAAAAGTGCTATCAGCTTATCCTGCAAAACCATGGGATTCCCTGTAAAAGAGTAAGCTGATATTATGCCATCCTTCTAGGAGCATGGAAATCTTCTCACTATAAATTCCTCAATAATTATCATGAAATGAGAAGCTGCTATAGACATCTGCTGTTGTTGTTTCATCATAATTCAGATAATTAGTGCAAAGAGGGAAGGCCTAAAGCTATATCGCCTTTAACACTAACACTTGTCTGATGCTGTTTCAACCAGCTGTGAGTTACTTCTAATCTACCCAACATTGGAAAGTCTGTATATAGCAAATCATTCTGAAAATAGATCCCAATTAGGAGGTTTAAATGAGAAAAATGTCTGATTGATTTTTATTTTTTAACTCTAAACAACATTTTCAGATAAACAAATTTAAAATGTGAGAGTTACACGATTAATAGTGTTTTAATTATCCTTTATATTTAATAAGGCTGCTGAAGAGTATATACTGTAAATAATTACAATAGGTAAGACAGTAGTTGTGTCTTTAGAAATATGGGTTATGGAAGATCTGGCCATTCAACCAGAGTACCATGTCCAATTTGGCCACAGGTGTGTACTGTTTTGCCACATCAGAAAGATCTGGACATTTAAACTGAGCTCTTACAAGGCACAATTAGCTTGGTTAGATGATGATTGCACACACATGGCCTTACTCAGAGTGAGATGTAAAAACATTTTTTGTTTTTTTGGCCACAAGTAGAAATGTTTTAGAAGATATTATTAAAAGGTTCACAGAATACAATATACACAAAAGACAGGTTGTTATGAAGCAGACTGCAATTATACATGTTATGTATAACTAGTGGTACTACCAGTTGTGGTTCAACAGATCTACTGTACAGTAAAAAAGATAGACAGTCAATAGGTTGACCCAAAATGGTTGATATGTAAATAGTCAACAGGGTCAAAAGGTCAACATGGAAAAGGTAGAGAATAGAAAAGGTCAACAGGTACAAAAGGTTGACAAGGTCAAAAAATCGACATGAAAATGATCAACATAAAAATAATCGACACACGTTTTTTGTGTCAAATTGTATCTTTCACCATATCTGAGCCAAATTAGCGTAACCGTGTAACCTCGTGGGGTTGCTTCACTTGTCATGCTTTGGGCAAGGTTACTATTCCCAATCGTAGTCCACGTGGACAGTAAATGATGAAGTTGAGAATTTTTTTCCAAAATAACTAGTGTCGACCATATGTGTGTAGACTATTGTTGTTATGCACACCAGTGCCAGCAGGAATGTACTGGTGTCTGAACGGTGAGGGATGCAAAACAAATGAACTCACAGACAGACTGGGGAATATGACATTACATACACAGAAGGTGAAAGGGTAACAAAATAAACACAAAGTGAAAAGAGAAGCCCAAAGGCTAAGAAACTGGGTGTCTCTCTAGTATTAGGAATGCTCAGATGGAAAGAAGTGAGATGTAGTGATTTAATACGTAGAGAACCCGAAATGCTGTTGCTAAGGGCAACAGCAAAACCCTAAAGGGTTACCAACGGGTGTGGCAGTAAACTCCTTGGTCAGAGATGGAATAATAGACACAAGGAGAGTCTCCACAATCCTAGTCCTCACTTGCAGTGCACTGGTTCAGCTTACTGCCACTAAACTGACACCTGAACACCTTGCACAGTGAGAAAGGATTTTGGCAGGCAAGTCTGAGAATACAGCCGCAAACTTGCTAGGTTCACAGAGTAGCAAAAGAACCCCAGCAGGTTAAACGACTGACTCCAGTCTTACTGCTAGGTCTGGATTGGCAGAGTGTAATACCAAATCCCAAGGCCTATTTGCAGTAAGCAACAAACAAATACAAAGTTTACACGGTACTAGCTAGCTTTCAGGAACTGACTAACCAACAAAGATTCAGCAGCATCTGCCTAACCTGAGAAGAGGGTTTATATAGCAGGTGCTGTCCACGCCCCACTCAGACCTCACAGACTGTGAGCACAAAAACCAGCACCGGATCCCCTGCCGTGCACAGAGCCTGTAACCACTGCACAGCAAAAGACCCGAACCGGAGTATCAGCTACGCTCAGGTTACTCCGCTAGCACTTGTCTCCCGGTTGCCATGACGACGTGGCAGCACAGAGCAGGAGACCCTAACAGTACCCCCCCTCTGACGAGGGGTCAAAGAACCCCTACCACCGGGTTTATCGGGGAACTGCGAGAAGAAAGAGCGTAACAGTCTGGGGGCATGAAGATCAAAACTGCGCACCCACGACCGCTCCTCCGGGCCATACCCCTTCCAGTGCACCAAAAATGACAGCCGACCCCGAACCATCTTGGAGTCAAGAATCCTTTCAACAACAAACTCCCTCTGGCCACGTATCAGAAGAGGGGAAGGTCTTCCACTGGAAGAAGGATTACTAATCGCCCGTTTTAAAAGGGAACAATGAAATGTATTATTGATACCCAAAGAACGGGGTAGATCTAACTGAAATGCCACCGGATTGATAACCCTAGTGATCTTATAAGGACCGATGAACTGAGGGCCTAACTTATGAGATGGCTGTCTCAACTTCAAATTCTTGGTAGACAACCAGACGAAGTCTCCTAATTTGAAGCTGCAGGGTCTTTTCCGCTTATCAAAAACCCTTTTGGTCACTAATGACACAGACACAAGGGCTTTCTTCACTTTCCTCCAAATACCTCTAAGGACCGAAACCACAGAGGAACCACCAGGTGTGGAGTCCAGGGGGTCAAAAGAATTGGCCTTAGGATGATGCCCATACACACAAAGGAAGGGAGAGATCCCTGTAGCAGAGTGAGCCGCGTTGTTATAGGCAAACTCCGCCATGGACAGATGAGCAACCCAGTCAGTCTGACACTTGGAGACATAACACCTGAGGAACTGCTCCAAGGACTGGTTCACCCTTTCAGTCTGCCCATTAGACTGCGGATGGTAGCCTGACGACAAGCTGACAGAAATCTGGAGATCGGAACAAAATGCCCTCCAGAATTTGGCCACAAACTGGGATCTGCGGTCAGAGACCACATCAAGTGGCAACCCGTGGAGGCGCACAACATGCAGCATAAATAATTCAGACAGGCATCTGGCCGATGGCAGCCCAACCAATGGAACGAAGTGCGCCATCTTCGAAAACCTGTCAACGACAACCCAGATTGCTGTCATCCCGAGGATTTGGGCAAGTCCACCACAAAATCCATTGAAATGTGGGTCCATGGCTCAGATGGAATAGAGAGTGGATGTAATGGGCCAACAGGAACCCCTCTAGGAGTCTTATTTCGGGCACAGATGTCACATGCCCGAACCCACTGATCCACATCCCTAGCCACCGAGGGCCACCACACTGCCCTAGATAGCAACTCCCGAGTTCTGGCAATACCCGGGTGACCTGCCGACTTCTTGGCATGGAATTCCAGGAACACTCGCTGTCTTAACCTAGGAGGCACAAACAAAAGACCTACCGGAAGGTCTGGAGGAGCCTGCTCCTGTGCTCTAAGGACTAATGACAAGAGGTCCTGGGTAATGCCCACTTTAATACATGATGGGGACACAATGGGCAATGGCTCCTCGGTGGTCTCCTGGATTGGAGCAAAACTCTGCGAGAGCGCATCAGCCTTGATGTTTTTTGACCCAGGGCGATATGTTATCAAAAAATTAAAGCGAGCAAAAAACAAAGCCCATCATGCCTGCCTGGCATTGAGGCGCTTCGCTGACTCTAAATATGCCAAATTCTTATGGTCGGTGAGAATTGAGACCACAAACTTAGCCCCCTCAAGCCAGTGTCTCCACTCCTCGAGTGCATCCTTAATAGCCAACAATTCCCGGTTACCCACGTCATAATTCATCTCGGCAGGCGAAAATTTACGGGAAAAGTAAGCACAGGGATGAAGGCGATTATCAGACACCCCCATCTGAGAGAGCACTGCCCCAATACCCATCTCAGAGGCATCCACCTCCACCACAAAAGGACGCTCTGGATCTGGGTGTCGCAGCACCTTGGCCGAGACAAATGCCCTTTTGAGACGGGCAAAAGCCGCTTTGGCCTCACAAGACCAGTGAGCAACATCCGCCCCTTTCTTAGTGAGTGCCACCAAGGGCGCCACTATAGACGAAAATCCAGCGATAAATCGTCTATAAAAATTCGCAAAGCCCAGAAAACGCTGAAGCGACTTCAAACTAGTGGGCTGCACCCAATCCAGGACTGCCTGTACCTTGGAACCCTCCATTTGGAAACCTTCTGGGGAGATAATATATCCTAGAAATGCGATTTGCTGAACTTCAAATTCGCACTTCTCCAGCTTCGCCCCAAGCCGGTGGTCTCTGAGTTTCTGGAGGACTAAGCGTACATGCTTCTGATGTTCCTCCAGGGAATGGGAGAAGATTAGGATGTCATCTAAGTATACAACTAAGAATCTATCCAAATATTCCCTGAGCACATCGTTCATGAAGTCCTGGAAGACTGCCGGGGCATTACAGAGCCCAAAAGGCATCACCAAATATTCATAATGCCCTGAGTGGGTATTAAAGGCAGTCTTCCATTCATCCCCCTCTCTTATTCGGATTAGATTGTACGCACCGCGTAGGTCAATCTTAGAAAAAATGGTGGCAATACGAAGCTGGTCAAACAAGACCGAAATGAGAGGCAGTGGGTATGAGTTTTTAATCGTGATACGGTTCAATTCCCTGAAGTCGATGCAGGGTCGCAATGAACCGTCCTTTTTACCCACGAAGAAGAACCCCGACCCAACTGGAGACTGTGAAGGTCTGATAAATCCCTTAGCCAAGTTCTCCTGAATGTACTCTGCTATAGCCTGAGTCTCAGGACGTGACAGGGAGTACAACATGCTCTTGGGAAGCTTAGCATTCGGCAACAAATCAATGGCACAGTCATAGGGGCGATGGGGAGGTAGTACCTCTGCAACTCTTTTGGAGAACACGTCCGCAAAATCTGCATAACATCCTGGCAATCCTGGCAAACTTAGCTGCGAAAGCCTGACTGGAAGGCTCAAGCAACTCCTGAAACAATCAGTACCCCAACTAAGAATCTCCCCAGAGACCCAGTAAAATTGAGGATTGTGGGCCCTTAACCAGGGTAACCCTAACACCAATGGGGCAAAAGTACAGACAGTCACATAAAAGGACAATTTTTCAGAGTGTGTGGCTCCAATAAACAAAGAAATCTGGCTAGTGCAAGAGGTAATTTTACCCTGGGATAATGGTTCCCCGTTTAACCCACAAATCTCAATTTCCGATGCCAAGGGTACTAAGGGAACAGAGTGTTTCAGGGCAAATTGGCGGTCCATAAAAACCCCGTCGGCCCCACTGTCCACAAAGGCCTCAGTCTTGACAGTTTGACCGAGGATCTTCAAGGTCACCGGAATGATAAAAGTCTTCTTGGGAAATTCTGACTTCTGGCCTGACAGGATATTTCCCATCACCCTCAGGCCCTGAAGTTTTACGGCTTTTCTGGGCATGATACTACCACATGACATTTATTCCCACAGTACAAACATAACCCCTGCTGTCTCCTCCGCGTCTTCTCACGCGAGGAGAGGCTGGTAGCCCCAATCTGCATAGGCTCCTCGGAAAATTCCTCAGAGTCTGAGGTTCCCTTGGGAAAGAAGGAAACCTCGGTCTCCCTTTCAAGCCTGCGCTCTCTCAGCCGTCTATCCACCCGAATGGATAACTGCATGAGCTGATCCAAGCTATCAGGCAAGGGATATTGTACCAGTTGGTCTTTTAACTGGTTAGAAAGACCTCTTCGGTACTGGTGTCTCAGGGCTGGGTCATTCCACTGGGTATCATGGGCCAACCTTCGAAACTCCGTACAATAAACCTCAACTGGCCTTCGCCCTTGCTTAAGGATCGAAATCTGAGCCTCGGCTGAGGCCGTCTTGTCAGGGTCATCATACAACATGCCCAGTTCCGTAAAAAAAAGCATCAACACTTTTAAGCGACGGACAGTCAGGCTGCAACCCATATACCCAGACCTGTGGGTCTCCTTGTAGCAAGGAAATCACTATGCCCACCCGCTGAATCTCCGACCCAGAAGACTGAGGCCTAAGCTGGAAATATAGTTTGCAGCTCTCCTTGAAACAAAAGAACTGCGAGCGATCTCCAGAAAAACGATCCGGGAGATTTACTTTCGGCTCCTTAACCCCTGAAGGTACTGCTGCTGCGGGAGCTCCGCCAGCGGCCTGTGAGGTGTGCATTTTAATGGACAAATCATTAAATTGTCGAGTCAGGACCTGCACCTGATCGACCACCTGTTTCAAAGTATTTTGAGGGGTATGCTCCATATTCCCACAAAATTTCAACAGGAGTATTGGGCTGCTGAATATGTTATGCACACCAGTGCCAGCAGGAATGTACTGGTGTCTGAACGGTGAGGGATGCAAAACAAATGAACTCACAGACAGACTGGGGAATATGATATTACATACACAGAAGGTGAAAGGGTAACAAAATAAACACAAAGTGAACAGAGAAGCCCAAAGGCTAAGAAACTGGGTGTCTCCCTAGTATTAGGAATGCTCAGATGGAAAGAAGCGAGATGTAGTGATTTAATACGTAGAGAACCCAAAATGCTGTTGCTAAGGGCAACAGCAAAACCCTAAAGGGTTACCAACGGGTGTGGCAGTAAACTCCTTGGTCAGAGATGGAATAATAGACACAAGGAGAGTCTCCACAATCCTAGTCCTCACTTGCAGTGCACTGGTTCAGCTTACTGCCACTAAACTGACACCTGAACACCTTGCACAGTGAGAAAGGATTTTGGCAGGCAAGTCTGAGAATACAGCCGCAAACTTGCTAGGTTCACAGAGTAGCAAAAGAACCCCAGCAGGTTAAACGACTGACTCCAGTCTTACTGCTAGGTCTGGATTGGCAGAGTGTAATACCAAATCCCAAGGCCTATTTGCAGTAAGCAACAAACAAATACAAAGTTTACACAGTACTAGCTAGCTTTCAGGAACTGACTAACCAACAAAGATTCAGCAGCATCTGCCTAACCTGAGAAGAGGGTTTATATAGCAGGTGCTGTCCACGCCCCACTCAGACCTCACAGACTGTGAGCACAAAAACCAGCACCGGATCCCCTGCCGTGCACAGAGCCTGTAACCACTGCACAGCAAAAGACCCGAACCGGAGTATCAGCTACGCTCAGGTTACTTCGCTAGCACTTGTCTCCCGGTTGCCATGACGACGTGGCAGCACAGAGCAGGAGACCCTAACAGTACCCCCCCTCTGACGAGGGGTCAAAGAACCCCTACCACCGGGTTTATTGGGGAACTGCGAGAAGAAAGAGCGTAACAGTCTGGGGGCATGAAGATCACAACTGCGCACCCACGACCGCTCCTCCGGGCCATACCCCTTCCAGTGCACCAAAAATGACAGCCGACCCCGAACCATCTTGGAGTCAAGAATCCTTTCAACAACAAACTCCCTCTGGCCACGTATCAGAAGAGGGGAAGGTCTTCCACTGGAAGAAGGATTACTAATCGCCCGTTTTAAAAGGGAACAATGAAATGTATTATTGATACCCAAAGAACGGGGTAGATCTAACTGAAATGCCACCGGATTGATAACCCTAGTGATCTTATAAGGACCGATGAACCGGGGGCCTACCTTATGAGATGGCTGTCTCAACTTCAAATTCTTGGTAGACAACCAGACGAAGTCTCCTAATTTGAAGCTGCAGGGTCTTTTCCGCTTATCAAAAACCCTTTTGGTCACTAATGACACAGACACAAGGGTTTTCTTCACTTTCCTCCAAATACCTCTAAGGACCGAAATCACAGAGGAACTACCAGGTGTGGAGTCCAGGGGGTCAAAAGAATTGGCCTTAGGATGATGCCCATACACACAAAGGAAGGGAGAGATCCCTGTAGCAGAGTGAGCCGCGTTGTTATAGGCAAACTCCGCCATGGACAGATGAGCAACCCAGTCAGTCTGACACTTGGAGACATAACACCTGAGGAACTGCTCCAAGGACTGGTTCACCCTTTCAGTCTGCCCATTAGACTGCGGATGGTAGCCTGACGACAAGCTGACAGAAATCTGGAGATCGGAACAAAATGCCCTCCAGAATTTGGCCACAAACTGGGATCCGCGGTCAGAGACCACATCAAGTGGCAACCCGTGGAGGCGCACAACATGCAGCATAAATAATTCAGACAGGCGTCTGGCCGATGGCAGCCCAACCAATGGAACGAAGTGCGCCATCTTCGAAAACCTGTCAACGACAACCCAGATGGCTGTCATCCCCGAGGATTTGGGCAAGTCCACCACAAAATCCATTGAAATGTGGGTCCATGGCTAAGATGGAATAGAGAGTGGATGTAATGGGCCAACAGGAACCCCTCTAGGAGTCTTATTTCGGGCACAGATGTCACATGCCCGAACCCACTGATCCACATCCCTAGCCACCGAGGGCCACCACACTGCCCTAGATAGCAACTCCCGAGTTCTGGCAATACCCGGGTGACCTGCCGACTTCTTGGCATGGAATTCCAGGAACACTCGCTGTCTTAACCTAGGAGGCACAAACAAAAGACCTACCGGAAGGTCTGGAGGAGCCTGCTCCTGTGCTCTAAGGACTAATGACAAGAGGTCCTGGGTAATGCCCACTTTAATACATGATGGGGACACAATGGGCAATGGCTCCTCGGTGGTCTCCTGGATTGGAGCAAAACTCCGCGAGAGCGCATCAGCCTTGATGTTTTTTGACCCAGGGCGATATGTTATCAAAAAATTAAAGCGAGCAAAAAACAAAGCCCATCATGCCTGCCTGGCATTGAGGCGCTTCGCTGACTCTAAATATGCCAAATTCTTATGGTCGGTGAGAATTGAGACCACAAACTTAGCCCCCTCAAGCCAGTGTCTCCACTCCTCGAGTGCATCCTTAATAGCCAACAATTCCCGGTTACCCACGTCATAATTCATCTCGGCAGGCGAAAATTTACGGGAAAAGTAAGCACAGGGATGAAGGCGATTATCAGACACCCCCATCTGAGAGAGCACTGCCCCAATACCCATCTCAGAGGCATCCACCTCCACCACAAAAGGACGCTCTGGATCTGGGTGTCGCAGCACCTTGGCCGAGACAAATGCCCTTTTGAGACGGGCAAAAGCCGCTTTGGCCTCACAAGACCAGTGAGCAACATCCGCCCCTTTCTTAGTGAGTGCCACCAAGGGCGCCACTATAGACGAAAATCCAGCGATAAATCGTCTATAAAAATTTGCAAAGCCCAGAAAACGCTGAAGCGACTTCAAACTAGTGGGCTGCACCCAATCCAGGACTGCCTGTACCTTGGAACCCTCCATTTGGAAACCTTCTGGGGAGATAATATATCCTAGAAATGCGATTTGCTGAACTTCAAATTCGCACTTCTCCAGCTTCGCCCCAAGCCGGTGGTCTCTGAGTTTCTGGAGGACTAAGCGTACATGCTTCCGATGTTCCTCCAGGGAATGGGAGAAGATTAGGATGTCATCTAAGTATACAACTAAGAATCTATCCAAATATTCCCTGAGCACATCGTTCATGAAGTCCTGGAAGACTGCCGGGGCATTACAGAGCCCAAAAGGCATCACCAAATATTCATAATGCCCTGAGTGGGTATTAAAGGCAGTCTTCCATTCATCCCCCTCTCTTATTCGGATTAGATTGTACGCACCGCGTAGGTCAATCTTAGAAAAAATGGTGGCAATACGAAGCTGGTCAAACAAGACCGAAATGAGAGGCAGTGGGTATGAGTTTTTAATCGTGATACGGTTCAATTCCCTGAAGTCGATGCAGGGTCGCAATGAACCGTCCTTTTTACCCACGAAGAAGAACCCCGACCCAACTGGAGACTGTGAAGGTCTGATAAATCCCTTAGCCAAGTTCTCCTGAATGTACTCTGCTATAGCCTGAGTCTCAGGACGTGACAGGGAGTACACCATGCTCTTGGGAAGCTTAGCATTCGGCAACAAATCAATGGCACAGTCATAGGGGCGATGGGGAGGTAGTACCTCTGCAACTCTTTTGGAGAACACGTCCGCAAAATCTGCATAACATCCTGGCAATCCTGGCAAACTTAGCTGCGAAAGCCTGACTGGAAGGCTCAAGCAACTCCTGAAACAATCAGTACCCCAACTAAGAATCTCCCCAGAGACCCAGTAAAATTGAGGATTGTGGGCCCTTAACCAGGGTAACCCTAACACCAATGGGGCAAAAGTACAGACAGTCACATAAAAGGACAATTTTTCAGAGTGTGTGGCTCCAATAAACAAAGAAATCTGGCTAGTGCAAGAGGTAATTTTACCCTGGGATAATGGTTCCCCGTTTAACCCACAAATCTCAATTTCCGATGCCAAGGGTACTAAGGGAACAGAGTGTTTCAGGGCAAATTGGCGGTCCATAAAAACCCCGTCGGCCCCACTGTCCACAAAGGCCTCAGTCTTGACAGTTTGACCGAGGATCTTCAAGGTCACCGGAATGATAAAAGTCTTCTTGGGAAATTCTGACTTCTGGCCTGACAGGATATTTCCCATCACCCTCAGGCCCTGAAGTTTTACGGCTTTTCTGGGCATGATACTACCACATGACATTTATTCCCACAGTACAAACATAACCCCTGCTGTCTCCTCCGCGTCTTCTCACGCGAGGAGAGGCTGGTAGCCCCAATCTGCATAGGCTCCTCGGAAAATTCCTCAGAGTCTGAGGTTCCCTTGGGAAAGAAGGAAACCTCGGTCTCCCTTTCAAGCCTGCGCTCTCTCAGCCGTCTATCCACCCGAATGGATAACTGCATGAGCTGATCCAAGCTATCAGGCAAGGGATATTGTACCAGTTGGTCTTTTAACTGGTTAGAAAGACCTCTTCGGTACTGGTGTCTCAGGGCTGGGTCATTCCACTGGGTATCATGGGCCAACCTCCGAAACTCCGTACAATAAACCTCAACTGGCCTTCGCCCTTGCTTAAGGATCGAAATCTGAGCCTCGGCTGAGGCCGTCTTGTCAGGGTCATCATACAACATGCCCAGTTCCGTAAAAAAAAGCATCAACACTTTTAAGCGACGGACAGTCAGGCTGCAACCCATATACCCAGACCTGTGGGTCTCCTTGTAGCAAGGAAATCACTATGCCCACCCGCTGAATCTCCGACCCAGAAGACTGAGGCCTAAGCTGGAAATATAGTTTGCAGCTCTCCTTGAAACAAAAGAACTGCGAGCGATCTCCAGAAAAACGATCCGGGAGATTTACTTTCGGCTCCTTAACCCCTGAAGGTACTGCTGCTGCGGGAGCTCCGCCAGCGGCCTGTGAGGTGTGCATTTTAATGGACAAATCATTAAATTGTCGAGTCAGGACCTGCACCTGATCGACCACCTGTTTCAAAGTATTTTGAGGGGTATGCTCCATATTCCCACAAAATTTCAACAGGAGTATTGGGCTGCTGAATATGTTATGCACACCAGTGCCAGCAGGAATGTACTGGTGTCTGAACGGTGAGGGATGCAAAACAAATGAACTCACAGACAGACTGGGGAATATGATATTACATACACAGAAGGTGAAAGGGTAACAAAATAAACACAAAGTGAACAGAGAAGCCCAAAGGCTAAGAAACTGGGTGTCTCCCTAGTATTAGGAATGCTCAGATGGAAAGAAGCGAGATGTAGTGATTTAATACGTAGAGAACCCAAAATGCTGTTGCTAAGGGCAACAGCAAAACCCTAAAGGGTTACCAACGGGTGTGGCAGTAAACTCCTTGGTCAGAGATGGAATAATAGACACAAGGAGAGTCTCCACAATCCTAGTCCTCACTTGCAGTGCACTGGTTCAGCTTACTGCCACTAAACTGACACCTGAACACCTTGCACAGTGAGAAAGGATTTTGGCAGGCAAGTCTGAGAATACAGCCGCAAACTTGCTAGGTTCACAGAGTAGCAAAAGAACCCCAGCAGGTTAAACGACTGACTCCAGTCTTACTGCTAGGTCTGGATTGGCAGAGTGTAATACCAAATCCCAAGGCCTATTTGCAGTAAGCAACAAACAAATACAAAGTTTACACAGTACTAGCTAGCTTTCAGGAACTGACTAACCAACAAAGATTCAGCAGCATCTGCCTAACCTGAGAAGAGGGTTTATATAGCAGGTGCTGTCCACGCCCCACTCAGACCTCACAGACTGTGAGCACAAAAACCAGCACCGGATCCCCTGCCGTGCACAGAGCCTGTAACCACTGCACAGCAAAAGACCCGAACCGGAGTATCAGCTACGCTCAGGTTACTCCGCTAGCACTTGTCTCCCGGTTGCCATGACGACGTGGCAGCACAGAGCAGGAGACCCTAACAGTACCCCCCCTCTGACGAGGGGTCAAAGAACCCCTACCACCGGGTTTATTGGGGAACTGCGAGAAGAAAGAGCGTAACAGTCTGGGGGCATGAAGATCACAACTGCGCACCCACGACCGCTCCTCCGGGCCATACCCCTTCCAGTGCACCAAAAATGACAGCCGACCCCGAACCATCTTGGAGTCAAGAATCCTTTCAACAACAAACTCCCTCTGGCCACGTATCAGAAGAGGGGAAGGTCTTCCACTGGAAGAAGGATTACTAATCGCCCGTTTTAAAAGGGAACAATGAAATGTATTATTGATACCCAAAGAACGGGGTAGATCTAACTGAAATGCCACCGGATTGATAACCCTAGTGATCTTATAAGGACCGATGAACCGGGGGCCTACCTTATGAGATGGCTGTCTCAACTTCAAATTCTTGGTAGACAACCAGACGAAGTCTCCTAATTTGAAGCTGCAGGGTCTTTTCCGCTTATCAAAAACCCTTTTGGTCACTAATGACACAGACACAAGGGTTTTCTTCACTTTCCTCCAAATACCTCTAAGGACCGAAATCACAGAGGAACCACCAGGTGTGGAGTCCAGGGGGTCAAAAGAATTGGCCTTAGGATGATGCCCATACACACAAAGGAAGGGAGAGATCCCTGTAGCAGAGTGAGCCGCGTTGTTATAGGCAAACTCCGCCATGGACAGATGAGCAACCCAGTCAGTCTGACACTTGGAGACATAACACCTGAGGAACTGCTCCAAGGACTGGTTCACCCTTTCAGTCTGCCCATTAGACTGCGGATGGTAGCCTGACGACAAGCTGACAGAAATCTGGAGATCGGAACAAAATGCCCTCCAGAATTTGGCCACAAACTGGGATCCGCGGTCAGAGACCACATCAAGTGGCAACCCGTGGAGGCGCACAACATGCAGCATAAATAATTCAGACAGGCGTCTGGCCGATGGCAGCCCAACCAATGGAACGAAGTGCGCCATCTTCGAAAACCTGTCAACGACAACCCAGATGGCTGTCATCCCCGAGGATTTGGGCAAGTCCACCACAAAATCCATTGAAATGTGGGTCCATGGCTAAGATGGAATAGAGAGTGGATGTAATGGGCCAACAGGAACCCCTCTAGGAGTCTTATTTCGGGCACAGATGTCACATGCCCGAACCCACTGATCCACATCCCTAGCCACCGAGGGCCACCACACTGCCCTAGATAGCAACTCCCGAGTTCTGGCAATACCCGGGTGACCTGCCGACTTCTTGGCATGGAATTCCAGGAACACTCGCTGTCTTAACCTAGGAGGCACAAACAAAAGACCTACCGGAAGGTCTGGAGGAGCCTGCTCCTGTGCTCTAAGGACTAATGACAAGAGGTCCTGGGTAATGCCCACTTTAATACATGATGGGGACACAATGGGCAATGGCTCCTCGGTGGTCTCCTGGATTGGAGCAAAACTCCGCGAGAGCGCATCAGCCTTGATGTTTTTTGACCCAGGGCGATATGTTATCAAAAAATTAAAGCGAGCAAAAAACAAAGCCCATCATGCCTGCCTGGCATTGAGGCGCTTCGCTGACTCTAAATATGCCAAATTCTTATGGTCGGTGAGAATTGAGACCACAAACTTAGCCCCCTCAAGCCAGTGTCTCCACTCCTCGAGTGCATCCTTAATAGCCAACAATTCCCGGTTACCCACGTCATAATTCATCTCGGCAGGCGAAAATTTACGGGAAAAGTAAGCACAGGGATGAAGGCGATTATCAGACACCCCCATCTGAGAGAGCACTGCCCCAATACCCATCTCAGAGGCATCCACCTCCACCACAAAAGGACGCTCTGGATCTGGGTGTCGCAGCACCTTGGCCGAGACAAATGCCCTTTTGAGACGGGCAAAAGCCGCTTTGGCCTCACAAGACCAGTGAGCAACATCCGCCCCTTTCTTAGTGAGTGCCACCAAGGGCGCCACTATAGACGAAAATCCAGCGATAAATCGTCTATAAAAATTTGCAAAGCCCAGAAAACGCTGAAGCGACTTCAAACTAGTGGGCTGCACCCAATCCAGGACTGCCTGTACCTTGGAACCCTCCATTTGGAAACCTTCTGGGGAGATAATATATCCTAGAAATGCGATTTGCTGAACTTCAAATTCGCACTTCTCCAGCTTCGCCCCAAGCCGGTGGTCTCTGAGTTTCTGGAGGACTAAGCGTACATGCTTCCGATGTTCCTCCAGGGAATGGGAGAAGATTAGGATGTCATCTAAGTATACAACTAAGAATCTATCCAAATATTCCCTGAGCACATCGTTCATGAAGTCCTGGAAGACTGCCGGGGCATTACAGAGCCCAAAAGGCATCACCAAATATTCATAATGCCCTGAGTGGGTATTAAAGGCAGTCTTCCATTCATCCCCCTCTCTTATTCGGATTAGATTGTACGCACCGCGTAGGTCAATCTTAGAAAAAATGGTGGCAATACGAAGCTGGTCAAACAAGACCGAAATGAGAGGCAGTGGGTATGAGTTTTTAATCGTGATACGGTTCAATTCCCTGAAGTCGATGCAGGGTCGCAATGAACCGTCCTTTTTACCCACGAAGAAGAACCCCGACCCAACTGGAGACTGTGAAGGTCTGATAAATCCCTTAGCCAAGTTCTCCTGAATGTACTCTGCTATAGCCTGAGTCTCAGGACGTGACAGGGAGTACAACATGCTCTTGGGAAGCTTAGCATTCGGCAACAAATCAATGGCACAGTCATAGGGGCGATGGGGAGGTAGTACCTCTGCAACTCTTTTGGAGAACACGTCCGCAAAATCTGCATAACATCCTGGCAATCCTGGCAAACTTAGCTGCGAAAGCCTGACTGGAAGGCTCAAGCAACTCCTGAAACAATCAGTACCCCAACTAAGAATCTCCCCAGAGACCCAGTAAAATTGAGGATTGTGGGCCCTTAACCAGGGTAACCCTAACACCAATGGGGCAAAAGTACAGACAGTCACATAAAAGGACAATTTTTCAGAGTGTGTGGCTCCAATAAACAAAGAAATCTGGCTAGTGCAAGAGGTAATTTTACCCTGGGATAATGGTTCCCCGTTTAACCCACAAATCTCAATTTCCGATGCCAAGGGTACTAAGGGAACAGAGTGTTTCAGGGCAAATTGGCGGTCCATAAAAACCCCGTCGGCCCCACTGTCCACAAAGGCCTCAGTCTTGACAGTTTGACCGAGGATCTTCAAGGTCACCGGAATGATAAAAGTCTTCTTGGGAAATTCTGACTTCTGGCCTGACAGGATATTTCCCATCACCCTCAGGCCCTGAAGTTTTACGGCTTTTCTGGGCATGATACTACCACATGACATTTATTCCCACAGTACAAACATAACCCCTGCTGTCTCCTCCGCGTCTTCTCACGCGAGGAGAGGCTGGTAGCCCCAATCTGCATAGGCTCCTCGGAAAATTCCTCAGAGTCTGAGGTTCCCTTGGGAAAGAAGGAAACCTCGGTCTCCCTTTCAAGCCTGCGCTCTCTCAGCCGTCTATCCACCCGAATGGATAACTGCATGAGCTGATCCAAGCTATCAGGCAAGGGATATTGTACCAGTTGGTCTTTTAACTGGTTAGAAAGACCTCTTCGGTACTGGTGTCTCAGGGCTGGGTCATTCCACTGGGTATCATGGGCCAACCTCCGAAACTCCGTACAATAAACCTCAACTGGCCTTCGCCCTTGCTTAAGGATCGAAATCTGAGCCTCGGCTGAGGCCGTCTTGTCAGGGTCATCATACAACATGCCCAGTTCCATAAAAAAAAGCATCAACACTTTTAAGCGACGGACAGTCAGGCTGCAACCCATATACCCAGACCTGTGGGTCTCCTTGTAGCAAGGAAATCACTATGCCCACCCGCTGAATCTCCGACCCAGAAGACTGAGGCCTAAGCTGGAAATATAGTTTGCAGCTCTCCTTGAAACAAAAGAACTGCGAGCGATCTCCAGAAAAACGATCCGGGAGATTTACTTTCGGCTCCTTAACCCCTGAAGGTACTGCTGCTGCGGGAGCTCCGCCAGCGGCCTGTGAGGTGTGCATTTTAATGGACAAATCATTAAATTGTCGAGTCAGGACCTGCACCTGATCGACCACCTGTTTCAAAGTATTTTGAGGGGTATGCTCCATATTCCCACAAAATTTCAACAGGAGTATTGGGCTGCTGAATATGTTATGCACACCAGTGCCAGCAGGAATGTACTGGTGTCTGAACGGTGAGGGATGCAAAACAAATGAACTCACAGACAGACTGGGGAATATGATATTACATACACAGAAGGTGAAAGGGTAACAAAATAAACACAAAGTGAACAGAGAAGCCCAAAGGCTAAGAAACTGGGTGTCTCCCTAGTATTAGGAATGCTCAGATGGAAAGAAGCGAGATGTAGTGATTTAATACGTAGAGAACCCAAAATGCTGTTGCTAAGGGCAACAGCAAAACCCTAAAGGGTTACCAACGGGTGTGGCAGTAAACTCCTTGGTCAGAGATGGAATAATAGACACAAGGAGAGTCTCCACAATCCTAGTCCTCACTTGCAGTGCACTGGTTCAGCTTACTGCCACTAAACTGACACCTGAACACCTTGCACAGTGAGAAAGGATTTTGGCAGGCAAGTCTGAGAATACAGCCGCAAACTTGCTAGGTTCACAGAGTAGCAAAAGAACCCCAGCAGGTTAAACGACTGACTCCAGTCTTACTGCTAGGTCTGGATTGGCAGAGTGTAATACCAAATCCCAAGGCCTATTTGCAGTAAGCAACAAACAAATACAAAGTTTACACAGTACTAGCTAGCTTTCAGGAACTGACTAACCAACAAAGATTCAGCAGCATCTGCCTAACCTGAGAAGAGGGTTTATATAGCAGGTGCTGTCCACGCCCCACTCAGACCTCACAGACTGTGAGCACAAAAACCAGCACCGGATCCCCTGCCGTGCACAGAGCCTGTAACCACTGCACAGCAAAAGACCCGAACCGGAGTATCAGCTACGCTCAGGTTACTCCGCTAGCACTTGTCTCCCGGTTGCCATGACGACGTGGCAGCACAGAGCAGGAGACCCTAACAGTACCCCCCCTCTGACGAGGGGTCAAAGAACCCCTACCACCGGGTTTATTGGGGAACTGCGAGAAGAAAGAGCGTAACAGTCTGGGGGCATGAAGATCACAACTGCGCACCCACGACCGCTCCTCCGGGCCATACCCCTTCCAGTGCACCAAAAATGACAGCCGACCCCGAACCATCTTGGAGTCAAGAATCCTTTCAACAACAAACTCCCTCTGGCCACGTATCAGAAGAGGGGAAGGTCTTCCACTGGAAGAAGGATTACTAATCGCCCGTTTTAAAAGGGAACAATGAAATGTATTATTGATACCCAAAGAACGGGGTAGATCTAACTGAAATGCCACCGGATTGATAACCCTAGTGATCTTATAAGGACCGATGAACCGGGGGCCTACCTTATGAGATGGCTGTCTCAACTTCAAATTCTTGGTAGACAACCAGACGAAGTCTCCTAATTTGAAGCTGCAGGGTCTTTTCCGCTTATCAAAAACCCTTTTGGTCACTAATGACACAGACACAAGGGTTTTCTTCACTTTCCTCCAAATACCTCTAAGGACCGAAATCACAGAGGAACCACCAGGTGTGGAGTCCAGGGGGTCAAAAGAATTGGCCTTAGGATGATGCCCATACACACAAAGGAAGGGAGAGATCCCTGTAGCAGAGTGAGCCGCGTTGTTATAGGCAAACTCCGCCATGGACAGATGAGCAACCCAGTCAGTCTGACACTTGGAGACATAACACCTGAGGAACTGCTCCAAGGACTGGTTCACCCTTTCAGTCTGCCCATTAGACTGCGGATGGTAGCCTGACGACAAGCTGACAGAAATCTGGAGATCGGAACAAAATGCCCTCCAGAATTTGGCCACAAACTGGGATCCGCGGTCAGAGACCACATCAAGTGGCAACCCGTGGAGGCGCACAACATGCAGCATAAATAATTCAGACAGGCGTCTGGCCGATGGCAGCCCAACCAATGGAACGAAGTGCGCCATCTTCGAAAACCTGTCAACGACAACCCAGATGGCTGTCATCCCCGAGGATTTGGGCAAGTCCACCACAAAATCCATTGAAATGTGGGTCCATGGCTAAGATGGAATAGAGAGTGGATGTAATGGGCCAACAGGAACCCCTCTAGGAGTCTTATTTCGGGCACAGATGTCACATGCCCGAACCCACTGATCCACATCCCTAGCCACCGAGGGCCACCACACTGCCCTAGATAGCAACTCCCGAGTTCTGGCAATACCCGGGTGACCTGCCGACTTCTTGGCATGGAATTCCAGGAACACTCGCTGTCTTAACCTAGGAGGCACAAACAAAAGACCTACCGGAAGGTCTGGAGGAGCCTGCTCCTGTGCTCTAAGGACTAATGACAAGAGGTCCTGGGTAATGCCCACTTTAATACATGATGGGGACACAATGGGCAATGGCTCCTCGGTGGTCTCCTGGATTGGAGCAAAACTCCGCGAGAGCGCATCAGCCTTGATGTTTTTTGACCCAGGGCGATATGTTATCAAAAAATTAAAGCGAGCAAAAAACAAAGCCCATCATGCCTGCCTGGCATTGAGGCGCTTCGCTGACTCTAAATATGCCAAATTCTTATGGTCGGTGAGAATTGAGACCACAAACTTAGCCCCCTCAAGCCAGTGTCTCCACTCCTCGAGTGCATCCTTAATAGCCAACAATTCCCGGTTACCCACGTCATAATTCATCTCGGCAGGCGAAAATTTACGGGAAAAGTAAGCACAGGGATGAAGGCGATTATCAGACACCCCCATCTGAGAGAGCACTGCCCCAATACCCATCTCAGAGGCATCCACCTCCACCACAAAAGGACGCTCTGGATCTGGGTGTCGCAGCACCTTGGCCGAGACAAATGCCCTTTTGAGACGGGCAAAAGCCGCTTTGGCCTCACAAGACCAGTGAGCAACATCCGCCCCTTTCTTAGTGAGTGCCACCAAGGGCGCCACTATAGACGAAAATCCAGCGATAAATCGTCTATAAAAATTTGCAAAGCCCAGAAAACGCTGAAGCGCCTTCAAACTAGTGGGCTGCACCCAATCCAGGACTGCCTGTACCTTGGAACCCTCCATTTGGAAACCTTCTGGGGAGATAATATATCCTAGAAATGCGATTTGCTGAACTTCAAATTCGCACTTCTCCAGCTTCGCCCCAAGCCGGTGGTCTCTGAGTTTCTGGAGGACTAAGCGTACATGCTTCCGATGTTCCTCCAGGGAATGGGAGAAGATTAGGATGTCATCTAAGTATACAACTAAGAATCTATCCAAATATTCCCTGAGCACATCGTTCATGAAGTCCTGGAAGACTGCCGGGGCATTACAGAGCCCAAAAGGCATCACCAAATATTCATAATGCCCTGAGTGGGTATTAAAGGCAGTCTTCCATTCATCCCCCTCTCTTATTCGGATTAGATTGTACGCACCGCGTAGGTCAATCTTAGAAAAAATAGTGGCAATACGAAGCTGGTCAAACAAGACCGAAATGAGAGGCAGTGGGTATGAGTTTTTAATCGTGATACGGTTCAATTCCCTGAAGTCGATGCAGGGTCGCAATGAACCGTCCTTTTTACCCACGAAGAAGAACCCCGACCCAACTGGAGACTGTGAAGGTCTGATAAATCCCTTAGCCAAGTTCTCCTGAATGTACTCTGCTATAGCCTGAGTCTCAGGACGTGACAGGGAGTACACCATGCTCTTGGGAAGCTTAGCATTCGGCAACAAATCAATGGCACAGTCATAGGGGCGATGGGGAGGTAGTACCTCTGCAACTCTTTTGGAGAACACGTCCGCAAAATCTGCATAACATCCTGGCAATCCTGGCAAACTTAGCTGCGAAAGCCTGACTGGAAGGCTCAAGCAACTCCTGAAACAATCAGTACCCCAACTAAGAATCTCCCCAGAGACCCAGTAAAATTGAGGATTGTGGGCCCTTAACCAGGGTAACCCTAACACCAATGGGGCAAAAGTACAGACAGTCACATAAAAGGACAATTTTTCAGAGTGTGTGGCTCCAATAAACAAAGAAATCTGGCTAGTGCAAGAGGTAATTTTACCCTGGGATAATAATTCCCCGTTTAACCCACAAATCTCAATTTCCGATGCCAAGGGTACTAAGGGAACAGAGTGTTTCAGGGCAAATTGGCGGTCCATAAAAACCCCGTCGGCCCCACTGTCCACAAAGGCCTCAGTCTTGACAGTTTGACCGAGGATCTTCAAGGTCAGCGGAATGATAAAAGTCTTCTTGGGAAATTCTGACTTCTGGCCTGACAGGATATTTCCCATCACCCTCAGGCCCTGAAGTTTTACGGCTTTTCTGGGCATGATACTACCACATGACATTTATTCCAACAGTACAAACATAACCCCTGCTGTCTCCTCCGCGTCTTCTCACGCGAGGAGAGGCTGGTAGCCCCAATCTGCATAGGCTCCTCGGAAAATTCCTCAGAGTCTGAGGTTCCCTTGGGAAAGAAGGAAACCTCGGTCTCCCTTTCAAGCCTGCGCTCTCTCAGCCGTCTATCCACCCAAATGGATAACTGCATGAGCTGATCCAAGCTATCAGGCAAGGGATATTGTACCAGTTGGTCTTTTAACTGGTTAGAAAGACCTCTTCGGTACTGGTGTCTCAGGGCTGGGTCATTCCACTGGGTATCATGGGCCAACCTCCGAAACTCCGTACAATAAACCTCAACTGGCCTTCGCCCTTGCTTAAGGATCGAAATCTGAGCCTCGGCTGAGGCCGTCTTGTCAGGGTCATCATACAACATGCCCAGTGCCGTAAAAAAAGCATCAACACTTTTAAGCGACGGACAGTCAGGCTGCAACCCATATGCCCAGACCTGTGGGTCTCCTTGTAGCAAGGAAATCACTATGCCCACCCGCTGAATCTCCGACCCAGAAGACTGAGGCCTAAGCTGGAAATATAGTTTGCAGCTCTCCTTGAAACAAAAGAACTGCGAGCGATCTCCAGAAAAACGATCCGGGAGATTTACTTTCGGCTCCTTAACCCCTGAAGGTACTGCTGCTGCGGGAGCTCCGCCAGCGGCCTGTGAGGTGTGCATTTTAATGGACAAATCATTAAATTGTCGAGTCAGGACCTGCACCTGATCGATCACCTGTTGCAAAGTATTTTGAGGGGTATGCTCCATATTCCCACAAAATTTCAACAGGAGTATTGGGCTGCTGAATATGTTATGCACACCAGTGCCAGCAGGAATGTACTGGTGTCTGAACGGTGAGGGATGCAAAACAAATGAACTCACAGACAGACTGGGGAATATGATATTACATACACAGAAGGTGAAAGGGTAACAAAATAAACACAAAGTGAACAGAGAAGCCCAAAGGCTAAGAAACTGGTTGTCTCCCTAGTATTAGGAATGCTCAGATGGAAAGAAGCGAGATGTAGTGATTTAATACGTAGAGAACCCGAAATGCTGTTGCTAAGGGCAACAGCAAAACCCTAAAGGGTTACCAACGGGTGTGGCAGTAAACTCCTTGGTCAGAGATGGAATAATAGACACAAGAAGAGTCTCCACAATCCTAGTCCTCACTTGCAGTGCACTGGTTCAGCTTACTGCCACTAAACTGACACCTGAACACCTTGCACAGTGAGAAAGGATTTTGGCAGGCAAGTGTGAGAATACAGCTGCAAATTTGCTAGGTTCACAGAGTAGCAAAAGAACCCCAGCAGGTTAAACGACTGACTCCAGTCTTACTGCTAGGTCTGGATTGGCAGAGTGTAATACCAAATCCCAAGGCCTATTTGCAGTAAGCAACAAACAAATACAAAGTTTACACAGTACTAGCTAGCTTTCAGGAACTGACTAACCAACAAAGATTCAGCAGCATCTGCCTAACCTGAGAAGAGGGTTTATATAGCAGGTGCTGTCCACGCCCCACTCAGACCTCACAGACTGTGAGCACAAAAACTAGCACCGGATCCCCTGCCGTGCACAGAGCCTGTAACCACTGCACAGCAAAAGACCCGAACCGGAGTATCAGCTACGCTCAGGTTACTCCGCTAGCACTTGTCTCCCGGTTGCCATGATGACGTGGCAGCACAGAGCAGGAGACCCTAACAATTGTTATGTCAACCCTTTGAATCTGTCAACCTTTTGAACCTGTCGACCTTAAGTACTGTCTACCATTTACCTTTGGATCCGCTTGAACTTTTGCATGTCAACCATTTGAGGTCGACCTATTGAATGTCTATATTTTTACTGTAAATCTATCAACTGGATACCCTATATCACAGGTTCTGAAACTCGTTTCTCAGGACCCCAACCAGATCACGTTTTCCAGGTCAACTCACAGAATCACAAGTGAACTAATCCTCACTGTAGACAAGGAAGTCCACTCCCTCATCTTATCCCCCCATCAACCTTCCCCATGGACCCCCTCCCATCTTCTCCAATCCCTCTCCCCCACTGCCTGCTCCCACCTTGCTCACCTCTTCAACCTATCACTCTCTACCGGCATCTTTCCCTCACCATTCAAACATGCTCTGGTCTCACCTATTCTAAAAAAAACAACCTCAACCCTTCATCACTCACTAGCTAGCACCCCATCTATCTTCTCCCATGCGCCTCCAAATTACTTGAACGACTGGTGTACAGCCGTCTTACCAGCTACCTCTCTGACAACTCCATCCTTGATCCACTACAATTTGACTCCACTCCACTGAGACTGCCCTTGTGAAAGTCACCAATGACCTGCTTTCAGCCAAATCCAGGGGCCACTTCTGTCTACATTTCCTTTTGTACCTCTCTGCTGTCTTCGATACTGTGGATCATCCTCTCCTCCCCCGCACACTCCAAAACATTGAGCTCTCTAGCACTGTCCTTGACTGGTTTACCTCTTACCTCACAAACTGCTCCTTCTCTGTGTCTGCCTCTGGCACCACCTCACACCCTTCCACCCTTCCTGTTGGTGTCCCTCAGGGTTCTGTCCTTGGCCCCCTTCTGTTCTCCCTGTTCACCTCTTCTTTGGGTGCTCACATTAACTCCTTTGGCCTTCAATACCACCTCTATGCTGATGACACACAACTCTACCTCTCCTATCCTGATCTGTCCCCCTCTGTTCTCTCTCAGGTTTCCAGCTGCCTCTCTACCATCTCCTCCTGGATGTCTAAGTGCTCTCTGAAGCTCAAAATGGACAAAACTGAACTCATTATATTTCCCCCAGCCAGAGTAAAACCCCCTTCCAAAATCTCTATCACTGTTGACAACACATTGATCTCCCCCATTCCCCAACTCCGCTGCTTGGGCGTCACTCTTGACTCCTCCCTCTCCTTTGCACCCCACATCCAAGCTCTGGCACAACCCTGTCAGGTCCAGCTATGCGACATTGCTTGCATCAGGCCATATCTCTCCCAGAGTGCAACTAAACTTTTCATCCACTCACTGGTCATCTCATGGCTCAACTACTGCAATGTTCTCCTCATTGCCCTCACTCACTCCCATCTTGCTCCCCTCCAATCTGTACTCAACTCGACTGCTAGGCTTATCTTCCTCTCCCGCCGCTTCACTTCTGCCACTACCCAAAATCTGCTCTCGCTCCCATTCCCCTGCAGAATCCTTTTCTAACTCCTCACTCTCACATACAAGGCCATCTCTAATGCCACTGTTCCCTACATCTCCAACCTCCTCTCCCTTCATACTTCCTCCCGCCCCCTATGGTCGGCCAATGACCGTCGCCTCTCCTCTACCCTGGTCACTGCTTCCCATGCTCAAGTTCAAGATTTTGCCCCTGCTTTACCCCTTCAGTGGACCACGCTCCCCTGCTCCATTAGTCTCTCCCCGACCTTTCAAAGCTTCAAACGGGCACTAAAAACCCAACTATTCATCAAAGCGTACCCTTCCGATGCATATCCTAGTCCTGAGGCAGCTCCCCCATTCCCCTGCCTCATGCTTTTACCATCTCTGCTATGTTTACATCCTGCCATCAGGCTACCTCCCGCTTGCTTGCACCTAATGTCATCTGCCTGTCGCCCCTTCCCACTAGATTGTCCTCAGAGCAGGGCCCTCTTCCCTCTTGCTGTCAAAGCCCTCTTCTCAACACATTGAACTCACAGCTCTCTCCTACTCAGCGACCCTCTTTACCCGCATTTTCTCCTGCTGGTAAAGGCTCAACTTTATCTATGGCCACCAGCTACAAGTAGTACGATGATTACTCCCTCACTACTTACATCTAGGCTGTATTATGTATTGAAAATTGTGGTGCTCTTTGTTACCTGTACCCTATTTTTGTTATTTATTTACTGTAATGTTAAGTTTTGTCTCCCTGTACTGTCCTTTGTGCTGCGCTGTGAAATACTTGCAGCACCTTATAAATAAAATGTAATAATAATAATAATAATAATAATAATCAGCTCCACCTGTGGATCTTTTAAAATGTATAAATGAGTAATAAATACACCTGTGCACCTGTTGAGTTATCTGGAAAATGTGGAGTCCTGAGGACCGAATTTCAGAACCACTGCCCTGTATAATTTACCTGCAACCTCATCATCATGTGTATTGGTTTGCCTTGGTCTTTTTTCTTTTTTTGTTGAGCTGTGAATAAATAGCAAACAAGCATACATGTAATAACATATTTTAATAAATCTGTTAGCTTGACTCATTTCAAAAATGGTTATTGTGTAAAGAAGTCATCTGCATGTCCACACAACAGCATAAATTTCATAGGTGCAGGTGATGTAGCTGGTAGATGTAACATAGTGATTGCATTAATTACATACTGATAACATTACTTACTATTGATCTAGGGGCCATAAATGTACATTGTTCTTGTGTGTGCAGATCATTACATTAATACATGTACAGTAGGTGTTACACATACAAGCAAACAATTATAAAGTGCTCATAAATGACATTAAACTCACCAGACCATGGAGCGCAATCTGAGTCAAACACATTTACTCCTTGGACTGGTTCCACTGGAATTATTCCATGCACAGACTGTTTCAATTCTAAATAGTCCATTTGCAGAGGGGAAGCATCTCCTTTCTGTCTTACTCAGGGCCACATTTTCATTGAAGCTGACTCTCATCCTCCCAGGGTCGGACAGGCCACAGGGGAACAGGGAAAAAACCCTGTGGGACCCACTGCATGGGGCCCCACCCCCACCTCCAGGGATACAATTTTGCACTTGAATTATACATCATAAATATGTAACCTTATACTGCACAAGACTATGGTGTACTTTCTACAGTGCATTCCTGTTATTAATCTAGTACATTATCATGCATGCACTAGCAGTATTTACTATATATATTTATGAAGGGGCCAAGACCATGCACTAATGGTTAGCTAAGTCTAGAAGCATGGGCACCTACCACTGAATTTCACCGGTGGGCCCTTCATGCCTCAGTCCGACAATGCATTCTCCTACTATTTAGAGTCCAAATCTACCTCCTGTGCTTCACCTACTGTACCTTTGGCTCTCCATCTCCCTCCTTCTCCTTACTCCTTCTCTCCCAAACCATACTAACACAAAACAGATAAAACAGACAAGACAATCATTGAAAAATAAAACCTACAGTAACACTAATACTACAGCCACAGGCAAATAAACACTAACAAGACAGAAATAATGAGAAAATTAACAAAAAGTAAGACAAACTTAAGAAAAATCCCACAATACTACAGATAAAAAGACAAGACAACTTATAGCAATTAAACTTTTTGCACAAGCTACAGTACTACTTCAAACTCAAAAATTATCTCTCCAACACCAACTACACATTCAACATGTTGCTGAGGTGGGTGTGGTATAACACCACATGTTAGACAGTCAAAAGGTCAACAAGGTCAAAAGGTAGACATGAAAATAGCAGACAGTACAAAAGGTCAACAGGGTCAAAAGGTAGACAGGGCTAAAAGGCCGACATGAAAATAACTGACATAAAAAAGGTCAAAAAAATTATTTTTTTTGCATTTTTGGGGTTTGTGTGGATAGTTTTATCATCTGGGACCCAAAATTGTAGAAAGGCATCCCCTCATGGGTCTCGCTTCACTCGCCGCAGCTCGTTGGCTGCTGCGCTCACCAAAAGGTTTATAATCATCTCTATGCTGACATGGATAGAGAAGGTATGAAAAAGTCCAAATACTGTACATGTAAAATTGAAAAAACCCTGTGTCTACATTTTTATGTCGACTATTTTCATGTTGACCTTTTGACCCTGTTGAGCTTTTGACCCTGTTGACATGTTGTACTATCTACCTTTTTATGTCGACCTTTTTACCCCGTCGACCTTTTGCCCCTGTCGACCTTTTGATCCTGTTTGACCTAATGTCTGTCTAACATATGGTGTCTATCTATTGACTGTCTAACTAGACACTGTCTATCTATCATCCAGATACCAGTGAGGTTTGGGGCATTTTTAAGTGGTTTGTGATGTCAAAAAATAGCTTGTGCTTATTTAAACCAATAGAAAAGCAGTAGGAAGTGTTTGTTGGATTTTGTTGCTTTCTGTTGTTATTACACTTTTGATGTCATCAATATTTTATCACAAATAGGTAAATCTAGTGGGGTTTTAGACAGAATATATATGGTGGATATCACTGATGGATATCTATTAGTGTTGAAATCTGATGCTTAGTAAATACTGGATTTGTAGACTGCAATCTGACTGCTGTGTCCATTGGGTTACAATAGGTATTAGAAAATGTAATGGATGTCTATGAGAATATATTTTCAACTGTGATTACTGATGACATGATCTATGCAGAAAAATAACCAGCCTCACATGTCCTTTAACATCTGGAAGAAGTTAAGACAAATCATTATAGGTAAGTTAGATATGCCTGCAACAGCACCTTATTTTGCATTTCTTGGTGAATGCCTGCACTTGTGAGAGGTTGAAAGAATGAAAGCTTTCAAATGTTCTTTATTGTCAGACAAGGCTGCCGTCTGTTTTCTTTTTGTCTCTTGTACAGAACGGTCCTCTGATGCATCTGACAGAAACCCAAGATCAGAGAGAACCCTACTGTATTGTTTTGTGTATACTCACAGAACACAGATTGTCTCTCTGAACTGAACTGAACAATGTTTATTCTATCTGCATAACATCAGTGATTCTTTATCAGACATCCGTATTAAAACAACCGCTGATAAACAACATAGCCCTGTATGTGTTCTATAAAATTCTGGCTCAAATGCTTATCTATATTTTACAAGCTACAGAGACTGAGGAGGGACAAGCAAGCAAAACATGAAGTTAACAACCAACCTCCAGCTACTTTACACTAGAGATCTGCGGCGGGCACTTTTCGTGTTTTGTGTTTTGGTTTTGGATCTGGATCATCGCTCGTGTATTGGATCTGGATTGGTTTTGCCAAAACCACCCTTTTGGATTATTTTTGAAAAAAAATATTTTTGAAAAAACACAAAAACAGTTAAAATCACAGAATTTGGGGGTAATTTTGCTCCTACAGTATTATTAACCTCAATAACAATAATTTCCACTATTTCCAGTCTATTCTGAACACCTCACACCTCACAATATTGTTTTTAGGCCAAAAGGTTGCACCGAGGTTGCTGGATGAATAAGCTAAGCGACACAAGTGGACAACACAAACACCTGGCCCATCTAGGAGTGGCACTGCAGTTGCAGACAGGATGGCAGATTTAAAAAATAGGCCCCAAACAGCACTTCATACAAAGAAGAAAAAGAGGTGCAATGAGGTAGCTATATGACTAAGCTAAGTAACACAAGTGTGCGGCACAAACACCTGGCCCATCTAAAAATGGCACTGCAGTGGCAGACAGGATGGCACTTAAAAAAACTAGTCCCCAAACAGCACATGATGCAAAGAAATAAAGAAGTGCACCAAGGTCGCTGAATGGCTATGCTAACCAACACAAGTGTGCGGCACAAACACCTGGCCCATCTAGGAGTGGCATGCAGTGGCTGAATGTCGAAAAAGTGGCCTGTAATTTTTCGGGCCACCGACAGCATCTCCTGCACGCCCCTGTAATTTCTAAAAAATTCTGCACCACCAAATTAATTGTATGTGCAAAACATGGGACGTGCTGGAATTTGCCCAGATGTAATACACGCACAATATTGGTGGCACAGTAGAGTGTACCCCTAAACCACACACACTGGCAAGGCCTGTAAAAATAATTTTCATAATTATAACCCTTTTATTTGGACGGAGTTATATAACAATATGTGGCACAGAACAGCGTACCCCTAAACCACACAGGGCAAACCCTGTAAAAATTATTTGGATTAAATATTAATAACCCCTTTATTTGGAGTAAATAATATACAGCACAGGACAGCACCACTGGACTTATATGGCAGTACCCCTGAACTTATACGGCTGCACCACTTGACTGGACTTATACGGCAGTACCACTGGACTTATACAGCCGTATCACTGGACTTGTATGGCAGTACCACTGGAATTATACGGCAGTACCACTGGACTTATACTGCAGTAATACCACTGGACTTATATGGCAGTACCACTGGACTTATACGGCAGTATCACTGGACTTATACGGCAGTATCACTGGACTTATACGGCAGTATCACTGGACTTATACTGCAGTACCACTGGACTTATATGGCAGTACCACTGGACTTACACGGCAGTATCACTGGCATTATACGGCAGTACCACTGGACTTATACGGCAGTATCACTGGCATTATATGGCAGTACCACTGGACCAAGACACCACCACTGGACTGATGCAGTACAAGACAGCACTGGAATGACACATAATACAGAGCAGGTCGCTACACCACTTTCCCGCACAGACAGACACTAAGGTGAGAGACATGTTCTCTTGCTACACTCTCCAGGACTGGAGTGAAAATGGCGGTGACTCGCGGCTCCTTATGTGTAATCCAAAACCTGCGAGAATCTGACAGCAGGATGATGACGTTTTGCCTCATTCTGGTTTCCGAGTCTGGCAGGAAGTCACGAGCCAGGATCGGATCCAGGCTCGGGTCGTGAAGTTCGGGGGGTTGGGTTCTCAGAGAACCGAACCCGCTCATCTCTACTTTACACATAAACATTTCTGAATCCCCAGTATTTCTACTTACAAATTGTGACAAATCATGTGAAACACTGCTTCTATTTCCAAAACAATTCAGTCCAAGTGCAGTGGGAGTTTGGGCAGCTCTAGTGCTCTCTAATTCCTCCTAAGAGCTAATATTGGACTTAGGAAAGGGCATCTATTTTTAAATATTGATGGTGCCATCTGTGATTAACATCAATGACAATTAAGCCATTGAAGTGAACCATCAATGATTTGTACCTGTCTAAGGCTGTCCCTGATGTTGGAAATGTCAGGCCAATCAAGGAAATAAAACAAGGGATGAGGCTTAGAGGGGTGCCCTTGGCACAAAGGGGATAAAAAGAAAACATCACTGTCTGACAGCCATTGATGGTAGAGAATCAGCGATTTAAGAATCGGATCTCTACATAGATGGCAACATTATTGACAGTTGTTAACCATTGGTGATTGATGGCCATTCCTATAATACAATGATGCAGTCTTTGCACCATCCCCTCTATTACACACTTGGCATCTCCACTTACAGGCGATGTAATAGATCTGCAACACCTCCATATTGCCACAGGGGAGCAATCGTCCTTACCAGATATTGAAAACAAACAGAAAGGTGTACAGCGCTTTTGACACATTTATAGATGTTCATATAGATTCACAAATTTAATATAGCACAATTAAAATGTACAATTAAAAATAATATCCTTACCAGATACTGTAAATTATTATAGAAGTGAATTAAAGTACTGCTTAGTAAAAGACAGCATGAGCCATTAATTTACATACAGTAGTATATCAGCTGTGTTGTACTTGTCATTTACTAAGTAGTACACCCAGTCCCTGAAATCACAAGTCTTACAGGGGGTGGGATTATGGGTGGGGGAGGCTGAATATTAAAGCAATGGAGAAGCCTGGGAAGAAGTACAGTAACAGTCTCATAAAGATAACACTCTTGTAATTTGAAAAGCCACACTTGTATATTTGTGTAAAAAGTAACACCTGCAATTTTTTTCTAATTTTTACTGTATATCTGAACGCATGTCTGAGTCTGCATACAAAGTATGACAGAACTTGTTTTGGTAAAATTAGAAAAAACTGTGGATGCTAATTTTTACACAGATATAATGGTACATTTTTGGTGTTAGTCACTTATGAGGCTTTGGATGTGTTTCTACTGTACTTACTCGATGTTCATGAGATGTTCATGGATTTTTAGAATGTTATGTATTCCTTTCCATATGGTTGTCAGTCTGTATAGTGGTTGAAAGTTGTGACTTTAATAATAAATTATTTGACAAAGTTAAATCAATATTAAAAAAAATATATATTACTATTTTTATTTGTTGGTATTTAATTAACTTACTATTTCTCTATTTCTTTTATCTACTGTAGTTTTTATTGCTCAGACTTTCTTAGCATGATGTTGAGCCTTTAAGGCCTCTTCTGGGGGCCCCACCTAGTGTTTTAATAAGTAAATTAGCATACATTTTCATTATTAACTGAAAAATATATATAAATGGTAATTCTACTTACTACGATAAATCCACCGCACAGAAAATGGTAACTGACTTGAATTCCCATCCCTACTGAGGGTCCTTTTGAATCTATAAGTGATAAGTGATCCATATTCACCATTATAGTCCATCTAACAAATAGTTATTTAAGATTATATTGGATTCCTTTTATAATAATGTTTTTTTTAGTTAACACCCATATTTTCATCAGTTTCTAGTGTTTGCAGTACTGCTTCTAATCCTTTTTAATGTGGAATTGAAGAGTACAATGCTTGTACGTCAATGGTTAGCAAATTCTAGCCAATATCTGGATTCCAATTTACTTCTTTTTGGTCTCTAAGTAGGCTAGTTGAATCTTTCAAATAGGATTTTTGTTTTTTCATGTACGTTTGAAGTTTAAGATCTAAAAAGTGGGACAGTTTTGCACTAAGAGAATCAATGCCAGAAATGATAGGCCTATCCGGAGGGTTATCTTTATGTTTATAAATTTTGGGAATATGATAAAAAATAGCAAAATCACCTTGCCCTCCACTACCTACACACACCACAGGATACACGGCATCGGTAATTGTGGAGCGCAGACAGGTGGTCTGCTCTCCGCAATTAAACACTGAACTACCAATGATAATGTGAAAAAGAGGCTTGGACCAGCCCGGAAATGGCGGCCAGTCATAGCTGAAATGCAAACGAGTTATTAAGCCCATTTTAGCCCATTGTAAACGTCACTGGTTCACTATTAAGTATATGCACTAATAAGTTTATGTGAAATCAATTTATTTAAGTTACAAGTGTTTGGTATAAGAAATAAGAGATATAAATATATTTTTAAGCATTAACCAATTAAAAACTAACAGGAAGTGATGCAAGATCAAAGTAGGTTTAAATAGAGGGTATGAAGGACCTACAGCATCATTGTCTGCTAGACAGCTGAACAGGAAGGATCACCTTAGAGGACTGCATAGGAGAGGTAATTTTTGTTGGATAATTTTTATTGGATAGTTTAGCACTAAGAAAATATTGGGAAATTATAACAACTTTAATGATGCTAAATTAATTATGTATCATTTATTGATCTCAAAAGGACTCCTAATTGGGACCCTAAAACTTTTCTCGCATAATTGAGACTTATAATTGAATTACTAACACAGGATCATAAAAGCAAGGTAACTTTCTTAAATTAAACGTCTTTAAATAACTATTTGTTAGATGGACTATAATGGTGAATATGGATCACTTATAGATTCAAAAGGACCCTCAGTAGGGATGGGAATTCAAGTCATTTACCATTTTCTGTGCGATGGATTTATCCTAGTAAGTAGAATTACCATTTATATATATTTTTTAGTTAATAATGAAAATGTATGCTAATTTACTTATTAAAACACTAGATGGGGCCCTCAGAAGAGGCCTTAAAGGCTCAACATCATGCTAAGAAAGTTTGAGCAATAAAAACTACCGTAGATAAAAGAAATAGAGAAATAGTAAGTGAATTAAATACCAACAAATAGAAATAGTAATATATGTATATATTTTTTTATATTGATTTAACTTTGTCAAATAATTTATTATTAAGGTCACAACTTTCAACCACTATACAGACTGACAACCATATGGAAAGGAATACATAACATTCTAAAAATCCATGAACATCGAGTAAGTAGAAACACATCCAAAGCCTCATAAGCGACTAACACCAAAAATGTGCTTTACTGTACTGTATATAGACCTTATAGGCAAAGGTGATGAATATTATTATATATGTTGGCATCTTCTTTTGTTCTTCTTCTTTTCGTTTTTCCTTTTTAAATATATTTTTAATATATTTGTATTTTGTGCTGGTTCATTGTACAGCTCATTTTTTTATGGTTCAATATGCATTTTTCAACTTATATACTCCTAAAGCTGTTGTGTTTTAAGGAAAAAAAACCTAAGAGATATGATGTAATACAACTTAGATGAAATCTGTCCTGATAATGATACCAGTTTGATTTATATTTTGGAATTTGAATGAAACCATAGCATTCAATTGTACATCTTTCCTCTGGATTTAATTCTTGGAAAAAATGTTTTAAATTTTTTGTAACTTATGTTAATATATATTATGTGTAATTATTGATCATGATATGTTGAGACAACTTTCTTATGTTTTATGTTTTAGTGATATTGTTTAAACCTGATGAAGTCTTCGATGATGAAACGCATTGATGTTTTATGGAGTGATCACTCAGATCCTATAATAAAAAGCTACGATTGATTTTTATTATACACATTGTGTCCATGGAGTAATATATATTTATAAAGGTTATAAAACGTGTACACTTTTGTAGCTTTTTTTAGTATATAATTATAAAATTAATTAAGATCTTTGTGATAAGGCATTGACCTATAGAAAGTTATATGAATAGGCGCCCTGAAAGAATATCATATATATATATATATATATATATATATGTATATAGTCGACGTCAAAAATATTACATACACACCACATACAAACTCCAGATGGGTCTCTGTTTGTGTGTTTTGCGCATATACGGTAGCATACGCATTTGCACAGAGAAGCCGCAAAGACATATACTACATATTCATACAACACATAGACAAAACATGTTTAGCATCATTTTGTATTAAATTATATAATAGAGTTTAACGTCAGATATATATGTATTATTGGAATGGAACAAGATAAACATATCATGCTTAGTGTCAAAATGATCAGGAGAATGTGTGTGTTAATTTCATAACTATGGTTAGATTGTAGCACATTGCAATGATTCGTTATGATTAAATGTATGAATATGAAGCCACATTCTAAAGTGAACAAAAGACTTTCTGAGACTTGAAACTGGCCTGACAGCATGACCCTGGGGGCAGACACATGTGCCAGCAACTTAGGACAAAAGCCCTCACACTGACCTATGAACTGTCGAGTTCTTGAGAGGTCTGGCCCCTGGACCAATGGAAGAAGATGAAACCCACTGTTGTCTACACCCATTATTCTACTGTATAAAGGGACTCAGTTTCCAGGCAGCTCTCTCTCTGATACATTTTCATACATTCAGACACACACACACTCACTTACACACACACACACACACACACACACACACGCACCATTATTCGAAGTCTCCTACCTGCGGACTGGCTGCCTGGGACCAGAGAAACTAAGAGTATGTATATTGGCTATAACTGATCCTTATGTAACTATCTGCTTCTTATGTAATTGTAACTCTGTAAATATATATATATATGTTATAAATGAATGATAGACTGTACATATGTTATATTGTATGCAGTGATGAGCGGGTTCGTTTTCTCGGAAACCGAACCCCCCCGAACTTCACCCATTTTACACGGGTCCGAGGCATACTCGGATTCTCCTGTATGGCTCGGTTAACCCGAGCGCGCCCGAACGTCATTATCCCGCTGTCGGATTCTCGTGAGATTCGGATTCTATATAAGCAGCCGCGCGTCGCCGCCATTTTCACTCGTGCATTGGAAATGTTAGGGAGAGGACGTGGCTGGTGTCCTCTCCGTTATTGTTGAACTTGATTGTGCACTATTGCTTAATTGTGGGGAGGGCTGGGGAGCAGCTGTATAATATAGGAGGAGTACAGTGCAGAGTTTTGCTGATCAGTGACCACCAGTTATCCGTTCTCTGCCTGAAAAAAACGCTCCATATCTGTGCTCAGTGTGCTGCATATATCTGTGCTCACACTGCTTAATTGTGGGGACTGGGGAGCAGCTGTATTATATAGCAGGAGTACAGTGCAGAGTTTTGCTGACAGTGACCACCAGTATACGTTGTCTGCCTGAAAAACACTCCATATCTGTGCTCAGTGTGCTGCTTTATTGTGGGGACTGGGGACCACCAGTATAATATTATATAGGAGGAGTACAGTGCAGAGTTTTGCTGACCAGTGACCACCAGTATATAATATATAGCATTACGGTACAGTAGGCCACTGCTGTACCTACCTCTGTGTCATCATTAAGTATACTATCCATCTACATTCTATACCTGTACTGCATTTTAGTTTTGCAGTTTGCTGACACAGTGACCACCAGTATACTATATATAGCAGTACGGTATGGAAGGCCACTGCTGTACCTACCTCTGTGTCGTCATTAAGTATACTATCCATCTACATTCTATACCTGTGGTGCATTTTAGTTTTGCAGTTTGCTGACACAGTGACCACCAGTATACTATATATAGCAGTACGGTACGGAAGGCCACTGCTGTACCTACCTCTGTGTCGTCATTAAGTATACTATCCATCTACATTCTATACCTGTGGTGCATTTTAATTTTGCAGTTTGCTGACACAGTGACCACCAGTATACTATATATAGCAGTACGGTACGGAAGGCCACTGCTGTACCTACCTCTGTGTCGTCATTAAGTATACTATCCATCTACATTCTATACCTGTGGTGCATTTTAGTTTTGCAGATTGCTGACAGTGACCACCAGCATATATAGCAGTACGGTACGGAAGGCCACTGCTCTACCTACCTCTGTGTCGTCAAGTATACTATTCATCCATACCTGTGGTGCATTTCAGTTGTGCGCAGTATATACAGTAGTAGGCCATTGCTATTGATAGTTACTGGCATATAATTACACACATTAAAAAATGGAGAACAAAAATGTGGAGGTTAAAATAGGGAAAGATCAAGATCCACTTCCACCTCGTGCTGAAGCTGCTGCCACTAGTCATGGCCGAGACGATGAAATGCCATCAACGTCGTCTGCCAAGGCCGATGCCTAATGTCATAGTAGAGAGCATGTAAAATCCAAAAAACAAAAGTTCAGTAAAATGACCCAAAAATCAAAATTTAAAGCGTCTGAGGAGAAGCGTAAACTTGCCAATATGCCATTTACGACACGGAGTGGCAAGGAACGGCTGAGGCCCTGGCCTATGTTCATGGCTAGTGGTTCAGCTTCACATGAGGATGGAAGCACTCATCCTCTCGCTAGAAAAATGAAAAGACTTAAGCTGGCAAAAGCACAGCAAAGAACTGTGCGTTCTTCTAAATAACAAATCCCCAAGGAGAGTCCAATTGTGTCGGTTGCGATGCCTGACCTTCCCAACACTGGACGGGAAGAGCTTGCGCCTTCCACCATTTGCACATCCCCTGCAAGTGCTGGAAGGAGCACCCGCAGTCCAGTTCCTGATAGTCAAATTGAAGATGTCACTGTTGAAGTACACCAGGAGGAGGATATGGGTGTTGCTGGCGCTGGGGAGGAAATTGACAAGGAGGATTCTGATGGTGAGGTGGTTTGTTTAAGTCAGGCACCCGGGGAGACACCTGTTGTCCATGGGACGAATATGGCCATTAACATGCCTGGTCAAAATATAAAAAAAATCAGCTCTTCGGTGTGGAATTATTTCAACACAAATGCGGACAACAGGTGTCAAGCCGTGTGTTGCCTTTGTCAAGCTGTAATAAGTAGGGGTAAGGACGTTAACCACCTCGGAACATCCTCCCTTATACGTCACCTGCAGCACATTCATCATAAGTCAGTGACAAGTTCAAAAACTTTGGGTGACAGCAGAAGCAGTCCACTGACCACTAAATCCCTTCCTCTTGTAACCAAGCTCCTACAAACCACACCACCAACTCCCTCAGTGTCAATTTCCTCCCTACCCAGGAAAGCCAATAGTCCTGCAGGCCATGTCACTGTCAAGTCTGACGAGTCCTCTCCTGCCTGGGATTCCTCCGATGCATCCTTGAGTGTAACGCCTACTGCTGCTGGTGCTGCTGTTGTAGCTGCTGGGAGTCGATCGTCATCCCAGAGGGGAAGTCGGAAGACCGCTTGTACTACTTCCAGTAAGCAATTGACTGTCCAACAGTCCTTTGCGAGGAAGATGAAATATCACAGCAGTCATCCTGCTGCAAAGCAGATAACTCAGGCCTTGGCAGCCTGGGCGGTGAGAAACGTGGTTCCGGTATCCACCGTTAATTCAGAGGCAACTAGAGACTTGATTGAGGTACTGTGTCCCCGGTACCAAATACCATCTAGGTTCCATTTCTCTAGGCAGGCGATACCGAAAATGTACACAGACCTCAGAAAAAGACTCACCAGTGTCCTAAAAAATGCAGTTGTACCCAATGTACACTTAACCACGGACATGTGGACAAGTGGAGCAGGGCAGACTCAGGTCTATATGACTGTGACAGCCCACTGGGTAGATGTATTGCCTCCCGTAGCAAGAACAGCAGTGGCGGCACCAGTAGCAGCATCTCGCAAACGCCAACTCGTTCCTAGGCAGGCTACGCTTTACATCACCGCTTTCCAGAAGAGGCACACAGCTGACAACCTCTTACGGAAACTGAGGAAGATCATCGCAGAATGGCTTACCCCAATTGGACTCTCCTGGGGATTTGTGACATCGGACAACGCCAGCAATATTGTGCGTGCATTACATCTGGGCAAATTCCAGCACGTCCCATGTTTTGCACAAACATTGAATTTGGTGGTGCAGAATTATTTAAAAAACGACAGGGGCGTTGACAAAACGACAAGAGATGCTGTCGGTGGCCCGAAGAATTGCGGGCCACTTTCGGCAATCAGCCACCACGTACAGAAGACTGGAGCACCACCAAACATTCCTGAACCTGCCCTGCCATCATCTGAAGCAAGAGGTGGTAACGAGGTGGAATTCAACCCTCTATATGCTTCAAAGGATGGAGGAGCAGCAAAAGGCCATTCAAGCCTATACATCTGCCCACGATATAGGCAAAGGAGGGGGAATGCACCTGACTCAAGTGCAGTGGAGAATAATTTCAACGTTGTGCAAGGTTCTGCAACCCTTTGAACTTGCCACACGTGAAGTCAGTTCAGACACTGCCAGCCTGAGTCAGGTCATTCCCCTCATCAGGCTTTTGCAGAAGAAGCTGGAGACATTGAAGGAGGAGCTAAAACAGAGCGATTCCGCTAGGCATGTGGGACTTGTGGATGGAGCCCTTAATTCGCTTAACCAGGATTCACGTGTGGTCAATCTGTTGAAATCAGAGCACTACATTTTGGCCACCGTGCTCGATCCTAGATTTAAAACCTACGTTGTATCTCTCTTTCCGGCAGACACAAGTCTGCAGAGGTTCAAAGACCTGCTGGTGAGAAAATTGTCAAGTCAAGCGGAACGTGACCCGTCAACATCTCCTCCTTCACATTCTCCCGCAACTGGGGGTGCGAGGAAAAGGCTAAGAATTCCGAGCCCACCCGCTGGCGGTGATGCAGGGCAGTCTGGAGCGAGTGCTGACATCTGGTCCGGACTGAAGGACCTGTCAACGATTACTGACATGTCGTCTACTGTCACTTCATATGATTCTGTCACCATTGAAAGAATGGTGGAGGATTATATGAGTGACCGCCTCCAAGTAGGCACGTCAGACAGTCCGTACGTATACTGGCAGGAAAAAGAGGCAATTTGGAGGCCCTTGCACAAACTGGCTTTATTCTACCTAAGTTGCCCTCCCTCCAGTGTGTACTCCGAAAGATTGTTTAGTGCAGCCGCTCACCTTGTCAGCAATCGGCGTACGAGGTTACTTCCAGAAAATGTGGAGAAGATGATGTTCATCAAAATGAATTATAATCAATTCCTCCGTGGAGACATTCACCAGCAGCAATTGCCTCCACAAAGTACACAGGGACCTGAGATGGTGGATTCCAGTGGGGACGAATTAATAATCTGTGAGGAGGGGGATGTACACAGTGAAAGGGGTGAGGAATCGGAGGATGATGATGAGGTGGACATCTTGCCTCTGTAGAGCCAGTTTGTGCAAGGAGAGATTGATTGCTTCTTTTTTTGGTGGGGGCCCAAACCAACCAGTCATTTCAGTCACAGTCATGTGGCAGACCCTGTCACTGAAATGATGGGTTCGTTAAAGTGTGCATGTCCTGTTTATACAACATAAGGGTGGGTGGGAGGGCCCAAGGATAATTCCATCTTGCACCTCTTTTTTCTTTAATTTTTCTATGCATCATGAGCTGTTTGGGGACAATTTTTTTGAAGTGCCATCCTGCCTGACACTGCAGTGCCACTCCTAGATGGGCCAGGTGTTTGTGTCGGCCACTTGTGTCGCTTAGCTTAGTCACACAGCGACCTTGGTGCGACTCTTTTTTTCTTTGCATCATGTGCTGTTTGGGGACAATTTTTTTGAAGTGCCATCCTGCCTGACACTGCAGTGCCACTCCTAGATGGGCCAGGTGTTTGTGTCGGCCACTTGTGTCGCTTAGCTTAGTCACACAGCGACCTTGGTGCGCCTCTTTTTTTCTTTGCATCATGTGCTGTTTGGGGACTATTTTTTTGAAGTGCCATCCTGCCTGACACTGCAGTGCCACTCCTAGATGGACCAGGTGTTTGTGTCGGCCACTTGTGTCGCTTAGCTTAGCCATCCAGCGACCTCGGTGCAAATTTTAGGACTAAAAATAATATTGTGAGGTGTGAGGTGTTCAGAATAGACTGGAAATGAGTGGAAATTATGGTTATTGAGGTTAATAAAACTATGGGATCAAAATGACCCCCAAATTCTATGATTTAAGCTGTTTTTTAGGGTTTTTTGTAAAAAACACCCGAATCCAAAACACACCCGAATCCGACAAAAAAATTTCGGTGAGGTTTTGCCAAAACGCGTCCGAATCCAAAACACGGCCGCGGAACTGAATCCAAAACCAAAACACAAAACCCGAAAAATGTCCGGTGCACATCACTAATTGTATGCATACCCTTTTAATATCAAATATATATATATATATATATACATCATGCACTGTAACTGGCACTCACTAAATCCATACCATAGCTTGTCCCGTTGCAATCACATGCTGGATCACCAGCAATACATACACAACAAGCAGGTGCGGCACTCGGAAGAAAAAATGACAAACTCAGGAGTTTTCTATATCAACGTTTCGGTGTATTACCGTCTTCAGGATATAAATTACAAATAACACACTCTTACCTTAAATTGCTACAGCACCCAGTGAAAGACAGGCTGTGACTGACGGGCGCCCGCGGCCGCCACCGGACCGGAAGCGAGGCGCAGCTCCCGCCAGCATCGCCCACAATAGCATGCCGACGCTACAGCTGATTGGCGCATGCTTGTGACATCACCATCACCATAACAACCGCAAACACAGACATCAATATCACTGAAAAAAAGAAGATAACATGCCTTGTAAAATCACAAAATCTGTGTAAACATATCACATATGCATTTCCGTGTCACTAGCTTGATTATGAGTATTAGGTTATGATTATTAACACTACAATCAACCATAACAAGAACACTGTAAAGTTAAACTGATTACATCATGTGAACATAGACCATGAAATCGTTTCATTGAGTCCCCGTGGACTCAATGTATCCAGCCTGTGAATCCATTCTGTTTCACGTTTAAGTAATAGACGATTACGATCACCACCCCTACGCAGGGGGGGAATGTGATCAATCATTCTGTACCTAAGACTTGACAGGCTGTGTCTATTAGCAGAAAAATGCCGGGCTACCGGTTGTTCACTCTTACCACTGTTAATAGCAGCTCTAATTGCCGATCTATGTGCCGACATTCTCTCTTTAAATTTACATTGGGTCTTCCCAATATAAGAAAGCCCGCAAGGGCATATGATCTGATATACTACAAACATGCTATTACAGGTAAGATGATGTCTGATCTGATATATTTTACCTGAGTGTGGGTGGGGGAACTTATCTCCCGGTATCATGAAGCCACATGTAGCGCACGTGCACCTAAAGCATCCCCATTTTTTATTAGCAAGAAAATGAGTGGCTCTATTGGGGTCGCTGATGTCCGTGCGCACAAGTAGATCCTTAAGGTTTCTGTCACGAGTATAACATGGCATAATTGTCTGTTGTCCAAGATGAAGAGACATATCTGACTGTACGATCGGCCATCTGTTTTTAGTCATTTTCTTAATTTCAGGAGATAAATCATTATATCTATTAACAATGGGAAATCTGTCTGATGATTTCACTTTTTCCTTTTTCTGCAATAACAAACTCCTATCTAGTTTGAGGACCTGCTCTTTGATATTGCATAAGCTCATGTAATCATAACCTCTCTCCATAAATTTTTGTACTGTTTCATCTAGTTGTCTACATGCCACATCTGGATCAGAATTAATTCTACATACTCTTACCATCTGGGAGTATGGTAAACCTAACTTAAGTTCACGTGGATGATTATTATTTATATGTAGGATGGTATTACGATCAGTCGGTTTATTAAAAACCGACGTGATCAAACCATCTTGAGTCAAAGTAATCTGAACATCCAAAAAATGGATCTGAGATTGACTCATCTCCAACGTTAGTTTAACTGGACAACCAGAGTCATTGTGCCATTTAACTAGTGACCTGAGACTCTCCTCAGTACCTTGCCATATTAGAAACATGTCGTCTATATACCGCATATAGCATAGAACCTGTGACCTCACCTCTTGATCAGAAAAAAATAAATCCTGTTCAATCTCAAACATGTAACAGTTCGAGTATGCAGGGGCCACAGAAGACCCCATAGCACACCCCAACCTCTGTATATAATACTCCCCATCAAACAGAAAATAATTCATTGAATTCATTGAAAATTATGCCTCATGTTGTTCCCTTCATCCCCTCCTGTGAGCCATCTATATACCTTGTGGTATTCGTAGTCTGGGGGGTATGCTTATACCCGAATACCCTATTACCCCCATTTTATATACTTTGCCCAAAATACATAAGGGACTCCTCCCCCCCCCCCCCCCCCGGGCAGACCTATAACCTCTGCTAGGGGCTCCCTATCTCAACCATCTGCTACCCTTATTGATGCCGTTTTACAACCTCTCATCCAGATGAATGAGTTTTTCCTACTTGATACAACCATGTTTCTGAACAAATTATCTACTGTTGGTTCATTACCTTGTGATGTATGGCTAGTGACGGCTGATGTCACTAGCCTCTATACGATTATTCCCCATGATGCAGGTATCTCTGCGGTAAAAAAGATCTTGTTAACTAACGATCAACTAGCACCAGCATTTGTTGAATTTTTATTACAGCTTTTAGAATTTGTGTTGACTAAGAATTATTTTCTGTTTGATGGGGAGTATTATATACAGAGGTTGGGGTGTGTTATGGGGTCTTCTGTGGCACCTGTATACTCAAACTGTTACATGTTTGAGATTGAACAGGATTTATTTTTTCTGATTAAGAGGTGAGGTCACAGGTTCTATGTTATATGAGGTATATAGACAACATGTTTCTAATATGGCAAGGTACTGAGGAGAGTCTCAGGTCACTAGTTAAACAGCACAATAACTCTGGTTGTCCAGTTAAACTAACGTTGGAGATGAGTCAATCTCAGATCCATTTTTTGGATGTTCAGATTACTTTGACTCAAGATGGTTTGATCACGTCGGTTTTTAATAAACCGACTGATCGTAATACCATCCTACATATAAATAATAATCATCCACGTGAACTTAAGTTAGGTTTACCATACTCCCAGATGGTAAGAGTACGTAGAATTAATTCTGATCCAGATGTGGCATGTAGACAACTAGATGAAACAGTACAAAAATTTATGGAGAGAGGTTATGATTACATGAGCTTATGCAATATCAAAGAGCAGGTCCTCAAACTAGATAGGAGTTTGTTATTGCAGAAAAAGGAAAAAGTGAAATTATCAGACAGATTTCCCATTGTTAATAGATATAATGATTTATCTCCTGAAATTAAGAAAATTACTAAAAACAGATGGCCGATCGTACAGTCAGATATGTCTCTTCATCTTGGACAACAGACAATTATGCCATGTTATACTCGTGACAGAAACCTTAGGGATCTACTTGTGCGCACGGACATCAGCAACCCCAATAGAGCCACTCATTTTCTTGCTAATAAAAAATGGGGATGCTTTAGGTGCACGTGCGCTACATGTGGCTTCATGATACCGGGAGATAAGTTCCCCCACCTACACTCAGGTAAAATATATCAGATCAGACATCATCTTACCTGTAATAGCATGTTTGTAGTATATCAGATCATATGCCCTTGCGGGCTTTCTTATATTGGGAAGACCCAATGTAAATTTAAAGAGAGAATGTCGGCACATAGATCGGCAATTAGAGCTGCTATTAACAGTGGTAAGAGTGAACAACCGGTAGCCCGGCATTTTTCTGCTAATAGACACAGCCTGTCAAGTCTTAGGTACAGAATGATTGATCACATTCCCCCCCCTGCGTAGGGGTGGTGATCGTAATCGTCTATTACTTAAACGTGAAACAGAATGGATTCACAGGCTGGATACATTGAGTCCACGGGGGCTCAATGAAATGATTTCATGGTCTATGTTCACATGATGTAATCAGTTTAACTTTACAGTGTTCTTGTTATGGTTGATTGTAGTGTTAATAATCATAACCTAATACTCATAATCAAGCTAGTGACACGGAAATGCATATGTGATATGTTTACACAGATTTTGTGATTTTACATGGCATGTTATCTTCTTTTTTTCAGTGATATTGATGTCTGTGTTTGCGGTTGTTATGGTGATGGTGATGTCACAAGCATGCGCCGCTCAGCTGTAGCGTCGGCATGCTATTGTGGGCGACACTGGCGGGAGCTGCGCCTCGCTTCCGGTCTGGTGGTGGCCGCGGGCGCCCGTCAGTCACAGCCTGTTTTTCACTGGGTGCTGTAGCAATTTAAGGTAAGAGTGTGTTATTTGTAATTTATATCCTGAAGACGGTAATACACCGAAACGTTGATATAGAAAACTCCTGAGTTTGTCATTTTTTCTTCCGAGTGCCGCACCTGCTTGTTGTATATATATATATATATATATATATCTGAGCGTTGGACCTCAGCCTACCATGTGTGCAACTGCTTGCTTTCTCTTGAAGGATATAGTGTTTGCGACGTACAGCACACTTTTATAGTATATGGTAATAAGATGCGCCTTGCGTCCGCAGTATATATTAATGCTGGCATTTAAATATTTATTAGAAATCATTTGAACTTTACAGTTGGGGGCTATGTCCGCGATATCACGTACTTAATGATGCGCTGTACAGACGTGCTGTGGTCTACCAGCTAAGGATGGGCACATCTAGATGCTTCTGAACCGCATGCCATTTTTTTGTGTTATCAGTAAGGCGCTGATATGAATCAAGAGACAATATATTTCTTTGTTGCTGTGAGTGTGACAAAAACGCACAATATTAGAAATGCTACAGCGTATTTTTATTGCTGCTAAACGAGGTTCAATAAGCCATATTGTGTTTGATTCAGATTGGATTGTTTATCTGTTAAGTAAATTTAAAGAGCGTTTAAAAGTTGGTGCATAGTATGGATATAGCTGTGTTAGCATGCTGCATTCTATTTGCATACTGCTAATGCAGACCTGAAGTAACAAACTTCCGGTGCTTGTATAACTTGGGATTTATTTGTGACAAAAGAGCTAGTGTTAGTATTCTGGCCGCATGGTGTGATCACCATTTTGTCCATGCACATGGCTTGGGAAGGGGAAGGAGCAGTGGCCATTTTAATTACGTATGGTCACTCTCTATCCACCTAGCTAACAGCTGACTTTCAGTTTGTTAAACAATCTGTTTCCTTTGTCACAAATAAACAAATATATGTACAAATCCAACACCATTTAAAAGCTACCAATGAATTTAATTAACCCATGCCATAGTCAATTATAAATAGTGTTTCAATTGGGCCTAGTGAGAGAAACAGTGAGATAAATACTTGCTTAATGTAAGAATCTCCAAGATTTGTTAACCCTCTGCTTGCTACAAGATAGGCAATTGAAATGTTAATGAACCGGTTCAACCACCCTGGAAAAGCAAGCATGTGAACATCTGAGATGCAAATTAGAGGCTCTGTAGAAACTACATTCATTCAGTATGTGTGTATAAATACATGTGCTGTGTGGGGGTTTTATGAGTCAAATAATGTGTGTGTATGTATGTATGTATATATATATATATATATAATATTATATTATTATATGGATATATGTAGATTTATATCATTATATGTTCTGCAAGATAGCTATCCAATCTGAATCATAGCATTTAAATTATAGTCAATAGCCATATTATATTGAAGTGTTTTAAAATTGATTGTTAAAGTGTGTGTTAACGAAAATTCGCAAAATATTTGCATTTCATAAGTGAAGCTCTGTTCCTGCCTAAAACTTTAGGTAGCACATAGCGGAAGATTCCCGTCAGGGGACTTCCGGTGCTCAAGGGAACATGGAAGCATTTATCTAACTACTACAATACAATACAAATAGTGTTTTTATTTTTTATTTTTATTGTATTACTAGAGTTGGGTAACAAAGTGTGGCAAGCTGCATGCAAAGGTCCACAGCGATACACATTTGCATATGCAAGTATACACATGTCATAGTACAATAGTACGTGGACGCGTATATAGCGACGCACGGGTACACACGTGGACGCACAGGCGGGAAACGTGAGTGTGTATTTACGCAAGCGGAAGTTAGCCGCATAATAGAAATTGATTGTTAAGGTGGGATAAAACACATTTTAACAGGTAACTATACGATTTTAAAGCACATTACTATAATACTTTGTTTAAAGTGTAATACCTCTAAGGGGATGTTATCAATCACTTGTAAATTACTTTTCTTTCTGTACAGAAAATCTAAAAGTGTGGGGGTGTTGAAAGTAAGTGTGAGTGGATTGAACCAGGACAAAGCAGGATCTCGTAGATGAGGCACTGAGTTAGCAGAGGCTCAGTGGCGTGAAGGTTAACGACCTTCCGTATTAATTGGTATTGAGGCACGTAGTGTGTGTGTTTTTTTAAAAGGAAAAACGTGCAGAGGATCGTGATACAGTATATTGAACAAAGGGTTGGTGTTACGCTCCGGCTGTGGAGAGCAGCTTGTGAATTTCGACTCCTGTGATCGTAGGGTGTATAGATAACAAGTATCTATAAGCTGTGCAATTGGACCACACATCTGTGTGCATGATACGCGGTACAACGTGATACCATTTGCATAAATTCCATGCAATTGCATCACAATACGCGCTCTGTAAAGCATACGCAGACGTGATTTGTGTAAAGTAAAGGAATTTTTCGCTGACTCTCTCTCAGGAAATCTTCCTGGTGGACATTCATTGAAAAGGGTGATCGAAAAGTTGTTTCTCACCCAACAAAATTCCAGTGGATAGAAACCCCAAAGTAGTAGGCCTGTAACCTCCACTGAAAAAGGTGGGGTATTAATTTAATGCTGTTAATACTTCAATACTTCCAGTGCTGATGGTTCTGGTAGGGGCCTAGTCTGGGTACACGGGGCGATCACTACTGAAGTGGGCCGTGGTACTGGCCAGCGGAGGCAGGAGCGGGTGAAAAGCACTTGTTAAGGAACTTTTTTTTACCGTCGTCTCGTGTGGGCTATTTGGTGTGTTGTGAAAAAAGCTCAGGTTCAGGCTGAGGAGCAGAGAACAAGAGAGTGCACTCGGTATATTATTATCACTGACCTGGTTTGGGATTGTTGTGGACTCGGGGTATCTTCCGAAGATCGGAATGAGGAACCGCAACTGGGCCGCAACAGGGATGGCCGAATGTAGGTTTTCCTCATACAGGATTCGGACAGCAGGCAGGAAGCACGTGTTGGATATTGAAGATCTCCTGAAAAACAAAAACTTGAAAGGGCTGATGAATCCTCTGCAGACAGATGATAATGAACGTGGCTGGAGAACAGGAAGATTGAGAGTAGTAACCGTGACTGGAATGCACGGTGCGGAAGCCTGTGTTTGCTGGACGCACGGTAAATTAGAGGTACAGGACGCGGAAGGCACTGACTGTGCAAGGAGATACAGAAGTGCTTGGTGGCACTGAGGTGCTGGAGACATGGAGGTGCTTGGAGGCACGGAGGTGCTTGGAGGCATGGAGATGCTCGGAGGCACGGAGGTTCTTGGAGGCACAGAGATGCTCTGAGGCACTTGTAAGGATGAGAGGACGAAGGAGAGAAACATGAAAGGCATTCGGTATGCGTAGATGAGAAGGTAATCCCAATTTGCAGACCACAGGATTCAGGATTTGTAGCACAGGGTATGGACTGATGAACCTTGGGGCGAACTTCATGGTGGGTACCTTTAGCCGGAGGTTACGTGTGGAGAGCCATACCCTGTCACCAACCTTGTATTGAGGAGCGGCTCGCCGTTTCTTGTCCGCAAAGAACTTGTATCGGACAGAAACCTTTTTAAGACTAGCATGAACCTTACTCCAAATTTGTCTGAAGTGTAGTAGAGTGGAAGTCACAGCTGGAACCTCTCCTGTTGGAAGAATTAGTAATTCCAGAACTTGTGGGTGGAAGCCATAGTTGATGAAGAACGGAGATTCGCCAGTGGAGGAATGAAATGAATGGTTATGTGCAAACTCTGCCCAAGGCAATAACTCTACCCAGTTGTCCTGTGAAGGGGAGAGATACAGGCAGAGGAAAGTCTCCAAGTCTTGATTGACTCGTTCTATTTGCCCATTAGTTTGGGGGTGATAAGCGGACGAAAACTTAAATTTAATTTGTAAGGCCGAGCAGAGAGCTTTCCAAAACCTTGCGGTGAACTGTACCCCTCGATCAGAGACTATTTCTTGAGGCAACCCATGCAACCGAAAATGTTCTCGGACAAATATTAGAGCTAATTTAGGAGGTGTCGGCAGACCAGTCAATGGAACGAAGTGCGCCATCTTCGAAAAACGTTCGATGATCACCCAGACAGTGTTGAAACCTTTGGAACAGGGCAAGTCGGTGACGAAGTCCATGGAAATGTGAGTCCAGGGTTTCATAGGAATGGACAGAGGACGAAGTTACCCAGCAGGAGGTAGGCGAGGAGATTTATGCTGTGTACACTGTGGACAAGAATTAACGTAATCCTGTACATCCTTCCTCATGGAGTCCCACCAGTAAGATCTTTGCAGAAACTTGTACATCTTCTGGGCGCCGGGATGACCGGAAAACTTGGAGATATGGGCCCACTGTAGTATCCTCGACCGGAATTTAGCTGGTACGGACATTCTTCCAGGGGGAGGACCTGGAGTAGTTGAGGCAGCAGAGACAGAAATTGGATTCAGAATTAAACTCCGCTCAAAAGAATCCTCTTCATCTGTGGGAGTTTGTGAACGGGACAGTGCATCCGCTTTAGTATTGAAAGTCCCGGCTCGGTACTTGATAACAAAAGAAAATCGAGTGAAGAAGAGTGCCCATCTAGCTTGGCGAGGATTCATGCACTGTGCGGTTTTGATATACAACAAATTTTTGTGATCAGTGTAAATGGTAATCACATGTTTGGCCCCTTCTAAGAGATATCTCCACTCTTCCAAGGCAGATTTAATTGCCAAGAGTTCCTGGTCTCCAATAGTGTAATTTCGTTCAGCCGGAGAGAATTTACGAGAGTGGAAGCCACACGGATGTAATTTCTTATCTGAGGAGTACTGAGAGAGAACGGCCCCAACTCCGACCGAGGATGCGTCAACTTCTAGGAAGAAAGGTTCCTCGAAATTTGGTTGTTGGAGTACTGGAGCGGACATAAAAGCCGATTTCAAGTGGGAAAAAGCCTCTATGGCTTCGGGAGGCCACAAACCCGGGTTGGAACCCTTTCTCGTCAAGGCGGTAATGGGCGCAACAATGGTGGAGAAACTTCTAATGAACTTCCTATTATATTACTAAAATTATATACACACACACAGGCGTAGAGCACAGCCTAAAGATCTTTGATACTTCTGTGTGTGTATATTAATTCAGGCGCAAAGTGCTTTTCTAATATACTATACTAGTCAAAAAGCATAAAAAATATATAAAACTACAAGCAGCTCCCACTTGGTAATCTGAAGTATTACCAAAAATTAAACACAACTAATACATATAAAAGAAGAGAGCGCATAAAGTTTTATATGGTTTTATTACAATTTAAAATAAATCCTAAAAAATCCTTTTTCAATGTTAATACATGCATATATTACTAAAGTGCTAATTAAACCACTCAATTAGTAATCATTACACTGCTAATACATGTAAATCATTAATCATCCGTCTATATTAAATCCACTTAGTCCATATATTTAAATTTGGTGACAGCTGCCACTTAGTATCAACTCAAGTTCCAGAGTAACTTTTGTTTTTACTTAAATGGATACTTTGTAGTTATGTCCCACACACGAGGAAATCACTCGTAAAATCGAACTGTGGTATTTAAAATGAATACATGCTGCAGCATTGGTTGTATTTTACTCTGAAGGACCACTTATCTAGATATTTCACATGTGCTTCCTATAATAGTTTGCAAAACCCAGGAATCTTTGTATTGCTTTCAAGGAGAGTGGCTGTGCCCAGTCCCGAATGGCGGAAAGTTTCTCCGGGTCCATGCGAAGCTCCATCCCCCGAGATGATTGATGTTACTTCGAAGGTACACTTGGATATCTTGGCATAGAGATGATTCTCACGTAAACGGCGGAGTACCTCTTTGACCTGTATCCTGTGTTCAGCAAGGTCTTTGGAAAAAATCAGTATGTCCTCCAAATATACCACGACACTTAGGTATAACATGTCTCGGAAGATTTCATTGACGAATCCCTTGAAGACAGCAGGAGCATTGCTAAGACCAAACGGCATCACCAGATACTCATAATGCCCATCTCGGGTATTGAAGGCGGTCTTCCATTCATCTCCCTCTCTGATGCGTATAAGGTTATAGGCCCCCCTCAAATCGAGCTTGGAAAAAACGTGGGCACCACGAACTCTATCAAATAGCTCTGTGATTAGGGGCAAGGGGTATTTATTTTTGATGGTAATATCATTTAGGCCGCGGTAGTCGATACATGGTCTTAACCCCCCGTCCTTCTTTTTCACGAAGAAGAAGCCCGCTCCAGCCGGGGAGATAGAGGGGCGAATGAATCCCTTGTGAAGACTGGACTTGATATAGTCTGACATAGCTTGTGTCTCTGGAAGGGACAGAGGATAAATGCGACCCGGAGCGGCATTTTCCCTGGGATGAGGTCAATGGGGCAGTCCCAAGACCTAAGGGGTGGTAACTGGTCAGCCGCCTGTTCCGAGAACACATCCTTGAACTCTTGATACACCTCCGGGATAAGTTCTTCCTCCGCCTTAGTAGAAACACGAAGCGGACAGACAGGGGTGAGACAGTTAGCGTGACAAAAAGAATTCCAAAACCGAATCTGTGCGGTCTTCCAATCGATATGGGGATTGTGAATTTTGAGCCAAGGCATTCCGAGAACCAGATCGTGATGCATTTCCGGAATCACCAGGAACTCCAAATAGGCACGGAGGTGCTTGGAGGCACAGAGATGCTCGGAGGCACGGAGGTGCTTGGAGGCACAGAGATGCTCGGAGGCACGGAGATGCTCGGAGGCACGGAGATGCTCAGAGGCACAGAGGTGCTCGGAGGCACGGAGATGCTCGGAGGCACGGAGGTGCTGGAGGCACGGAGGTGCTTGGAGGCACGGAGGTGCTTGGAGGCACGGAGGTGCTTGAGGCACGGAGGTGCTTGGAGGCATGGAGATGCTCGGAGGCACGGAGGTGCTGGAGGCACTGAGGTGCTTTGAGGCACGGAGATGCTCAGAGGCACGAAGGTGCTGGAGGCACAGAGGTGCTTGGAGGCACAGGGGACTGGCGATCACCACTCCTGGGGAACTGATGATACTCAAGCACTGATGCAGTGCCTGGCGCCTGAATTTATACTTCCCACCACCATCTGGTTGGTGGGAAGTGCCTGATGACGTCACCCGCCCAGATGCCGGGCCGAACGATGGGAGCCGGGGTCCGCCAGCGAGGATGGCCGCAGAGAGGACAAGCGCACCCGGAGAGGTTAGTAAGGCGGACGGGGCGGTGGCGTGACAATTATGAGTAGGAAGTATGGTCCCTACACAGAGGCTTTTTGTAATGATTGATTATGTATGAAAGGTGAAATATTATTTCCAGTGATTGGTGGTTTTGATCCTGAGGTATTGCAGGTAGTATGTTTAACCAAAGTCATATAAGACAAGAACGAAAACAAAATAATTGTTTGAACTCGTAGCAACAATAAATAATAAAAAGAGAAAGCAAGCACACCGCCATATGTGGATGCGGAAGCAGTTACAGCCAGTATACGAACTATACAAAATAATAAAAATGAAAATATGAAAATTATGAATGTAACCTATATATGTACTAATGAATGTCAAAGTTTTATTTAGGAGGAGATGGTGACTCGAATCTGGTTTCAGTCATTTCTCATGCACTCAGAGGAGTAATATCCAACCGTGAAAAGAGGAGCTGTAGCCTGCAGGGGAAGTGGCTGAGACCAGTGGAACTGGTAAGTATGGAGCCATTCAAGTACATATATAGTAAAAAACCCCAAAAATAAAAAAATAAAAAAAATCAGGAAAGTAATAACACAAATGGAGAATATGCTGTCCGCACATTAGTATTTCCCAGTAGGAAAGCGGACAGAGATGGGGTAAGCCCCAGGGTATTTCTTTTTATTAACCACATAAGAAGTATTTATTTCTAGGAATGCCCTTGTCTAGATAAGCTCGGAAATGTTTGTTGGACCATGTACAGACCCTTAATATGGGATGAGAAGGATTGAATGAATACTTTGCATGAACTAGAAGCTTGTTTTTTTTTGCAGTATTAGAAAATTCTCTGTCAGGATAAGACCACTGGTAAACACTAAATCGGCAAATGGGAGGAACGAGAGAAGTACAGCATTACCCTTTGACAAAACCTGCTGAAGTTACGATTGGGCCTCTATGATGCTAAACCTTTTTCTTTTCTCCTAGCAGCAGTGGCTTCTCACTAACTTAATCGACAGAGATTTTGTTGTGCAAATTGAAATGTGAAATACATATATTGTACTCCCGCTCAGGAAGTACAAGGTATGTTAGATACTCCTCAAAGACTAATGTTGCATTCCACTGTTCTAGATTCATGTCCATCATAGGTAGAGGAAATTATCTCACAGATACCGGGTTCCCTATGAACTTAGGATGGACAGGACACTGGATTGATGGCTGAGGTAGTCCCAGTAGTGACACAGCAAGCCCAAGCTTTAAGGGGGGTAGACCAAGTAGTTAATCAATTCCCCGTAGTGCCCAATCCAGTTGTCATTTTAATAAAATCCTCTCCACCGCCACAAACTTTACTGTCACAAACCTCTTTTCTGTTTTCTTCACAGTTTCCTCTTCATCTTTGCGTTCACAAAGGGGGTACAATACATGGACCCGATTCTCTCAAAGGTTTCAAGTGACAGCCTGAGTAGTTTCTCCCAAGCCCTACATGACTGTTTACAATCCTTTCAGCCTAAGAATGGGTCGGTGCTGATACAAAATGTTGATGACTTGTTGTTGTCCGTTGATTCATTTGAGTTGTCCCTGGCAGATACAAAGCAGTTTCTGTTTAACCTCTTCCATACAGGACACAAGGTCTCAAAGGATAAACTGCAATTTTGTAGGACAAGGGTCAAATACCTGGGACGTAGTACTGGTACATGATTTTACCAACCTCTACAGAGGCGTGAAATACACAATAGACTTGTGCAGTGTAATGCAACATATCTACCATGTATAATACAAGTGCACAGTCTGGAACCTAATCCCTAGAGGAAGGAGTGGGCCCCAGGCAGTGGGGCCCACTGGTGGTTTCCCCGGTACCCCTGTGGGCCAGTCCGACTCTGAGCACAGGGCACCAAAAAGTCTAGTTATTGCTCTGGGGCATCAATGTCTGCTTTTTATTAACTACTGTACTACTACTTTAGAGCAATTATACCCCACACACAGGGTTGGACTTGCCCACAGGGGTACCAGGGAAACCACCGGTAGTACCCACTGTCCAAGGGCCCACTCCTTCCTCTAGGTAACAGGTTCCAGACTGTGCACTTGTATTATACATGGTAGATATGTTGCATTACACTGGATTAAACTATTGTGTATTTCAAGCCTCTGTGGAGGCTGGCCACACTCCCTTTGGAGTCTGGCCAGACCCCTAAGTATGGGCCCCTATAACGGCATTCCCCCGGTGGGCCCTTCATGCCCCAGTCCGACACTGCCCACACATGATTCTTAGTAAAGTCTGTGTTGTCTTGTTTTCAATTGACAGTACTTGCAAGTTGGGTTGATAGGGTATTGCTAATACATTAATCATTTGCAAAATATTTTTAAACAGAAATAACTGTTGTGTGTTTGTGCTGCTGCTCTGCTGCTTAGTTTAGCCAGCCTGCCTTTTGCTATGTTGGTGAACAACATTGTGAGCTGTGAGGTGGTCAAAATTGACTAGAAATTAGTGGAAATGAATGTCATTGAGGTTAATAATTCTATAGGAATAAAAACAGGCCAAAATTCTGAGATGTTAGCTGTTTTTAAGATTTTTGTAAAAAAAAAATGTCACGGCTGTGGGTATTTGTGAAACTGGACTAGGTCGGATTACTGGGTCTGGGCTTGAGAGCTGTGGACAGAATTGTGCAGGCTTTAAGTATGATCTCAGCATGCAGACATGGCAGTTGGCTGGGGAACATAGGAGTGGAGGTGACCAGCTATACGGGTACTGATACACTGGTGGAGTGGACCACCAGTGCAAAGGGTAGCTGGAATGTCAATGGGAAGGGAAAGTTTTAGTAGACTAGTAGTTGGGATGCTGGGTGAAACTAGCAATGCAGGTTTACAAAGAATGCTGGATGAGGACAGCAATGCAGGTTTCCTGGAGTGCTGGGACGAACCAGCAGATCAGGTTTTCTGTGAATGCTGAATGGACTCAGCAATGTAGGTTTTCTGGAGTGCTGAACGGAATCAGCAGAGCAGGTTTTTTGTGAATGCTGAATGGAGTCAGCAATGTAGGTTTTCTGGAGTGCTGGAATGAACCAGAAGAGAAGGTTTTCTGTGAATCAAATCTGAATGACCCCCTTAGTCTAATACATTTGAAGATACAAGAGCTGACTACAGATTGATAGACAACCAAGCACTGACAGTTTGCCAGTGCTGGGAACTAGAACTTATACCCCTTGATACTGCTGACTGGATGAGGGATTCACATGATGAAGAAGTGATTCTGGATTAGGCCTTGGACAGTCAGCTGACTAGGAACTGTCATGGCGCTGTCCATGGAGAACTTTGGCGGGGACACTGGCATGGTGCAGCCTAGGAGGTTTGCTATGGGTGCCGGATCCATCGGCGCTGACAGGGAAGCCACAGCGTAGCGGATGACCGTGCAGGATGCCAGAAGATTGCACAGATGACAGACTGTGCCAGAGTTTGCGGCAGAGGTAAGACAGAGTGCAGCTGGGAAGCGCTGAAAGCCTCTGTTTTGTGACAAAAAATATAGATCCAAAAGCAAAACCCGCAAAGGCAGTTTTGGCAAAACTAAATAAAGATCAAAAACATAAGGGAAATACAGAGCCAAAATCAAAACCCATGACGGGGGCTGGCACACATCCCTAGTGGGGATGTAGTTATGTGACCGGCAGTCACAATACCTCCCCCTACATCCCAAAGCCTCACAATCCCGACAGTCGGCATGCTGACTAAAAGGGAGCTTTTCCCACTTGTGAGTGTCCACAACACCCATAGAGTGGTAATAAAACCTGCGGCGAGTGTAGCTCGCCTCCGCGCCCGCAGCGTGGTGAGCGCAGCGTAGCATAGTGAGTGCAGTGTAGTGAGCACAGCAAGCCTGCAAGGGGCTTTGTTGCACTCGCCCCCTAGCTGCATTCTAGGGATGCTACCGCCGGGATCCTGGCTGCCCGTAAAACATACCCAACCCCCCCTAGTGTATGGTGCGACCAATGGAAGTGACTGAAGACACACCAATAGGTATTATTGCATAGAATTAGTGCTTACTCATTCATATGCACAGATGTACACCAGAGAATGGTCTTTGTAGAGGCATTTGCATGAAGTCACAGATGGGCAACCTCCAATAGAGGCAGCTACGGGTGCTTCTTCTACCACTTCTGAATCAGACCCTTTGTGCTTATGCCTCTTTATATTTAGAGACGTGGAATGTCCGACTGAGGGGGGCATGCTAGTGTTGATCCAGTATTATTTATACTGTGTTCACACAAATGTGTCCCATACAAAGGCTTCTGTAGATTTGCAGAGCCGTTCTTGTTGTTTTCCAAGAACAGAAGGGTTTTTAAATATAACTCTCAGAGCGTTATGGATCATTAGAGGTTCTAGTACATTTTGACAACATTAATGAAAAAGTAATTAGTTTTCTTTCTTATATTCAAATATAGTTATATTATTATTATTAGTAAGAGTCAATTGTTTGTTTTCACTATACTATTAAAACTGTCATTTTATAATAGGTTGCTGTTATTTTAGATGAATATAACAATTTTCCCAGCAGTTTATCCTTTTCAAGTTAGGACAAGGTAATTACGTTACTAAGGATTTCCCAGCTACTTAACAAGCCAATATGATTCTTAGTTACACTGAAACCATACTTTTCTCATAAACCTGTGTACAGGGTCCTTGTATTAAGATCAGTTTTAACAGCTATCACATCTCACCACTGATTGGTGGTGATCACACGGGCAGTGTAGTAAACAATAAACCAAACAATAACAAAAATTAAACTTACTCCTGACAGCCCTCTGTACATTTACATAGGTTTATATTAGAGTTGAGCAGGTTCTACGTGTTTCTAGAAAACTGAACCAACCCAAACATACCGATTCTGAGGAGATCCGAGTCCCGACATCTTCGGAATCCAAAACGAGGTCGAACATCATCCTCCTGGTATCTGATTGTCTCTGGACTTGGTATCCATAAAAGGTGCTGTGGCCGGGACTTAGTGTAATTTCCATCTAGTGCACGCTACTGTTAGCTGCGCTGTACTCTGCTGTAGGGTCTGGGTCTATAAGAGGCACGCTGCTATATACTGTGCTGTGCCCAGACTCACAAGGGGCTGTGTATAGTCACTGTGTATAAGAGGCACACTGCTGTATGCTGCATGCTGCGTTAGACTCTGCTATATATATTGTGTTGTTCCAGGATCACAGGGGGCTGTGTGTAAAGTCACTGTGTATAGGGGGCACACTGCTTTATGCTGAGCTAGACTCTGCTGTAAATTGTACTGTTTAGTGCACTTTCTTCATGTGAATCTAGATTCCCTGTGATTCCACACAGTGTGAACTGGGCTGCAGGTTCAAAGGTAGAAAAATAAAAAAATATATATTTCTATTGTTTTGTTTGCACTGTTTAGTGTGCTTCACCCTATTGTGCTGTGTTCACATGCATTTCTAAGCCCAGTAAAAGTAAAAATGTTTTTATAAATGTATTGTCTGTACTGTTTGGTGTGCTCTACCCTAGTGCACTTTGTTCAAAGCCATGTTGCCATTTGGCAAACAATATACAATGTGGTTGCGGAGAAGCTCAAGACAAGACATAGGAATCGTTTTTTCCCCCCAGACTGTCGCCTTGTTAAATACATGAGGTAGTTCGCCTAATTAGGGTTTGAGGATTTACAGTATATTGAATTTTATCATGGATGTATATTTTATGCTAAGCGACACAAGTGTGTGGCACAAACACCTGGCCCAGCTAGGAGTGGCACTGCAGTGTCAGACAGGATGGCACTTTTATAAACTAGGCCCCAAACAGCACATGATGCAAAGGAAAAAAGAGGTGCACCAAGGTTGCTGGATGACTAAGCTAAGTGAAACAAGTGTGCGGCATAAACACCTGGCCCATCTAGGAGTGGCACTGCAGTGTTAGACAGGATGGCACTTTTAAAAACTAAGCCCCAAACAGCACATGATGCAAAGAAGAAAAGAGATGCACTGAGATTGCTGGATGACTAACCTAAGTGACACAAGTGTGCGGCATAAACACCTGGCCCATCTAGGAGTGGCACTGCAGTGTCAGACAGGATGGCACTTTTAAAAACTAGGCCCCAAACAGCACATGATGCAAAGGAAAAAAAGAGGTGCACCAAGGTTGCTGGATGACTAAACTAAGCAACACAAGTGTGCCACACAAACACCTGCTTCATCTAGGAGTGACAATGCAGTGACAGACAGGATTGACTTTTAAAAACTAGGACCCAAACTGCACATGATGCAAAGAAAAAAAGAGGTGCACCGAGGTAGCTGGATGACTAAACTAAGCGGCACAGGTGTGCGGCACATACACCTGGCCCATCTAGGAGTGGCACTGCAGTGTCAGACAGGATGGCACTTTTAAAAACTAGGCCCAAAACAGCACATGATGCAAAGAAAAAAAGAGGTGCACTGAGGTTGCTGGATGGCTAAGCTAAGTGAAACAAGTGTGTGGCACAAACACCTGGCCCATCTAGGAGTGCCACTGCAGTGGAAGACAGGATGGCACTTTTAAAAATTAGGCCCCACACAGCATATCATGCAATGAAGAAAAAGAGGTGCAATGAGGTAGTTGGATGACTAAGCTAAGCAACTCAAGTGGGCGGCACAAACACCTGGCCCATCTACGAGTGGCACGCAGTGGCTGAATGTTGAAAGTGGCTCACAATTTTTCGGGCCAATGACAGCATCTCCTGGATGCCCCTGTCATTTTTCCAAAAATTCTGCACCACCAAATTAATTGTATGTGCAAAACAAGGGACATTCTAGAATTTGCCCAGATGTAATGCACGCACAATATTGGTGGCGTTGTCCGATATCACAAATCCCCAGGAGAGTCTAAGTGGGGTAAGCCATTGTGCGATGATGTCCTTTAGTTTCCGTAAGAGGTTGTCAGTGGTGTGCCTCTTATGGAAACCGGTAATACACAGCCTAGCCTGCTAGGATCGATCTGGCATTTGTGAGATGCTGCTACTGGTGCCACTGGACTTAAACGGAAGTACCCCTGGACCTATACGGCAGCACAACTGGACTTATACAGTAGCACCACTGGACTGCACTTATATGGCAATACCCCTGGACTTATACGACAGTACCTCTGGACTTATACAGCAGAACCACTGGACTGTACTTTTATGGCAGCACCACTGGACCGGACTTATATGGCAGTACTCCTGGACATATACGGCAGTACCCCTGGATTTATATGGCAGCACCACTGAACTGGACTTATATGTCAATACCCCTGGACTTATACAGTAGCACCACTGGGCTTATATGGCAGCACCACTGGACTTATACAGCAGCACCACTGGACTGGACATATACGGCAGCACCCCTAGACTTATACGGCAGCAACCCTGGACTGGACTTATACAGCAGCACCACTGGACTGGACTTATACAGCAGTATCCTTGGACTTATACAGCAATACTGCTGAACTTATACAGCAGTATTCCTGGACTTATATGGCAGCACCACTGGACTGTACTTATATGGCAGTACCGCTGTACTTATATGGCAGTACCCCTTGACTTATAAGGCAGTACCACTGGACTTATATGGCAGCACCACTGGACTGGAGTTATACAGCAGCACCACTGGACCGGACTTATATGGCAGCACCACTGGACAGGACATATATACTGCAGCACCACTGGACTTGTTGCAGCACAGGACACCACCACTGGACTGATGCAACAAAAGACAGCACCATTATACTGGACTTATACAGTAGCACTTGACTTATGGCAGCACAGGACAACACCACTGTGATTGGACTAATGCAGCACCAGACAGCACTGGAATGACACAAAAGAGCAGGTCACCACCCCACGCGCCATGCCATGCCACTTTCCCACACAGACAGTGAGGAGACACGTCCTCTCGCTACACTCTCCAGTACTGGAGTGAAAATGGCGGCAACGCAGCGGCTCCTTATATGGAATCCAAAACCCGCAAAAATCCATCAGCGGGATGATAATGTTTTGCCTCATTCTAGTTTCTGAGTCTGGCGGGAAAACCCAAGCAGGAGCTCGGATCTGGACTTGGAGCATATAGTTTGGGGGGAGGGGGGGGTTCGGTTCTCAGGGAACCAAACCCGCTCATCCCTATTTAAAAGCTTATGTAAAACAAGCAAAAATTTAAAAGACTCTTTTAATGTGATTGGAAAAGCTGACAAAGCTATTTTTAAATCTGTTGCTGTCTTTCTGAAGTGGCAATTTTTCCAATGACTTTATCCAAGGCAATTTGGCTTTGTGCAATGCCTGGCATGCACTTTGCCCGGCTACTAACTAGCCAAACTCCTCGGGAAACATTCAACACATACAGTATGTTTTTTTCTTTTAATTTCTACTTTTAGAGTACAACTTACCCATTGGATTGTGGCTATTCAAGAAATAAATATTTTTTGGGGGTAAATATTGATTATGGCACCAACATTTACTTATTAATTAATAAGATTATTTTTTAAGGTAGTAAAAATAATTAAATCTTTCTGCGGGCACTACTCTTTCATTTAAGTCCTACCTGTGCATGAATAGTGCATGTAGTTCAACAAGTTCCATCAGGCAAGAACACACATGAGCGCAAGCACATGCTTTCATTTGTAGTGCAATAAGAAGTGGACACTTTTACCCTGGTACTCAACGAGGCTATTGAGCAGTGGGTCAGTACTATAAAAAGGTGTGGGGCCAAATCACCGCTTTATTTCTTGGCTTCCAGCTTGTAAAAATATTGGCAGTTTTGATTCATGAATTTGTAGCTTTAGTACACGTAAATCGCATGGTTTGAAAATAGATAAAAACTTGCTATTTGAGCAAATGTACTCTAGTTAAATCCTACTTTAAACACTCATACTGTTCATACCATTTCACATCATTCCCCATGTATTTTAGTGATTGGAGGAACAACCCACCAAATACATCAGCAATGATTCGCAACAATTGCATACTATATCAACATTATGATTGGTCAATACTTGCCCATTATATTAGGTATTTTTTAGCATGGGGGGTCTTCTTGTATGTTTGGTTGTGGTGTCGCTGTGATAAACAACAATGGTATGCAATGCAGCTTAGTAAACAAACTAAACTGTTTGGAAAAAAGAATCTTTCTTAGCCACTGTCACTGTAAGGAAATATGGACAGACATTTTTTTTGTTCAGATACAGTATAAATTGTATCTCAGCACAATGGGCCTGATTTAGATGTGGTTGGAGTGGCTATCACTGCTGCTTACATGGAGGCAGCAGCGATAGCGCCAATATATTAATACTGCAGGAGGCGTCATGCCTCCTGCTGCATTACTGATCCGATCTGTATCTTAATAATAATAATAATTTTATTTATATAGCGCTCTTTCTCCAATAGGACTCAAGGCACTTAACAGAGACATAGCATAATATAGCACAGAAAATAATGAAGTATAGAACAGCTTTTCATAAAATACAGAAGCATGTAGATACTAATGGGACATTATGGGAATGCTTGAGTAAACAGGAAAGTCTTTAGTCTACTTTTGAAGGATTCTATAGTTGGGGCCTCTCGCACTGTGCGGGGAAGTGAGTTCCATAGAGTCGGAGCCGCATGACTAAAAGCTCGACCCCCAGATGAATTACGGGAGTTCTAGGTATTGCTAAAAGTCCTTCATCTACAGATCGCAGTAATCGAGTGTGGCAGTATGGGGTCATGGCTTCAGGTACCTTAGGCCCTGGTAATATAGTGCTTTGAAACTCAGTAAGCCAATCTTGAAGATGATTCACCATCTTACAGGCAGCCAGCGAAGGGAGAAGAGGATGGATGTTATGTGGCTAGAGTGGGGCTGGTTGGTTAACAGCCTTGCAGCTGTGTTTTGCACCAGCTGTAAGCGGTGCAATTCTTTTGCTGGGTGACCAAGGTAGAGGTCATTACAGTAGTCTAATTGAGATGATACAAATGCATGTATGACTTTTGGCAGATCATCTGAGGGAATTAAGTGCTTGATTCTGGTCATGTTCCTCAGGTGAAAGAATGAGGATTTGATTTTGACTTATATCTGATGTTTAAGTGTCAAGCCACCATCCAGGACAATGCCAAGATTCTGCACACGATCAGTGGTTTGTAATTCTGAATCCAAGAGTTTAAGTCCAGTTAGTTAGAAAAATAAAATTGGAGAGATCACTTAGCCAGCGCTATCCTTGATTTCTTCCCTTTTAAGTTCCACTTCAATATTATTCTCAGAAGTGTGATGACATGTAAAATAATGAAAAATTGTATATAGTGAAGTAACGTTTAATACAAACACATATGCACAAATATATATACAATTTAAAATGGGATCAGATTTGACAGAAACCTTTAGGAGGTGTGTAAGATGGGTAATTACCAGGATCAATGGGAACTGTGCACAAACAGTCCCTTCAGCGTTTGTGTCCCAAATATGGGTGCTCTGGATCAGCCCACACTTCTCACAGATGGTAACTGCTGGATCTAGGCAATAACATTCCACTTGCTCACCGCCTCCACAGGAAAAAACCAACGCGTTTCCTCCCCTAGCAGGGGTCATTTTCAAGGTAAAGTCAAGATACTGATCCTATCCCTCCTCCCTCTATTTAAATGTCCATGTCCCAATAGGATTAGTCCGTTCCCAGCCGGGTGTAATTACGTAATCACATCCATGTGTTTTTTGGTCCTCGTGATTTTCCGTCCTTCCAGCACCAATGACCACTTCCGTATATGCGGGTTGCCATGGGGAGCGGGACTTCCCTGCCCGTACGTCTCCATCCTGCTGCCCGGCGGTCACTTCCGCAAACACGGGTTACCATGGTAACCGGGACTTCCCTACCCGTGCGTCATGTCATTGCCGGTCTTCCATTGGGTGAATTAAATCCCGTTCTTTTAAGTTGTAGCAGTATCTTTATTAATAAATAAAATGTCCTTAAGATCTTTTAACAATAAAACATGACTTTGAAACATTTTATTTAGATTTCCAAGCCGTGGAGTGGGCCGGAACGTCACTTCCGGTGACGTTATGCAACAATAAAAATAGACTTCTGTTTCTAAAATACAAAACCGGGAATTAATATACAATTTATACATAAAAAGAATTTAGAAAAAACTCTCCAGCTATTATTGCTGGGCCTGAAACTCATATGCAGATAAGGATATATGAAATTTATTATAAACAGGGTATTTGAATACATAAGCACAGATAAAACCTAATAAGAAAACCCCTCTATCTTAAAAACAAAGGTTTTAATTAAAAGAACTCTTCATAAAAACCATTTGACTTCAAAATCAGAGTTTAACCCCCTGGGCCTAAGTGTTCCCAAATCAAAAATGGCCTTCATTTCCGCCTGTGCTAACGGATTGGCTTTATCATTACATTTCCAATGACCTTTTATATGTCGAATCCCACAAAACATTTTTATAGCTCCCACATTACTCTGATGGTGTGTTCTAAAATGTTCTGACAATGGGGTATATTTACTAAGATTCGTATTAGTACCGATTTGGAGTGAGAATCATCACGAATGACATTGAAAGTGTATTTGTGCAACTTTTTGAATTTGTTACTCCTCATTTACTAAGCTGTCGTATTTGTATTTTTCGTGTTGTACGATGTCGATGTCATTCGTGGTTTTGTAAGGTATAATGCGGACGATTTTGAGGTTTGTCGGCCGTGTTCTGTGGTTTTTGTTACGAATGCGTCACATTTCGGTTACGGCAGTGTTTGTCCGTTCACTGGCGCGTTTTTTTCCTAAGTTTCTTTTTTTTGTCACTCGTCCGTGATTGGTTAGATTCGTGATGGAGGAGTGTCTGTGCACATTACTATAAAAACGCCCCAAACTGGCCGCACCTCGTGGGTTTAGCTAGTGGAGAGGAGAGAGGAAGGTGTGTTAGGAGTTGGAGAGTTTTGTGGAGTTTGTGGAGGATTCGAGGCGGAGTTTTGTGATTGTTGAGTGCTGTACTGTGTGTGTAAGTAGTCTTGTCATACTAGTTGTGTAGTTATTTAAAAATCTGTCTATTTTATTGTCTTTTTTTTTTAGTTACGTCTATTGTCATTGTTTGTGAGTGAGTGAGTGTGTGTGTGTGGTGTGTAGTGGTAGAGGAGGAGTGTGTTATTTGTTTTTTTTTCTCTGTGTTATTTGTGGTTTGTTCTGATTATGTCCCAGTCAGAGGTGAGTGTGGTGGAGGAGGTGAGTGAGGTGGAGGAGGTGAGTGAGGTGGAGGAGGTGAGTGAGAGGGAGGAGGTTAGTGAGGAGGAGGGGGAGGTTGCAGCTGCGGCTTCCACTAATAGTGATAGTGATGGTGTTGTGGCTGTAAAGTTTAGTTACTCTGAAAATATGGCTCTGGTGCGGGAGCTGATGAGGCATCATCGCCAGTTGTTTGGGTCTGATGCAGCAAAGGTGTCGACCCGCAGGAAGACAGTTCTGTGGGGGAAGGTTGTTGCTGCTGTGAACAGTGAGGGTGTGGTGAGGCGGACCGAGGACACCTGTCGGAAACGCTTCTACGACATCAAGCGCCGTGTGAAGGCGAAGATGGCGAAGGAGGCAAAATCGGCCCGTCAAACCGGGGGTGGACACCCCTTCCGAGCGTCTTATAAAGATTGGGAGGAGCCTATGCGTACGCTGATTCTGCCTGAGGTGGTTTCTGCCATTCATGTCCGGGATTCGGACCGCCCAAGGCAGGATGGTGAGTTTTTAATATTTCTGCCTTTATTTATAACATCTGTGCTTTGTCCTTAGTTGTGTGTAAATTATTTATGCTAATTGTGTGGGTAATTTGCTTTTTTTTTCAAATGTGTTGGTGATGTAGTGCAGGCCTGGCCACCCTGTGGGTCTCCAGCTGTTGTCAAACTACAAGTCCCATTATGCCTTACCACAGTTTGGAACTTAGTGAATGACAAATGTGTTGGTGGGCATGCTGGGATGTGTAGTTGCACTACATCTGGAGAGACACAGGTTGGGCCGGGATGGTGTAGTGTGACTCTTAATTATGGTTTTTTAGCCATTATGTATTGTCAATGTTTCTGGTTGTGTTGGCCATTTTCTGCTGTCTGCTTTTCCAAGTAAATGTTATTTTGAGTTTATTAATGAAGTGTGATGACTGTGTTTTATGCATATGTTTTTTAATATTTCCATTTTCCATGGATGTATGTTTATTTTGTGTTGTTCTGGTTTTTCATTGGTTTTGATGATGTGTATTTGCATGCATTTGTAGGTTTGTTGTTTTTATTTTAGTGCAGATATTTGTGGCTACTGTAATTTTTTTAGGCATTAAAAAATGGTAACTGAGCATGCAATATTGTGGCTGTGTTAAGCTACGACGTATGTGTTTTAAGTAGTATAATATTGGCCATTATTTGCATTTCTGTATGTATTGTATGGTTATTTTGTTTTGCATTGAAAGTATACACAGCCAATGTAGTCATGCATTCAAGGCTAAGCATCGCTTAGTTTAAGTCACAGCAGCTACCACATATGTTTTCATCACAAAAATAATTTCACATAAACTTAACAACCAAAGAGTATGTTCATATCGACATTCTTCTTCTTTCTACAGTACGCCAGAGAAGCAGCACAGCCAGGCCACAGCCAACACTGCCTAGAGCTGATGATGGTGGGAATGCTGGTAAGATTTTACTGTAACCACATATTCTGCAAACACATTTAAAATCAAAATTCTAATGAGGATACTATCACACAGGTTCTTCGTCTGTTCCGCCTCCACTAAGGCGCCCATCACAGGGCAGCGTTACTGTGGCTACAAGGCCACCCAAGAGGCCCCGTGTTCATGCTCCTGCTCCTGCACCAGCATCACCACCCCAAAGGCGCATCTCTGCAGTGTCTGCCGTGCCACCACTCGCTCTTTTGGCCAGCCCCCAAAGTGAGGATCCACAATCCCCACAGTTGTCTGGTGAGTAACTTGTTTTTTTTTTTTAAAAACACTTAGTAAACAGTGGAGTAGATTAAATAACCTGGAGAAGGCATAAGGAAGTGAAAAAACACTGTTATGTGCAAGATGATAAAGGCAGCAGTACAAAAATTTGTAAAAATGTGAAGGTACATTTTGGAGTTGCTTGCCTTGTGCCTTTAGCACCTTGCACATATCACTGGTTTCTCACTTCCTTATGCCTTCTCCAAGTTTATATATCTGCACCACTGTTAGTACTGTAAAATCAAAACTCAAAACGACCACTCATACTTGCAATAATAAACAACTGCAAGCAGATGCTGTTAACATAATTTTAGGATGTTAATTGTCAAATTAGAGGATGCCCATATCAACACATTTCCGCAAATGTTTTTTGGCAACCAAAATAAAACCAAAAAAACACAGAAAATCTTAAAAAAACATTGACATGGACCAAAATTCCACTTCTAAACATAGGGCACCTTAAAAAAGTAAATAACATTGTTAATGTGTACATTTTATACCACTATATTAGTAAACGTTTTCGCCAGACCACTGACTGCCTTGACCAATGTATGATTGTATTGTTCAACACATTTTTTGATTTTTGTGTGTTGGCCCAAAGGAAGCTTCATAATCCAAAAGAAAATGTAGTACTTTGATTTTGTAAGAGTACATGGAGTGTAAACAGTAATTATGACTCTGAATCCTACAATTTAAAAAAATTACAAACAACTGAGTAGTATACGTTTGGAGCCACATCATTTAACTAAAAGGTGACCAACATAGTTAAGTTTATTCAATAATCAATTTAGCAATTACATTAATATTATGAAGTAATGCATGTTGATGAAAAACTATTGTAAGACCAATGCGACATATGTACTAAATATTGCCTGTGTTCAACCCCATACAGACCCAGCCATCATGAGCGACGATGTCCAGCAGGACCGTGCCCAGGAGACCTTTACACTCCACCTGCAGCCCATCGATCCAACACAGGCAAACATGCCTCAGGACATACCCCAACCACCTCAATCATCCCAAAGCCCCCAAATGAGCACAACACCAGGGCCAACACAAAAGGACCAAGAGTTTTGGTCAGGTTGGGCCGCACAACAGGCACAACACTACGCGTGCCTCACCACCCAAACACAACACCTGTCAAGTCTGCCCCATCATTTGCCAAGAGTGAGTCGCAACTCAGGCAGACTCATAGTGCAGGTGGGCCGAATAGCAAACACTATGGAGCAGATGAGGGCAGACAACACCCAAATGCAGGCTAACCTTCAGCGCATCTTGGATGATCAACAGCGGCAGCAGCAAACACTAATACAGATGATCCAGCATAACCAATTAATCAATGACAATCTGTCTCGAATGATTGGCAACAACACTGCCGCTTATACACAGCTTACGGCAAGTTTAAATATTCTAAGCCAAAATCTAAGTGTGTTGGGCCCACACCAATTGACCTCAAGCTCAGGGACAACAACCCCAAGCCAAACCCCAGTTCAATCACCAGTTCGACGTTCAAGTCGAAGCCGCACCCACGAGCCACCACAATCCTCTGCACCCAGCACCCAAAAATGTAAAAAATAATATTGACTGTCCAGAATATGGTGGCCATTTAATTATTTAAAATCTGTGTTATGCCTAAATTGGTATGTTGTTTAAAATAAATTGTTAACACCAAATATGTGTATTGCTTAATTAGCTTCCAAAAAAACAAACACATTAGTGTCTAGGGCCAGATGAGTATTGGTTTAAAGATATTGGCTGCCCCTAGGTGTCCTCAGCTCACCGTATGTCTAATCTATGACACCCAGCACATTGGCCATGTCCGCAAGATCACATAAAGCTACCCTGACTGCAGGCCATTGCGACTCCTGGGTAGGGAACTGAGAGACGCATCTATGTAGCCAGCCAAGACATCCAAAACCTGAGTGGCCCATCAAAAAATAAAGGTGAGTGTCATGACCTGTAAGCAAGTCCAAATTGAGTAAAATTATATTACAGAAGCAACACTTAGACGTAGACGTGTATATATGTTTTCAATCACCAGAATTACATATTTCTAGAAGGTGGCCTGTGAAATACAAATTACTTTGCAACTCACAGGCTGGAAGCTGCCAGTAGCCATAAAGTGCAACACAGGAAGGAGTTTGTGCAGGCCTGAGACAGAGCGAGAGCGTGCTGTCTCAGGGTCTAGGGTCAGTTTGACCAGATCATACAGAGTTATAACATTTAACAGTTATAAGTTATAACATTTAGTCTGAGCATCTGTATAACATGGTCATCAGCAAGTTAGTTTTAGTTTAAACGGCCAATAAAAAATAAAGGCATGGCCAGCCTACGCGGAACATGTACAACCTGCTGACCCTGTTGTTTTTCCTGGCCTGGGTTTATTGTAGCCTCATGGAGCAGTGTCAGGTATCCCACAGCAAACAATACAGCAGTACGACACACAGTAGCAGCCATTTCAGATTGAGAGTGTTGAGAAATGTGTTGGGGCCCCTTTTAAAGGTCAAAAACGACAGGTGTGAGTAATGTATAATTGACAACACGTGTAAACACGCTTCTCAAAAGCAGGTCTACTTTTTTTTAGGCTTTTTGTACGAATAGTAAAATATTACAACCGCAAATCCATTTTCACGGTATAAAATACAAATACGAATGCTTAGTAAATGACCGAGTTCTATATCTAATCAGACGCATTTGACCGTTGGTGTATTCATTCGTACTTTTACTACACAGCCGTAATAAAAATACGAATGCACTCTTCACTGCCGTGATTTGAGTTTAGTAAATTCCCGAGATGACACTTTGAAGAAAAAACATAATCTCGGTCAAAATCGGGACCTTAGTAAATATACCCCAATGAATGGGTTGTCAACCCATTCCTAATATTATGTAAAAGTTCGCCAATGCGGACTTTCAGGGGTCTTGATGTGCGTCCTATATACCAAAGTCTGCAACTACAGTTTACCGCATATACTACATTAGAACTATTGCAGGTGATAAAGTCATTAATTTTCCAATTGTTTTCATTAATGGAAATTTCAGTGATCTTACTTATCCCTGCCTTTATACTCCTGCAACCTATACACAAGCCACACCTGAAAAAACCCTTGGACTTGATAGTGCCCATGGGTTTTCTTGGTGGCTGTGCACTTCTCACTAAAGTAGATTTCAAGTTGGGAGCCTTCCTGAATATGCATTTTGGTTTGCCCAGTAATAGATCTCCAATGATGGGGTCTTTTCTTAAGATTCCCCAATGTCTATTGAGGGTTTGTTCAATATTTTTGTGTTGGCCACTGAATGATGTAATGAATGCCCATTCAAATTTGTTGTTTTCTTTTGAAGTCATCTGTGGTTGTAATAATGATTTCCTTTCTATGTTTGCGACCCTATTAATGGCATCCTGTATTTTATTCTCTTGATATCCTGAGGCTAGAAATTTCTCTTTCATTTCCTCTGCTTGTAGTTCAAAAACTTCAGGTTTGGTGCAGTTCCTTTTCAGGCGTCTGAACTGTCCCTCTGGAATCGCTCCCAACCAGTTGGGGTGATGACAGCTGGTTATGCCAATGTATGCCCCTGAATCTGTTGGTTTCTTAAAATTCATAATATGAATCTGCCGATTTTCAATATAAATCGTTACATCTAAAAAAATTATGTTGATGTTACTATATTCAAAAGTTAAAAAAATATTCAGTGTTATTATTCAAATAATTCATAAAATCCTTTAAAAGTTCCTCCCCTCCTCTCCAAATAAAAAATACATCATCTATGTATCTCTTCCATGTCACCAGGGCCAAAATTTACTAATATTCGTGTTTGTGTCGGTTTGTGTAGTGTTTAAACTCGTCTTGTATCGGGTGCATTTTCATGCAACTTTTTGAAACTATATACGCCAAGTTACTAAGCATTCGAGTTTATTGTTTTCGTGTTTTCCGATGTCGATGCCAGTCGTTTTTTTGGGGCACATTTACGGCCATCATTGTTGTTTGCGTACGTGTTTGTGTTGTTTTTGCTGGGGGTTATTCTAAGTTAAACGCGGCAGGGTTTTTTTTTTCCTGCGGACGCATTTTCACTTTTAATTTCGGTTTTCATCCCCGTTCGTGATTGGTTGTGTTTCAGATGGTAGGAGTGTCTGTGCGCAACCATATAAATACGCCCCAAACCGTCCGCACCTCGTGGGTTTAGCTAGTGGTGAGGAGAGAGGTTGTGCAGTGGAGTTTGGTGAGTAGTGTTTGTTTGGAGGAGTATTTTTTGCGAGTTCTGAGTGTTGTATTGTGTTTGAAAGTAGTTTTGTCATTCTTGTTGTCTTGTATTTTTTGGTTTTGTCTCAATTTTTGTCCTAGTTTTTTTTATTTATAGTCCCTTGTCAATGTTTGTGTGTGTGTGTGTGTGTGTGTGTGTGTGTGTGTGTGTGTGTGATTAGTGTAGTGGTAGCGGAGGAGTGTTTTGTTTTGTCTTTTTTTTCTGTGTTAATTGTTTAGTCACACAATTATGTGTGACTCAGAGGTGGCTGAGGTTAGTGAGGTGGAGGAGGTTGGTGAGGTTGCTGCAGCAGCCTCAAGTGACAGTGATAGTGACAGTCAGACAGCTCCGCAGCCATGCACCACTACTAAGACTGGGCGGAATGTCAAGTTTAGTTATGCAGAAAATGTGGCATTGGTGCGGGAGCTGATGAAGTATCAGCGGCAGCAATTTGGGCCTGAGTCCGCCAAGGTGCCAACACGGAAGAAGACGGTGTTGTGGGCGAAAGTAGTTGCTGCTGTAAATAGTGAGGGGGTGGTGAAGCGGACGGAGGACACGTGCCGCAAACGGTACTATGACATAAAGCGACGTGTCAAGTCCAAAATGGCCAAGGAGGCAAAGTCGGCTCGCAAAACCGGTGGTGGTCCGCCCTTTATTGCCACATATCTGGACTATGAGGAGCCCATGCGGACTATAATCCCTCCAGAAGTAGTGTCTGCAACCCATGTCCGGGATTCCGATCGCCCCAGGAAGGATGGTGAGCATGTGTATTTGCCTTAACATTCTATGACATTACTTCTGGCTTACTGTATGTTTTAAATGTGTGTCATGTGACGTTGCATATTACTCCCATCTTCAAGTGTGCGTCATCAAATACATTGTTTTGGGTCATGTTTCATACAAAAGTCAATGTAGCGTCTTACTTGCTTGTATGTCATGTGGTTTTTGGACAGTACATTTTCCATGTGTAGTTTGGACTTGGTGTGTCATTGAATTGTCCAGCAATAATGTTTTACTTTTGCACATTGTACATTTTGAAAGTTGGACTATGTTTTTTTATTCTGTTATCCATGTGCAATGTTTCCAAATCAGTGGTTGATATGTTAGAGGCTGGAGTAGTGCAAAGTGTCTTTGAAGGCAGTTACATGTGTAATTTCATTAGTACTCAATGTAATATTGTTTAAGTCAAGGCCACTATTTGCTGGTTCATTTTGAGTCTGTATTTGTACACTGACACAACAACTGCAGACTTAGTTACCTTACTGTTTTTTTTTGTTTGTTTTTTACATTTTTGTTGGCCTCATATTGTGTTAATGTGTGTTTGGAGTGTCACATCACAGACCTATTTCTATATCGCATCTGTATTTTTTTTTTTTTTTTTCATTTTATTTGAAAATGAAGCTGTGTGTGTTTTGGCTTGTTAGTGTATGTTTTTGGAATTGTGTCCTATGTCTGTGTCCTGTATATGATTTCCTGTGTTGCACTTTCCATAGTGCATATGGCTATTGGACAATGTTTTGGGTTTGTTGTTGTGCTTTTTGTGTTTAATGTCCTTATTTTTAGATTCATAATAAAACATCAATTTTTTAAAGATGTAATGTTTATAAGCATAATCGGTGGATGTATTAACAATAGCATGAATAATTTTTTATTTATTTTTTATTTACAGTGTTGAAAAAAAGCAGTACTGGTTGTCCTACAGTCACTCCCATCACATCTGATGATGATGACGCTGCAGAAGCAGGTAAAGTGTCCATTGTAGTATAGATTAGGTTTGTAAATGAATGGCCATAACAAAATGTCACTTTCAATACTAGGTCCATCCAAAGAAGTCTTAAGCAGCAGAAGGCGCACTTCTGGAACACACCACAAAAAACATCTGCCAGCAAAGAAAGCAAGGTCTGATGTCCAGGGCCAACCACAGCAGGCTACCCCGCCACAAAGATTATCTACTGTTTGTTTGGTGCCCCCACTCCAAATTTTGGACACACCTCCAAGACGACAACCACACTCACCTCATCTTGATTGTGAGTAACAAACTGTGATAACAATTAAAAATGTCAGATCTTTAAAAAACCATTTACTTAAACTCATTAAGTCAATACCCATCAAAATGTGCTATACTTACCCACATCAGTAAAACATGAAATGGAAACCAAACAAAATGGCCTACACAACATCCAGTAAAGATATGTATGTCCACTTCAGCCATACAGTAGCACATTGTGTGGAAGATGCTGCAACAGAAACTCATGTGTAAGCTTTGCAAATAGTAAGGTTGTTAGAATCATTTACACATGTGTGCTTGTCCTAACATTGCCAAATGCATACAAAAACATTACTATGTTTTGGTTGGAGACACTATAAGGCAACACATTATGGATTACAATGTGTTTTTAGGCAGGAGTATGTCTGATGTACCATACAACTCATGTGTTTGCTTTCAGAATGAAGTAACCAGACACATTTGCCACAAACAGGCATATGTATGTATTTAAGTAATGAGTGATGATGTTGCTAGGATGGATATTTGAAAGCACCAGTCCATTACATGTGTTCCATGTTTAGTGCTTTGTACCAATGTATTAAACATATGGATAAGTAACGGATAAATGTTTTTAATTTCAGCTTCTAGTCCTGGTACCAGCATCCCTCCGCAACAACAGCAACACGGTGACATGGATGACACAATCATGTTAGAAATGCATCCAGTAAGCGAAGGAATCAGCCCCCCAGCACCTGTGAGTACTCCCACACAGCAAAGCACACCACCAACCCAACACAGCCCAACAACACCAGTAACACAAGGCCCTGATCAAGTGTTCAGGACCATTTGGGCTAGACAGCAGACCACTAATGAAGATTGCCTGCGTAGGCAGACCCAAATGTTTGCAAGCCTACCATCTCACCTCAGACGAATCAGCAGAAATCTGAGTAGACAAAATGAAACAAACACAAGAATTGCAAATACCATGGAAATCATACGTGCAGACATTACACATGTCATGGGCAACTTACAGCGCATAATGGAAGAACAGCACAGACAACAGCAAAGCTATATAAACATTTTAGAAAGCAATCAAATGATCAATGAATCCATGTCCAGAATTGTAGACAATCAAAATGCTGCAACACGTGAACTCAATGCCACCCTCAGTAACCTCAATGAAACACTCAGATCCCTGCAGCAACAGCAAACAAGCAGCAGTTCTGGTACGACTACTCCAAATGTAACGCCAGTGTCATCACCACCAAGGCGCTCCACCAGAGCACGCCAACACAACAGTGGTAAAGGCAAAGGCCAGGACAAGCAACCACCCAAATAAACATAAAAAAACACACCCATTTCTTTAAAGTGAAGAGAAGAAAAAATCTTACCAAGTGTATGATTAACAGAATATATATAACACTTAGCTCCATGACAATTTGTACAACATCATTAATTATAACTGGTACAAACAACAAAAGGAATTTTGTACACACAATTCTTCTTTATCATCTTTGTATTTTTTGTTAGCAGGAAACTGTTGTTTGAGCTGCACATAGATGTTAGCATGCAGAAAGCAGACCACTTGATTTTTTTCTAATCATTACTCTTTTTAGATTATAATCATTCTTTGAGCCAGCAGACAGACTAATTGACAGCCAGGCAGATTCATCCATGACCAATACAATTTACAATGTGAATTGTAACTGTTTTACATTTCTCCTCTAGACGAATTGACAAGAAAAACACAATTGAGTTGGCTAAAAGTGTCCTAATATGTTGGGAGTAATATTTAGATAATTCAGTCCGAAAATGACTGACATTATTGTTGTGCCATGTTTGTGTGTGTTAAAAATAAGTAATCAGATTTAAAAACATGATGCAGAAATAACAACATTTGAAATATTTGAAAGTTGAACACAAATGTGTGTAATAATGGATATATGTTGTTAAATGTGTATTGCCTTACAAATCTAAAATTTTTGGCCAGCAAACATAAGGAAATAAATTATTTTGCATAAGAGAAGTTTGTGTCCCTTTTATAGGCATCCTAAATCAGGTTAGAATGATTTGTAAGTGTCAACACATGTAAACACGGCTGAAAAAAGCAGGTCTATTTTTTGCCGCTTTTTTTACCGATTCGCAAAAAAATACGACCGCAATTGAGCACTCAGAGACTAACACCCAAATACGAATGAATAGTGAATTCCCGTTTTGTATGAAATAACAGCCGCGTTTGACCGATGGTCTATTCATTCGTATTTCGGAACTTTGCCAATCAAACCATTACGAATAGTCCAAACACTGCCGAGATTGGTGCTTAGTGAATTCCCGGATTGGGACTTAGAAAAAAAAACACAAATCGGACAAACTCGAATTCTTAGTAAATATTGGCCCAGGTTTGCTTCAAATTGGCAGTGGTTCCAGATGACATCTTTTTCCCACTGACCCATGAAGATGATGGCATAACTCAGAGCGAACCTGGTGTCCATGGCGGTACCAATGTTTTGGAGGTAAAAAACGTTATTAAATGAAAAATAATTATTCTGAAGGATGAATAAAACTCCCTTCTGTATAAAATCTTGTAAACCGATATCTAGACCACTCTCATTTAATGCCAAAGATAAAGCTCTGATTCCTGCAGAGTGTGCAATAATAGTAAAACAAGTGGATTATAGAAAATTACTGAGTGCGCAAACCAGCAGCTAAAGAAAGTGTTTTTCTCCTATGAGGTTCCTTTAACCCTCACCACAAGTGCCAAAAGAAATAGAGTATGGAGATTTCCACTTAACTAGCGCTATGTGTGGATTCTTCTTTGTTCCAAATCATTCCATCGTATTTATCCAGTTCAATTTGACATGTGAAATGAAAAAGTTATGTATAGTGTAGTACCGTTTTAATTACAATGACACATTTACATAACATACATAAAACATGGATAGAAATAGATGAGTTTTTACAAAAATTGTAGGATCAAATATTCAGCCAAATCCCCTAGAGAGGCAAGTGAGGCAATGTGTAATTACCAGAATTTTAGGGAACTGTGGTTTAGACAGTCCCTAACAGCGCGTGTGTCCCGTAATGGGTGTTCCGGATCAGCCCATCCACCACACAGATTGTCACTGCTTGATCCTGGATAAGTGCACTCTCCTCACAGGCGTCTTTAGTGGGAAACCAACGCGTTTCAACTCTTAACTAGAGTCTTTTTCAAGGTTTCATCCCAATTCATTAGGAAATTGAGTATTAAGAAAAAAAAATTATGCAAATCCACAAACGTGTTAAATGTGTTGAGGGGGAGAGAAGGTGCATACTTCAAACCTTTCTCTAGTAACGTGATCTCTTCCCTTGCCAGAATGTGATTCGTTAAATTGAAGATTTTCATCTTTCCCTTTATAACTTCGTCCTCCTCATTCATATTCCCTTTGGCACTCTTTTTATTCCTATTTTTCTTCTTCCTCTTCCTTTTTTTGGTTTTGATGTCCTTCCCTCCCCTCTTTCCTCTTTTCTTAATCTTAACATTCTCGAACTCCTCCGTCTGGACAAAAAATTCGGTGTCTCAGGTTGATCTTCTAAAAGTCTAAATCTGTTTGATGTCCGTGTTTCCCTGGGAGTATCTTCTCTCCAGTTCCTCCATCTATTCCTATTTGGCGATCTTCTCTGCCTTTCCCTTCTTTCATAATTAGAAGCAAATCAGTGCCCGGAGCAAAGGACAAGTACAGTTGTGTATTATCTGCATAGCAGTGGTAGACCAGGCCATGGGACCTGATTATTTCACCCAGTGGGAGCATGCATACTGCAAAAAGCATGGGGGATAGTATAGAACCTTGTGGGACACCACATGGCAATGTCACTGATGGTGATGAGTATACTCTAGATGATAATCTCTGTGACATGACTCTGAGAAAAGATTTGAACCAGTTTAGGACTGTGCCATCCAGACCACAAAAATGTATCAGTCGCTCAATCAGAAGCCCATGGTCCACGGTATCAAATGCTGCAGAGAGATCCAGAAGGATTAATATTGAACAGTCACCTCTGTCTCTTGCCATTAGTGCTATGTCTTCTCCTGAATCCTGATTCAAATGGATCATAAATATCATGGGTTGTCAGGTGGGTTTCCAGTGTATTTGCAGCCACTTTCTCAATAACCTTTCCTAGAAAAGGAAGGTTTGATACCGGTCTGTAGTTGGTCATGCAGTCGGGATCTAAATTAGGTTGTTAAGACGAGGTCTAACAATTGCTTCCTTTAGGGGTCCAGGAAAAATAGCTGTCTGCAAAGAGCATTGAACAATTTTTGCAAAGACAAGACCAATTATATCCATACAACCTATTAGAAGCTTGGTTGAGGCAGGTTCCAGATCACAGGTGGTGGGATGCAAAATCTGAGCAATTTCAGCAATGTACTTTACATCCACTGGGTCAAAGCTGGTCCATGAAGGCAGGTGGCTTATTGGCAGGCTTTGTAGTTTGGCACTCCTTTGATGGCATTGTGGAGATTCCAGCACGGATGGTAGATATTTCATCTGCAAAGAAGTTTGTAAACTCGTTGCATCTTGCCTGAGAGAGAGTTTCATCAGTCTGCAGGCATGCTGGCTTGCAAATCATCTCCACTGTATGGAAAAGTAGAGCTGGCCTATTGATTGCTGCCGTTATCTAATTTGACAGGAACTGTGATTTCTTACGGGTGATTGTCGACTGATATTCTTTGTTATGCTTTATTAGTTTTATTTTGTCATCCACTAGTTTAGTCTTCCTCCATCTTCTTTACAGTCTATGCCCCCTTTTCTTGAGCTTACTAACACTGTTGTCGAACCAGGAAGGTTGACGTTGTGGTTTAAGAGGTCTTATATGCACGGGGGGCGATAATATCAATTGTAGCCATAACATCCCTATTATAATAATGGACTAGGGAACAGGGATCTTCACAGGCACCCAGTATATCAGAGAGATCCAGATTTGCTGAAAGAGCCTGGGGAGTCATACCTCTCCTGGACGATACCTGGTCTACTCCACAGGCAGAGATCTTATTTGAGGGGTTGCAACTGAGACCCAAAGGGAGTGGTGGCCTGACCAGATGACTGGGTTTATTTTAGGTCAGTGACTTCTAATACAATCTGAAAGACAAGATCAAGAGTGTGACCACTTTTATATGTGGCAGAAAGAATGACCTGTGTGAAGCCCAGACCATTCATTGTGCACAGGAGGTCTAGGCCAAGACGTGAGAGCTTATCATCCACCCATGCATTGAAATCCCCGAGGATGAGCCATCTTTGATATTCCAGAACCCGGCCAGCAACCGTGTCTGCAATTTCTTGCAGAAATATCTTTCCATCTCTAGGGGGCCGGTAAATGAGAAGTACTCTGAAACCTAATCCTGTCGAACTCCGGGCAGCAATGCACTCGAATGAGCAAGTCATTTCAATAGGGTGTACCCTAAGTTTATTTTTTTTTAAGCAGATAGCCACCTTGCCACCCCAGCGGTCCAGTCTTGGGTTGTGGATGACAGAGAAGATTGTTGCGACCGTAGCCTCCAATATAGGTGCTGCATTTTCATCTAGCCAGGTCTCTGTAATACAGGCTAGATATGCAGATTCAATTAGGTTATTAATTGTTGCAGTCTTGTTTCTTATAGATCTGGCATTACAAAGGACTGATCTGATTGGGCATACCAGAGGGCCTTCAGTTTTCTTTATGTTAAGTGCAGGAGCTCTGGGTATGGGGGTCACAAAGCAAGAACTGACAGTTCTGTTCTTCCAAACGCAGGGCCGTCTTTTGAGTATCACTTCTATTTGATTGTTCTTTGAAGCTGGGGTCGAGCAGGTGGTTACCGGGGAAAAGAAAGTTCAGGCCTGCTCGCTTCCCATGAATGCGCCTGTGTTTTTTTTAAATGCCAAGGGGTTGAAGATTAGAAGCCTGTGATGGTGTAATAGGAACTGATGTATGTGGTGGGCGGAGTGAAAGAATGAAGTTGGAGGAATACGTATACATTGGGTCATCAATGACTGATTACTATAAGTATGAGCTGCATAGGATGATGAGAGAGGGAGAGAAAGCTGTGTTTTTTTTCTTCCCCCAATTCGGTATTTGATCCAAAAATTATAATGGGTTCATGAACAGAGTTATTGCTATAACCTATTGCTGCTCTTTAATACAATGAGTATATTTGAAAAAAGTGATAAATAACATAGCTTTGCTTTTTCTGTTGCTGATTTAGTCAATTATTCCAGGACAAAGCAGGCTTGTAGAGAGGTGTGAGAGGCCTTTGAAGTCGATTTCTTGTGGGAGGTAGTGATAACATGTGTCCTGAGGAATGGCTGGGATCCTGCAATTTGAAATGAACAGTGACCCTACAGCAATTCAGAGCCTGAATATACTGATATTAGTTGAATAATGCAAGAAGTCAGAGTTATTTGTTGCTCAGAGAACAAAGGTGGAGAATGTCTAAGTGAGGGGCTGGATGGAGCCAAAGATAGGTGGCAGTCCACAGTACCTTGTCTGGGATGTCCAATGCAGAGTACAGTACATTCCAAACTGATGGACTTCTCAGTGGAGAGATGCAGAGAATTCAATCCAGTGTGTATCTCAGTGCAGGAATGCAATCTGTTGGTTTTGATGAGATGTCCGCGTAGAGTAGTGCAAGTTAAAGGTAAGTCCTTGCATATTTAACATGATTCATAGGTCAGTTGTGGTGAATTTAAGCTGTTTTATGGAGATGATCGGGAGCATGCAAAAGGTGGGGCAGCCATTTTGGGTGCCAGCAGCATTAGATCTTAGTATCATCTGCAACACCATCGCCTGTGTGACCCATGAACGCTGCAGGTCCTACCAAGAGACTGGTAATTATCTGTCCTCCAAAGGAGATTCTGGCCTCTCCCTTCCCCGCAATGGCATCAACATGCCCCTATTTTAAGAAATGAAGGCCGTCGCCACCCCCTCCCCGCCCCCAAATGGTAGCAAACTGTCAATCACTCAGTCTTTTGCCAATCTACATGCTACATCATATATCCATACTGTACATGCGCAGTATGGGTCCAGCATATGTGCAAAGTACCAAACATTGGTACATTGCAGCATGCACCACTATTCCAACGGGACTTGAATCAGACCCTGTAAATACATGCACTTTTGTTGTACATGGACAGTGTTATACTATATAGTAGGGTGGAGTGAAAACATTTTCTTCAAGATATCGAAAAACTTGGTCCGGCAAAAGTTGTTACATTGTGTGTGTATTTACTCCATATTTTAATTTTTTTGATCAGTTCATACAGTATCTTTAGGTGCCACAATGGTCCTAAAGGTAACACATTTTAGAAAAAAAGAGTATCTTCATTATAGAGTTGTCATACCTAAGTCATCTCAAACTTCACATTACTTGGGTGCTAAAAGTGTTAGTAAAAGTACAAATTGTAAGAAAAAAAATATGGATACTTATTTATAAAATCTTTTTTGGTGCCACAAGACAGCTAAAAATTAAGAAAATTGAATGAATATAAGGAAGAAGACGGAAAAAAATAAAACGCAAATATTTTTATTTATAGGAAAGGATCAATCTCGACTTTTATTGTACTCGTTTCTAAATTCAAAAACATCAACTCAAAAAACAAAACAAAATACTACTATAAATTAGAAAACATTAAAAGTTAAAAATCACGCTAAGTTAAAATCAAATTTTTTGTTAAAACTGAGGAATGATGTCTCTAGATTTCAACCTGGTTCTAATGTATCTATCTCTTTCGGGTTCCCAGACTGCTGCAGCAGCCTCTGTTACTAAACAAACACACGGTTCTACTGCTTGCGTGTGACACAAAAATCTGGTGAATGTCAGTAGCTCATTGTCGGTGATACATCTCTCGATATTTTCTCGGCTGATCGATCGTGTTAAGGGCGGTTCATAATCATTATTGGTGTAGCACTAGTCGTGACCTATCATTTCAAAATATTCCGAAGCATCAAATTTCAGCTCAGGTACCTTGAATTTTCTGATATGCTTCATAGCTTTGTTCTTGTTTCTAATCTTTAAGATTCAGAGAAAAGCCAGTTTCCTAATAGTCGCTCTGTTATCGGTTAGCATAGCTAGCAACATATTTTCGGGATGCACGAAATATGCATTTCTCTGCATCACAGGATCTACAACTTTTTTCAGACTTTCACGAAGGTATCTGCTGAAGAAAATCAATTTCCACAGATGTCGGGGTCCATTCCAAACTTCTGGCAGCATTTTGATTTCAAACCAAACTGGTGCATATACTTTTACTATATAATTGGTTAGAATTACCAGATTTTCTGTTGGGTCATCAGTACTAATAAACAAGCGAAGTATCTGACATGCAGTTGTCAGCCTCCTTAAATGGGACCTTTAATAGGATTAACTGAGACTGGCCACTTGGACTTAATACACTGCTGTAATGTCTTAATCCCCTGCTGTATTGTTCTCTGTATTGTATTGCAGCTGAGAACAGTAGATGAAGGGTTTATGCTAATAAATAATGTTGTGCCTAGGCGCAGAAAACTAGTCAAGATAACCGTGGATCCATCTGTAGGGACTGGTTGATGATTAGCCAAGACTTGAGTACACTTGCCAGAAGTAACAGCCACAACAATTTTATAGAGCTATTTCTGGCCACAACTCAGCTGTTTTAAATCGATATTGGGCATTGGATTTCCTTCAATTGGTTCATACTTTACAACAGGTAAAGCGCAATCTTTTAAAGCTTTTCTAATGGGACCTGCAAAAAAATTTGGCCCATGTGTCAATCCATCTAAGTGGATTAACAAGTGTTTTAGAGGAAGCTCACTTAAATGAAGAAGACACATGAACCAGTGGAGAAGCTCCTTGTAGTGCACTTCCAGCTTTCGTATAATGCCATTTTCGTAGCCAGTGTACACATTTGTTCTGTCACATCCTATTGCAGCTAAGCTCTCTGTTTTGTAGTCTTTTTCAGACAAGTAATTGGTAATAGCTTTAACGTTCATGTTAAATGGCGCTCTAAAGCCAAATAGGGGACAGGCATTACAGACACCTTTGTAACGAGTTGTGGGTTGGGTTTTGGCCATCATTTTTTTTATACCGGGAACTTCCATCTATTAAGCAATTGGAACAGAACACCAGTTTACCTGAATCAAAAGAAAAGATATTCTACACAAGCTGCAAAAACGTCAGTGTTAAAACCGAATAACCAATTTTAATGCTCAAAACAGTATATTTTATGGTCTTGTGGCACCTCAAGTGAATCAGTTTTGGAGATCATTTTTATTTAAAAGCACTGTAGTGTCAGTCTTAACATTTTTAATACCCAAGCTTTTTGAAATAATGGAATTCATGGAAACGAGAAAAAATAGAAATTTTATACCTTTTTTCAAAACTTTAACACCCTGTGGCACCTCAAGCTGACATCCAATTTTGATGAAATTTTGAGGTGATGTTAGGTACATGGAGCAACAACTTTCACACCCCCAAGCATTTTTGATTTCTAAAAAAAGTGAAAATGTATGATTTTTCACTCCACCCTACTATATAGGTACCACCTTGAAAAAAATACATAATATCAGATTCTATACAGTATGTTAAAGATTTTTTTGTCATTCTTAAGACATTAAGTTCTGTGTGTATAATTTTCGGTGTGCAGAAGACCTTGTAATGGCTCACACACACTAACCTACAGTACTATATAAATATTGAAATGAATAGAGCTTCCAAGTGCAGCAGTTTATTGACAAATCCCCAGAGATGTACTCTTAAATACTTACACTAATTAAGAATCTGCAAATACAAACCATAACCAGCTTTTTCATAAGACAAGAATTAATTGTCTTCTCTTGTATGTCTTGCCTTTCTTTGACATTCATGACCATCTCCATTTGTTTACTAAGTGCAGATACACATTGCATGATAGAGTTTCGTTATTTTTTAATTATGCAGTGTTTTGTAACTCCCACATGTATTGTCAACTTTTCTGAAGGTAACTGGATGTGAAGTTCCCAGTACAAATGAAGAAAATAATAAATATTTGCAGAAGGCAAATTTCTGTGTGAGCTACAGTATTTGCTATTGCTACAGTATTTTACTACATTCAAATTAAAGGATAGTGGTGGTCATTCCGAGTTGATCGCACGTAGCAACTTTTTGCTGCTCGTGCAATCAACTTGACGCCGCCTATGGGGAGTGTATTTTAGCATAGCCTGCATTCAGATCTCTACGCCTGGAAAACGGTGAATTGACGCCCTGGAATGCCTTCCTCCTGTCAATCTTCTTGTGGTCACAACTGCGACCGCTTTTCTCATATGCAGCGTCGCTAACCGGCGATGGCTGTCGCCAGTCAAAGACACACATGCGCAATGTGGCCACCATGCATGCACTGTTCTGACCCGTTCGCACCGCAGCGTAGAACCACTTACAGCAGAGGCGTTCCATTGCCATACAAAGCATGAAACCAAGTACTTTCATATAGCTCACAGAATTCAAATATGAGTTTTCACATCCTTATCATTTACAGGGGATCCGGTTATGTGACCGGCATTCGAGATCCCGTCGGACATATTTCGATGCCGGGATCCTGAGCAATCAAAAGCCCTACAGCTCTCAATTCAGCTGCATAGATTTAGGAGAAAAAACATGGTATAATCCCTCATACTCAAACTCTTTTGTTCACCTTATAAATGTATTACAGGTGTGTGTTACCCAATTCATGAGGGGGAGGGGGTAGTATGGCCAGCAGGTCAGCCTCCTAATATTTATTAATGTGTAACTAATTGAATTTGCAGTTCTACAGGGCAACTATTCAATTTCTTAGCTTCCCTTTCAACCCTTGTCAGGAATCCTTGGCTGTTAAAATTATATTCTTTTATGGCATTTTCTCTTTTAACTTGCTGCAAAACAAATTAGTTTCAAAAAATTGTAATAATCAATTTCAATCAATCAATAAATCAATCAATCAATCAATACTTTACCTGCCGGCCACTGTATACTCCCCCTCCATTTCCATGTACTGCCCTTGGGCCTCTTTTGAAAACATTTTATCTATTGGGTCATATTGTTTCTTAAACTGCCATCCTGTCTGCCAAATCTGTGCTGCGATGTTTCATAGATATGCTATATTCTTTTATTAAGCCAGCCAGCCTTTGGCCAATATTGGTGAAAAATATTGTGAACGTGAGGTGGTCAACGTTTACTGTTAAGGTTAATAATGCTGTAGGAACAAAAACAGGTCCAGATTACATTATTATTATTATTATTTTTATTTTAGCTGTTTCAACAATTTTCATAAGATTAAAACCTAATCCGAATCCAAGCCAAAACATTTGAGGATGGTTTTCCATAACTGAAAAATAAAAACAAAACACTGAGGGTGGTTTTGGCAAAAACAAAGGGTCGGTGTACATCTCTAATTTATCTAGCGGCCCTTCTCCAACAGGACTCAAGTAGCTTAGAAAAAAAAGAAAAACTGTCAATAAATAGATTGCTTTTATCAATTTATATATTTTATCTGCTGCTTCATTGGCCATATGCTAATGTAATGTTTGTCAGATAATATAGTTATGTAATAAAAATAATAATAATAATACTAGCAATAATAATAACCCGCTCATCTCTACCAGGAACAAGAAAAGGTATCCTTTGCAATACTTATTTTGTAGTAAATATGATGGGGATACAGGGACATTATAAAAGAGTAAGGCAGACAATTTTGTTTAGACAGCAGGAACAGCAAAAAGTCTTGTTTGAAAAAATGATTTTTTTAGTAAATATGGCAGAAATACCATGTACCCAGTAACAGCCATAATATATGTTGCATCTAAAAAACACACTGTGCTAATTTTTAATTTGACAAGAACTCCTTTGCAAGAATTATTTTGTAGTAAAGATGGCGGGGATACAGACGTAGCCACGCTCATTGTGGCTACATCTGCGCAATAGCATCCTTGGTGCGACATTGGGAGCGTCTGGGGCATGCGCGTCATAGATGACCGCATGCCCCATTCACGTGAATAGCAGTGACTTTTAACGGTGCACCCAGTCATGCCGAGAGTGCACGTTTGCAATGTAGCCACGTCTGGATGAGTGTGGCTACCATGCATCCAGAACAGCGGTGTATCTAGAGAGGAGGGGACCATTTTTTCAGAGACCTGTGCATGCTCTGTAGACTCTGGCATTGTGCCAGAATCTCTAATGCTCAGACAGAACACTAACAGCACTGCTGTGGCTGCCGGCAACGGGACTCAGGAGAAGAAGGGACCCACACTCGGACACCAGAAAGGTAAGTATATAGCAGAAATGGGTGCAGTGTGTGCGGTGTGGCCCCCCTCTGGATGCAGGGGCCCATGTGCACCGCACACACTGCAGCCATTATAGATACGCCATTGATGCAGAAACAACCTAAATATATGCTGCATCTCAATTGCACACTACAGTATGTACATTTTTTTTATTTATTTATTTTTAATTTATTTTTTTAAAGATATTTTTATTAAGATTTTTCATCTTACAAAACATAAGAGTTTAAAACAGACGAAAATTAGTAAAAGCATCTTTCCCAAAAAGGGAAGATATAATACCAAGTCATAATAATGATCTCGTTACAATGCAAATGCTAAATGCATGCCAATATTAAAAGAGAATTATCATTATATAGAGATTATACATACATAACAACAAATAATGGCACTTTCCTCATCCTTAATCAGTATCCAAAAAATTTCAAGACATAACCTTAAAGTAATCATAACTTATTGACTAAGTATAGACTCCAAACACAAATTAAAATACCTGGGAGGGAGGGATGGAAAGGGTATAGAATAGGAGAAATAAGAAAGAAATAGAAGAAGATAGAAAAAGAAAGAAAAAGAAAATAGATAATAATCAATACTCCACGATTCAAAAATTTTCCGAATACTAAAAACGAATAAATCAAAATAAAATAAAAACCAATATGTAATTGTACTTTTATCCAATTAGACCTTCAAAAAGGAAATTGGTTCCTATATTAAAGCTACACCAGTCTTAAAGAGAGAAATCACCAAAGACTCTATAAATATGTGATTGAATCTTCGAATCTAAAGTGTTTATAAATGGAGCCCATTTGGAATAAATTTTTTGTATATTCATCCCCACATTTAAACAGGCATATTTCTTTTCATAATACAAAATATTTGTCAATTTACGTTTAACCTCTAAGACTGTAGGGGCTGATTTTTTAGTCCAATGAAGTAATATACATTTCTTACATATAGTAAGAATAGTAATCAGAAGAGGTAAAATATGTTTTTTATTATGTCCCAGATACCAGGTAGAGAAGCTAAGCCCTAGACAAGCCTGTGGATCTGGTCTCAGCTGCAAACCAAACAATGAATTTAGAAAACATATTATTTTACACCAAAAATTTCTCAATTTATAGCAATCCCATGTACAATGAATGAAATTTGCAATTGTAGTCCCACATTTAATACATGTACCTTGTTCTTCCTTTACCATATGTCTCCTTTGATGTGGAGTTATATATGCTCTATGTAGTATCCGTATATATACCTCTTGCAAATATGCAGAAGAGAGAACTTTCAAAGAAATACCCGATAATTCTGTCAATTCTGAAATATCAGACAGGGAGGGAATATCCGCTTTCCACTTTTGCAGCAAATTATCCCATTGTACGTGTTCGGTATCACCCATTATTAATTGGTATAAATATTTAATTTTATAATTTTTAGTCATAAGAAAGGTGAACAACATATCAACAGATTTTACTTGTGATACATGAACACCCATCTTGGGTATGAGAGGTTTTGATGCTTTAATAGAAGTCAAAAAATGACGTGTTTGGAAATACATGAACATATGATTTTGTGGAATAGAATAAGTTAGGCAAATATCAGAAAATGTAGAAACCGAGCCTCCTGGGTCAAAAACTTTATATGATAAATCTAGTCCGATCCTCTTCCACACTGTAAATCTTGAATTATTCAAAGATGGAGGAAATGAGGGGTTTCCCCATAATGATATAAACTGGGTCACGTAAGGGTTAGTTTTAAATTTATTATTGATGGCTAGCCATGCTTTATAGGTATCTTCAAAAAGAACATGAGTCTTAATCCATTGAGGGATTAATGACAATTTGGATTGTAAAAGTGCGCCTGGGGCATATGGGAAAAATATAGCTGATTCTAAATCAAAATCTACATATTCAGATTTATTTAAAATCCAAGCATTAATATATCTGAAAAAGATGGAAAGTGAATAAGCTGGCAAATCAGGATATCCCAATTCTCCTTTTCGTCTGTGTACAACCATTTTCGCCCTGGAAATTCGTGGGCGTTTACCCTGCCAGATAAATTTGGAAAATATTGCATCCAATTTCCTAATATCTGAAACAGATAGAGCTATTGGAATTTGTTGCATACAATAAAACAATTTCGGAAATAATATAGATTGAACAACAGCTAATCTTCCCAAGAGAGAGAGCGGCAAGTCTTTCCATGACTCAAGCTTCAGTGCTATCTTAGCGATTACTGAATTAAAATTGGCCAAATACATCTGAGAGAGATCTGAACAAATCTGTATTCCTAAATATTTAATGCGTGAGGAAGCAAGAGCTAACGGAATATTCAGAGATTTCAAAAAGTCAGAATTTGTAGATCCTAAAAGGAGTACTTCTGATTTTGTTATATTAATTTTATATCCTGATATTTTACTAAAAGAATCAATCTATTAAACAAAGCTGGTAGGGAACTAGAAGGTTTTGAAAGAAAAAGAAGGGCATCATCTGCAAAAAGTCCAATCTTTAAATCTTCTGAATTAATTTTGATACCCTTAATCAATGATGACTCTCGGATAGCAACCGCTAGCGGTTCAATCGCAATAGCGAAAAGAAGAGGGGACAAGGGACAGCCTTGTCTAGTTCCTCTATTTAAGAAAAAGGAAGAAGATAGAATACCGTTACAAGCTACCTGAGATTTAGGATTAGAGTGTTAGGGTCTCCTGCTCTGTGCTGCCACGTCGTCATGGCAACCGGGAGACAAGTGCTAGCGGAGTAACCTGAGCGTAGCTGATACTCCGGTTCGGGTCTTTTGCTGTGCAGTGGTTACAGGCTCTGTGCACGGCAGGGGATCCGGTGCTGGTTTTTGTGCTCACAGTCTGTGAGGTCTGAGTGGGGCGTGGACAGCTATATAAACCCTCTTCTCAGGTTAGGCAGATGCTGCTGAATCTTTGTTGGTTAGTCAGTTCCTGAAAGCTAGCTAGTACTGTGTAAACTTTGTATTTGTTTGTTGCTTACTGCAAATAGGCCTTGGGATTTGGTATTACACTCTGCCAATTCAGACCTAGCAGTAAGACTGGAGTCAGTCGTTTAACCTGCTGGGGTTCTTTTGCTACTCTGTGAACCTAGCAGGTTTGCGGCTGTATTCTCAGACTTGCCTGCCAAAATCCTTTCTCACTGTGCAAGGTGTTCAGGTGTCAGTTTAGTGGCAGTAAGCTGAACCAGTGCACTGCAAGTGAGGACTAGGATTGTGGAGACTCTCCTTGTGTCTATTATTCCATCTCTGACCAAGGAGTTTACTGCCACACCCGTTGGTAACCCTTTAGGGTTTTGCTGTTGCCCTTAGCAACAGCATTTTGGGTTCTCTACATATTAAATCACAACATCTCGCTTCTTTCCATCTGAGCATTCCTAATACTAGGGAGACACCCAGTTTCTTAGCCTTTGGGCTTCTCTGTTCACTTTGTGTTTATTTTGTTACCCTATCACCTTCTATGTATGTAATGTCATATTCCCCAGTCTGTCTGTGAGTTCATTTGTTTTGCATCCCTCTCCGTTCAGACACCAGTACATTCCTGCTGGCACTGGTGTGCATAACATAGAGTATATAGTGCGAAGAATATCAATGAATTGGGGGGGGGGGGAACCAAAATTAGATAAAGTCTTAAATAAATGGGGCCATAATACTAAATCAAATGCTTTTTCCGCATCTAATGCGACTACAATCGGAGAAGAAGATGAAGAAGAAGCATTAGAACATACATGTTGAATCGCAGCTAAAACCCTCCTTACATTCACCACAGAGTGGCGTCCTGTAATGAATCCAGTCTGATCTTTATGGATCAGTAAAGGCAGAATAGGTTTTAAACGTTCTGCTAAGATTTTTGTAAATATCTTATAATCATTATTTAGGAGCGATATAGGTCTATATGACCCTGGTAGATTTAAATCTCGCCCTTCCTTAGGTAAAACCTTAATAATCGCATCCGAAAAATGTAAAGGGAGTTTGCCACTTGTGATAACATGATTAAAACAATCTGCTAACGGTTTATCTATTAGCGGACTCATCAAGTGGTAAAATTCAGTAGAAAAGCCATCTGGGCCAGGAGCCTTTGCCACTTTCAACTGTCTAATAACTTTAGATACTTCTTCTGGGGTAATCGGAGCTATCAAAGTTTGTGAAAAAGAATCAGAAAGCTGAGGTAAAGAAAGGGAATCCCAAAGAGAAAAAGAAGAAGAATTAGAATCACTATTATCCATAGGAGAAGAGTATAAGTTTTCATAGAAGGACTTCAAAGTATTCGCTATATGCTGATCTGACGTAGTGAGAGAGCCATCCGAGGTTTTTAAAGGGTGTACTACTGTTTTATGTCTAGAACCTTGCAGAAGATTAGTAAGAAGTTTTCCAGTCTTATTACCAAATCTGTAAAACTTAGAATTTACATTAAACAAATATTTATCTCCACTTATTTGAAGAAATTCATTAAAATGTATTTGGGCATTAATATATTGAGTCTTAGTAAGAGGGGAAGGAGATTGCTTAAATAATTGAAATGCATTAGAAAGCTGGGATTGAAGACTGATATACGAATCATTTCTCTGTTTTGACATTTGGGAATGGTACTGTATGAGATCACCTCTTAAAACTGCTTTGGCTGTCTGCCAAAAGATTGAGGGATTAATCTTTGCATATTCCTCATTATGAGAAACATAATCATTCCAATTTTGCCTAATTTGTCTTTAAATAAATTCGATTTAGTCAGGTAAACCGGGAACTTCCACATAGGGTTAGTATTATCAGATTTTTTAATGCGTAAGATAATACAAATTAAACCATGATCCGATAAAACCGGGGGCTCAATAGTCGCCAATTGAACTTTAGGAAATAAGGGGTTAGCAACAAAAATATAATCAATACGTGACCATGTGTTGTGAGTCATGGAAAGACTAGAGATGAGCGGGTTCGGTTTCTTTGAATCCGAACCCGCACGAACTTCACTTTTTTTTTCACGGGTCCGAGCGACTCGGATCTTCCCGCCTTGCTCGGTTAACCCGAGCGCGCCCGAACGTCATCATGACGCTGTCGGATTCTCGCGAGACTCAGATTCTATATAAGGAGCCGCGCGTCGCCGCCATTTTCACACGTGCATTGAGATTGATAGGGAGAGGACGTGGCTGGCGTCCTCTCCATTAGAATAGATTAGAAGAGAGAGAGAGAGAGAGAGATTGTGCAGACAGAGTTTACCACAGTGACCAGTGCAGTTGTTGTTAAGTTAACTTTTATTTAATATATCCGTTCTCTGCTATATCCGTTCTCTGCCTGAAAAAAACGATACACAGCAGTCACACAGTGTGACTCAGTCTGTGTGCACTCAGCTCAGCCCAGTGTGCTGCACATCAATGTATAAAAGCTTATAATAATTGTGGGGGAGACTGGGGAGCACTGCAGGTTGTTATAGCAGGAGCCAGGAGTACATAATATTATATTAATTTAAAATTAAACAGTGCACACTTTTGCTGCAGGAGTGCCACTGCCAGTGTGACTAGTGGTGACCAGTGCCTGACCACCAGTATAGTAGTATATTGTTGTATACTATCTCTTTATCAACCAGTCTATATTAGCAGCAGACACAGTACAGTGCGGTAGTTCACGGCTGTGGCTACCTCTGTGTCGGCAGTCGGCACTCGGCAGGCAGTCCGTCCATCCATAATTGTATAATTATATACCACCTAACCGTGGTATTTTTTTTTCTTTCTTTATACCGTCGTCATAGTCATACTAGTTGTTACGAGTATACTACTATCTCTTTATCAACCAGTGTACAGTGCGGTAGTTCACGGCTGTGGCTACCTCTGTGTCGGCAGTCGGCAGGCAGTCCGTCCATCCATAATTGTATTATTATAATATATACCACCTAACCGTGGTTTTTTTTTCATTCTTTATACCGTCATAGTGTCATACTAGTTGTTACGAGTATACTACTATCTCTTTATCAACCAGTGTACAGTGCGGTAGTTCACGGCTGTGGCTACCTCTGTGTCGGCAGTCGGCAGGCAGTCCGTCCATCCATAATTGTATTATAATATATACCACCTAACCGTGGTTTTTTTTTCATTCTTTATACCGTCATAGTGTCATACTAGTTGTTACGAGTATACTACTATCTCTTTATCAACCAGTGTACAGTGCGGTAGTTCACGGCTGTGGCTACCTCTGTGTCGGCAGTCGGCAGGCAGTCCGTCCATCCATAATTGTATTATAATATATACCACCTAACCGTGGTTTTTTTTTCATTCTTTATACCGTCATAGTCAGTCATACTAGTTGTTACGAGTATACTACTATCTCTTTATCAACCAGTGTACAGTGCGGTAGTTCACGGCTGTGGCTACCTCTGTGTCGGCACTCGGCAGGCAGTCCGTCCATCCATAATTGTATTATAATATATACCACCTAACCGTGGTTTTTTTTTCATTCTTTATACCGTCATAGTGTCATACTAGTTGTTACGAGTATACTACTATCTCTTTATCAACCAGTGTACAGTGCGGTAGTTCACGGCTGTGGCTACCTCTGTGTCGGCAGTCGGCAGGCAGTCCGTCCATCCATAATTGTATTATAATATATACCACCTAACCGTGGTTTTTTTTTCATTCTTTATACCGTCATAGTCAGTCATACTAGTTGTTACGAGTATACTACTATCTCTTTATCAACCAGTGTACAGTGCGGTAGTTCACGGCTGTGGCTACCTCTGTGTCGGCACTCGGCAGGCAGTCCGTCCATCCATAATTGTATTATAATATATACCACCTAACCGTGGTTTTTTTTTCATTCTTTATACCGTCATAGTCAGTCATACTAGTTGTTACGAGTATACTACTATCTCTTTATCAACCAGTGTACAGTGCGGTAGTTCACGGCTGTGGCTACCTCTGTGTCGGCACTCGGCAGGCAGTCCGTCCATCCATAATTGTATTATAATATATACCACCTAACCGTGGTTTTTTTTTCATTCTTTATACCGTCATAGTGTCATACTAGTTGTTACGAGTATACTACTATCTCTTTATCAACCAGTGTACAGTGCGGTAGTTCACGGCTGTGGCTACCTCTGTGTCGGCAGTCGGCAGGCAGTCCGTCCATCCATAATTGTATTATAATATATACCACCTAACCGTGGTTTTTTTTTCATTCTTTATACCGTCATAGTCAGTCATACTAGTTGTTACGAGTATACTACTATCTCTTTATCAACCAGTGTACAGTGCGGTAGTTCACGGCTGTGGCTACCTCTGTGTCGGAACTCGGCAGGCAGTCCGTCCATCCATAATTGTATTACAATATATACCACCTAACCGTGGTTTTTTTTTCATTCTTTATACCGTCATAGTCAGTCATACTAGTTGTTACGAGTATACTACTATCTCTTTATCAACCAGTGTACAGTGCGGTAGTTCGCGGCTGTGGCTACCTCTGTGTCGGCACTCGGCAGGCAGTCCGTCCATCCATAATTGTATTACAATATATACCACCTAACCGTGGTTTTTTTATACCACCTAACCGTGGCAGTCCGTCCATAATTGTATACTAGTATCCAATCCATCCATCTCCATTGTTTACCTGAGGTGCCTTTTAGTTCTGCCTATAAAATATGGAGAACAAAAAAGTTGAGGTTCCAAAATTAGGGAAAGATCAAGATCCACTTCCACCTCGTGCTGAAGCTGCTGCCACTAGTCATGGCCGAGACGATGAAATGCCAGCAACGTCGTCTGCCAAGGCCGATGCCCAATGTCATAGTACAGAGCATGTCAAATCCAAAACACCAAATATCAGAAAAAAAAGGACTCCAAAACCTAAAATAAAATTGTCGGAGGAGAAGCGTAAACTTGCCAATATGCCATTTACCACACGGAGTGGCAAGGAACGGCTGAGGCCCTGGCCTATGTTCATGGCTAGTGGTTCAGCTTCACATGAGGATGGAAGCACTCAGCCTCTCGCTAGAAAACTGAAAAGACTCAAGCTGGCAAAAGCACCGCAAAGAACTGTGCGTTCTTTGAAATCCCAAATCCACAAGGAGAGTCCAATTGTGTCGTTTGCGATGCCTGACCTTCCCAACACTGGACGTGAAGAGCATGCGCCTTCCACTATTTGCATGCCCCCTGCAAGTGCTGGAAGGAGCACCCGCAGTCCAGTTCCTGATAGTCAGATTGAAGATGTCAGTGATGAAGTACACCAGGATGAGGAGGATATGGGTGTTGCTGGCGCTGGGGAGGAAATTGACCAGAAGGATTCTGATGGTGAGGTGGTTTGTTTAAGTCAGGCACCCGGGGAGACACCTGTTGTCCGTGGGAGGAATATGGCCGTTGACATGCCAGGTGAAAATACCAAAAAAATCAGCTCTTCGGTGTGGAGGTATTTCACCAGAAATGCGGACAACAGGTGTCAAGCCGTGTGTTCCCTTTGTCAAGCTGTAATAAGTAGGGGTAAGGACGTTAACCACCTCGGAACATCCTCCCTTATACGTCACCTGCAGCGCATTCATAATAAGTCAGTGACAAGTTCAAAAACTTTGGGTGACAGCGGAAGCAGTCCACTGACCAGTAAATCCCTTCCTCTTGTAACCAAGCTCACGCAAACCACCCCACCAACTCCCTCAGTGTCAATTTCCTCCTTCCCCAGGAATGCCAATAGTCCTGCAGGCCATGTCACTGGCAAGTCTGACGAGTCCTCTCCTGCCTGGGATTCCTCCGATGCATCCTTGCGTGTAACGCCTACTGCTGCTGGCGCTGCTGTTGTTGCCGCTGGGAGTCGATGGTCATCCCAGAGGGGAAGTCGTAAGCCCACTTGTACTACTTCCAGTAAGCAATTGACTGTTCAACAGTCCTTTGCGAGGAAGATGAAATATCACAGCAGTCATCCTACTGCAAAGCGGATAACTGAGGCCTTGGCATCCTGGGTGGTGAGAAACGTGGTTCCGGTATCCATCATTACTGCAGAGCCAACTAGAGACTTGTTGGAGGTACTGTGTCCCCGGTACCAAATACCATCTAGGTTCCATTTCTCTAGGCAGGCGATACCGAAAATGTACACAGACCTCAGAAAAAGAGTCACCAGTGTCCTAAAAAATGCAGCTGTACCCAATGTCCACTTAACCACGGACATGTGGACAAGTGGAGCAGGGCAGGGTCAGGACTATATGACTGTGACAGCCCACTGGGTAGATGTATGGACTCCCGCCGCAAGAACAGCAGCGGCGGCACCAGTAGCAGCATCTCGCAAACGCCAACTCTTTCCTAGGCAGGCTACGCTTTGTATCACCGCTTTCCAGAATACGCACACAGCTGAAAACCTCTTACGGCAACTGAGGAAGATCATCGCGGAATGGCTTACCCCAATTGGACTCTCCTGTGGATTTGTGGCATCGGACAACGCCAGCAATATTGTGTGTGCATTAAATCTGGGCCAATTCCAGCACGTCCCATGTTTTGCACATACCTTGAATTTGGTGGTGCAGAATTTTTTAAAAAACGACAGGGGCGTGCAAGAGATGCTGTCGGTGGCCAGAAGAATTGCGGGACACTTTCGGCGTACAGGCACCACGTACAGAAAACTGGAGCACCACCAAAAACTACTGAACCTGCCCTGCCATCATCTGAAGCAAGAAGTGGTAACGAGGTGGAATTCAACCCTCTATATGCTTCAGAGGTTGGAGGAGCAGCAAAAGGCCATTCAAGCCTATACAATTGAGCACGATATAGTAGGTGGAATGCACCTGTCTCAAGTGCAGTGGAGAATGATTTCAACGTTGTGCAAGGTTCTGATGCCCTTTGAACTTGCCACACGTGAAGTCAGTTCAGACACTGCCAGCCTGAGTCAGGTCATTCCCCTCATCAGGCTTTTGCAGAAGAAGCTGGAGGCATTGAAGGAGGAGCTAACACGGAGCGATTCCGCTAGGCATGTGGGACTTGTGGATGCAGCCCTTAATTCGCTTAACAAGGATTCACGGGTGGTCAATCTGTTGAAATCAGAGCACTACATTTTGGCCACCGTGCTCGATCCTAGATTTAAAGCCTACCTTGGATCTCTCTTTCCGGCAGACACAGGTCTGCTGGGGTTGAAAGACCTGCTGGTGACAAAATTGTCAAGTCAAGCGGAACGCGACCTGTCAACATCTCCTCCTTCACATTCTCCCGCAACTGGGGGTGCGAGGAAAAGGCTCAGAATTCCGAGCCCACCCGCTGGCGGTGATGCAGGGCAGTCTGGAGCGACTGCTGATGCTGACATCTGGTCCGGACTGAAGGACCTGACAACGATTACGGACATGTCGTCTACTGTCACTGCATATGATTCTCTCAACATTGATAGAATGGTGGAGGATTATATGAGTGACCGCATCCAAGTAGGCACGTCACACAGTCCGTACTTATACTGGCAGGAAAAAGAGGCAATTTGGAGGCCCTTGCACAAACTGGCTTTATTCTACCTAAGTTGCCCTCCCACAAGTGTGTACTCCGAAAGAGTGTTTAGTGCCGCCGCTCACCTTGTCAGCAATCGGCGTACGAGGTTACATCCAGAAAATGTGGAGAAGATGATGTTCATTAAAATGAATTATAATCAATTCCTCCGCGGAGACATTGACCAGCAGCAATTGCCTCCACAAAGTACACAGGGAGCTGAGATGGTGGATTCCAGTGGGGACGAATTGATAATCTGTGAGGAGGGGGATGTACACGGTGATATATCGGAGGGTGAAGATGAGGTGGACATCTTGCCTCTGTAGAGCCAGTTTGTGCAAGGAGAGATTAATTGCTTCTTTTTTGGGGGGGGTCCAAACCAACCCGTCATATCAGTCACAGTCGTGTGGCAGACCCTGTCACTGAAATGATGGGTTGGTTAAAGTGTGCATGTCCTGTTTTGTTTATACAACATAAGGGTGGGTGGGAGGGCCCAAGGATAATTCCATCTTGCACCTCTTTTTTCTTTTCTTTTTCTTTGCATCATGTGCTGATTGGGGAGGGTTTTTTGGAAGGGACATCCTGCGTGACACTGCAGTGCCACTCCTAGATGGGCCCGGTGTTTGTGTCGGCCACTAGGGTCGCTAATCTTACTCACACAGCTACCTCATTGCGCCTCTTTTTTTCTTTGCGTCATGTGCTGTTTGGGGAGGGTTTTTTGGAAGGGACATCCTGCGTGACACTGCAGTGCCACTCCTAGATGTGCCCGGTGTTTGTGTCGGCCACTAGGGTCGCTAATCTTACTCACACAGTCAGCTACCTCATTGCGCCTCTTTTTTTCTTTGCGTCATGTGCTGTTTGGGGAGGGTTTTTTGGAAGGGCCATCCTGCGTGACACTGCAGTGCCACTCCTAGATGGGCCCGGTGTTTGTGTCGGCCACTAGGGTCGCTAATCTTACTCACACAGCTACCTCATTGCGCCTCTTTTTTTCTTTGCGTCATGTGCTGTTTGGGGAGGGTTTTTTGGAAGGGACATCCTGCGTGACACTGCAGTGCCACTCCTAGATGGGCCCGGTGTTTGTGTCGGCCACTAGGGTCGCTTATCTTACTCACACAGCGACCTCGGTGCAAATTTTAGGACTAAAAATAATATTGTGAGGTGTGAGGTATTCAGAATAGACTGAAAATGAGTGTAAATTATGGTTTTTGAGGTTAATAATACTTTGGGATCAAAATGACCCCCAAATTCTATGATTTAAGCTGTTTTTTAGTGTTTTTGGAAAAAAACACCCGAATCCAAAACACACCCGAATCCGACAAAAATAATTCGGTGAGGTTTTGCCAAAACGCGTTCGAACCCAAAACACGGCCGCGGAACCGAACCCAAAACCAAAACACAAAACCCGAAAAATTTCAGGCGCTCATCTCTAGGAAAGACACGAATACTCTCTCTCTATGGGATTGAGTGCTCGCCAAGAGTCTATTAAATTCAGTGATTTAGTAAAGAAATCAATACCTAACCTAGGAAGTCGTAATAAAGATTTCGGAGGGGGGGAACGATCCAAAAAAGACGTAATTAAATTAAAATCTCCACAAATTATCAGTGTAGATGGATCATAGGTATGGAGCATGGCTAGCATTTGTATCATAAAGGATTTTTTATTAGGCGTAGGGGCATATATACTACAAATATTATAACAAATACCTGCAACTACAATTTCCACTATAACATAGCGACCATCCAAATCACTATCCACAGATGCAACTTGGAGATCAAGAGAGCGTTTGGCAAGAATTGCCACCCCACTTGATTTAGTGGTATAAGATGATGAGCCCAGTAAAACCCAATTTAACATTTGTAACTTTTTGACTTCAGGGGGCAGCAAGTGTGTACATTTTTTTATTAAGATCTAAAAGAGTAAGACATGCATTTTTTTTTACACTCCAGGAATAGAAAAAGTCTCCTTTGTAAACATTATTTTGTAGTAAAGATTATGGATATATCACGCACCCAGTAACAACCCTAAATATATGCTGCATCTCAAAAATACACTATTCTAATTTTTTTAATTTGATTATAAAAGAGTAAAACAGGCAATTTTCTTACATATCAGGAACAGAAAGGTCTCCTTTGTAAGAATTATTTTGTAGTAAAGAAGCCAGGAATACCCTGTGGCAAATTTCGCATGAGGCACGTGAGGCATGTGCCTAGGGGCAGCACTTGTTTGGGGGTGGCACTTGATACTTGTATTGGTACTGTCAGCCCAAAAAGTACCAGTAGTTGCTAAATGTTTCCACCATACTGTGTCATATGTCATCTTAAATAGAGTAGAAATGGGTAGGATATGCACATACTACCCCTATAAGCTGTCCTACTTAGTAAATATGTATACATAATTAAAAATTTAAAAAAATCATAGTTAGTGGCTTTTTCTTTATTATTCTATTAAATTGGTTATCAACAAATTAAGGCTCATAACCAATCAATAAAAATAATAAAATTAGGCAGAAGGAGGGGGTGGCCATTACTGGTGTGCCTTGGGGCACCCTCACCCCTAAATCCGCCCCTGGGAATACCATGCACCAACAACCGTCTTAATATACGCTGAATCTCAATAACACACTATTTACATTTTTTAAAAGAGTACAGGAAAAAGGACTCCTTGCAGTAATTGTTTTGGAGTGCAGTTGCTGGGAGGATACCACTGCACACAGAAACAACCATAATATAAGCTGCATCTTAAAAACACATTATGTAATTTTTTTTAAAATTAAATCATAAAATAATAAGTTTTTTCTTAAACACACCAGGAACAGAAAAGGTCTCCATTGCAAAAAAAAATTGTATTAAAGATGACGGATATACCACGCATCCAGAACCAACCCTAAATATATACTGCATCTCAGTATTACACTATGCTAATTTTTGATTCAATTAACAAGGAGAGACAGGCATTTTTTGTACACACCAGGAATAAGACAAGGACTCCTTGCAAGAATTATTTTGTAGTAAAGATGGTGGGAATACTATGCACCCATCAACAACTTTAATATGCATCTCAATAACACAATGGGGGTAATTCCATGTTGATCGCAGCAGGAATTCTGTTAGCAATTGGGCAAAACCATGTGCACTGCAGGGGAGGCAGATATAACATGTGCAGAGAGAGTTAGATTTGGGTGTGGTGTGTTCAATCTGCAATCTAATTTGCAGTGTAAAAATAAAGCAGCCAGTATTTACCCTGCACAGAAATAAAATAACCCACCCAAATCTAACTCTCTCTGCAAATGTTATATCTGCCCCCCCTGCAGTGCACATGGTTTTGCCCAACTGCTAAAAAATTTCCTGCTGCGATCAACTTGGAATTACCCCCTTTGTTAGCAGTTGGGCAAAACCATGTGCACTGTAGGGGAGGCAGATATAACATGTGCAGAGACAGTTAGATTTGGGTGGGGTGTGTTAATCTGCAATCTAAATTACAGTGTAAAAAAAAAGCAGCCAGTATTTAACCTGCACAGAAACAATATAACCCACTCAAATCTAACTCTCTCTGCACATGTTATATCTGCCTTCCCTGCAGTTCACATGGTTTTGCCCAACTGCTAACAAAGTTCTTGCTGCGATCAACTCAGAATGACCCCCAATATGTACATTTTTAATTCAATCATAAATGAGTAAGACATGCAATTTTCTTTTTACACACCAGGAGGGCAGCTTTCTAAAAATCAAATTTGGGTGATTTAACAAATCACCCTCCTAATTGCCAGAACAAAGGTGGTCATTCCGAGTTGTTCGCTCAGTAATTTTCTTCGCATCGCAGCGATTTTCCGCTAATTGCGCATGCGCAATGTTTGCACTGCGACTGCGCCAAGTAAATTTGCGATGCAGTTAGGAATTTTACTCACGGCATTACAAGGTTTTTTCTTCGTTCTGGTGTTCGAATTCTGAATGACAGGAATTGGTTGTTTCTGGCCGGAAATTGGCCGTTTTATGGGTGTGTGTGAAAAAATGCTACCGTTTCTGGGAAAAACGCGGGAGTGTCTGAAGAAACGGGGGAGTGTCTGGGCGAACGCTGGGAGTGTTTGTGACGTCAAACCAGGAACGAAACTGACTGACTGATCGCAGTTGCCGAGTAAGTGTGGAGCTACTCAGAAACTGCTAAGAAGTGTCTATTCGCAATTCTGCTAATCTTTCGTTCGCAATTTTACTATGCTAAGATTCACTCCCAGTAGGCGGCGGCTTAGCGTGTGCAAAGCTGCTAAAAGCAGGTTGCGAGCGAACAACTCGGAATGAGGGCCAAAAAGTGCACATTTACTAACAAGTGTTTTAACACAGAAACATAGAATTTGACGGCAGATAAGAACCTCTAGGCCTATCTAGTCTGCCCCTTTTTTACTATATTTTTACCTCAAACCTTATATGGTCCTTATTTTTTTGTAATGATATCCTTCATGTTTACATTTCTCTACCATCTTAGCCTCTACCACCTCTGCTGTCCACTAAAGTTTTTATGAAGTGATTTTTCCTCAAATTTCCACTGAACCTCCCCACCTCCAGTTTTGTTGCATGTCCTCGGGATCTAATACTTCTCTTCATCTGAAGAATGTTTCCCTCCTGGACTTTATTAAAACCCTTAATATATTTTAAAGTTTCTATCATGTCCCCACTTTCCCCTCTCTGCGCCAAACTATACATATTGAGATTTTTTAGTCTTTCTTGGTATGTTTTGTAATGTAGGCCATGCACCATTTTAGTTGCCCTTCTTGTACAATCTCTAGTGTATTAATATCCTTCTGAAGATTAGGGGGGGGGGGGGGATGTAATAGGGTGTAAGAATCAGAAAGTGAGAGATTTTGGGAGATTTCTCCTGTTTTTTTAAAGTGGCAAAACCAACCTGGTTTTGCCATGTAAATGATTGCCACTTTAAAAAAAACAGAACAAATCTCCCAAAATCTCTTACTTTCTGATTCTCACACCCTATTACATTTCCCCCATGGCCTTCAGAACTGAACATAGTAATCTAGATGAGGCCGTACCAATGACCTATACAGTGGCATTATTTTTTCTTTCTTTCTGCTGCTGATTCCTCTCCCAATGCAACCAAGTATCTGACTAGCCTTCCTCATTGCTTTGTTACATTGCTTACCTGCCTTTGAGTCACCTAAAATAATGACTCCTAGATCCCTTTCCTCCTCAGTAGTTTCCAGCATAGTGCCATTAATACTATATTTAGCATTTGGATTTTTGAAACCCAAGTGCATGATTTTGCATTTTTTGGCATTAAACCGACCATTCCTCTAGTCCAGTGGTTCTCAACCTCGGTCCTTAAGTACTCCCAACAGTTCATATTTTCCAGGTCACCGAGCAGTTGAACAGGTGTATTCATTACTCACTGACACATTATAAAAGACCCACAGGTGGAGCAAATTATTTCACTTGCAATCCTGTGAGGAGACATGGAAAACATGAACTGTTGGGGGTACTTGAGGACCGAGGTTGAAAACCACTGCTCTAGTCTACCTAGATCTCCTATCATTTGTTTTACCCCACCTGGTGTGTCTACCCTGTTGCATACCTTTGTGACATCTGCAAAAAGGCATACTTTCCCTTTAATGTCATTTGCAATGTCATCAATAAAGATATTAAAAAGCACTGGTCCAAGCACAGATCCCTGGGGTACTCCATTGGTAACATTTTCCTCCTGTGAATGCACTCCATTAACTACAACTCTGTTTTCTATCCTGCACCCAAGATCTTATCTATTCAACAATTTTAGTATCCAATCCTAATTTCACATGGAATTTTGTTGTTTTCTCCAGCAGAAATTGCATCTCAGCTCCCAATATAAAATGCACCGAAATCGCATCTCAATGCACCTGCAATATGTGCATGTTCGACAGAAGCATGCATAGATCAGTGAGATCCGTGGATGATTGTTTCTTTCATCTAGTACCTAGTTGTCCCACTTCAGTTTATCAAAATGTACAATACTTCCTTTGGCAAATTGAACTCTGTGGCCTTTCTGCTCCAGGACACTGATGATGATGATAATGTTTACGACGTATCACCAACCAGTGACTGTTATGGATGTGGTAGTGGTGCAGGTAATGGAATATCAGTGTAGTGGGTAAAAGTGTTGGAGGTCTCTGGAACTAAAGGGAAGTTTTCCATCTCCCACTATATCACTCATACACTGTTACAAGATGGCTCAGTGCATGTAGAGTACTAACAGTACAAAAGAAAATTGGATATAGGCGCTAGTATATCTACTTGGGCAGTCCTAAGGGCTCAATGAATGCATAAAAAAATAGTAATCAGCTGTGTAAATCCAGCAAAAAATCTACAAGTAAAATTATGTGTGGTTTAAGAACAAATACTGAATATTTTTTAGGTAGGACGGTGCTTGGATAAGACAACATTCACTCAGGTGATTCCCACAGAGTTATGCAAAAATAATATACCTATATTTAAAAGATATTTAATATATAGAATTACAATAAAATCAAACATTCTCTCAATAATTCATACAAATTTTCTGAAGCCAATAACTTACTGTAAAGGAGACTTTTATGAAAAAAAGTTACTTTGTATCCCAGTGAGTTAATGTTACTTAAATGATAAGTTGTTGCAGAGCCTTTGTATCAAATGTGATTACCATGCAGAGAGTATATATCAGCAAACTCAGTTAAAATAGTCTCACCATGCTTAGAGCGTGTCTTTCTCACTGTTTAGACAGTAATTGGCTATTGATGGCAGTATAGTGTTCCCATGTGGATAAGTTGCAATAAACGAGCTTCAATATTCAGAAGACTGATTGCTTCATGCCCCAAATACCATTTAGGTGATACTGTCTGCTATTAAAGGCAGTTTATTATTCATTATCTGCAAAAAGAAAAGCCTAGTGGGATAGTCAGTCATGCTTGGCAAAGGACAAAGCAGGTCATTCCGAGTTGATTACACGCTGCAACTTTTTGCAGCCCAAGCGATCAACTAGACGCCGCCTATGGGGGAGTGTATTTTTGCATAGCAAGGCTGCAATCGCTTGTGCAGCCATGCTCTGCAAAAAAAGTTTTGTATAGAACAAGACAGAGGGTAAGAGTTACTTACCCTGTGCGATCAATCCAGCGTTGCAGGTCCCGGGATTGACGTCAGAAATCCGCCCTCCAAACACCTCGACACGCCTGCGTTTGGATCTCCACGCCCAGAAAACAGTGAGTTGACGCCCAGTTCGGCCTTCCTTTTGCAAATCTTTGTTAGCGGCATCGCTGCCCAACGACAACTGTCGCCGGGCAATGACGCACCTGCACAATGTGGCCACCGCGCATGAGCAGTTCTGACCTGATCGCACGGCTGCGAAGAAGTGCAGCGTGGGATCGGGTCGGAATGACCCCCAAAATGGCAGTATCGATGTGATAAAAATAGGTTGCTGGCCAGGCTCTTATGCTGTATGTCTTTCACAGGTAGTATAATCACAGCTAAGGAGGCTCTCCATATATAAGTTTTTTTTCTCCTATGGTATGGAGGTCCCATGATAAGTGTGATGTCTGATAGGTAGTCAGGGATTGCGTCGGCTTCAGTGAGAGATACTGTATAACATATCAGAGTAATTTGGAGCAGCACCCAAATTAGTCCCACCCCTATAGAAGTAACAGGCAGATCCAACCATGGCTAAATTGTATTGCCACATGAAGTGCAGGTAGCTGCTGTGTTTGGGTCTGCTTTGCTTTTGTTGTATTCAGCTACAGTGCTAAATCAGGCAGAGGTTGAAGTGGGAACAGTGATGGTAGCATTAGCAGCTCCAGAACGAGGAGTATATTTACTAAAGTGCAGGTTTTCCGATGTGGAGATGTTACCAATAGCAAACAATCATATTCTGCTTATCATTTATTTATAACCTACTAGAAGGTATTTGACAGAATCTAAACAGTTACTATGGGCAATATCTCCATATCTGAAAACCTACACTTTAGTAAATATAGGAGTCTATAGGTATCCCACATGGGAAGCAAAGGTAGCACAGAAAGTGGGTGAAACCTAATGCATTTCGTCACTTCAAGTGACTTTTTCAAATTTTATCAGCAGTAGTAGTAGTGGTGGCCATCTTGATATGGAAATAAAGTATCATCCCAGAAGGAGCCATATTAGAGACTGTGCAGTAGTGCTCTCCTATGCTGACAATAAGTTCGGGAACGGGAGTGTTATGCCCTCAAGGGATAGGTGAATATGAAATGTATTTAATATAGAAGATGGAACAAGTAGAGGTATGGTTATAATTAAGTATAACATTTTAGATAGTAAGATCATTTTCAGTGCTGCTATACGGCCAAGCCAAGAAACATTTTGCATCATCCAATTAGACGTCAGGAGAGAGACCTTTTTTAGGAGTGGAGAGTAGTGGTTGAGATTAGACCTTCAATTTGAGTGGTCAGTTGTATCCCCAAATATATAAGGCTTCTTTCCTGCCAGGCATAGGAGTACTCTGAATGCAAGTACTGTAAAAGATCAGGTAGAAAGTTAAGAGTAAGGTCTTCAGTTTCATGTATGTTTAATGTATATTAAAAACACCTTAGTATTGTCTTCAAAAAAGGAATATAAATGTTTTAAAGAGGATTGGTAAGGCTCAATAAAACATAATCTGCGAACAGGCAGATTTTATACATTCTTCCAAAAAAGGACAGGCCATCATATAGAAGTTCTCGCTGTGATTATCTTGGCTAGGGGTTCTATAGCAAGCGCAAAGACCAAGGGGGACAGGGGGAAGCCTTGTTGTGTACCATGTGAGAAAATAGGGCAAAGCAAACAATTCACAAAAAATCTGGCTATTGGAGTGGAGCACAAATCTTTTATTGAGGTTAGAGCTCTACCACTAAATCCAAATTTTTGTAGGATGGCATGGAGGTATCGCCATTGGAGTCTTCTAAATGCCTTCTCTGTGTCCAGCTATAGCAGCAAAAGGAGCTCATCAGATACAGAGAATGCATCTAGAATCTCAATAACCCTTTTTGTATTATCCGAGGATTGTCGCCCTGAAACAAATCATACCTGGTCCAGATGGATAAGGGAAGGTAGTAAAGGACTGAGTCTATTTGCTATCAGTTTTTCATACATTTTAAAGTCTGTGTTAAGCAAGGAGATTGGGGGATAGTTAGCAAATAAACAGAGTTCTTTCTGGTTTGGGAAATGCTACTATTCTTTATTCAAAAATTTCCATAGAAAAGGAACCACTTGTTGAGGTGAGGCTTTATTAAAAACCTGAGTTAGTATAGGGATCAAAGTATCCTTGGAACATTTGTTTTTTTTTTGGGTGCCACACCCTGCACCTAGATATAGTGATAGGGGCCCCAAATATACAGAGAGGCCTTGATGCGGCTTTGGGTCTTATTCATACATTTCCGCAAATATATGTAACCGAGATCTGTGAATTCTAATATTGTGTGGGATTTAAATCTGGTTAATGTTATAATTCAGGGTGCTGGGGGAAACAAAATACCTTTTTTTCTTGCTTAGAAATATCTCTCCTTTTCAAGCACCTGAATGATATCACTAAGCTAATTGAGCACCTGCCACTATATATGTCCATTATGTAATTTGACCACTTCCTCAAATTTGTTTTCAAGATGATCTGTCTGTTGGCCTATGGCAACGACAGACTGTTGAGATGTTTGTAGGGCAGCTTTGAAGTCTGCTAAAATGTTTAAAAGATGACAATCATTTTTTTCTTGGAACCCAAAGTCCGGATAGTGTCATTGCCTTGATCACTCGGCTGTGTAGAGGTTGATAGGGTAGGTTCAGAGAGCACACTTAGTGCTGATAATTGTTTAGGGACTTTGTCCTGAGTAAAGCTACTTTTGTCTCTTTGCGATGGGGATGAAGATTTTAAAAAAACTCACTGGGGGGGGGGACCCCAGATGGGTCTTTTGCATGTTTAGGCGCTATGGAAAAGTCTGTAAAAAAATAATAATAATGAAGTGAAGCACTGGCTATATCAAATTGGGGTTATAGCAAACCATTTCCAGATATTATAGCATTCGTATATCATGAAGGAGTAATGGGGAGAAAACAGCACACTTAAGGAGCAAGCATCATCTGGGCACCTGGGTGTGGGGTGTATGCTGTTAATGAAAGAGTAGAAAGATTGTCAGGAAAGCGTTCATGCCCGCACTGACTACAACACCCATTGTGAGGCACAGATGCCCCTAAATGCACAATATGAGGGACTCACCTGGGGATGTAGTAAGGCAGTGCCAGTGGTGGCACAGGTTAACTACAGGACAGGAGACCCCTAAATCCGGGGAGTGTTAGAGGTGGACACAGGCTATATGCAAATTTCTATGAGTCTCACCTGTTCCAAGGTCCAGGAAACACAGGCCCTCACATCACTGTGTCAAATGAGAGAGAGGCAGTACTCTACCCCACATCTTGGGTCTGGTCCTGTTTCCCTCCTGGCAAAGAGAAAGAAAATACAATTGGAGCGTCCATGCTCCACGCCAACTGAATCCCTTTTCTGGGTTCCAGACACTACGGACACTACTAGAGGCCGCAGATCCATGCTGGGGGGTAGGTTACAACCTGTGAGGGCAATAAAACGTGTCCCCCAGCTCCGCAGACCAAACCCTCATCTGTATGGGAGTCACTGGCAGCACAGGCAAGTGTGTGGTCACCTGTTGGGGCACCACGCCGGAAGGCAAAAGCGTTGTAAGGGCCAGCTGCCAAGAGGTCCCTAAAGTCAGGTTAGCTCTGCTTGCTGGCTGGCACAGAAAGTTTATTAAATTGTACAAAAAAGACAAAATAATATTTCAAATTCGGTACTTCATTAAATCAGTATAAAAAGATAACTTGACTTGCTGCATTGGAGAACTTACTGGTGGCTCCATACACATATCATTGTGTTTGATTTTATCTGAGGTACTACTAATTTGTTCACCTTTTGAATTAGAATTGTATTCTCAAGAATCAATTATAACTATCTGATGCGTAAGGTAAAAATTACATTGTTCACTCATTAAGCAGGATTTATTGATCATCTAAAATATTTGTCTTCAAAAAGATTGATCTGACCAACAACTTTTACTCCAGCACTTATTGTGGACATGTATACGTAATCTTTGCAAATGTTCTACCTCTTTTAAGATGTTCTTTGCTTTATATAAAATAAATCCAAATTATTTAAAGGGAATTTTATAGGATGCTCTTATGTATTGAGGGGAGGCAGTCAGGATCCCGGCTGTCAGTATCCCAGGAGTCCGAATACAGATGCCAGAATTCCAACCCCAGTCTGAATGCCGACACCAAAATCCAGAATGGGTACACCATCTCGCCACCAGAATACCAACAGCCGGGATCCTGAACGAGGATAGCCCACGGCGCACCACAGGTAAGCCGTGTAGGGAGGAAGGTTAGGTTTAGGCTGTGGGGATAGGATTAGGCACCCCCCTCGGAGGGTTAGTGCTAAGCTGCGGGGGGAGGGTTAGATTTAGGTACCGGGGACAGGGGGTTAGGTTTAGGCACCTACGGGGAGAGGTTAGGGTTGGCTGCGGGGAGGGTGGGTTAGGGTTAGGGGGTTGGGGAGAGGGGGGAACACGCCATATTCACCCCTGTCAGCTTCTCAAACTTCATGATCCCGGCGTCAGTATTACAATCACTGGGATTCCGTGCGCCGGCAAAACATACTGATCCCATATTGAGGATACAATTATTTCTGGATGACTTTATGCGTTAATAATATTCATACATGTTTACCATCACTTAGTTAGAGTATCATATATATATATATATATATATATATATATTAGCACTTTATATCTAGCACCATCTAAATTTGTTTTTGTAATAAAAAAATAATATAAAAAATAATATTTGATATTGATTAAAATAAAAAGCACAGTATACTACCTTTAACATTTGGCAAAACAAAATAAAAACAATACATGAAAGTGCAAAATGTTATCATAAACAAAAAGTGACGCATGACTGGGGCCCCCCTTCTCCTTTTATAGGGATCAGGATACAGATTGTGCACTAATTATATATATGTTACATTATACTGCACGGGACTATGGAGCAGTTTCTACAGTGCAATGCTGTTATTAACTAGAGATGAGCGGGTTCGGTTCTCAGAGAACCGAACCCTAACAAACTTTGCCTGCCGAGTTCGGTTCCGAGCCCAGCTTGGTTTTTCCCGCCTGACTCGTTAACCCGAACGCGGCAAAGCGTCATCATACCGCTGTCGGATTCTCACGGGATTTGGCCACCATATAAGGAGCCGCACGTCGCGGCCATTTTCACTCCAGTCTCGGAGAGTGTAGTGAGAGGACGTGTCTCCGTCTTCCAATGTCAGTGTGGGGGCGGGAAAGTGGGGTGGCAAGTCTTATGCTGTGTTGTGCTGCTCAGTCCAGTCCAGTGTAGTCAGTGTAATGTGTTGCATCAGTCCAAACAGTCACAGTTTTGGTGTCCTCAACTGCCAGTGTAGCTGTATAAAGTGGTGCTGTGTTGTGCTGCTCAGTCCAGTGTAGTCAGTGTATTGTGCTGCATCAGTCCAGCCAGTCACAGTGCTGGTGTTCTCTGCTGCCATATATCCAGTGTAGCTGTATAAAGTGTTGTTGTGTTGTGCTGCATCAGACCAGTGGTAGTGTCCTGTCTCATCAGTCATTCCAGTGACAATATACGCTGCTGCTATATGTCCACTGCTGCCGTATAATAATAATAACAACAACCACAAGTCCCTTACGGTATTGTTGTGTTTTGCTGTATCAGACCAGTGGTAGTGTCCTGTCTCATCAGTCATTCCAGTGACGATATACGCTGCTGCTGTATGTCCACTGCTGCCGTATAATAATAATAATAACAACCAGAAGTCCCTTACAGTATTGTTGTGTTGTGCTGCATCAGACCAGTGGTAGTGTCCTGTCCATCAGTCATTACAGTGACGATATACGCTGCTGCTATATGTCCACTGCTGTTGTATAATAATAACAACAACAACAACCACAAGTCCCTTACAGTATTGTTGTGTAGTGCTGCATCAGACAAGTGGTAGTGTCCTGTCTCATCAGTCATTCCAGTCATTTCAGTGCTGCATATTGTCTCATATAACTCCCAAAAAATAATGGAGAACAAAAATTTTGAGGATAAAATATGGAAAGATCAAGAACCACTTCCTCCTAGTGCTGAAGCTGCTGCCACTAGCCATGATATAGACGATGAAATGCCAAATGTCGTCTGCCAAGGCCAATGCCCAATGTGATAGTAGAGGGCATGTAAAATCCAAAAAGCCAAAGTTCAGTAAAAAGAACAAAAAAATGAAATTTAAATGGTCTGAGGAGAAACGTAAACTTGCCAATATGCCATTTACAACATGGAGTGGCAAGGAACGGCTGAGGCCCTGGCCTATTTTCATGGCTAGTGGTTCAGCTTCACAAGACATTGGAAGCCCTCATCCTCCCACTAGAAAAATTAAAAGAGTTAAGCTGGAACGAGCACAGAAAAGAACTGTGCGTTCTGAGATGGTATCACAAATCCCCAAGGAGAGTCCAAGTGTGTCGGCGGTTGCGATGCCTGACCTTTCCAACACTGGACGGGAAGAGGTGGCTCCTTTCACCATTTGCATGCCCCCTGCAAGTGCTGGAAGGAGCATGCACAGTCCAGTTCCTGATATTCAAATTGAAGATGTCACTGTTGAAGTACACCAGGATGAGGATATGGGTGTTGCTGGCGCTGAGGAGGAAGTTGACGATGAGGATTTTGATGGTGATGTGGTTTGTTTAAGTCAGGCACCGGGGGAGACACCTGTTGTCCTTGGGACGAAGAAGCCCATTGTGATGCCTGGGCAAACTACCAAAAAAGCCACCACTTCGGTGTAGAATTATTTCTCCACAAATCCGGACAACAGGTGTCAAGCCATCTGTTGCTTCTGTCTATCTGTAATAAGTCGGGGTAAGGATGTTAACCACCTAGGAACATCTTCCCTTATATGTCACCTGCTGCGCATTCATTAGAAGTCAGTGTCAAGTTGTGAAACTTTGGGTAAGAGCGTAAGCAGTCCACTGACACCTAAATCCCTTCTTCCTCCTGTACCCAAGTTCCTGCAAGCCACACCACCAACTCCCTCAACGTCAACTTCCTCCTCAGTCAGGAACGTCAGTAGTCCTGCAGCCATGTCACTGTCAAGTCTGGGGAGTCCTCTCCTAACCGGGATTCCTCTGTAGGATCCTTGAGTATTACGCCTGCTGTTGCTGCCGCTGCTGGGAGTTGATCGTCATCCCAGAGAGGAAGTCCAAAGACCACTTGTACTACTTCCAGTGAGGAAGCTGAAATATGACAGCAGTCATCCTTTTGCAAAGCGGATAACTAAGGCCTTGACAGCTATGTTGGTGTTAGACGTGCGTCTGGTATCCACCATTAGTTAAGTGGGACTTAAAGAATTGTTTGAGGTACTGTGTCCCCGGTATCAAATCCCATCTAGGTTCCACTTCTCTAAACAGGCGATACCGAGAATGTACACAGACGTCAGAAAAAGAGTCACCAGTGTTCTACAAAATGCGGTTTTATCCAGTGTCCACTTAACCACGGACATGTGGACAAGTGGAAAAGGGAATACTAAGGACTATATGACTGTAACAGCCCACTGGGTAGATGTATTGCCTCCCACAGCAACAACAACAGCAGCGGCACCAGTAGCAGCATCTCGCAAACGCCAACTAGTTCCTAGGCAGGCTACACTATGTATCACCACTTTCCTTAAGAGGCACACAGCTGACAACCTCCTACGGAAACTGAAGAACATCATTGCAGAATGGCTTACCCCAATTGGACTCTCCTGGGGATTTGTGATATCGAACAACACCACCAATATTGTGCGTGCATTACATGTGGGCAAATTCCAGCACGTCCCATTTTTTGCACATACAATTAATTCGGTGGTGCATAATTTTTGAAAAACGACAGGGGCATGCAGGAGATGCTGTCGGTGGCCCAAAAAATAGCGGGCCACTTTCGGCATTCAGCTACTGCGTGCCGAAGACTGGAGCGCCAGCAAACACTCCTGAACCTGCCCCGCAATCAACTGAAGAAAGAGGCTGTAACGAGGTGGAAATCAACACTCTATATGCTTCAGAGGATTGAGGAGCAGCAAAAGGCCATTCAAGCCAATACATCCACCTACGATATACGCAAAGGAGGGGTAATGCACCTGACTCAAGCGCAGTGGAGAATGATTTCCATCTTGTGCAAGGTTCTCCAACCCTTTGAACTTGCCACACGTGAAGTCAGTTCACACACTGCCAGCTTGAGTCAGGTCATTCCCCTCCTCAGGCTTTTGCAGAAGCAGCTGGATAAATTATAGGAGGAGCTAAGATGGAGCGATTCCGCAAAGTATGTGGGACTTGTGGATGGAGCCCTTCATTCGCTTTGCCTGGATTCAAGGGTGGTCAATCTGTTGAAATCAGAGCACTACATTTTGGCCACCATGCTCGATACGAGGTTTAAAGCTTACGTTGTATCTCTCTTTCCAGCAGACACAAGTGTGCAGAGGTGCAAAGACCTGCTGGTTAGTAAATTGTCAACTCAAGCGGAAAGTGACCCGTCAACAGCTCATCCTTTGATTTCTCCTGCCACTGGGGCTGCAAGGAAAAGGATAAGATTTCCTAGCCCACCCGCTGGCGGTGATGCAGGGCAGTCAGGAGCAAAAACTGACATCTGGTCCGGACTGAAGGACCTGCCAACGATTACTGACATCTCTATTGTCACTCTATATTATTCTGTCACCATTGAAAGAATGGTGGAGGATTATATGAGTGACAGCATCCAAGTAGGTATGTCAGACAGTCTGTACATATGCTGGCAGGAAAAAGAGGCAATTTGTAGGCGCTTGCACAAACTGGCTTTGTTTTACCTAACTTGGCCCCCCCTCCAGTGTGTACTCCGAAAGAGTGTTTAGTGCATCTGGTAACCTTGTCAGCGATCGGCGTAGGAGGTTACTTCCAATAAATGTGGAGAAGATGATGTTCATCGAAATGAATTATAAATTCCTCCGGGAAGACATTTACCAGCAATTGCCTCCAGAATGTACACAGGGACCTGTGATGGTGGATTCCAGTGGGGATGAATTAATACTCTGTGAGGAGGATGTACACAGTGAAAGGGGTGAGGAATCGGAGGATGATGATGAGGTGGACATCTTGCCTCTGTAGAGCCAGTTTGTGCAAGGAGAGATTGATTGCTTATTTTTTGGTGGGGGCAAATACAAACCAGTCAATTTAGCCACAGTCGTCTGGCAGACCCTGTTGCTGAAATGATTGGTTTGTTAAAGTACAGATGGGCCCACGTTTATCTTGACCTTTAATAGGATTAACTGAGACTGGCCAGTCGGACTTAATCCACTGCTGCAATGACTTAATCTCCTGCTGTATTGTTCTCTGTATTGTATTGCAGCTGAGAACAATAGATAAAGGGTTTATGCTAATAAATCATGTTGTGCCTAGGCGCAGAAAACTAGTCAAGATAACCGTGGACCCATCTGTGTGCATGTCCTGTTTATACAACATAAAGGTGGGTGGGAGGACCCAAGGACAATTCCATCTTGCACCTCTTTTTCTTCTTTGCACTATGTGCTGTATGGGGACTAGTTTTTTTTGTGCCATCCTGTCTGTAACTGCAGTGCCACTCCTAGATGGGCCAGGTATTTGTGCCGCACACTTGTGTCACTTAGCTTGGCCATCCAGCTTCCTCATTGCACCTCTTTTTCTTCTTTGCATCATGTGCTGTTTGGGGACTAGTTTTTTTTGTGCCATCCTGTCTGTAACTGCAGAGCCACTGCTAGATGGGCCAGGTGTTTGTGCCGCTTAGCTTGGCCATCCAGCAACCTCATTGCACCTCTTTTTCTTCTTTGCATCATGTGCTGTTTGGGGACTAGTTTTTTTTGTGCCACCCTGTCTGTAACTGCAGTGCTACTCCTAGATGGGCCAGCTGTTTGTGCCGCACACTTGTGTCGCTTAGCTTGGCCATCCAGCTACCTCATTGCACCTCCTTTTCTTCTTTGCATCATGTGCTGTTAGGGCACTAGTTTTTTTTGTGCCATCCTGTCTGTAACTGCAGTGCTACTCCTAGATGGGCCAGGTGTTTGTGCCGCAAACTTGTGTCGCTTAGCTTGGCCATCCAGCTACCTAATTGCACCTCTTTTTCTTCTTTGCATCATGTGCTGTTTGGGGTCTAGTTTTTGAATAGTGCCATCTTGTCTGCAACTGCAGTGCCACTCTTAGATGGGCCAGGTGTTTGTGCCGCACACTTGTGTCACTTAGCTTAGTCATACAGCCACCTCGGTGCAACTTTTAGGCCTAAAAACAATATTGTGAGGTGTTCAGAATAGACTGGAAATGAGTGGAAATTAATGTTATTGAGGTTAATAATACCGCAGGAGCAAAATGACCCCAAATTCTGTGATTTTAGCTGTTTTTATAATTTTTTTTTTTTTTTTTTCAAAAATCATCCAGAACCAAAACACAAAAGGGTGGTTTTGGCAAAACCAAGCCAAAACCAAAACACGAAAATGGAATTAGAACCAAAACCAAAACACAAAACACGAAAAGTGCACGCCGCACATCACAAATATAATTAACCTGGTACATTATCATGCATGCACTAGCAGTATTTACTATATATCTTTATCAAGGGGACCAGACCATGCCATTGCTAATGGTTAGGCAAACTAATGTGGCAGATGGCCACACCCCCTTTGGAGACTGGCCACACCCTTAAACAAGGGCCCCTACCACTGCATTCCCTTGGGGGGCCCTTCATGCCCCAGTCCGACACAGGCTTTAAGGGCCTAATTCAGAGTTGATTGCAGCAGCAAATTTGTCAGCAGTTGGGCAAAACCATGTGCACTGCGGGGGGGGGGGGGGGCAGATATAACGCGAGGAGAGAGTTAGATTTGGGTGGGGAGTGTTCAAATTGAAATCTAAATTGTAGTGTAAAAATAAAGCAGCCAGTATTTACCCTGCACAGAAACAAAATAACCCACCCAAATCTAACTCTCTCTGCAAATGCACATGGTTTTGCCCAACTGCTAACAAATTTGCTGCTGCAATCAACTCAGAATTACCCCCTAAGTCAGAGGTTCCCAAACTGTGTGCCGTGGCTCCCTGTGGTGCCTCGGGATACTTGCAGGGGTGTCCTGGATTGGTGGTCCCGGACCAATTCAAATTTTTCATGGTCAATATAATAGGCAAAACCAGTGCTGGTGGCTGCCAGTCATAAAATTTGTGGCCAAACAGGAGCAAATCTTGTCCCTCATCACACAACTGACCCTAAGGATGACATATAAACGTGATCTACTTAATGTAATATTTCTTTCTAAATTTCTCTATAAGAAATTTTTGGCCTAGGGGTGCCATGAAAAAAATTCTGATACTCTAGGGCGCCGTGATTCAAAAAAGTTTGGAAACCACTGCCCTAAGTCATTAACCAACATACTCTCCATCATTATGACCCCCCTCTTAAAGTGCATTTCATGTTCTCTTATCACAACAGCTGAATAAAGTCTCACATCAATCTTTAGCAAACACACCACATAGAGTTTCCAAAGAAGCTTATAAATTACCCTATTTATGAGGTTAAATAAAGTTGAATTTGTGACTTCTACTTCTAATTTAATTAACATAGGATTAAGCTCTTTTCCTGACATACTGTACAATACTAATAACACAAAAACTAAAAACATTTTGTATGCTATTTTCAGAATGCCCAAAGCCAGTCAATGTTAGTAATGGAATGGCACTGTTTTCCAATTTTTATATATTATTCATACCTGCATACTGTAGAAAGAACTGCTAATGGCTGGAGACAAGCCCAGCTTGACCACGAGGCAAAGATACATTATTGAATTTTGGATGTACTCCAATGTCAGAAATAACCTCAAAGTTTATGTATAAAGCATTTATTTATACAGATTTTATATTCCATGTGTTATACAGTAATAAGCAGTGTTTTGTGGGGTATTTATTCAGGGATATGCAGACATCTTTTTTTGGTGCAATCTTTAATTCTTATAACTAGTTCCAGAGATAGGAATAAATCAGTTAAATCATTTAAAAATTAATATCACAGAGTGGGCATAGGCACGCACTGATGACCACTTTTTCATTGTTTTGAGGGCGTGCCCAGCACTCCTTGATCAGCTGGGCAGCCCTCAGCTCACTCCCCGTACTGAATAGATGCTGTGCGCACAGCATCTATTCAGAGGTCACTCACTGCTTTGCAGAGCAGAGCAGCGTGTGATCAAATCCCCCCCAACTGCCCCCCCACCCACGGGACACTGTGACCAGTGGGAGGGACAGCGGGATAGTGTCCGAATAGCGGGACTGTCCCACTGAAATCGGGACAGTTGGAAGGTATGTTTTCGGAGCAGTGGTCACTGCATTGAAGCAATGCTGAATTGCTCCATTATAAAAGAATCCCTCACCACAACTCTTAGCGAGTTGTATAGTTAATCATTTGGGGCCATCCAGCCCTGATAATGAATAGGCCCCTACGAGAGATTTCAATGCCCAAATCACTCTCTTTTCTACCTATCTACTGTAGATACATGTGGGAAGAAATCAGAATTTTTGTTTTGTATATTTAACAAGTTTAATATACTGTATACTTTTATTTTCAGAAGACATAAGAAAAGATTATAACAATACAGTATGTTGGGAATATGAATACAAAATGTGTAGTATTGCCTTGCAAACAAAGTAAATACAACACCTATCAGCGCATATAATAACAGTCACATACTGCCTCTAATTAATAGACAACTAATTTTTCTGATTCACTTCTGTCTGTGAAGTAAAGGCAGCTCAGAAAACAGAGTAACTGGTAATGTCAGTGTCTGCCTGACCAAGTACCAAACTGACAAATATCGCTTCCTAGCGATCAGGTCTGAATTACCCCCATAGTGTGATGTTTTTCAGCTGCAATGTCAGATAAAATATTGTTAATCACTCTCTATTTTTAATACCAATAAGGAACATAGCCAGCGATTCCAATGTTTAACTCAAAGAAAAAAAGTGGTTGCAAACGCAGGATTTGCAAGAGGGCATTTCCACAGAGGGGTGGAGATAAGCATGGGGGTGCAAACTGAGGTGTCCCACTATATGCCATGTCTGTTAAATTAGTGTAGATAGATAGATGGACCTACATGAGATGATAGATAGATAGATAGATAGATAGATAGATAGATAGATAGATAGATAGATAGATAGATAGATAGATAGAATAAATGTATTTTATAATAGTCATAGAGCAATCTCTATTCTATAAATGTATTAGATTATCACAACTGTATAGAAATATGACAATGCCAGGTTCTAGATTTGGAGGTGTTAACCAGAATCCAGACTAAGGAACCAATATCCATATGTACACAAGAATCCACTTGTACCTGTGATACCCCAATAGTGTTTTTCCCATTTGGGTATTACTGTTGTCGAGCCATCTCAGGATTTTCTCTTTAGGGATGTGCTATGGCACTGCCCTGCACTGTGGATGGCCTGGAGATGCAGGGGTTAACAATTCCTACCCATCCTCCCCTTTCCCCTATGCGAGTAAACGTCAGCTGCAGACAAAGCAGAATAGTGCAAGGACCCTGGCACTATTGAGTGAACATAGAGAAGCCCCATGATTTGCTGTTCCCAGAACTGCAGGGGCAGAGCTTATGGAGTGGGAAAGACACAGGAGGCGGAGAAAGTTCTGTGTGCAGAGACTGATCTGAGGGGAGCCACACAGACTGCCAGACAGGAGAGAGAACTGGAGTTCATTTCAGCCAGGCGATCACACTGAGAAAAAAAAGTGTGCTGCGCGACCTGACCAGAGAAACTGTTAGCCCATGGGATGTCTGCCTGAATATATGGTAAGCTGCACTTAGACCCAGGGGACAACCCGCTACAAATAGGGAGACATCACTCAGTCAGCTCAGTGAGTTAGCACCTGCCGTTACTAGCCTCAGTGACAGGTAGCATCAGTCATAACAGACAGAGCTTCAGCTAAACAGCACACAGGGAGAGAGCTAGAGAGCAGTGTGACAGCCAGTCACAGGTAGAGTGAGACATCATCAGTCATTGCTAGTTCTCTGACAGCCTGCATCAGCCATTTCAGTCTGCCCAGAGAACTAGGGATGGCTCTCGACCATTGATGATTCAAAATAATTGATGGTGTATGGACGATGTTCAATACTTTAGCCATTAATGGGGTAGAACCAGATGGTTTCCTGCAATCTATGGTAAAGACAACAAAGTAGTTATTTTCCACCCCTCTACATTATGATGTGACATGGAGCATAGCTCTGCACCTGACACCCACGAAGCCCCGCCTCCAGCCACTGATTGGCTGGCAGCGCACTCCATAGTAAAGAAGGGATGACCATCGGTGGTTGAAACCATCGATGGCTCCTTAGCAGATGGTTTCATACCGTTGATGTAAGCCATCAGCGGTACCATCAATGGTGCCCATCAATGGATAACCCACCAATGGCCATCCCTACAGAGAACTATCCCAATTATTTTTATTACAGCCAGATCGCAGTACAGAGACAGTGAACAACAAGTGTGTTAGTAACAGAACCAGTGAACAGCATCCAGCTTATCTTTGCCTTTTGAATCAGCATAAACTGTGCTTTACTTCATTGCTCAGCTTACCATCCACTTTGCGAAACTTGCATTACTTATTTCACTTAACTCTTAGTGAATAGAGAAAGAGAATTGCCTCATCTCATTTACATAATTGGCCACTCTTTACTGCAGTTTATAGAAACAGCATTACTGCTTTAGTCCAACCCCACCAATAGAAATATTGTGGGGACCTCTTCTTTTGTAGGAACACAGAGGAGTTACTTCCTCCTTTTATCACATAAGTGGTTATAGGTAAACTGTGCCTTATAAGGGACTGGAATAAGACTTGAGACAGAAAACCACCTTGAACGTACAACTTTTTATAGTAAGTCACTTAAATTGAATGTAATAGAGTTCTCATATTACTTTTACCTGTGTGAAATATTTCTTGTTTTCTTAAATCTCATTGTACTGTATGTTGTGCCTGTCCATATCTTGTGGTAATGTTAGGCAAGAAATTGCTTATCATAAGTGAATTATCTTGGGCATGTCCACTGTGAAATTAACCCCTTTAATGCAGAAGTGACGTAACCACTCATTCATGATAAACAAATTACTCAGGGGATGCTTAATTTTCTGCCAATTAGTTATGGGAGTTCAAAGAAGAGGAGACTGTGCCTTAGAGCCATCCAAGAGTCTGAGAAAGGCTATAGTTATCAGAGAACAGGTACAACACACCTCACTCACTGACACCTTACCACCAAGAGGGTCTTATTACATATCCCAACTGTAGCATATAGGCATTAGGGTAACTGCATACAGGCCTTACTCACACTACATAATAGAACTATGTGTCTCTCAAACAATGGTGTAATTTTATTAAGCTCCTGATTGGAAAATAGATTTTTGGCCGAAAAAAATGCAACTCGGCAATATACTAAACATGGCAGTGTTGGGCCAATTCGTATTGTTTTTCACAGTCGCCAACATAAATATGAATCAATAGTCCATCGGTCAAATGTGGCTGTTATTTCATACAACATGGGAATTTACCAAGGATTCGTAAACTGCAATGTGAAAGCTTAAAAACGCCCATAAAAGGGTGTGAATCAGAGAAATATACAACTTTCAAATAGAACTGCTTTGGCCTGGCGTGTTTAACATGTGTGTCAACTTACCCATTAATCACATCTGAATTCTAATGTCTTTAAAATGGAACTAAGCATATTATTCACTTCCCACTCTCAAAAATTGCTTCAGTGCTGTGCTGCAGTGATATCCTGGGTGCTGTGGAATTCCTGAGACCGTGCCACCAGTCTGGAAGAAACCAGGGGCAAGAAACTTAACATGGTCAGCAGGTTGTGCAGTTACCGTGGAGGCTGTGCAGGCCTAGACCCTGAGACAGCACGCTTTCGCTCTGTCTCAGGCCTGCATAAATTACTGGCTGTGTTGCACTTTCTGGCTACTGGCAGCTTTCAGGCTGTGTCTGGAGCAGTTATTGGGATCTAACAGCCCACCTTTTCAAAATATTTAGCGCAGGTGATGTATGCCTTACATCCACATATAGATGCTTGCACTTTATGACTCCTAAAAGCTTTCACGCTGTTTCTGACAGTTATTGGGATCTCACCCCCACCTTTTTTCACTTTCTCACACAGGTGTTGGATGCTTTGCAAGCCCATATAGATGCCTCTATCTGCTTCCCTAGCACAGTGGCATGCAGTCAGGGTAGCTTTCTATTGTATCTCTGGCATGCCCAACATGCTAGGTGCGATAGATTGCACAAACGTACAGCTGAGACCACCTAGGGGCAGGTAGTACATATATATTAATAGACATCAAGACCAGTCTACTAATGTCCAGGTGGTTTGTTATGCAAAACTTTAAATTATGAGTATTGTTGCAGGTTACCCTGGCGGATGTCATGACTCCTTCATCCTCAGTCAATCATCCCTCTATGAAAAATTTGAAGGCGGACAAATGCCAGACATGTGGCTTCTGGGCATGTAACTATATATGTGGCTTTTGTGATGCAGACACAATAACCACTATGTAACCAATATGTTACTGTATACCTGCAGTACTTTACATTCTATAATATCTATGTGTTTCAGGTGATGCGGGGTATGGCTGTTTCTCCTGGCTTTTGACTCCATTATCTCGCCCTGATTCCCCTGCTGAACACAATTACAATCATGCACATAAGGTCACTCGGACAGTGACAGAAAAGATGTTTAGGTGTGCTTGAATCTTTGTTTTGGCATCTGGATAAGTCTGCTGGCCTTTTGTTGTATAGTCCCTTAACCACTTAACTGACAAAATATTTCCTGAAAATAGCTCAGAAAATTTCGTTTTTTTTTTCTATGAGTGAATTAGTTGTAGAATGTGTATTTAACGTTATTCAAAATTTTTTTTTTGTAAAAAAAAATATTATTTGAAAAAAATAGCTTAAAAAGCCGCCAAAACATTGGAACATCATGACCATCGGAAACATCGCGAGCATTGTGGCTTTCATTTTGAAAGCCGGGAAAGCCACCAGGTACACAGGGAGGGCTTGAGGGGGTTCATTTAAAGTTCCCCAGCGGCTACTATTGTCTGCAGCTGCTGGGTGGGGGGTTCTGCCATGCTGACCGATCAGCAGTGATTGGCAGCATGGTAAACACTGGGGGAGGGTGCAGGGAAACAGAGGGACTGGAATAACAGCAGCAGCGGAGGGAAATGTCCCTTCCCTGCCGCTGCAAACACTGTTTATCTGACTGGTCACATCCTGTGTGACCAGTTCAGATAAGACACTTGCTGGTATGGTCGCATCTGATGGGACCATGCCAGGAAAGTAGTTAAGGGTGACTAGAATTTGGTTATGTTGCTGTTTTCTTCATAACATACAGTATGTTTGCAACAACATCAGCCACATGACGTTGAAGAAAACAGTCAGCAAATAGAGGAGTTAGGGAGTAATTCAGAGTTGATTGCAGCAGCAAATTTGCTAGCATTTGGGCAAAACCATGTGCACTGCAGGGGGGTAGATATAACATTTGAATAGAGAGTTAGATTTGGGTGGGTTATTTTGTTTCTGTGCAGGGTAAATAATGGCTGCTTAATTTTTACACTGCAATTTAGATTTCGGTTTGAACACACCCCACCCAAATCTTACTCTCTCTGCACGTTATATCTGCCCCTCCTACAGTGCACCTGGGGTGTCATTCTGACCTGATTGCACGCTGCCATTCATTGCAGCGCAGCGATCAGGTCAGAAGTGCGCATGTATCAGCGCTGCAGTGCGCAGGCGCATGGCTTATAGCTGACAGCTGTCGTTGCCTAGTGATTGCCTCTGCCTGATTTACAAGCAGAGGCGGTCACTGGGTGGGAGGGGGCAGCACGGTGGCATTTGGCCGCCATTTTGTGGGCGCGGGGGGCAGGCCGCAGCAACAAGTATCTCCCAGCCAGCACGCAAAAGCTGCACTGGCAAGGAGCTACTCCTGAAGTGCAAAAGCATCGCCGCTGTGCAATGCTTTGTACTTCTGCGGGGGGTGAGGATGTGGGCCTAACATGCGGGGCGGACTAGCCCTGTGCTGGGCATCCCCATGCATGTCACTGTGGCTGATCGTAGCCCTACAAAATTTTGCAGGGCTACGAACAGGTCTGAATTAGGTCCATGGTTTTACCCAACAGCTAACAAATTTGCTGCTGTGATCAACTCTGAATTAGGCCATTAGTACCATCTGGCGACAGTTGAAGTACAGATGTAGGGAGGCCGGTAAGGTAGCCACTAATAGAACAACATTTTTCAGATAAGTATATTTCCACCAATGTAATGTATTTGAAAGTAGTGCAACTACAGTATAAACTTATCTTTTTGTGTTGATATTTTCCCAACAACAGTCTCAATAATAAGTGATTCATATTACACTATGGGGGTCATTCCGACCCGTTCGCACACAGCGGTTCTTCACTGCGGTGCGAACGGGTCAGAACTGTGCATGTGCAGTGTGCACATTGCGCACGCGCATCATTGCCCGATGACGTCCGTCGCCGGGCAACAGCGCGCACAGCGAAAAAAGAAGATACAGCGCCGATCGCAAGAAGATTGACAGCGGAGAGGCATCCCGGGGCGGATACTCACCGTTGGATGCCGTTTTCAATGAGTAGTCATCCGAATGCAGGCGTGTCCAGTCAAATGGAGGGCAGATGTATGACGTCAAAGCCGGGAGGAACGTCGCTGGATCATTCGCACAGGGTAAGTAGATCCAGCCTTACTCTTCCACTGCACAAAACTTTTTCAGCTAAGCAGAGCTGCACAAGCGAACACAGCCCTGCTAAGCTAAAATACACTCCCCCATAGGCGTGGATTAGTTGATCGCACCAGCAGCAAAAAGTTGCTGGCTGCGATCAACTCGGAATAACCACCGATAAATATCATAACAGCTATGTAGGTTTAGGTCAAACATTACTCTCGCAATATCCTATGTGTAATCATTTCCATTATAAACATTTCATCAATTTGTATGAGGACAATATTGTTTGTTAGAATCACATACACAATAAAAATGTGTTTACCTTAATAAGTAGGTATAAGACCATTCTTCTTTATACCAGAAATACTTAGACTAAAGTTTTTTTATTTAGTATTCATTGGAAGAGGAGATGTAGTAACCAATCACATTCTACTTAACAATCTTGCACTTTCTAGAAGATAATAGCTATGGGCTTAATTCAGACCTGGATGCAGCGGAATCTCACTTGTGCCTCTACTTGGTTGACAGTCAGAGGCGGTCGTGGGGCATGTTGGTGGCACTGCAGCTGCGTTTTTGGGGCAAAGTCTGGACAACGCAGGCATGTTTGGACCATTTGTGGGGTGGGCCGCAGCGGCTGCATGACATCACACTCAGCCGCTGTGATCCTAAAAGAGGCGGGAAGCCGCCTGCCTATGCAGCTAAGCTGAGTAGGTAGAGAGCTACTCGTCAGATGTGTGTTTTTTCGCACATCTATGATGAGGTCTGAATTAGGCCCTATATTCCCATTGCTTGCTCTAGCCAGGGCCGAAACTAGGATTTTCGTCACCTGGCGCAAGGCAGTAATTTGGTGCCCCCACCAAAAAAAAACCCCCAAAAAAACCCTGTCAGAGTAAAATAATCAGATTATCAAAGATTTCGCAAAAAAGGGTATACTATTGGACAATATTCTATGTGCCCCCAAGTGCACTAAGCGTCACATGCCCCCCTAGCAGCATGTTCCTCTACATGCCCACCTGTGTGTCCCAATACATTGCACTATATTATTGCACTATGTGGGTAATTCAGATCTGATCACTGGGCTGCTAATTTTGCTCTCCTGCGATCAGATAGTCACCGCCTTCAGGGGGAGTGTAAATTCGCCTTTCAAGTGTGCGATCGCATGTGTATGCCGATCTGCAGAAATTCACTTTGTGCAGTCTGTGCGCAACCCAGGACTTACTCCTCCAGTGCGATGATAACAAGCTGATCTGGGCCGGAGCTGACGTCAGACACCCTCCCTGAAAACGCTTGGTAATGCCTGCGTTTTTCCGGAGACTCCCTATAAACTCTCAGTTGCCACCCCCAAACCTTCTCTTCCTGTCAATCACCTTGCGAACGCCCATGTGTTCAGATTTTTTGCACCATCCCAACACTGACCAGCGATGCCAGTTGTTGTCCGACTCGTGTGCGCATTGCGGTGCATATGCATGTGCAGTTAGGACCTGATCGCCTGCTGTGCAAAAATGCACAACAGCGATCAGATCTGAATGACACGCTATATCATAATACTTCATCACTGCACTACATTCCACTATCCACTGCACTACATCACTATACTCTGAACTACATCACTACACTTCATGCCCCTATACACTTCAGTACATACCCTATATGCTACACTACATCACTACACTAGATCCCCTTATATGCTAAACCACATCAGTGCACCACATGCCTCTATATGCTGCATTACATTACTACACTATATGCTCTATATGGTACACTACATCACTACACTACATCCCCCTATAAGCTTCACCATATCGGATCCCCCCATCTGGGAGGTTAATACTGGTAACTTGTACCACAGTGCCAATAATAAAGTCTGTATTTAAACTCACCACAAAGTTGCTGTAGTTATACTCAGTGACATTTGGAGGTTGTCCAGTCCCTTAGTTTCCACTGTCAAAACCGGAAGCCACAGTGGTGCGTTCCACAGCCTGCAAGCTGTGTCGAGCGACGGATCACCACGGCTCTGGGAGGCGGTGGACATCAGCGGAGGGGAACGAGGACGGCAGAGACGGGGATCCACCACACCATGAGTGAGAGGTACATGAGCGCTGTAATCAGCTAACGTGTCACCAGGATTTATCCCTATAAAGATACTTTAAAGACTGCATGTTAAGGAAAGGTTCCCAGTGTGGATCAAGTCACTTGCACAGCAAAGTGTAAAAAGATAAGAGGCTATACCATTAAAATATTGATATAGACTGGTTTGATGAGATACAACATAAGCCTATTTGGCTAAGGATACCAGGTCCCAGGACATTTTTTGCCGTTGAGGCATTGACTTTTAATTAAATTGGTTTAACACAGAGTATTTTTATATTGGCTATATTCATTGAATGATCTAGTCATTTTTAACCATATGCTAATTAAGTAATCTTTTAATTTGTGATTATTAAATGTCATATTCAGTCTGACATTAGTCTCTGTCTTCCCTGTTGTCTTTCAAATGTTGCGCCAAGAATTCTGTATATAATTAACCCTAACCAGTGAGGGTACTGGTTCAATCTACGGCTGCACCATTTTTGTTTTGTCACTTCTGTAGAAACATTTCTGTATTTTCCTCCCCTTTTTTTCCTCTTTTCTCTACTCTTCTTTTTTCCATAAAGGAGTTAGCGCAGATAATACCATACTTTAAGATAGCTAGCAAATTCAGCCTTTGATTTCTGTAACATCGGTGACTGCACCTGTTAACAAGCAAAAGCCTGGGGCAGTGTGTCCTCTCAATAGTGTGTAGCAGGCAGCTTGTTATTGGTTGGTGCTGGGCAGGCAGCTGGGATCATAGCCTGCTGAAAAACACAGCAACAACAGCTTGCTTTTATAGCTTGCATGGTGTACCACACGCTAGTCACTGCATTGCAGGGCAAAGAAGAGAGTTTAAGACAGTAGCTAGCATAGGAGAGATCTCAGGTATTGGAGCTCATCCGCACAACATTGGAGCCAGCTGCGGGCAGACAAGTGGGTCACAGACACTGCCCCTGGAGCCGTCTGCTGTCTCACTGGAGCAGCATTTAACTGCTGATAAAAAAAATAACAATAATGCTCTGCTCCTCTGCAAATCCTCGGCGCCCCATCAAATCCTGCACCTGGGCACATGCCCCCTTAGCCCCCCCTAGTTGGCCTGCCTAACACATCTGACTTAAGCTTCCTTGGAAGAGACACATGTGTGGATGGGCCACAATTATTTGGTGGTAAAAACCCAAAGCTAATATACTTACCAGCTCCTCTATCATAATCAGCTTCAGGCAGAGTGGGGGGCATGGACACCTGTTGTTGTGGACCTTTGATTCACTGAAAATTGATATGTAGCATTTGATTAACACTCAATTATTTTTGGAAAACATTTTTTTAAAATATGTGACATTTGTAAGTTTCTTTAACATACATTGACAGTATATCAGTGACTGTTAAAAGCCCTACACACTGGCCGATTTTCTGAAAGATATGAACGATCTCGTTCATAAATGAACGAGAACTCGTTCATATCTTTCAGTGTGGAAACTCCAGCGATGAACGATGCGCGGCCCCGCGCTCGTTCATCGCTGGTCTCCCGTCGGCTGTGCATGCAGGCCAATATGGACGATCTCGTCCATATTTGCCTGCACTTCAATGCAGCCGCGTGACGGGGGGAGTGAAGAAACTTCACTCCCCCCGTCACTGCCCCCCCGCCGCCGGGTCGCTCATCGGCCGTTTCGGCCGTCGGGCACCTCGGCGGCGCATCGTCAAATGAGTAGGGCCCTTTACAATGGCAACCAACTTTGATTATTTTCTAAAACAATAAAAACAATTATTTGATGTACTTATATTTTTTGATAAAGATTTTTTTAAATATGTTTGACGTCATTTCACACAACACTACAAATGGGAAGAATCTAGCAAAGTATTGGACAACCACATATCAAAAAACAAAACAAAAAAACATACAATACATATTTAAACACAGGATAGATGCAACATTAAATCTGCACACTCTCAACTTATATTTAATTTAAAAAAAACCACAATGAGCCAACATCAAAATACAAATAAATGATTTAGGCAGTGACTTTACCATACTGAAGTGCACACAAACAACACAAACATGATAAGAGGTGATGTTGGTGTACTACAAACAAAGTAAAGCAAATTTGAAGCTTAAGGGGTTATGGGGCAGATGTATTAACCTGGAGAAGGCATAAGGAAGTGATAAACCAGTGATATGTGCAAGGGGATAAAGACACCAGCCAATCAGCTCCAATATGTAAATTAACAGTTAGGATCTGATTGGCTGGTGCCTTTATCACCTTGAACATATCACTGGTTCATCACTTCCTTATGCCTTCTCCAGGTTAATACATCTGCCCCTATATTACATAGATGAAGGCACTAACTGAAACAACAAAGGGAAAAAACAATAGTATGTCACAAAAAACAGTTGGCAATATAGATGTCAGTCTTGTGAGCAGACCCATAGTAAGGCGCACAGGCTGAAGGCCCATACAGCAATCAATACAGTATTGGCATGTAGGCATTATGCAACAATACATTACAACAGTAATGTCACTCAAATTCTTAATGCTTCACAAAAAAAAAAAACATTAAAAAAACAGAAAAGCACTTTGGAAACTATACAGCAATGACACACATCCAGAAACTCATTGCTTTCAAAAATAAATAAATAAATAAATAAATAAATAAATAAAAATGTCCCAAAAGCATGCAGGATTATGATTCATAAAAGCATAAAAAAGCACAGTATACAGCATATTTAAACATGTTTACATATTACAACACTTTCAAAATAGAAAACAAGAAGACAAACACACGTATCACCCTTCTTAGGCTGATGAGAATCCACAACATAAGTTGCTCTCACCACTTCTGGAGGGATAAGGGTCCATATGGGCTCTTCATATTCCAGGTATGACGTCACAAATGGATGGTCACCTCTTGTTTGGGTTGATGACTTGGCCTCATTGGCCATTTTTGCCTCGACACAGCACTTGATGTCATAAAACCTTTTTCTGCACATATCCTCTGTGCGCTTGACCAAGCCCTCACTGTTTAAAGCAGCCACAACTGTCTTCCATAAAATGCCTTTTTTTGTGGGTTGACTATGAGTTTTTGCAGCCTGAATAGCTGAAGATGGTGCTTCATAATCTCCCGAACCAAAGCCACATATTCAGCAAAGGTAAATTTTACATTGTGGCCCATCTTGGTTGTGGTGCATGGCAGTGGAGCTACATCACTCTCAGAAGAAGAATCTGCAGCCTCCTCTGCCACCTCTTCCCCCACACTAACCTCCTCCACCTCACTAACCTCCTCTACCTCACTCACCTCTGACTGGGACATACTTGACACAAACACTGAACACTAAAAAATAAAGACACACTAAACACAATCCTCCACTACCTCTACACAGCACACACCACACACACACACACACACACACACACACACACACACACACACTGACAAGAGACTTGAAAAAAAAATTACAAGGACAAAAAAACTAACAAACTACTGAACAAGAATGACACGACTAGAAGAATGAAATGACAACTTACAAACACAGTGCAGCACTCAGAAATCGCTAACCAAACTCCAACAACTCACCAACTCCTCAGACAACAACCTCTCACCTCTCCACTAACTAAACCCACGACGTTCGGACAGTTTGGGGTGTATTTATGGTTGTGCTTTGACACTTCCACATATTCAACACAACCAATCACACACGAGTGGCAAAAGCGAAAGTACAAGTGTTAACGTGGCCACAACTGAAAAATCACTGCCGCTATTGAAAAAACACAAATCATGTGGCACACCAACCATGTTTGGCCGGAATAACACAATGTGGCCGGAAATATACTTTTAGGAATACGAATAATATCGACAACTTAGTAAATTTCCAATTTTGGTTTTAAAAAGTAGCAAAAAATCACGGTCGATGTCATCTACGATTAATCTTGGCAAAATTTGACAGAAACATGTTTTGCATAGTTCCCTAATTCTACACATCAGATTACATGGTCTACTGTCTCTACTCAGTAACTCCATTCATCATGTACTGTGCATTGCTCTTCCCTTCTAAACTACTGTTCTTCCCTCTTTACAGTCTGCATTAAGAAATCTTTCTGGTGAAAGGAGGGCTAACCCCTGAAACGTTGTTTTATGTGACAGTTCAGTATAATAATTTTTTAAGACTACCTACTTTCATGTTTACTAGGGGTGTGCACCGGGTTCTGGGTTTTGGTCTTGGATCTGTATTGGTTTTGCCAACACCGCCCTTGCTGATTTTGGTTTTGGATCTATATTTTTTTGGGGAAAAAATCATAAAAACTGCTAAAATAACAGAATTGTGTGTGTATTTGCGTGGGGGGGGGGTTCTGCAATATTATTAACCTCTATAATATTAATTTCTACTCATTTCCAGTCTATTTTGAACAACTCACAGATCACAATATTGTTTTCATCCAGTTTAGGCTAAAATGTTGCACTGAGGTCACTGGATGACAGAGCTAAGCAACAGAAGTGGGCAGCACATACACGTGGCATTTCTAGGAGTGGCATTGCAGTGGCAGACAGGGTGGCAGTTTCATAAACTATGCAAAAACAATGCTCCAAAGAGCACATAATGCAAAGAAAAGAGGCGCAAGATGGAATTGCCCTCCCACCCACCCTTATGTTGTATATATTAAACAGGACACGCACAGTTTAACAAACCAATCATTTCAGTGACAGGGACTGCCACTTGTGGTTGAAATAATTGGTTTGTTTGGGTCCTCACAAAACAATTTTTTTAGAAGGACTACCTCCTTTAAGTAATTACTCTGAGGATGTTGATGATGAGGTGATAATTACATTATAATCTTGTACAATAAATTTTATGTCTTCGCCTTAACTGACTTAACATGGAGGAGGTGCCTAGATGGCTAACGTTCCTACCTCTACTAAATTTGGCCTCAGAAATTGTGCAGATGCTTTCATAAACATTGTCAGGATTGGGGTAAAATTAATGACACATCCAAGAGGTGGCTTTTTTGGTATCATGCCTTGGCATCGCAATGGCTTTATTTTTATCACGGTGAACAACTGCAGCCACCAGTGGCTGACTTACTTACACAAACAAAATCATTAACATCTTCACTTTCAGATAGTACACACATATCCCCCTCATCCTGTCCCACTTCCACACATGAATCCTCAATTTGTATTATGCCCTCCTCATCAGATTCATCACCATCTTTAGTTGTACTGCTCCCCACATGTGCGTATGGTTCAGAAATGGTGGAAGGAGGTGAAAGAGGCTTCTCCATGAGGACAGTGCGAGAGATGTCACCCCTAAACGTTCTTCAAGGATTTCTGATGGTTCTGATTCTGAATGGGCAGTTTGTCTTACCTCCTCAGCAGCTAACTTTCTTTTTATTTGTTTTTCTTTGACACTCTAAAATTAAATGATTTTACATAACCTGACTTAATCCCTCTATGCCCTGGGCATCTGCCTTTGCGGATAACATTGATGAACTTGCATTGTCAATATCATGACCAGTGGTGTCATTAGGGGGTTTCGGGGGGTGCGGCCCACACCCAGGTGTCACCCTTCAATGGGGTGACACCAAAGAGAGCTGTACCCCTGCACCCCCATCCCATCCACACCTTCAGCGGCACTCACACTCAGTCCTGGCACCAAGTATATCTGTACATGATATTGGTGGTTGCAGATCTTACCAGAAACAACCATCCCTAGCTCTGCACTTTGTCTCTGCTTCCTGGTCCAATGCAGGCTGGACACAGGAGCACTGACAGTCACATTACTGACATGTCATGTGCTGTAATGAGGCCTGTGGTGCAAAGGCATCTGTACTCTGCTCCCTCCTCTACATGTTCAGCTGCAGCACATGGGCTCCCTTTCCCACCTCCACCACCCATGTAAACCTTTACCTTGGCCCTGTCCATCATGATCAACTACAGGAACATACTGTGTGTATATATATATATATATATATATATATATACACACACACCCCAATCACAATAAAATTGTGATCACATCGCTGATTTAGGGTAACACGCCACGATGTTTCCAATCACAGTGTCTGCATGTGACGTCACATGGCCGCCCCGAACCCATCTACAGTTATGACGGCATTACCCCGCAGTGCCAAGGCGATAACCCCAGAACGCCATGTCACCACCCCGTGAACTCCATTGCCTGTCAATCAGGCAGAGGCATTCGCATAAGTTGGATGCGATTGCATCTTACTTTGTGAGCATGTGCGGTATGGTCCATGGGGGGTGACACCATCAATTACCACACCAAATGACACCAACCCTAGTGACATCACTAATCATGACTAGTGGCAAAGGCTTCAGCACTAGTAGTATCCTCAATTTCTATCAACACAAAGTGGGGTTGACCTTGACCGACAGTGTCGCACAGAGAGAGAGAGCACCCCTTTTTCAGATACAGCAGAGAGAACCCCTTTTTCAGATACAGCAAACAGAGAGAGAACCCCTTTTTCAGATACAGCAGACAGAGAGAGCACCCCTTTTTCAGATACAGCAGAGAGAGCACCTTTTTTTCAGATACAGCAGAGAGAGCACCCCTTTTATTTACAGACAGAGCACCACTTTCAGATACAGAAGCACCACTTTTATATACAGCACATAAAGCACCCACCCCACGCCATGCCAGACACAGTACTGGATACGGACACGTCCGTCCAATACACTCTCCAATGCCGGAGTGAAGATGGTGCCCATCACCGGGGACTTATATAGAATCCTAAACCAGTGAGAATTTGACAGCAGGATGATGACTTTTTGCCTTGTTTTGGGATCTTAGTAAGGCGTGAAGTTCCGGGCCGGACTAGAATCGCAGCACGGATCACAAAGTTTGGTGGGGGGAGTACCGAACCCGCTCGTCCCTAATTGTTACAGGGGGTACCAAAGCAGGCTCCAACCTGTTTGTGGAGTGCAGGACTATCTGTGTTTTTTATACCTGCGCCCAACCCTATACTCAGTGTTGTATGTGAGAAAAAAAAAGGGGAAAAAGAAAATAAGTAAAATTAGTAAATAAGTAAAAATTGAGAACAGTAGCGAGTCAGAATGTGGGAAGAGAAAACATTTGAAAAGAGTCAATTGAGGTGAGTTACAGTAGGTGTGGCCTGGCAGGGCCAAACTATGAAGACTATACCAAGAGGCCCAAATGGCATGGTACTTGTCCACTGTGTGTTCATCAAGCTGGAAATATATTCCATTTTGGAGACATACCAAATTTGATTCAAAAGTTCAGGTTGGGATGGGGGGGATGGGTGTTGCTTCCATGCTTTAGAAATTTGAAATTTAGCCATGCATGCTATATGTAGGACCAATTGGTTATCTGATTTAGTTAACTGGCAAGTAGGACTAAGGGGGTAATTCAGATCTGATCGCTGGGCTGCGTTTTTTGCTGTCCTGCGATCAGATAGTCGCCACCTACAGGGTGAGTATATTTTTCGCTGTGCAAGTGTGCGTTCTTATGTGTTAGCAGAGCTGCTAAAAATCAGTTTGTGCAGTCTCTGCGCAGCCCAAGACTTACTCTTCCAGTGCGATTGAATCCTTCTAATCGAGGGGCGGAGCTGACATCAGACAACCATCCTCAAAATACTTGCACATGCCTTAAATTTTCTGGACACTCCCTGTAAATCAGTTGCCACCCACAAATGGCCTCTTCCTGTCAATCACCTTGCGTACCCCCATGTGAATGGATACTTCGCACCGTCCCGTGGCTGACCGGCAATGCCCGTTGTAGCTGTCTGACGCACCTGCGCATTTCGGTGCATACCCACATGCGCAGTTTGGACCTGATCTCCCTCTGTGCGAAAACACACAGCAGCTATCAGATCTGAATTACTCCCTAAATACCATCACGTATAGACTCAATAAGAGTTTTCCTTAATAGGAGGGAGGGTCCAGGGACAGAATTGTGTGATACAATAAAAAGATAATGCCTCTGTCCATGGGTGGCAGATATAAAGACACTCATTATCATTGGGGCATAAGGGGGTCCAGATTCCCTAAGGCAAGTAGTAACAAAATTTCAAATGTGAAGGTATTAGTAGAAATAGGAGTTTGGGAGGAAGTACCTCTCCTGAAGGTCAGCAAAAGAGTGTGGAACCGTACTGCCAAATATATGGCAAAATCTGCTGTCCATGTAAAAGGACATAAGAGGAGATTGGCCAGGGGGAAAAGATGGATGGTGCTATAAGAGAGTTTGGGGTGAGGGGTAAGCAAAACGGAAGAATTTAGTGACCAAGGAATCCCAGACCAATAATGTGAGAGCAACTGTGGGTGCTGATTCGGTGGCTTCAGGTCTATGGCAAGAGGGAGGCCATGGGAGGTGAGAGAGAGAGTCAATCCATCAAGGTCGCTTTCCATATCTACCCAACTATTCATACCCCATGGAGAGTGCCATGCCACTAGCTGGCTGGAGGCATGGTAATATTTGGACAAAGACGGGAGGCCCAAACCAACAAGTGGAGCTCTTCTGGAGAATTTCCCTACTTAGTCAGGGTTTTTTATCATTCCATATAAATTTACCGTACAGTGTTTGGAGAGAAGTCAGGACCCGAGAAGGGACAGAACGGGAAGGGTCTGGAATAGATGCAGTAGTTTGTGCAGAACATTCATCTTAATAGCGTTAATGCGGCCTATCCAGGATATAAAGAGTTTTTTCCAGTGAAGAATGTTTTTTGTGATCGCCGTGAATGGGGGGGGGGGGGGGGGGGGGTGTTATTAGCTGTGCATAGGGAGAAACATAGGTTTTGGTCAGAGAAACACCTAGACACTTTAATTAATCCTGGCACCATGTGAAGTTAAAATTAAGCTTAAGAAAGTACAAGGATAGGTCTGGGAGGTGTAAAGGGAGGGCTTCTAACTTGTCATGGTTATTTATTATTTATTTATTTGTTAACAGTTTCTTATATAGCGCAGCATATTCCATTGCACTTTACAATTAAAACAACACTAATAGAACAAAACTGGATAAAAATGGACAAACATAGAGGTAGGAAGGCCCTGCTTGCAAGCTAACAATCTGTAGGGAAATAGGCATTGAAAAGATAGATGCTACCTATTGGTAGGTTCTTCATGGGTTGTATGATATGATCACCCCACATTAATGACCAAGTGTCAGAAGGGTGTGAGAGTAAAGAAAACCAAAATATGTGATGTTATGTACAGAGAGGATGTAATTAGATTGGGAAGCACGGACGGTTATGTTGATGGGTCTGGAATTTTATAGGCATGTCTGAAAAGGTGAGTTTTCAGGGAATGTTTAAAGATTTGGAGACTAGAGGCAAGTCTTATTGTGCATGGGATTGCATTCCACAGAGTGTGTGAAGCCCGGATAAAGTCCTGTAATTTTGACTGTGAACATGTAATGCGTGTGGATGAGAGATGCAGATCTTGTGCAGAGCGGAGAGGTCAGGTAGGGAGATATTGTGAGATGAGTGAAGAGATGCATGTTGGTGCAGTTTGGTTAATAGCCTTGTATGTCAGTAAAAGTATTTTATATTTAATACTGTAGAATACCGGTAACCAATGGAGGGACTGACAGAGTGGATCTGCAGATGATGAACGTCTAGTGAGGAAGATTAGCCTTGCAGCTGCATTCAGAACGGATTGTAGTGGTGAGAGCCTATGTTTGGGAAGACCGGTCAGGAGACTATTACAATAATAAATGCGGGAGATAATGAGAGCATGGATTAGAGTTTTTGCTGTGTCTTGTGTAAGATATGGTCATATTTTGGATATGTTTCTTAGATGTATGTAACATGATCTTGAGACAGATTGAATGTGGGGAACAAAGGACAGTTCAGAGTCAAGAATGACACCTAGGCAGCGATCTTGTGGGGTAGGGATGATTGCTGAGTTCTCAACAGTGATAGAGATATCATGTTGGTGACTACTATTAGCCGGTGGAAATAAATTAATTCTGTTTTGGAAATATTACGATTGAGGTGGCGAGATGTCATTCAAGATGAAATGGCAGAAAGGCATTCAGTGACATGGCCCAATACAGAAGGTGACAAATCTGGGGAGGATAGGTAGATTGAGTTTCATCCACATACAGATGGTACTGAAATCCAAAATAGTTGATTAGTTTGCCAAGAGATGTGGTATAGATAGAGAAAAGCAGACAACCTAGGACTGAGCCTTGCGGTACTCCAACTGAGAGAGGTAGCGAAGAGGAGGTGGAATCAGAGAAACGAATACTGAAGAAGCGATTAGATAGGTAGGATGAGAACCAAGAAAGGGCTATGTCCTGAATACCTAGGGATTGTAGTGTTTGTAAGAGAGTGGTCAACAGTGTCAAAAGCAGCAGAGAGATCAAAAAGAATAAGTAGTGATTAATGGCCTTTAGATTTAGCAGTGACCAAATCATTCACTTCCTTAGTCTGTGCTGTATCTGTGGAGTGTTTGGCATGAAATCCTGACTGAAGTGGGTCCAGTAGGCTGTGTGAGTTAAGAAAGTGTGTGAGGCGAATGTAGGCAAGTCTCTCAAGTAGCATGGGAGCTGAGAGATGGGACCGTAGTTTGAGAGAGTTAGGGTCAGAGTTTTGTTTTTTCAGAATGGGAGTAATCACTGCATGCTTGTACAGAGAAGGAAAGATACCAGTAAGCAGAGAGAGATTACAGATTTTAGTTAAGGTTGGGATGAACACAGCAGACAGAGCTTTACTAATTTGTGAGGGTATAGAGTCAAGGGGAGAGGTAGTAAAGTAGGCAGATGAAAAGAGTGCAGATACTTCATCTTCATTTGTAGGATCAAATGAAGAGAAGGTGTTAGAGGGTTCAGGCAGGGAATTGAGCAGGTCACTTGCTGTGGAAGAGCATACCATTTCATTTTGGATCTCAATTTTGTCCTTGAAATAGGAAGCAAGATCTTGCGCACTGACAGTGGCTGGTGGGTTGCATGAGGGAGGGACAAGAAGTGATTTAAATGTATTAAAAAGTCACTTGGGGTTAGAGGCTTGAGCAGAGAAGAGAGATTGGAAATATGTTTGTTTGGCAGTTTGCAGAGCATTACGATAAGAGTGGTACATGGTCTTATATGTGAGAAAGTCACTTGAACTACGAGATTTACGCCACTAGCGTTCTACTTTACGTGAGAGTTTTTGTATGTGCCTATTGTATTTAGAGTGCCACGGTTGACATCTAAGTCTACGTGGAGACCAAGATGGCGGCACGTGTATACGCTGCGGCTGTACCTGCTCTTGTAGTTAAAGGCGGTGTGGATGCTGTTTTTATTGCCGGCGGAGTACGTGCCCGTGGAGGCTGCAGTGTGACAGGAGTGTTGGTGGTCCTGGGCGTTTTCAGCGTCCTACTCGAGGGTTGCAGCAGTGGGATGGTTTACCCCCGGGAGGTGCTGCTGGGTTTCCGGCTGCCTCCTGAGCTGCTGCCCGCACCTCCGGCGTTGCCTTTGATGTTACTGAGGCCGCGGTGGATAGGTGCGGCTTCCCCTGCATCATGGATCGGAAGTGGAAGTGGAACCGCTGCTTCGCTGACCCCGGCGGCTTCTGTGAGTGCGGGTAGTGGAAGCGCTGCTGCGCTGACCCCGGCGGCTTCTGTGAGTACTGGTTCTGTGGGAGCGGCGGTGAGCGGTTCTATCCCTGTGGCTGCGGAAGTGTTTGCCATTTCTGCTACCAGCGATGCTGGGATGGCGGGTGCTGATGGGGGTCTTGAATCTAGTCTCCCTGGTTCTGGTCCCTCTACTTCCAGGCTATCAGGAATGCAGGACTGCCAGGAGATTGCCCCAGGATCGCATGTGAGAGTGTCTATGTTCCCTCAGTCTGTGCAGAATGGGCATAATTACGATCATTCAAGGGGTGGGAGCAGACAACGTCCCAGCAAAGGGAAAAATTATTATTTTCGGTTGTGGAGCCCCAAGTTTGGCTGGTTATGGCTGAAGAGGAGGGAGAGGAAGCAAAAACGGGGCAAACGTGCCGATATTAAGGCCAGACTCAGTCTGTATTCATTGAGGCCCCCTATACCTAGCTTGCTTTTGGCTAACGTTCAGTCACTAGCCAGTAAGCTTGACGATTTACATGTGGATTGTGCAAATAAGAAATATTTAAAGTACTGTTCATTATATATTTTTACTGAAACTTGGTTAAAGGGCTCTGTTCCGAATTCAGCTGTATCAATTGATGACAGGATTTTATTTAGGGCGGATCGGACTCTGTCTTCTGGGAAAAGCAGGGGTGGTGGGCTTTGTGGCTTCATGCATAGTTCGTGGTGTGTTGACGCCACTTTGATTGATACTAATTGTTCGATGGATATTGAATATTTGATTAAGTGTAGGCCTTTTTATTTGCCATGGGAAATTTCTGTTATAGTTATTGTTGCCGTTTACATACCCCCTTGTGCGAATGTTAATCAGGCTTTGGAGATTCTTTTTAGTACTGTAGGTTCTTTACAGACTAGTTATGCTGAAGCATGTTTTATTGTGGCGGGTGATTTTAATCAGGTGGATTTTAACAAAGTTATGCCAAGATTTTATAAGTATGTGTCGGTCCCTACGCGGGGAATGCACACATTAGATCAGGTTTATTCTAATCTAAGTTTAGCATATGAGACTTTCGCTTGTCCTCATATCAGCAATTCCGATCATTTGTCCCTATTTCTGCAGCCCATTTATAAACCTCAGGTTAAAAGAGTGAAGCCTGTAGTTAAAATGGTCACAATCTGGCCTGATGGTGCAATGATGAGGTTGCAGGATATGTTGGAATTTACAAATTGGGAATTGTTTATTGAAGAGTGTTTGATCAATGGATCAATTGAGATTGATTCATTGGCTTCTCTGATTTCTTGTTATATTAACACATGTACAGAGAGTGTAACGGTGAGGAAGAAAATAAAAACTTTTTCCAATGAGAAACCTTGGCTAAATGGGGAGGTTTGTGCTCTGTTTAGAGCTAGGGACAGAGCTTTTAAGGCTGGTGATCAGGCTGCTCTGAGACTTGCTAGGGCACAACTTAGGTTAGGCATTATAAAGGCGAAAATGAGCTACTCGAAAAAGATTGAAGATCTTAATAGCCTGAATAAGAATCCTAGGAGTTTGTGGCAGTTGATATATGAAGTGATGGGGTGTAAAGTTAAAAAGACTGATTATGGAGTGACTAGCAAGGCACTGGTGGAGGATTTAAACTCATTTTATTGCAGATTCGAGGAGAGTAATAGATTACCCCAGCTACCGCTGAGTCCCAGAGAGGGTGATATCCCCCTATTACTTGAAGTGGGCGCAGTGGCAAATTGTCTGCGTCAGATAAATCTGGGCAAGTCAGCAGGACCTGATGGCATTCAAGGGAGGGTTCTTCATGGTTGTGCGGAGCAATTGAGTGGAATACTGACAGTTTTGTTTAACCTATCACTTATGCACTGTGTAGTGCCGAGGAGTTTTAAGTTGACTAGTATTGTCCCCGTCCCCAAGAAAGGGTTAGCTAAATGTTTTAATGATTACTGGCCTATAGCGTTAACATCCCTTATAACAAAATGTTTTGAGAGACTGGTACTGAATCATATTAAATCCTTTTTCTCTGCTGGGTTTGACCCGTTCCAGTTCGCTTATAGACAGAATCGGTGCACTGATGATGCGATTATTTAATTGTTGCACTTTACTTTGTCTCACTTGGAAGAGAGGAATGTTTATGTTAGGATTTTATTTGTTGATTTTAGTTCGGCCTTTAACACAGTGATTCCAGTGTCTTTGATAAATAAATTATCTGTATTAGGCCTTGATAGTTTTACTTGTAATTGGATTCTAGCATTTCTGACAAATCGTCCTCAGATGGTCAAAATGGGCAGCATTAGGTCCGGGGAGGTGCAGATTAATACAGGTGTACCCCAGGGCTGCGTTCTTAGCCCTTTCCTATACTCGCTGTTCACTTACGATTGTGTATCAGCGGACGCATCTGTTAAATTGATTAAATTTGCGGATGATATTGCTGTGGTAGGGTTAATTAGGGATGACGACGAGTTAGCGTATAGGATGGAAGTTGTAAAGTTAGTCGATTGGAGTAATGAAAATCATTTATTCTTAAATAGTGGGAAGACAAAAGAACTGATTATTGATTTTAGGAGAAGGCAGCCGCTGAAATCGCCAGTGTTTGTTGGTGATCAGGCTGTTGAAATGGTTACCATCCGTTTCTTGGGCATTCAGATTTCGTCATGTTTGACTTGGTCAGAGCACCTGCTACTGATAGTAAAAAAGGCTCAACAACGACTTTTTTTCCTGCGATGTTTAAGGGCAACAGGTGTTGGTGCGCAGACCATGTTAAACTTTAATAGGTGCTCGATAGAGAGCATCCTAAGTTACGGGATCGTGGCATGGTATGGTGGCTGCACTTTAAAAGTTTGATGGGCATTAGAGAGGATTAGGAAAATTGCTAGTAAAATCATTGGCATGCCATTGCCTAGCTTTGATGAATTGTTTAGGCAGTAAGGAATTGGGTTAAGGATGCCGCACAGGACTGAGTGATGTTCAATAAATTGATATTTTAAAGAAGTTTCCAAGAAAACCGACCAACCAGAAATAATTCTGGAATTTATCACCATCTACCATTGAGAAAAAACTTCTATAAATAGATGAAAATGGTGATTGTTGATGGTGCTCCCATAGGTCCAATACATAGGTAATAGGAAGAAGAAAAACAAAGAAAAGTGACCTTTGTTGGGAGCACTCACTCTTGGAAACAGTTATAATTTTAATTGTAAACAATAATGTAAGAATGAAATAATTAAAACGTAACCTTTAATAATATTTAAATAAGATATGGGTACACCAAAAAAGATTATTTTGTGTCTAAAATGTGGTTATACAGTATAAACCACCAATTTAAGCTAAAACTGTGAATATATTGATGAATAAATAAGGCATTAGTAACAGGCCCACCAGGCTTTAATCTACGAGGTTAGTGCAATAACTGATGTAGCGCCGTCAAAAAAACCTACAACACCTGGTATTCCTTAGTGGTCAACCACCTAAGTACTGACCAGGCCCAACACCGTATTGCTTCCAAGATCAGACGAGATTGGGCATGCGCGGTGTGGTATGGTAGTAGATTATAATTGATAGGGCAGAAAACTACAGCTGGTATGCAGCTAATAGGTAAACACTAAACCTGGTTTGCTGTAATGAACAAATGATCTCTTAATAGAGAAACATATGTTTGACCGTCATTGCACCAAATTGTAACCCAAGTATATAGGTATACGGAGGTTTAAATCATGTGGTCAATGAAATTTGCCAGCAAGAACTGCCTGTATATTTCTTTGTGTGCTGGGCAGCACCATTGAGAATGGGTTTTTGTTATGGGTAAGGCAGATATGAAAACCCTTGTTGTACTGAGGACATGCCAAAATATCTTTATGGGATCCAGGAGAAAACTGTCTCTGTTGCTAACTGGATCTCCCTGTTAGATATTGAGTGAGAAAAAATAAGAATTTACTTACCGATAATTCTATTTCTCGTAGTCCGTAGTGGATGCTGGGGACTCCGTCAGGACCATGGGGAATAGCGGCTCCGCAGGAGACAGGGCACAAAAAGTAAGCTTTTAGGATCACATGGTGTGTACTGGCTCCTCCCCCTATGACCCTCCTCCAAGCCTCAGTTAGGTACTGTGCCCGGACGAGCGTACACAATAAGGAAGGATATTGAACCCCGGGTAAGACTCATACCAGCCACACCAATCACACCGTATAACTTGTGATCTGAACCCAGTTAACAGTATGACAAAACGTAGGAGCCTCTGAACAGACGGCTCACAACAAATAACAACCCGATTTTTTTGTAACAATAACTATGTACAAGTATTGCAGACAATCCGCACTTGGGATGGGCGCCCAGCATCCACTACGGACTACGAGAAATAGAATTATCGGTAAGTAAATTCTTATTTTCTCTAACGTCCTAAGTGGATGCTGGGGACTCCGTCAGGACCATGGGGATTATACCAAAGCTCCCAAACGGGCGGGAGAGTGCGGATGACTCTGCAGCACCGAATGAGAGAACTCAAGGTCCTCCTCAGCCAGGGTATCAAATTTGTAGAATTTTGCAAACGTGTTTGCCCCTGACCAAGTAGCAGCTCGGCAGAGTTGTAATGCCGAGACTCCCCGGGCAGCCGCCCAGGATGAGCCCACTTTCCTTGTGGAATGGGCCTTGACAGATTTAGGTTGTGGCAAGCCTGCCACAGAATGTGCAAGTTGAATTGTGCTACAAATCCAACGAGCAATCGTCTGCTTAGAAGCAGGAGCACCCATCTTGTTGGGTGCATACAATATAAGCAGTGAGTCAGACTTTCTGACTCCAGCCGTTCTTGAAATATATATTTTCAATGCCCGGACCACGTCCAACAACTTGGAATCCTCCAACTCGTTAGTAGCCGCAGGCACCACAATAGGCTGGTTCATGTGAAACGCTGACACCACCTTAGGCAGAAAATGAGGACGCGTCCGCAGTTCTGCCCTGTCCGTATGGAAAATCAGATATGGGCTCTTATATGATAAAGCCGCCAATTCTGATACTCTCCTGGCTGAAGCCAGGGCCAGTAGCATGGTTACTTTCCATGTAAGATACTTCATCTCCACCGATTTGAGCGGCTCAAACCAATGGGATTTTAGAAAATCCAAGACTACATTAAGATCCCACGGTGCCACTGGGGGCACAACCGGGGGCTGTATATGTAGTACTCCTTTTACAAAAGTCTGGACTTCAGGAACTGAAGCCAATTCTTTCTGGAAGAAAATCGACAGGGCCGAAATTTGAACCTTAATGGACCCCAATTTGAGGCCCATAGACAATCCTGTTTGCAGGAAATGTAGGAATCGACCCAGTTGAAATTCCTCCGTGGGGGCCTTCCTGGCCTCACACCACGCAACATATTTCCTCCAAATGCGGTGATAATGTTGTGCAGTCACCTCCTTCCTGGCCTTTACCAGTGTAGGAATGACCTCTTCCGGAATGCCTTTTTCCTTTAGAATTCGGCGTTCAACCGCCATGCCGTCAAACGCAGCCGCGGTAAGTCTTGGAATAGACACGGTCCCTGCTGAAGCAGGTCCTGTCTTAGAGGTAGAGGCCACGGATCCTCCGTGAGCATCTCTTGAAGTTCCGGGTACCAAGTTCTTCTTGGCCAATCCGGAGCCACTAGTATCGTTCTTACTCCCTTTTGCCGTATAATTCTCAGTACTTTTGGTATGAGAGGCAGAGGAGGGAACACATACACTGACTGGAACACCCACGGTGTTACCAGAGCGTCCACAGCTATTGCCTGAGGATCTCTTGACCTGGCGCAATACCTGTCCAGTTTTTTGTTGAGGCGGGACGCCATCATATCCACCATTGGTTTTTCCCAACGGTTCACAATCATGTGGAAGACTTCTGGATGAAGTCCCCACTCTCCCGGGTGTAGATCGTGTCTGCTGAGGAAGTCTGCTTCCCAGTTGTCCACTCCGGAATGAATACTGCTGACAGTGCTATCACATGATCTTCCGCCCAGCGAAGAATCCTTGCAGCTTCTGCCATTGCTGTCCTGCTTCTTGTGCCGCCCTGTCTGTTTACGTGGGCGACTGCCGTGATGTTGTCCGACTGGATCAACACCGGCTGACCCTGAAGCAGGGGTTTTGCCAGACTTAGAGCATTGTAAATCGCTCTTAGCTCCAGTATATTTATGTGAAGAGACATCTCCAGGCTTGACCATACTCCCTGGAAGTTTCTTCCTTGTGTGACCGCTCCCCAGCCTCTCAGACTGGCATCCGTGGTCACCAGGACCCAGTCCTGTATGCCGAATCTGTTGCCCTCTAACAGATGAGCACTCTGCAACCACCACAGAAGAGACACCCTTGTCCGTGGCGATAAGGTTATCCGCTGATGCATCTGCAGATGCGATCCGGACCATTTGTCCAGCAGATCCCACTGAAAAGTTTGTGCGTGGAATCTGCCGAATGGAATCGCTTCGTAAGAAGCCACCATCTTTCCCAGGACTCTTGTGCATTGATGCACAGACACTGTCCCTGGTTTTAGGAGGTTCCTGACAAGTTTGGATAACTCCCTGGCTTTCTCCTCCGGAAGAAACACCTTTTTCTGAACCGTGTCCAGAATCATTCCCAGGAACAGCAGACGTGTCGTCGGGGTCAACTGAGATTTTGGAAAATTCAGAATCCACCCGTGTTGTTGCAGCACTAGTTGGGTTAGTGCTACTCCGTCTTCCAGCTGTTCTCTGGATCTTGCCCTTATCAGGAGATCGTCCAAGTAAGGGATAATTAATACGCCTCTTCTTCGTAGAAGGATCATCATTTCGGCCATTACCTTGGTAAAGACCCGAGGTGCCGTGGACAATCCAAACGGCAGCGTCTGAAACTGATAATGACAGTTTTGCACCACGAACCTGAGGTACCCTTGATGTGAAGGGCAAATTGGGACATGCAGGTAAGCGTCCTTTATGTCCAGGGACACCATAAAGTCCCCTTCTTCCAGATTCGCTATCACTGCTCTGAGTGACTCCATCTTGAACTTGAATTTTTGTATGTACAGGTTCAAAGATTTGAGATTTAGAATAGGTCTTACCGAGCCGTCCGGCTTCGGTACCACAAATAGCGTGGAGTAATACCCCTTTCCCTGTTGTAGGAGGGGTACCTTGACTATCACCTGCTGAGCAAACAGCTTGTGAATGGCTTCCAATACCGTCGCCCTGTCCGAGGGTGACGTTGGCAAAGCAGACTTTAGGAACCGGCGAGGGGGAGACTTCTCGAATTCCAACCTGTAACCCTGAGATACTACCTGTAGAATCCAGGGGTCCACCTGTGAGCAAGCCCACTGTGCGCTGAAATTCTTGAGTCGACCCCCCACCGTTCCTGAGTCCGCTTGTAAGGCCCCAGCGTCATGCTGAGGGCTTTGCAGAACCCTGGGAGGGCTTCTGTTCCTGGGCAGGGGCTGCTTGCTGCCCTCTCTTACCCCTTCCTCTGCCCCGAGGCAGATATGACTGTCCTTTTGTCCGCTTGTTCTTATAGGAACGAAAGGACTGCGGCTGAAAAGACGGTGTCTTTTTCTGTTGGGAGGGGGTCTGAGGTAAAAAAGTGGATTTTCCGGCAGTTGCCGTAGCCACCAGATCCGATAGACCGACGCCAAATAATTCCTCCCCTTTATACGGCAATACTTCCATATGTCGTTTGGAATCCGCATCACCTGACCACTGTCGCGTCCATAAACTCCTTCTGGCAGATATGGACATCGCATTTACTCTCGATGCCAGAGTGCAAATATCTCTCTGCGCATCTCGCATATAAAGGAAAGCATCCTTTAATTGCTCTATAGTCAATAAAATACTGTCCCTATCCAGGGTATCAATATTTTCAGTCAGGGAATCCAACCAGACGACCCCAGCACTGCACATCCAGGCTGAGGCGATGGCTGGTCGCAGTATAATACCAGTATGAGTGTATATACTTTTCAGGGTAGTTTCCAGCCTCCTATCAGCTGGATCCTTGAGGGCGGCCGTATCAGGAGACGGTAACGCCACTTGTTTCGATAAGCGTGTGAGCGCCTTATCCACCCTAGGGGGTGTTTCCCAGCGCGCCCTAACCTCTGGCGGGAAAGGGTATAATGCTAATAACTTTTTTGAAATTAGCATTTTTCTATCTGGGTTAACCCACGCTTCATCACATACATCATTTAATTCCTCTGATTCAGGAAAAACTACAGGTAGTTTTTTCACCCCCCACATAATACCCCTTTTTGTGGTACTTGTAGTATCAGAGATATGCAAAGCCTCCTTCATTGCCGTGATCATATAACGTGTGGCCCTACTTGAAAATACGTTTGTTTCATCACCGTCGACACTAGATTCAGTGTCTGTGTCTGGGTCTGTGTCGACCGACTGAGGTAAAGGGCGCTTTACAGCCCCTGACGGTGTCTGAGACGCCTGGGCAGGTACTAACTGGTTTGCCGGCCGTCTCATGTCGTCAACTGATTTTTGTAATGTGCTGACATTATCACGTAATTCCATAAACAAAGCCATCCATTCCGGTGTCGACTCCCTGGGGGGTGACATCACCATTATCGGCAATTGCTCTGCCTCCACGCCAACATCGTCCTCATACATGTCGACACACACGTACCGACACACAGCAGACACACAGGGAATGCTCTTATCGAAGACAGGACCCCACTAGCCCTTTGGGGAGACAGAGGGAGAGTTTGCCAGCACACACCCAAGCGCTATAATATATATGGGAACAACCCTATATAAGTGTTGTTCCTTATAGCCGCTTAAATATATAAAAATATCGCCAAAATATGCCCCCCTCTCTGTTTTACCCTGTTTCTGTAGTGCAGTGCAGGGGAGAGTCCTGGGAGCCTTCCTCACAGCGGAGCTGAGCAGGAAAATGGCACTGTGTGCTGAGGAGAATAAGCCCCGCCCCCTATTCCGGCGGGCTTTTCTCCCGGAGTTTTAGACATTTGGCATGGGTTAAATACATACATATAGCCTTAATGGCTATATGTGATGTATTCTTTTGCCATAAAAGGTATTATATATTGCTGCCCAGGGCGCCCCCAGCAGCGCCCTGCACCCTCCGTGACCGTCTGGTGTGAAGTGTGTGACAACAATGGCGCACAGCTGCAGTGCTGTGCGCTACCTTCATGAAGACTGAAGAGCCTTCTGCCGCCTGTTTCCGGACCTTCAATCTTCAGCATCTGTAAGGGGGGTCGGCGGCGCGGCTCCGGGACGAACCCCAGGGTGAGACCTGTGTTCCGACTCCCTCTGGAGCTAATGGTGTCCAGTAGCCTAAGAATCCAATCCATCCTGCACGCAGGTGAGTTGAAATTCTCTCCCCTAAGTCCCTCGATGCAGTGAGCCTGTTGCCAGCAGGACTCACTGAAAATAAAAAACCTAAAAAACTTTTTCTAAGCAGCTCTTTAGGAGAGCCACCTAGATTGCACCCTGCTCGGACGGGCACAAAAACCTAACTGAGGCTTGGAGGAGGGTCATAGGGGGAGGAGCCAGTACACACCATGTGATCCTAAAAGCTTACTTTTTGTGCCCTGTCTCCTGCGGAGCCGCTATTCCCCATGGTCCTGACGGAGTCCCCAGCATCCACTTAGGACGTTAGAGAAAGGTTATTGTAACAATCATGTTGGTTAACATCAAAGCATGAATCCATTTGAAGTTATATAATGTAATTAAAGCTGAAACTGAAATGATCTAAAACTTTCCACTTTTCTCCCTCTACGCAACCACAAACCGTATAGGGCAGGGAATGGAAATGGACCAAAATAGAGATTTTTCAGCTTGAGAAAAAAGAGAAAAAGACAGACTTGGGGAGTGGATAAGGTAGATAAGAAATATATCTTGGGAGACACAATCTCTATTATCCACAAAAAGGCTGACTAACACAATAGTGCCTGGAATAACAAGTACTGTCTTTGTAACAACATTGTTGAGCCAATATATGCTTGCAATGAAAAAGATTTTGCATGTATCCACAGTGTATCAATGGTATATCTGTCTAATTTGTATCATAAAACCATGCCAGGTTTCATTTACGCTGTAATAGCCAGGGTATGCATAATAGCTTATTGCCTGTTTGAAACCTGCATGAAGAACGGTGCTAGAATATCAGGAATAAGACAAGGGCAATACCTGTGCTATAATTGCCAGAGCCCTAATAAATTGCTGATTGCTCCTGATTATATCATGTCAAACACATGAAGACACAAAATGTCTAATATCACCATATGTATTTAAAGCACCTGAAAAACAATAATTCCCATATATGATAAATAATGCCTTTAGTGAATGGCATAACTTTGCCAAGAAGACCGGTACACTTAGTGTTAAAATTACATATATGCGTAGCTGGAGAACGGGAGACAAATATAGTGTAAGATAGGAGAGAATACTTATTGACAAATAGTGTGTTTCCCCCCGCTCGCTGTATGCCGCTGACCGCCGGACTTCATGCGCTATGCATCTATGCGGCTCGCCTGGTCTCCTCTCCTGCCGGTCTCTGGTCACGTGAGCGCGCTCACCGTGACCGCGTCCACCTCCCCGACGTACGTTTCACAGTTGCTTGTTCACGGGTAGCGTGAACATTAGGCGTCTGGACCAGACTTAAGTCTAAAAGGGTGGCCACTCACGGCTGCCCCTGTTAATTGCTAACAAGATTAGGTCTGACACCGTTTAAAGAAGAAATGAGCTTCATGTTAATTGCGGAAATAAGTAAATACTGAGTAGATGTCCTGCCCATGACTTGTAAATTATATGAAGAGGGAGAATGAATACTGCTTGGTTTATGTAAAAACCCGAATAAATGTCATATCCATTAATTATAATACTCAAAAAAAGGAAGAAAGAAAAGAGAGGAAATGTATAATTATTGTTAAAGCCCGAGCAATATAATTTGAAAATTTGAAAACTAATTCTTAAAAATTATTATAAATAATTATAAATAAATTATCCAGCAATTAGGTCGAAGTAACCAGTGGTGAATAAAATTAAATAAATAAATAAATGGTGTAGGAAAGAGTATGAGTCATGTTGAATAATGATATATAGAAGCAATTGATGCAATAAAATATAGTATAGCATAAAGTGGTTTAATGACGTGAATAATTCAAAAAGGGGAGAGTGAAGTAAGTGTTAGGGAAAGAAGGAAGAACAGAGAGAAAAAGTGTGAAAAGTAGGGAAGTTGTGCCCTAAGTGGTTATGTGTGTGAACTTATTAAAAAAAATGTGCTGTGAGAGGTGTGATAATGTGAAGACATATCAGTGCTGTAAACTGATAATGAATATTTTAAGTGAAAAATATATTTGGTGCTGATAATGTATATAGGGAAAAGATATGAGAAAATTGTCTTGATATCTTACAGATAAATAAAGATTAGGTGACGAAGCTATATTGATTATGTGTAGGGGAAGAAAAGATGCTGAAATAATGGTGTAACTCAACTTGTCCTTTGAAAAATAATAAAAAAATAAATAATTGTTTTAACGTAATCGCCCTAATGTACATATATCTAAACAGTAGTTAATTGATCAGGTTGGAAGGAATGCTCCAAAATTCATAGTTTCATTCAGTCCTTGTGGATGTAATGAGTCTAATTTGAATGTCCATTCACATTCCTTCCGTAGAAGGGTATTGGTCCAGTCTCCTCCTCGTATGCCAAGTTTCACTTTTTCTAGTCCACAAACTCTGAGTTCATCCCACCGACCTGCATGGTTCGAGACAAAGTGTCGTGCTACAGAGGTGATTTGCTTCATTTTTTGTAGATCTTTAATTGCATTACGAATGGATCCGACGTGTTCCAGGATTCTTTGCTTGAGGGCTCTAGTCGTCATGCCCACATATCTTTGTCCACAGCCGCACACAATGCAATAGATCACTCCTTCCGTAGAGCAGTTAATGAAGTGCCTAAATTTGATGTCTTTTCCATAGCGGTCCTGGATATAATCGGTCTCGAGAATATATTGACATGCTTTACAGTGACCACATGGATGTGTACCAATCGTAGTCTGTGACTTCCCTCGAGATGGTTGGAAATGGGGTCAAAATGGAGGATTCCCCAATGTTTTTGGATAGCTTGTTTGACGTGATACCACTCTTGACAAAAACCCCCCAACAAACCTGATGATGTTATCCTCTTGTTTCTTTTGTTTCTTTTCAAAAATTAAGTGCTCTCTCTGGATAGTCTGGATGTTTCTACTCGCTTTCTTGATAGATGTATTGCTGTATCCTCTCTCACGTAATCTGTTCGAGAGGTCTTTGCTTTGTTCCGCAAAGTCAAGGTCATTGGAGCAGTTCCTTCTTAAACGTAAATACTCCTCCTTAGGTATATTCTCTATTGTGGGAGGAAAATGGGAGCTGGTTTGATGTAACAAAGTGTTAGATGATGTCTCCTTCCTATACAACTTTGTTGAAAGCATTTCATTTCCATCTTTATAAATGAGAACATCCAGAAACGGGAGTTCGTCTTGACTGATGTGATGGGTAAGGCGAATGTTGAGATTGTTGTTATTTAGATGTTCAATGAATAAGAGTAGCATCTGTACGTCACCTTCCCATATCATCAGGATATCGTCGATGTACCTTACCCACATGATGATATTGGCTGTAAAGAAATCGTTGCTATCACTGAACACAAATTCACGTTCCCACCATCCTAAGAAAATGTTGGCATACGTGGGGGCACATGCTGCCCCCATAGCTGTGCCCCTGGTCTTTAAATAGAATCTGTTATTAAAAGTGAAAAGATTGTGACTGAGTATAAATCGAAGTAAGTCAGCAAGAAATACATGAAATTTCTCCATACCTTCCATGTTCTTGAAGTAATTAACAGCTTCAAGTCCTCTATCATAGTCAATTGAAGTATATAGTGCCTCAACGTCCAGAGAGACTAAATATTGATTTGTCTCCAGTTTGACATCATGAATCTTGCGAAGAACGTCTGTGGTGTCCTGGACAAAGGAAGGAAGGCCCAATACATGGTGTCGCAGGTGTAAGTTCACAAAAATGCTGGCTTTTTCAGTGAGTGACCCTATCCCCGATACGATCGGTCTGCCCGGTGGTTGCCTCATATTCTTATGTATCTTGGGGAGCATATAGAATGTGGGGATACTGGGATGTGCTGTCTGAAGATACTGATATTCCGAGGATGTTATAGTACCTTCCACATGTGCATTAGTCAAGATCTTATTATATAATGTCTTGTAGTTTTCCATGGGATTAAGTAATACTCTTTGATAGCACGTCTGGTCTTCCAACTGTCGATATGCTTCCTGTATATATTGTTCTTGGGGCCATATCACCACATTACCACCTTTATCTGATGGCTTGATAATTACATCCTGCCATGATTCAATCTCTCTTAGGGCATTAAGTTCTTTCCTAGATAGATTGGAATTATACAGTCTTCTGGTTTTCTGAAGGTGTTTATGATCAAATTCTTTTGATACTAATTTGGTGAATATCTATATCTCTGGCCTCGTCTGCTCCGTCGGGAACAATGAAGATCTTTTCTTGCAAATGAACCTCGTGCTGACCTCCCATTGGGGATCTATGATTTGTGTTGATTCTGATTCCAGTGCCTTTAAGGCTTCCAGAGCTTCTAATTCTGGTCCTGACAGGTCTGATGTAGGCATATTGTCACTTTCTTTGGTCTGATTGGGTTGGGTACATTCAGTTTCAGATGTAAATTTTCTATTATGAAACCTCGTGAGAAGTAGCTTTCTACTAAATAGTCTCAAATCTTTCTCCCATTTGAATCTGTTGAATTTTTCAGTTGGAGAATAGGAAAGGCCTTTACTCAAGACTTGAATTTGATCGTGATCTAAATTATGTGCTGAGAGATTAATAATTTTGAGTTGTGTAGAGGTATCAGATGGGGTTAAAGAGTCTATGGTTACCTTCTGCGTGTATTCCGTGCTGGTTGTCTCCTTGGTGGTAATTGGTCCCATTGTTGTTGTTGTTGTCCTCTTCCTCCTCTTACGCCCCCTCCTTGTCTTTCGTTTGTTGGGTGCCTTGATCCCCTTCCCCTGGGGGGATCCCCTAAAAAATGTTGATGATGATATTGGGTAGAGCTGTCACAATCCCCTCTGAAATTAGTAGTTAAGGATGCATTGGGGGTGTACTCAGGGAGTTCTTCAGCTCCAGATGTTTCTGCATCTGATGATGAATAATGTGCAAGGTTTCTAGGGGGTCATTGTTGCCAAGAGGGTTTATTCCATTTGAATATTTTGCCTGATGCAAAGTCCTTTTTCTCTCTGGCAAATTTATTCCTTTTTCTGTCGATAATTGTTTGTTCATATGTCAGGAGATCTTGTTTATTTTTCTCAAAGCAGTGTTGAAATTGTGTGTCCTTCTCCCAGGGCTCCAGTTTCTTACTCAGTTCATCCAAATCACGCTCACAGCCTTCTAGTAAAAGATTGTTATGTTTAATCAGAATGCCCATGAGTTCCATGGAACACTTGAGGAGACTATTATCCCATTCAATTTTGGGATTTTCACTAACTAAATTGAAAGTAGGGAAAACTCTTGGCCTAAGGCCACGTGGTACTATTTTGTTCTTTTTAGTAGTTCTCTAATGTAGTGAGATCCCAATTAGTTCTTATTTGTTTGTGCAGTATCTGTTTGAGTTGTACAAAGTCTGTTTCCCAGTTAGTGTGGGGTTCTGTATCCACTATATTGCTAGGAAAGATCTCATCTAAATTCTCTCTATTTCTGTGTTTGTAGGACAATTCCTGCTTTAAATTGAAGCTCATATTGCATGTATATGGGACTATGCCCGTTTGTGTACAAAAAGCTGTGGTTACTCAAAATATGTTACATCCACTTGTCCGTGCTGGTATTCCTAAGAAAACTATTTCTAGTCAATACAATAGGCAGTAAGGAATTGGGTTAAGGATGCCGCACAGGACTGAGTGATGTTCAATAAATTGATATTTTAAAGAAGTTTCCAAGAAAACCGACCAACCAGAAATAATTCTGGAATTTATCACCATCTATCATTGAGAAAAAACTTCTATAAATAGATGAAAATGGTGATTGTCGATGGTGCTCCCATAGGTCCAATACATAGGTAATAGGAAGAAGAAAAACAAAGAAAAGTGACCTTTGTTGGGAGCACTCACTCTTGGAAACAGTTATGATTTTAATTGTAAACAATAATGTAAGAATTAAATAATTAAAAAGTAACCTTTAATAATATTTAAATAAGATATGGGTACACCAAAAAAGATTATTTTGTGTCTAAAATGTGGCTATACAGTATAAACCACCGATTTAAGCTAAAACTGTGAATATATAGATGAATAAATAAGACATTAGTAACAGGCCCACCAGGCATTAATCTATGAGGTTAGTGCAATAACTGATGTAGCGCCGTCAAAAAAACCTACAACACCTGGTATTCCTTAGTGGTCAACCACCTAAGTACTGACCAGGCCCAACACCGTATTGCTTCCAAGATCAGACGAGATTGGGCATGCGCGGTGTGGTATGGTAGTAGATTATAATTGATAGGGCAGAAAACTACAGCTGGTATGCAGCTAATAGGTAAACACTAAACCTGGTTTGCTGTAATGAACAAATGATCTCTTAATAGAGAAACATATGTTTGACCGTCATTGCACCAAATTGTAACCCAAGTATATAGGTATACGGAGGTTTAAATCATGTGGTCAATGAAATTTGCCAGCAAGAACTGCCTGTATATTTCTTTGTGTGCTGTGCAGCACCATTGAGAATGGGTTTTTGTTATGGGTAAGGCAGATATGAAAACCCTTGTTGTACTGAGGACATGCCAAAATATCTTTATGGGATCCAGGAGAAAACTGTCTCTGTTGCTAACTGGATCTCCCTGTTAGATATTGAGTGAGAAAAAGGTTATTGTAACAATCATGTTGGTTAACATCAAAGCATGAATCCGTTTGAAGTTATATAATGTAATTAAAGCTGAAACTGAAATGATCTAAAACTTTGCACTTTTCTCCCTCTACGCCACCACAAACCGTATAGGGCAGGGAATGGAAATGGACCAAAATAGAGATTTTTCAGCTTGAGAAAAAAGAGAAAAAGACAGACTTGGGGAGTGGATAAGGTAGATAAGAAATATATCTTGGGAGACACAATCTCTATTATCCACAAAAAGGCTGACTAACACAATAGTGCCTGGAATAACAAGTACTGTCTTTGTAACAACATTGTTGAGCCAATATATGCTTGCAATGAAAAAGATTTTGCATGTATCCACAGTGTATCAATGGTATATCTGTCTAATTTGTATCATAAAACCATGCCAGGTTTCATTTACGCTGTAATAGCCAGGGTATGCCTAATAGCTTATTGCCTGTTTGAAACCTGCATGAAGAACGGTGCTAGAATATCAGGAATAAGACAAGGGCAATACCTGTGCTATAATTGCCAGAGCCCTAATAAATTGCTGATTGCTCCTGATTATATCATGTCAAACACACAGAAAGCGAGCAGAAACATCCAGATTATCCAGAGAGAGCACTTAATTTTTGAAAAGAAACAAAAGAAACAAGAGGATAACATCATCAGGTTTGTTGGGGTTTTTTGTCAAGAGTGGTATCTCGTCAAACAAGCTATCCAAAAACATTGGGGAATCCTCCATTTGGACCCCATTCTATCTGAAAAACTTGGACCACAAGTATCCATGAGTTGGAGGAGATCAAGAAATTTGAAAGATTGACTGGTGTCCATCAAACCACATTTAGACACAAAATAATCTTTTTTGGTGTACCCATATCTTATTTAAATATTATTAAAGGTTACGTTTTAATTATTTCATTCTTACATTATTGTTTACAATTAAAATCATAACTGTTTCCAAGAGTGAGTGCTCCCAACAATGGTCACTTTTCTTTGTTTTTCTTCTTCCTATCACCTGAATTGTATAGATGTAGGGTTTCAAGCAAAGCTAGGTGTATTTTATCAGATAGTGAGCATCCTTTTAGTATGCTTTTTGACAAACTTCCATCCCGAAAGAGGTTTCGTACTTTGTTAACTCGTACTAGTCGTTTTAGGGTTAGTTTTTTTCCATCTGCTGTATGTATGTTAAATGAATGATTTATTTTTATGTTTTGTTTTGATGATGCCGCCTTCTACTACTTGATGCTTTGTATAATTGCAATTTCGTCTGTCAACTTGTTTTGGCTGATGACAATAAACTTGAACTTGAACTTGAGTGTCATGGGTAGCTGGAGCCACTTCATCAAGTGCTGTTTCTAGAGTTTGGTTAAGGTGTAACACAGCAGTCTCAGGAGAGGTGAATGTAGAAATTGGTGAGAGCAGTGGTTGCAGTGAGGTAGATAGATGTTGAAAATTAATAATGGTTGACCTTGTACCCAGAAAGATTGCCTTAGAGACATAATTCCCTAGAAATATTGGGAAGAGAAATTAAAGTATTGGTAAGGGTGAGGAGGACATTGTCCGCAAAGAGTAAGAGCTTATACTGGGAGTCTCTTTTGGAGATACCCGAGATGTCAGGCTTGATGTGAATGCAAAAGGCCAGAGGTTCTATCACCAGAATGAAAATAAGTGGGGAGAGGTGGCAAACGAGTTTGAAAGAACCTCTGTCAGTACAGAGGTAGAAGTATTGTGAATTGTATTGGCCTGAAGTTATTTGCCCTGAAAACTGAAGCTGCTGAGTGTATGATTAAGGAAGGGCCAGGAGATACTGTCAAAGGCCTTCTCCATGTTCAAAGCCAGAAATACAGAAGGGGGTTAGAGTAGTGTATTAGATTAACAGTACATCTGCCGTGCAGTGACAAAGCATACCTGATCAGGGTTGATTGGTTAGGGAAGGAAAGGGTTCAACCGTAGGGCTAGAATTTTCACAAAAACCTTAAGGGCCATGTTTACAAGGGAGATAGCTAGACACCTGCTGATTGTCTTTACCAAGTTTCGGAATCACTGTTATTAGGGCTTTGGTGGTTTCAGGGTGAAAAAAATCTGTCATCAAGAACTTCATTAAAAGTGTTTGTAAGGTGAGTTATGAGAGGGATCTCAAAGGCTTTGTAGTAGGAGCAGGAGAGGACATTATGGCCCAGGGCTTTAGATGGCTTCTGGAGTTTGATGCCGTTAGAAACCTCTTCCACTGTTATGGGGCAACAGAGAGTAATAGGGACAGATGGGTCAGTCTAGGGTAAAGAACTTCGAACGTTATAAACAATAGAAATATATATTTTAGCTTTATTTTTTTGTTTTCCTAGCTTGCAGCTTGGTTCAAACTGCAGGGATCACAGGGCTTATAGATACACATGAACAAAGCACACCAAAGAGTACAAACAATAGAAATATTTAGTTTTATGTTGACCTTGAATATGATGATTCATAATGCGTATCTCTTTCTGTTGTCGATTATTTCATAACTTTGGGCCTAATTCAGACTTCTGTGCTAAACCGACTGTTTACGTACACATCTGATGGTGTGGGGTCTGCGCAGGTGCAAGACTCATTTTTTGCATGTTCAGACCAATGGTCACTATTATCACAAAGGTAATCCAAGGCTGCATCCTCAGATGCAGCACTTGGATCCCGCAAATCATGCAGTGGGTGTCTATATCCTACAGACGACTCCTGTGCATTTGCATTTTAATTATACAGAATTGCACAGCAGCTTTCATGCGGCTGTGTAATTCCTTACAAACATGAATTAGGCTCTTTATCTAAAATGAAAAAGTGTGTGCAACAATCATGTCTGATAACAGATTCTGTCACTTTTCACAAATTAGACAATTATGCTTATCTTTTTGCTGCTATGTGCTGAAGTACATCATAACTCCCAACTGTCCCAATTTTCACGGGACAGTCCCTTTTTTTTGGGATTGTCCTGCTGTCCCAACCGCGGGCCGCAGTGTCCCGCAGTGAAGGGGGGCAGTTGGGAGGCTCCTGCACTCGCTGCTCTGCTTAGCACAGCATCTACTCAGTGGAGACAGGAAGAGAGGGGGCATGCCAGCAGCTCACAGAACACTGGGCATGCCCTCTGTGATGAAAATGGGGGCGTGGCTCGCAATCGCAGGCCCTCCTGCAAAGCCATGTCACCTTTTCCACAGGCTGCGCCCCCTTTTCGGATGGGCACGCACTATGCATAGTGCGCAGATGTCCCTCCTACCAATGGACGAAAGTTGGGAGGTATGGTACATTTGTGTACAATAACCCATATTATTATTAAATATGACATGTAGCGAGCATTCAGTGACTGGACTGGTTGTTTGGTTACATTAAATAGAAAGAAAAAACTGAAAACATTTGACTGCAATGTTGTGAATTTTAGTGGTCTACTGTCAAAGCAATTTAAGAAAATGACAAATGCTAGATCATTTAATGTATACTTCATACAAGATTATATAAACATCATGGAGAAGGGGACCAGTCACAAATAGGTAAAAATGAAAAAATGCAATATGCTGTTAAACTAAACTCTTACTCTAGTCTATTGCTCACCGAACTATAGTGGAATGAGAAAAGTTTGAATTCCCCCAGGCCAGTCTGCATGAGTCATATGTAAATAGTGGCACCTGAGACAACAAGCACTGTCATGAACGAGAGAAAACCATGTTCACTGAACAAGAAAAAATATTCCACTGCTAGGCTACTCTTCATAAGCTGTTGCCTGAGCAAATCAGAGTTATAAACCTAAGGAGTCAAATGCAACACAGAATTGGAATGCATTAATGTCATCACTCACTGTGATTTGCATTGGAAAACAGACCATTAGCTCAGTCATCCTTTGAGGCTAAAGTGATTAACTTGCAGTGGCAGGCAGCCAGGCTAAAGTTACATCAAACGGAACTCTTCATTTTTTTTGTTTGAAAATTGATTTCTGGTGCATTAGGATTGGATGTTTACACTGAATCTTCTCAGGACAGTTGTCATTCTTCAGAATTTGGGTTTAATGTATGAAAAAAATGTTTACATGCAATAGACTATAAAACATATACGTCATATTTAGAAGAAGAAGAAATAAAGATTAATGTAACCAGTGTGACAGGAATTAGCTCAATGTTATTAGCCTCATCTGATCTCTTGTCTTGCAGAAAAAAAAGTTCCTTGTGAACGGACAACCATTAACCTAGTCTGTCTCTTCAGTCTCTCTTGCCTGCATTTTCTCTTGCATTAACCACTTAACTGATGATTTATTTCACCGAAAACCGCTCCGAAATTGTCGTTTTTTTAATGAGTGAATTAGGTGAAGAACATGAATTTAACCTTATCCCAAATGATTTTAGTTTAAAAAAAGGAAAATAATATATTTATTTTTATTTATTTTTAAAATTATTTTTGCCCAAACATCGATCGGGAACATCACGACCATCGCTTTCATTTTGAAAGCCGGGACATCCTGCAGTATACAGGGGGTTCTGGGGGTGGCTTGGGAGGGTTAATTTACACTCCCCAGCGGCTGCCATTATCTGACTGATCAGCAGTGATCGGCAGCATGGCAGACACAGGGGGAGAGTACAGGGAGGCAGAGGGACCTTCCGGTCCCTCTGACAGCAGCAGTGGAGGGAAGTTTATCTTCCCTGCCGCTGATAACACTCTCTGACTGGTCGCATCCTGTGCGACCAGGTCAGATAGAACACTTGCAGGAATGGTCGCATCTGATGCAACATGCCAGGCAAGTGGTTAAAGATGTTTTTGATCCTGGGGGCATATTATACAGCTTCTATCAACTAAAGGACAAGTATGATGTAACACCCTATTATCTATGCTCACTGGGGTGAAGAGAAGATATTTCTAAATAGGCAAGGACCCTATGAAGAGATATACCTGGTATGCTGGGTGTAAATATATGAATTGTTTATAATATACATATTGTAATAAAAGTGTAACTATTTTAAGTATATAATATATATGGGGGATGCTGGAGGACGATATATCCCTATGGGTATTGAACTATGGGATTATATCAGTAAATTGGCACGAGCGGGGATAGAGAGACTAGTCCAGAATCCCCTCATGCTGTAAAAAGTGTGATCGCATGTGGGGGAGGACTTCAAGCAGTGCACGAGGATAATGTCGGTTAGAGACCGTTACCCCCCGGGAAAAGGAGAGCCGGAGCGGTGAGGCAGACGGAGAAAGACGGGGTGGAAGGCTATATGCGGCCAGCCGAAGGGAGCTGAGTGACTGGCAGAGGAGGAGGCCAGAGAGCCGAGCTGGGGGAGCAGCGGATACCACTAACCTGATCCATCTCCCGTAGACTGATGAACGGAGGCAGACGGGCGATGAGCTGTTGTGACGGAAATAACCCCAGTTGTAACCAGAGCCGCTAATGATGCTGCAGGTATGGGGGGAGTGATGCCCACTGCTGTTATAGTGCTGCCTATAGTGTGAAACGCCTCTATCTGATACTTGCCCAATAAGGGACATAAAGGGCAGCACTGCAATAGGAGCAAGACAAAGGGAATACCCTCTTGAGGGGGGGCCAGTAATCCTATATATAATTACAGCCCTCAAATACATAGTGCAGCACAGTCAGAGGAGCAAGAGGAAAGGGACTACCCTTTTGGGGACCAGTAAGCCTGCCTACTAACAGCCGCACGTAGGTCCATAATACAGCCAGAACAGCGAGGACCAGGAAGGTAAATTCAGGAGCTTTATGTGATTTACATGGTTTTCACTTAATAATACTCCCTACACAGCGATGGGAACTGAGGAGGAACTTTGATAACGGCCTGTAAGTGTGTATGGATGAGAGGCTATAGGGACGCGCAGCACTGCCTAGCCAGGTGAACCCGGAGATGTTGCATTGCTGGTACGGGGTATCGCTTTTACACAAGTGCCGATAGACCACAACTATACCCCTCTACCAGGATAAATATCCCCTCCAGTGACAGAGAAATTACCGAGATAAATATTCACTCAGTGGCAGTAGAGGGAGTCACCGCACCTTTCACCTCCCCTCTACCTATCAAACTCATCTCTGTTAGGAAAATAGGGAAGGTAGAGTGGAACTCTGGGGAAGCAACCGTAGTAAGTGATCAAACCCCTTGCCGTGGAATTGAGTGACACACCTAGGAGGAGAATAAATATATATATATATATATATATATATATATAATTCTAGACTGGTATTATCCACAGGATCCCATCATTGGCCAAGCGTGGCCCAACTATCATCACTGTACACTGGGCCCCAACTGTGCACCAACGTGTTACCTCAATTACTCCACCCAGAGAGACACAGAGACTGGAGTAATTGATTAGCGATAGTATTACACTAGGTAATACAATAAGTCTTTAGACTAATTATCTTATCAATTTTTCTACCTAACCAGTTATGTTGATTTTTTGTAATGCATGCAGGAGGAAGTGTATAGGAATTGGTATACATTAACATAGTAATATTTATAGAGTGTTAGTGTTGGTAACGGTATAACATTTAAATAAAATGTAAATTCTGCTGTTGTGAAAATGCACTGTATTGCTGAACAATAAATACTTACCAGGACTACCGAACTCTGAACGAACATGTCATTGAGGGATCTGGAAGAAACAAAAAAAAACAAGCAGTGCTAAATATAGGTAATAAGTTATTATTGAGTAAAGTGTATTGATATATCCCCTGTCTTGGCTTTCCCAAGAAAGCCTATAATATCTATAATGCTTGGGTGGAGGCACACATAGTCTACAGTGTAGTATAACCCCATTACCATTAGTGCCACTAATTTGGGAGGGGTTACATTGGAGGCACTGCTGAGATCCTTAGGGGAGTGGCTTATTTTGGTTATAGGACTGTATAATAGGGATCATGGAGGAAGTAACAGTTGCTGCGGTATATCAATGGTGTATAGAGAAGGGGGTGGAACCCCTTTGCAGTTTTGGATTAAGGGGAAATCTGTCAGACCACAGTGATGAAGTAATTCTTAAATTGGTGGGGAGTTTATATGGTATCGACCAGCCCTGCGTTGTTGACCGATGGAAAGGGCCGTATGGTGATACCTATGCGGTATTGATTAGCAACTGAAACCCATTGGATTCGACATTAATCCCAAGTATGATGGTACTGGAAGGGGTCATAGGACAGAAAGTACAGGTTCTGTGGCCTGAAGGAGGAGACCGCGGCGATGAAGAGACTACCTCTGGGGGTGGGGGGGGACACGCTGGTATCAGGGGCCCAATATCTGGGGGGTTTCTTTGCACTACCAGTAACGAGCAGGAACCCACTGCGACCAAAGATGAGGCTACCGGAACTGGAGTTGAAACGGCAGTAGACAAGATGGTTAGCCAATTAGAACGATGGCACTATGAAGGTGGATATCGTCGTTTGAGAATATTTTCCGGAATTACTCCAGTGCCGGCTGGAGAAGAGACATATGACAACTGGCGAGAAGCAGCTATTCAACACTTGGAGGAATGGCAATGTCCAGAGCACATAAAAAAACAGCGCATAGTGGAGAGTCTTCGGGGACCCGCTATGGGGGTTATACAGGCCACAAGGCGAAGTACAGCATCAGCTACCCTGAAAGACTATATCGAAGCGCTGGATTTTTCATTTGGCACTATCGAGGATGTGGGGGACCTAATGGCACGACTGACTCGTACGTATCAAGAACCCGGGGAGACTTTGACTCACTACATCTACCGGGTGGATAGATTGATCTATAAAATTGTGGATAAAGGTGGTGTCAAAGTCGAAAAATATTGTTATTCTCATCGCCTTGTACTAACCCCAATGCTCATGCCCGCTGCGCGTACATTCAGTCTGCTGTACGTGCACATGTCCGCAAAGTGCGTACGCTCGCCCCGGCGAGTACGCGCGGTATATGCGTATTTACGGTAGAGTTTATGAGCTTGTAGCGGGAGATTCGTTTATAGTATATTTAACCCACATAGCATGTTTTGTAGGTAATATTCCCTTTAATAATATCTGTAAGTATGATTAGTGTAACTGGTTCATGAACAAAGGAATTCCTCTTTGCATGATACGAAGGGTCAGACAGGGTCTGGGCGGTGGTGTTTAGTCTGCTTGTGTTCGCTAGTGCGGATATGTGGAGGAAGGACGAGGCCCCAATTGATAGAGTCAGTTTTCTACCTTTTAACATTAGCTATATACTAATACCGTGTAGCCGTAGTGGCCGCTAAACCACGTGCACGTGCTACGCACTTCATACGCTATTTGCGTATATGAAGACCTTACACGTGGTACGCAAGTTACGAACACACGCTGCGCTGAGTGTACGGAATACACACAGCGAGCGTACACACAGATAATAACCTTTTAAACCTTAAACACAGAGTATGATTATACTGTAAGTCTTAGTATTGAGATACTGTAATGATATACCACTGGTTAACCTGGATATTTAAGCAAGCTGTTTGAGTGATTGAGATACTCAGAAACCCTTTGTACTAGCTAGAGAAACACAGACACCTTGCTGAGGTTCCAACACCTTTACTAACGAGATTTAGCTATGTAAAAAGGGAAAATACAGTTAACAGCTTATACACTACAAACTAACATCAATATCTAAACAGAATAACTACACATAACTATACAATAGCGTCTTAATCCTAAACAATAACAGAGAGAGAGAGAGAGTATGGCAAATACAGACAGAGATTAAGTTGGTCACAGAGAAAAACTTACACACTGGGGAATGATCGCTGCGCAGTCCTGGAACCAGCTCTCTAGTTAGTCAATGATGAAAACCTTTTGTGGAGAGTAGACTGAGCTGGCCCAGCCTGGCTTGTTCTTATATACACTAAGTACAGTACACTACAAAGGGCCCTACAATCTTATTGTTCATTGGACACAGAAACCTGTCTTCGCATTATAACAAAAGGTCATAGGTTAGTTTGAACAGGTGGGTTGTGACTATTCCAAAATGCTCAGCTGGGAGGGATTCTCAGGACTCACACCACATGTGTAATAAAACAGCAAATACTTTTAAAGTCCATAAACTTCTTTTAAACATAACTATACGCTGGAGCGACCGATCTCTTCCTAACCAACACCGGAATGTTTCTAATAAAATACTCTTCGGTTAGGTACTAAACACCACCGCCCAGACCCTGTCTGACCCTTCGTATCATGCAAAGAGGAATTCCTTTGTTCATGAACCAGTTACACTAATCATACTTACAGATATTATTAAAGGGAATATTACCTACAAAACATGCTATGTGGGTTAAATATACTATAAACAAATCGCCCGCTACAAGCTCATAAACTCTACCGTAAATACGCATACACCGCGCGTACTCGCCGAGGCGAGCATACGCACTTTGCAGACATGTGCACGTACAGCAGACTGAATGTACGCGCAGCGGGCATGAACATTGGGGTTAGTACAAGGCGATGAGAATAACGATATTTTTCGACTTTGACAGTGGTATAGCTCCTGAGGGTGTCAAGGAGAGCCGTAGGAAGCAAGTGTTAAAAGGGGCATTGACTAACCACCCTGTTGCCCAGCGCCTTCGATGTACCATGGCTTCGGGTCCCCCAACTACCTTAACTGACTTAGTAAAGGAAGTAAAGTTAGAGGAGGTACAAATTGAAACTCGAGAAAAAACTATCAAGAAGGTAAAGGTGGTACTACCTACTCCGGCTCCTCCACTTCTTGAAGATTGTTTGTTCAAATTGCTCGAAGTGCAAAACAAGAAAATAGATCAGTTAATTGCTCTACAGGCCAATACTACATCTAGGTCCTACTGGCCCCCTGGTGGGGAGAGAGGGAGGAGTCATGGAAGTGGAAGTCGAGCTCCCATTATTTGTTATAGTTGCGGACAACCTGGACATCGGTCCTTTGAATGTCCAAGTGGGAGGCTGGAAGGACGGGAAAGTCAGCAGGACTCTGGTCAGAGGAGAGGGGCTCAGTGGGAAAACCCCAACAGGAGTGCTGTGACCCCCTCACAGGCTCCCCAATAATAAATGTTCTAGCAATGGGGAGTGCACAATGGTCTTCAACCATCCCTGAGACGCTAATGGGGCATGCTCCCCTGGTAAAGGCCATAATAAATGGACATGACGGTACAGTACTGATGGATAGTGGATCACAAGTGTCCATCGTGTTTGAGACTTGGTATAAGAACCATTTGCCCGATGTACCCATTCAACCTCTATGTGGTCTTACTATTTGGGGATTGAGTGAGCAGAAGTATCCGTACTTGGGCTATATTATTACTCAAATTACCTTTGACCCCGGACTGATTACTCAGAATGAGACTGTTCAACTGGTCGCATTGGTGTGTCCAGATTCGCCGGGGGACAACGGCCAACTCGCTGCCATTGTGGGAACTAACAACAATATGTTCCGCCATCTCATGCGATGGTGCGAGAAGCAAGAGAAAGAGAATATAGTCATACTAAATACTTCCCCTGAAAGGAGTAAATATGAGTATCCTGTAATTGTAAGTCATGTTGTGAGGGGTGCTGATGAAGCAATTCATGATTCTGCCGACATATCGATACAGAGCAAGCTTGAGAGCTGTTTTGAGGGAAGCGACATTGATGACAAAAGTAGGCAGAGGTTAATAGAACAGCTTAAGGTGATGGAGAAAGTGTTTTTTAAGAGCGATTGGGATCTAGGGACCGCCTTTGGGAGTGGAGCATCACATCAAATTGAATAATGACACTCCCTTCCGGGAGAGATCCCGAAGATTGGCCCCTGCCGATTTCGACAATGTAAGGGTGCATCTACGTAATCTTCTGGAAAATAATGTAATTGCCGATTCGGAGAGTCAATATGCTTCCCCCATTGTAGTCACTCGTAAGAAAAATGGAGAGATCAGGTTGTGTATAGACTACAGGACCCTGAACAGTAGGACGGTGCCCGATCAGTACACGGTGCCAAAAGGGGATGAGGCATTAGATTGCCTCCAGGGAAGTCAGTGGTTCTCTGTCCTTGACCTGCGCTGCGGGTATTATCAGATCCCAATGAGTGCGGAGGACAAAGCAAAAACAGCATTCATCTGTCCTATCGGGTTCTTTGAGTTCTTGAAAATGCTGCAAGGCATAAGAGGGTCCCCGGCTACGTTTCAGAGAACTATGGAGAAAACTGTCGGTGACATGTGCTACCGCGAAGTGTTGGTATACCTCGATGACATCATCGTATTTGGGAAGGACCTGGAGGAGCACAATAGATGGTTACTTAAAGTACTGGAACGACTGCAGGCTAGGGGATTGAAGCTGTCCATGAAAAAATGCAAACTGTGTAGATCCTCGGTCAAGTATTTGGGGCACATTGTGAGCCGGCATGGCATAGCTACGGACCCAGATAAGGTGGCTACTGTGAAGAACTGGCCTAGGCCAGACAACCTCAAAGAGTTAAGGTCCTTTTTAGGTTTTTGCGGATACTACCGGAAATTTGTACCACTGTACTCTAAAATTGCAAAACCTTTAACGGACTTGACCAAAGGGTATCCGCCTAGTACTAAGAGCTCCCATATTAGACCAGAAGTAGGACCTCACTACTACAAACCTAAAGAATCTTTTGGGCCCCGGTGGACTGCTCAGTGTGAGGAATCGTTTATTGCTTTGAAAGATCAACTCACCCGGTCTCCAGTGCAAGCATATGCTCAGCCCGATCTCCCTTATGAAGTGCATATTGATGCCTCGTTCGAAGGTATCGGAGGAGTTCTATACCAGAAACAAGAACAGCGGTTACGGCCCATTGCGTACGTCAGCCGAGGGCTTTCCGTCAGTGAGAAGAATTATCCGGTACATAAACTGGAATTCCTGGCGTTGAAATGGACAATGATTGAAAAGTTCCATGATTATCTCGACGGCGTCCATTTCACAGTCCAAACAGATAACCACCCACTGACTTATATACGGACTTCAGCTACATTAGACGCAACCGGTCATAGGTGGTTGGCTGCATTAACCAACTATGACTTCATGATTAAATACCGACCTGGAGCTAACAATCAAGATGCGGATGCGTTATCGCGAATGCCTCATGATGAAGGGTGTGGTACCGCAGAGGAATGGGTTGAAGTGCCGGCAGCTGCAGTAAAAGGATTATGTCATCATATCAGTAGCAATAGGCACAGTGAGACGACTGCCATACTTGCAACTGGGGCGTCAGAATTAGCCATCCCTTCCTCTTACTGCTGGTTGGGACGGGCGGCTATGGAAGGAGTAGGGGTGATAATGCCAGTGCAGCTGTCGCAAGAGCAACGGAATGACCCAGATATCATCCCGGTGCTACGACTCATGGAGGATCCAAAACACTGTATAATTCGCGCACAATTGTCTAGAGAGACGATGGTATTGTTACGACAACGTAAGAAGCTGAGGGTGAAGAAAGGGATATTATATCAAGGAACCTATAAGAATGATGAAAATCTTAAATTACAGATAATACTGCCCACCAAATATAAGCAGTTGGTGTTGGAATCGCTGCATGACCAACACGGTCATCTGGGCTATGACAAAACACAGGGATTAGTGGCTGACCGATTCTTCTGGCCTTTCATGAATCGGGACATCAAACAATTCTGCCGAACCTGCGGAAGTTGCATTCTTAGGAAAACATTGCCTCCCCGGACTGCACCATTAGTAAATATTACCAGTAGGGGACCAATGGATTTAATCTGCATTGACTTTTTGACACTTGAAGGCTCAGGGGGCCAGGACAGCCATATATTAGTGGTCACTGACCACTTTACCCGATATGCCCAGGCATACATAACAGTGAATCAAAGAGCTGTGACCGTTGCCAAGACTCTGTGGGAAAAATTCTTCATACACTACGGTTTACCCGCAAGGATATATTCCGATCAGGGAAGAGAGTTCGAGAGTCGTTTAATTCGGGAATTATGTCAGTGCTGTGGTATCCAGAAATCCCGTACTTCACCATATCACCCACAAGGAGACCCACAGCCCGAGCGGTTCAATCGGACCTTATTGTACATGTTAGGAACATTGGGAGCAGAAAAGAAACCGCAGTGGCGACGTTATGTATCTCCCTTGGTCCATGCATATAACTGCACTCGGAATGAGGCTACAGGATTTACCCCTTATTACCTTATGTTTGGACGATAGGCGCGATTACCTATAGATGTCTGTATGGGAACGAGGATCAACACCTCATCCGTTTCGTCTCACAACTCAGGCAGCAGCTGAATGAGGCCTATCAGCTAGCTCAGAAGGCGGCCCGTAAGCTGGGAGAAAGGAATAAAGCCCAATTTGATAGTCACATCAAGGAACACTGTTTAATGCCAGGGGATCGAGTGTTAATTCGGGCTTTAGGAGTGCCTAGAAAACAGAAACTGCATAATCGATGGAGATCTGAACCGTATATGGTAGTGAAGCAGTTGCCGAATATTCCAGCCTACCAGCTCATACCGGTCAATGGGCAGGGACCAAGGGTAACTTACCATCAACAGCACTTGCTTCGTTTCTCACAAGATATCCGATGGGAGGGAATGGGGAATCCTCGGACACAAGGAGAGAAGACTAGTAAAAGTACTAAGCCGAATCCTGTGAAAATCTATGATGAAGGAGAGGAAGAGGATGCAAAGCTGGAGGATTATCCCATGGGATTTTACTATCAGGAGACGACGGATGACAGGATAGCACCTGAACCACCCATGGATGTAGTATCGGAGGAGCGGGGACCCGTCCAGAGTTGGGGACGAGATGATGGTAGTTGGGGAAACGACGAAGATTCATATGTAATGGAAGAAGCTGGGGGAGAGATAGGGAATGTCCCTACTCAGGTATCTATGTCCCCTAGACCGCAAAGAGTTCGTAAACCCCCTAGAATACTCACCTACGAGCAGTTGGGAACCCCAACCAAAGTTCCATTGGTATTGCATCCTCACGTGGCATTGTCATGGCCATATTTCAGATATACTTTACCCCATGTCATTGGTAGTTAAAACCATAGAGCACTTTTATAGATGGTGATGTCCACTTCAAATCTAAGTGTACTCACCAGGGGGAGAGTGTAACACCCTATTATCTATGCTCACTGGGGTGAAGAGAAGATATTTCTAAATAGGCAAGGACCCTATAAATAGATATACCTGGTATGCTAGGTGTAAATATATGAATTGTTTATAATATACATATTGTAATAAAAGTGTAACTATTTTAAGTATATAATATATATGGGCGATGCTGGAGGACGATATATCCCTATGGGTATTGAACTATGGGATTATATGAGTAAATTGGCACGAGCGGGAATAGAGAGACTAGTGCAGAATCCCCTCATGCTGTAAAAAGTGTGATCGCATGCGGGGGAGGACTTCAAGCAGTGCACGAGGATAATGTTGGTTAGAGACCGTTACCCCCCGGGAAGAGGGGAGCCGGAGCGGTGAGGAAGACGGAGAGAGACGGGGTGGAAGGCTATATGCGGCTAGCCGAAGGGAGCTGAGTGACTGGCGGGGGAGGAGGCCAGAGAACCGAGCTGGGGGAGCAGCGGATACCGCTAACCTGAACCATCTCCCGGAGACTGATGAATGGAGGCAGGCATGCGATGAGCTGTTGTGACGGAAATAACCCCAGCTGTAACCATAGCCGCTAATGATGCTGTAGGTACGGGGGGAGTGATGCCCACTGCTGTTATAGTGCTGCCTATACTATGAAACTAGGTAAACTCAGGAGCTTTATGTGATTTACATGGTTTTCACTTAATAATACTCCCTACACAGCGATGGGAACTGAGGAGGAACTTTGATAACGGGCTGTAAGTGCGTATGGATGAGAGGCTATAGGGACGCGCAGCACTGCCCAGCCAGGTGAACCCGGAGATGTTGCATAGCTGGTACGGGGTATTGCTTTTACACAAGTGCCGATAGACCGCAACTATACCCCTCTACCAGGATAAATATCCCCTCCAGTGACAGAGAAATTACCGAGATAAATATCCACTCAGTGGCAGTAGAGGGAGTCACCGCACCTTTCACCTCCCCTCTACCTATCAAACTCATCTCTGTTAGGAAAATAGGGAAGGTAGAGTGGAACTCTGGGGAAGCAACCGTAGTAAGTGATCAAACCCCCTGCCGTGGAATTGAGTGACACACCTAGGAGGAGAATAAATATATATATATATATAAATAATTCTAGACTGGTATTATCCACAGGATCCCATCATTGGCCAAGCGTGGCCCAAATATCATCACTGTACACTGGGCCCCAACTGTGCACCAACGTGTTACCTCAATTACTCCACCCAGATAGACACAGAGACTGGAGTAATTGATTAGCGATAGTATTACACTAGGTAATACAATAAGTCTTAAGACTAATTATCATCAATTTTTCTACCTAACCGGTTATGTTGATTTTTTGTAATGCATGCAGGAGGAAGTGTATAGGAATTGGTATACATTAATATAGTAATATTTATAGAGTGTTAGTGTTGGTAACGGTATAACATTTAAATAAAATGTAAATTCTGCTGTTGTGAAAATGCACTGTATTGCTGAACAATAAATACTTACCAGGACTACCGAACTCCGAACGAACACGTCATTGAGGGATCTGGAAGAAACCAAAAAAACAAGCGGTGGTAAATATAGGTAATAAGTTATTATTGAGTAAAGTGTATTGATATATACCCTTTCTTGGCTTTCCCAAGCAAGCCTATAATATCTATAACGCTTGGGTGGAGGCACACATAGTCTACAGTGTAGTACAACCCCATTACCATTAGTGCCACTAATTTGGGAGGGGTTACAATGACATACCTAACTCCCACTTTTTATGTACTTACAATCACAACATTGTGCACAATGTTCATTATATTCCACTTTAGGCCCTTCCCCTGCGAGTAAATTTACTAAGAATCATGTTTGCCCAACTTTGCATTCCCGAGCGTGTTTAACCTTTTTATCAAACTTGGATATTTACTAAAGGCAAACACAGGAATACGATAACTATTTGGTCTTCAAAACATAGACAAATGTACATATAAAAAAAAAAAACAATAAAAGTCTTATAGGGTGCTAACTGCTATAGTAAGTATTATATTGTGATGCACTGAGGCAGCCCAGTCAAAGCAATCCAGGGGGACACATTCTTTAAAACTCACCGCACAACTGACATGTTATATAAATGTGCCGTGTTCAAAATGTGCAGTCAGACAATGATAGGTTCTCTACTTAAAAACAATCAGTGACATGTGGGGGAGGGGTGCCAATCTAGGCTGAAGGGGTCTCAAGCCTTTAAGTGTACATATAAATACACAGTATGGAATATGTAGGGCAGAGGCCCTAGATTCAGTGGTGTCGAGAGAGGGAAGTGAGGGTACAAATTACCTGGGCCCAGGTCTGATGGATAGGCTAGGGTTACCACCTCAGTGGCAGCCCCGGCCCTCCTTTCCTTACCTGACAGCAGCAGCTGCTGTGTGCTGAGCTGTAGTGTGGCCATTGAAGCACTTCAAATTAGTGATGTGCACCGGACATTTCTCGGGTTTTGTGTTTTGGTTTTGGATTCGGTTCCGCGGCCGTGTTTTGGATTCGGACGCATTTTGGCAAAACCTCCCTGAAAAAGTTTTGTCGGATTCGGGTGTGTTTTGGATTCGGGTGTTTTTTTACATAAAACCCTCAAAGACAGCTTAAATCATAGAATTTGGGGGTTATTTTGATCCCATAGTATTATTAACCTCAAAAACCATAATTTCCACTCATTTCCAGTCTATTCTGAACACTGAACACCTCACAATATTATTTTTAGTCCTAAAATTTGCACCGAGGTCGCTGGATGACTAAGCTTAGCGACCCAAGTGGCCGGCACAAACACCTGGCCCATCTAGGAGTGGTACTGCAGTGTCAGAAAGGATGGCACTTAAAAAAATAGTCTCCAAACAGCACATGATGCAAAGAAAAAAAGAGGCACACCAAGGTCGCTGGATGGCTAAGCTAAGCGACCCAAGTGGCCGACACAAACACCTGGCCCATCTAGGAGTGGCACTGCAGTGTCAGACAGGATGGCAGATTTAAAAAATAGTCCCCAAACAGCACATGATGCAAAGAAAAAAAAAAGGTGCAATGAGGTAGCTGTGTGACTAAGCTAAGCGACCCAAGTGGCCGACACAAACACCTGGCCCATCTAGGAGTGGCACTGCAGTGTCAGAAAGGATGGCAGATTTAAAAAATAGTCCCCAAACAGCACATGATGCAAAGAAAAAAAGAGGTGCAATGAGGTAGCTGTGTGACTAAGCTAAGCTACCCAAGTGGCCGACACAAACATCTGGCCCATCTAGGAGTGGCACTGCAGTTTTCTAGAGAGATGATGAGTGCTTCCATCCTCATGTGAATCTGAACCACTAGCCATGAACATAGGCCAGGGCCTCAGCCGTTCCTTGCCACTCCGTGTCGTAAATGGCATATTGGCAAGTTTACGCTTCTCCTCTGACGCTTTTAATTTAGATTTTTGGGTCATTTTACTGTACTTTTGTTTTTTGGATTTTACATGCTCTCCACTATGACATTGGGCATCGGCCTTGGCAGACGGCGTTGATGGCATTTCATCGTCTCGGCCATGACTAGTGGCAGCAGCTGCAGCACGAGGTGGAAGTGGATCTTGATCTTTCCCTATTTTACCCTCCACATTTTTGTTCTCCATTTTTTAATGTGTGGAATTATATGCCAGTAATATATCAATAGCAATGGCCTACTGTACCGTACTGCTATATATTATATACTGGTGGTCAGCAAAATTATGCACTGTCCTCCTACTACTGCGCACAACAACTAAAATGCACCACTGGTATGGATGGATAGTATACTTGATGACACAGAGGTAGGTAGAGCAGTGGACTACTGTACCGTACTGCTATATATTATATACTGGTGGTCAGCAAAATTATGCACTGTCCTCCTACTACTGCGCACAACAACTAAAATGCACCACAGGTATGGATTGATAGTATACTTGACGACACAGAGGTAGGTAGAGCAGTGGACTACTGTACCGTACTGCTATATATTATATACTGGTGGTCAGCAAAATTATACACTGTCCTCCTACTACTGCGCACAACAACTAAAATGCACCACAGGTATGGATGGATAGTATACTTGACGACACTGAGGTAGGTAGAGCAGTGGACTACTGTACCGTACTGCTATATATTATATACTGGTGGTCAGCAAAATTATGCACTGTCCTCCTACTACTGCGCACAACAACTAAAATGCACCACAGGTATGGATGGATAGTATACTTGACGACACAGAGGTAGGTAGAGCAGTGGACTACTGTACCGTACTGATATAATACTGGTGGTCACTGGTCAGCAAAATTCTGCACTGTCCTCCTACTATATACTACAATGCAGCACAGATATGGAGCGTTTTTCAGGCAGAGAACGTATAATACTGGTGGTCACTGGTCAGCAAAACTCTGCACTGTCCTCCTACTATATAATACTGGTGGTCCCCAGTCCCCACAATAAAGCACACTGAGCACAGATGTTTGCAGCACACTGAGCACAGATATTTGCAGCACACTGAGCACAGATATTTGCAGCACACTGAGCACAGATATTTGCAGCACACTGAACACAACTGAGAGAACGCTGCACACGTCCTCTCCCTATCATCTCCAATGCACGAGTGAAAATGGCGGCGACGCGCGGCTCCTTATATAGAATACGAATCTTGCGAGAATCCGACAGCGGGATGATGACGTTCAGGCGCGCTCGGGTTAACCGAGCAAGGCGGGAGGATCCGAGTCTGCCTCGGACCCGTGTAAAATGGGTGAAGTTAGGGGGGTTCGGATTCCGAGGAACCGATCCCGCTCATCTCTACTTCAAATACAGTTTTTTTTCAGTATTTCTTTCTAAGTGTGCATGACCACACCTTCTGTGAATAGGCCATGCCCCCTGAAAAGTACCTGGGCCTAGCCAGGCTCTTTACTGTCCTGCCTAGACTGCATACTCTAACTGCAAGTAATGAGAGATGCTACCTTGCTGAGATCTGTAGTGCTACACCTAAAGAGGATGAATGCAGGTGCACTATTCAAACTTTACTAATTGGAATAGTATAGAAAATGTATTACTATTCCAATTAGTAATGTTTGAATAATGTAAAACTCTCATTTATACCAACAATGCCAAAATGTTTTTAAACTTGGGCAAACATGATTCTTAGTAAATTTACCTCCTAGTCTCACTCACAATCTAGACACTCTGCTGACTTTTCCCACATCTGTTTGAACCCCTGGCTTACTGTGGTTATTCTGATGTAACTGAGTTAGATGTTTGGCTAGGGTTATCAAATCTTTCTATTGCTGCCTCCACTCAAGCCTTCACAGATTTGTATGATTTCATTTTCAGCAGGGTAGTCTTGGGAGTACCCCTTTCATGTTATTTGGGGTTAATTATCCTACTGACTGTTTGTACAGAATCACTATTATTTATCACAAAATTAACAGATGGCCTAATCAGATTTATTAATTAATTTTTTTTAACAGTGGTTACTTTCTTTATGAATGACATTTGCACTTTCGAATACTTGACTTTAAGTTCACTTATTATTATACAAACTAGGTGTCAGAAAACAGGAATGCAAATATTATATGTTTAATATGAGGACTATTATTCAAATCTAATCAAACTATCAGGTAAATATTTACATATGTCACCCTTAACATACTGTAGTAATTGAATGCACTACCACCTCCCCCAGAGGTAGTGTTATCAGCCACAGTGCGGCTCGTGGATGAGGCAGGTCCCGGCTGTTTCCAAGCGACCGGGATGCTGCACTTCCTCCATCAGCCGGTGCTTCCAGGTCCCACCCTGCGCCTAGCAATGCTACCGTAGGGGGGACTGGGCAACGCCGAGCATCTAGATGCTAGACGCAGGCAGCTTTCCCGGTTGCTGGGTAATGAATCGGGCTGTGTTTTCTGAACATACAGCAGCACAGCTGCACGTCTTTTCATTAATATCTATCACTGGGTTCTGATTGGTGCAGCCCCATTTATATTCGCTTCTTAGCCTCTCCCAAATCGTTGGTGATAGTTCCTGCATCAGTGTGAACCTGTTTGATCGTAGGATATCCTGTCAGCCTGTGTTTTGCCCATGAACCGGAGACCTTGATCGATTTATTACCTGACCAGATCCAGCCAGCCTGCATTTCTGTATATAACATCTCTGAGCATTGTTGCTCTCACAGTTCATTTAGTTGCTTATAACATCTTAGAGCATTGTTGCTTTCACAATCACTCATATATTTAGTGTCATTGCTTTTAACACTCTGTGCAATTTGATACATGTAATTTGTTTGTGTTTTGAATTCTCTCGTCAGTATATGCCTTGGTTCTTATGTTGGGATTTCGGTGGCTGCGCCACACATAATCTGTTCATTGTCCTTCTGTATTCTCTCCCATTGGTAGTCTCTCAGGTTTTAGTTAGCTTTTCCATTACTCACTCACAGTCTCGGTTGGTGCTTTGTTACCTCATAAGACCTGGGGGCATTGGAGTCTGGTAAAGAACTGTTTTAGAAATTGAATACAAATCAGATAAGACGCGGATCTTCATTTCTGTGATATTGTATTGATGTATTTATGTACACAATAAAAACAAAATTAGATTTTTAATAAAGTTGTTTTTATGCTGATTATGAATTAATATGTTGAACAGTACTAGAGATTAGCGCCCTCAGATCTTTATGGTATATATATATATATATATATATATATATACAGGGGGCAAAGGAATAATACTGCGCCACATGCGAAATTGACAACAGTCTCAGAGGATTTTAACAATGTGAAAGTTAACAAAGGAATACAAATATCGACACTCCCCCAAAATATAGAGCTGCTTGCCCCCAAGGATACAGGGATGGTAAATCCCTGAAACAAATGGGTCTACCGAAAAACAGCTGGAGTGTACGAGCAACCAATGGTGTCTCTAATAAAGTGATATACCCAGTATAAAAGTATAGAAAAAAACAATTTATTAACAATATTATTTTTTATATGTTTTAAATAAATTGAATACATCCAAATCCTGTGCGCTGTAATAGTTTTTAGTTCTTGTAAATCTATAGGGTTGAGTAACCCCTATCTTTTACTGGCTGCACAGGAATTGTGCTTGATAAGCGCTTGGTCAATTTGTATATATTTTGTATAGACGTGCAGCATCACAGCTGCACAGCTGCACATCCTTTCATTAATATCTATTGCTGGGTTCTGATTGGTGCAGCACCATTTATATTCCCTTCTTGGCCTCTCCCAAATCATTGGTGATAGTTCCTGCTTGTAGGATATCCTGTCAGCCTGTGTTGTGCCCGTGACCCGGAGACCTTGCTCGATTTATTACCTGACCAGATTCAGCCAGCCTTGTGTTCAGGTTTTTGTGGAGTTCCCTGTGATACCATATATAAACCCCTGATGACGTCGTTTTGATGAAACGTATTCGGTCAAATCAGTTACGGTCTCTTGTCCAGTTCACCATTTCACCCTTTAGAGCTCACACCTGCAAAGGTGAGGGTGTTTTTTCCAACTGATGAAAACTGACAAAGAACTTCGTTGACTGTATCTCGATGTATTTTTACAAATGTTCATGTAAATACATGAAATATTATCTCATACTTTCAATAAAAGGGAATTGGTATCATATTTAATCAGGCCATTTGGCCATTTTTTGTCTTGGGTGTATTTCTGGTGTGAGGGCATACTTACAGGTGACACCGTGGATGAATACTCATTGAAAAAATAGAATCTAAACATTTCAGAAGGCTACACACTGAGCGCATTTGGTTTTTGTTATATATATATATATATATATATATATATGTACAATAGGGGTGCAAAACTAGTGCTAATACCTTATATGTTCACAATATACAAAAAATATATATACACTTATAATATTACAGAATCAGCACTTCCAAGTATAGGGGCTGCAACTGAGATTTTCTTATAGACTCATATTTCGATGAGTCACAGATAAAATGTTCAAATAGGAGTAAAACCTCTGCGCCTTCAATGCTGTGATACTTGAATCATTTTTCAGTGTAAGTATTAATAATTTATGTGCATACCAGAAACATGTTTTGAATGTGACTGTAGTGATGTCTTTGTATGGGGTTCTTATCCTGTCCTTTGCTTCTTATACGGAGGCCCTCATCAAAGACTAATGTGATCACGTAGGCAGAGAAAAAGTTTTGTATCAGAAAAGTATCTCTGCTTATCATAAAGTGACCAGTGACATATGTGCAAATTTGCAAAAAATAGGTGCAATGAAAAAAAAGGTGCTACGTGCAATTTGTGTACTAAAAGCCACTATAAAAGAGTGTGACTTTAATTATAAAAAAGATCACCCTTGTGATACAGCTCAATGAAAGAGAATGATGACTCGCTCCTTTTTGAGGATGCTGCTCCTATGTAAGGGTCCTTAGCAATAAGCAGTACCTTAGAATAAAAGATAGTTTTTCTCCCATTGAAGGGAAAAAAAGGGGAACTGATAGTGTGATATAGTTTTTCAACAATTGTAATTACATTAACAAACAAATAGATGGATTCGTACAATTTTAAAAAAGATACCAAGCTTATCTGATTGTTTAATCATTGGAGAGGTAGTGGAAGCTGTCCCAACGCGTTTCGTCCCGATATTCAGCCTTTATGGGACTTCCTCAGGGGTTATGGTACAGCTTCCACTACCTAATCATTGGAGAGGTAGTGGAAGCTGTCCTAATGCGTTTCGTCCCGATATTCAGCCTTTATGGGACTTCCTCAGGGGTTATGGTAAGTCACCCTGCATCCCCATGCCTTTTTATACACATACTAATTGTTTGTAGGGCACTTCCGGCCGTTCGCGACCGGAAGTGGTCCGTGCGCATGCGCCAGATCGCTGTGTTCTTGCAGTCATCCCCGTGAGAGTGCTAGGGAAAACCTCCATCCATGATGCCACTGCCTCCTGGAGATTATGTTATTCCCCCATCACTAGCTGTGTGCGACCGGAAGTCATCACGGCTGAGACGCGCACGACCGGAAGTCGTCGCGGCCAGGATTCCCTCAGAGTGCATAGGAACTACATTTCCCATCACTCACCTGTACTCGGTGCCGTGATGTCCTAAATCTAGTGCTATTTCGCACTGTTACAGTAACTTATTATACCACATAAACTTCCTATATATTTAGAGGTTTGTTTACCTTATTTGAGTGAAATACTAGTATGTAGTACATTTACTTGTAACCTTGGCAACAAGCTCTATGTTGTTATGCTCGGCAGCCATTTTTTAGTAGTATAAAGACAGTGAGGTAATGCAAGGTGACTGATACAGTTTCAACAGGTTAAAATACACTATTTATATCCAAACTAATAACAAATACACATAATATATATATATATATATATAAAAATAATTCTATAAAAACTATTCTATAAAAAATAAATAAAGGATATGTAAGAACTTCAGCAAATATATAATAGCTGTTTTAAAACATTATTTTTGGACCGTTAATACATATTAACAATAGAAATACACATATAAAAATTATATATAAAAATATGAACAGATGTACATTAACATGCCTATTATCTATAAACCTAGAAGTGCCAGTCCTGTTTGTGTCACAGTGCACGAAGTCTGACATTTCACAGTCCAAAATTCAAGGCATGATAATGCCGCTAATATTGCAAGAATGCTAATAATGCTCTATAAAAATGGTGCTAATTCGTAATACTCATTGAGGCCTATAGGGGTTAGAATGTTCAGTTGGGGGGCATGGCCTGACCTGTGTGCAGTGAGGAGGTGATCCTGGAGAGCTCCTGCCAGCCCTGTTGTTTTTTTTCGACATTCCAAGTGCTTTAGGGGGTCCTTAATCCCCCTACCGTTTACTGCTGTCTCCCTCTGTTGTCTGGGACCGGAGGGTCTGGGTTGCGGAGCCGGGGAGCCCTTTTAAGGGTTCCTGCAGGTTGCGGCCCTCCCCTCCATAGAAAGCCGGGGGCTGTGGTGCGGTCTCCCCTCGGCCGGAAAAGCGGCTGTGCGGGCCCATAGGCGGCGGAGCGAGGCCGGGACAGCATTCCCCCGACCGTGCTCACGCCTGTCCTGTGCCTGGCTGGCTTGCTGTGAAGGCTCCTCCGCTGCACGGAGCGGGGACCCACTGCTCGGTGCAGACGCGTCTGCCGCGCGCCGGAAGCCGGGAGGCCGTGCGCTAGACCCCTCTCTCCTCCCTGATAGCGGGCCGCCGCCTCAGCTGTGGTGTTACTCACCCTCACCACCAACGATCCGGCTCGCTCTTGGGGCTCCCGGTGTCCCTGTTGTGCGGGCCCTGTTTGAGAGACTGGCGGCACCATTTTGGTTGTGGGCTGCACGCCCACACTGTAAATAACAGGGCTGTGGGGAATTGGAGCCCTGGTTCCTCACCCCCCCACACTACAGAGTGCTGCCTCAGTCTTCCGGGAGTCCCACATTGGGAGGGGGATCCTTACAGAGGCCTGCTGTTCCTAGATACATCTTAGGGGCTCCCTGCCAGTCCCCATTTTACCCTGCACCCAGCAGCACATTTGGTATGTACTGAAACTGTGATTCCATGTAGCAGCCTGATTTGTGTTACCTTGCACCTCTCCGTTACCAGCACATCCAGTACTGCTATAATACCCTGGCTGCACCTATCCTTCGTTTCTTTCTGCATTTTGTTTATGTTCACCCTCTGATTGATAACCGCATGCTCATCACACAGCCCTCCTCGCTGCAGCATTGATGTCTTGAATCTGGTTCCTGCTTTATGCCATGATCCCCTGAATCACCCGCATACTATGGGGCTTGGTGGCTGATGGCGTAGCCGGGGACGCTCTTACCGCAACGGGAGCACTGAAAGTCGGTCGTGGAATGCTTCTGATCCATCTACATGGCTTTTCCTTGTTTCACTGTATGTTCCTATGAATAACGTCTGCAGATGGGGAAAACTAAGAAAGGGGGGCAATCATCGGCAGCTACAGTCTAATTTGTTTCGTTATCTCCACCCGGATATAAAGAGTGAGGACACTCGTTCATCATCCTCTGTGTCTGGCTCCCCCGTCGACACTGGAGCAATGGCGGGTGCCAACTCTTCACCGTTGGACAAAGAACCTGAGGCCTCTATGGCTGATGTTTTGACTTATTTGCGGTCACTTCCTACGAAGAAAGATCTGCCCACCAAAAGAAACTTTCTGGATTTGGAACAAAAGATACTTGACACAGTCAAATCTGAGATCTCCGCACTTCAGGCAGATCTCTCCCAAATATCCCACCGGGTCTCGGATATGGAAGACCATGTCGATGAGGTATCCTCATTCCAGCGGAAACTTTGTGATACCGTTGCTCTTCAAGCTCAGGAACTGAGGGCGCTATGGCGTCAACCAGACGACCTTGACAACAGAGGCCGGAGAAACAATCTACGCGTCAGGGGTTTGCCGGAGGATGTACAGGGGCCAGGAATAGCGGATGCCCTCACTAAGATATTCAATGAGATCATAGAGGAGAAACCTGACAATACCATACTGTTTGATAGGGCTCATAGAGCGCTTCGTCCGAAGGGTCTTTCCTCTGAGGCTCCTAGAGACGTTATATGTCGTCTACACTATTATCATATAAAGGAGGAGATACTTAATAAAGCCGCAAATTAGATCGCTTGGAATTTGATAAAAACGTGATTCAGATCTTCCCGGACTTGTCCTGGTCTACACTTCAGCAACGCAGGTCCCTCAAGCCCCTGACAGAGGCTCTTAAAGAGAAGGGCATAATATTCTGATGGGGCTTTCCCTTTAGTATACAAGCCACCTTTGAGGGACAACAGGTTGCCTTGCACACGCCGGAAGACTTGGATAACTTCTGCTCCGCACTGTCGATACCAAAGCCTGCCTTGACGGATTGGACTCAATCTTATCACCGATTTGATCCTCCAACGCCTCCAGCCGCACGGCCATCCTGGACTCCGGTCAGCAACAGAAAACGGGGTTTGACTCGGTCACCTCCAAACCATGGCGAAGCGGGGACCTGATTTACAATAATTTATTTTTCTTTGATATGAAGTGGTCAAGATATAGGCTAGTTTTGATTGGCTCTGCCCGGTCCTTGGACGTCTAGTTGAGCTAATTCTTGACCCTACTGTTAGGCCTTTGCTCCTCCTAAACACCAGAGATTCTGCCTTACAGTCTAATTACTCTGTAATGTTGCCTCTTTTGTTTGCACCCCTTCCCTTCTCCCGACGTTCTTGCTGTTTGGATTTGTTGCATTCTACGGCCCTCTACAAGGCCTTTTTTTTTTTTAAGTTTATGTAGAGATATTTGTTCCCGTTGCGTCCACTGCTAAATGGGGAGACTGCTTTATGCATAGTACCGAAGTCAGCTGATTTACTCTTGAGTCTCCTTAGTTGAGTATTATTCTATTAGTGTTCCTAGGTTGTGTTGTCACTACTGTGCCCCAGTTGGGTCGAGCCGCCTGCCTGTTTTGGCTCTTAAGTCGTGGGTATGTCCTCCCTACGACTTAATGGCGGTGTACTTACTATTTTGCAAAATGTTTTACTATTGTCATATAGTTCTATGTTCTCCGTATTGGTTTCTTTTCTTGTGTCCTTCTTTTTCTTGCTTTTTCTTTCTTCCTCCTTCTTCTTTGTTTCTTCGCTTATCGCTGTTGCAGACCGATGTATCTACTGCAACTGGACCCATTGCCTTCCTCGCATCTTTGGTAAGTCCATGTTTCCTTTATTACTCATTGTAGGGAGCGAGTCCGGCCTTCTTAATGCCCTCTGACCTTAGGCTATGTTCCTTCAATGTGAAGGGACTTAATATCCCCAAAAAGAGGTCCACCTTGTTGCGGGAGTTATGGACGGAGCGTATAGACATTGCCTTTCTCCAAGAGACCCATTTTAAAAGTCAAGCCTCCCCTAGGTTAGGTAATTATCATTACCCGCATGTTTTTTGTAACAATAACTCTATCAATAAGTCTTTGGGGGTCGCGGTCTTATTGACACGCCAGGTCCCGATTACAGATATCTCTCATCTAATTTTGGAAGAAGGTCGGTGCCAGGTTGTTAAGTGTACAATATATAATCAGGTTTATACTCTTGTTAATATCTATGCTCCTAATCGACGGCAAAGACAGTTTTTCACCAAAATACTGCGACAGTTAGAACCCATTAAAGAAGGCCGACTGATTATGGGGGGCGACTTTAACTGGTCCTTGGATCCTGGGATAGACTGTTCTCCTTCCCTGAACAGATGGCTGACACGTGATCACCGTCGGGTGAGCCGACTTCTTCGTGAGTTCCAGTTGATGGACTTATGGAGAACTCAACACCCGATGGGAAGGGACTATACTTTTTTTTCTTCTCCTCACACTATGTACTCGCGCCCAGACTATTTCTTAGTGGAGCATAGATTTCTGCACTTATTTCCTTCAAGCACGATTGGGCACATTACATGGTCAGATCATGCCCCGGTGTATATCTCTGTTAAGCTTACATCAGCCCCCACCACGCCATAGTCATGGAGGTTTAATGATTCATTGACTCGGGATCCCAGCTTGAGGGCTAAGCTTGCCTCTGCCATCTCAGATTATATTGCGACAAATGACACCCCAGATGTTAGTGCAGTTACACTCTGGGAGGCGCATAAATGTGTAATTCGAGGTAGATGTATACAGCTTGGCTCTCAGCTCAAGAAGGAGCGAGTGGCACTGAGGCTGCAGCTCATTTAACGGATAGCGTCTCTGGAGGCCGTACACCAGTCCTCCCTTGATGCAGGGGTTTTTATGGAACTGATTGAGGCCCGCCGAGCCCTTAATATATTTTTATGGGACAAAACTAAATTAGGAATGACTAAATGTAGCCATAAATTTTATTTATGGGGCAACAAACCTGGTGCTATGCTCGCTAGGGCGTTACAGGCCCAGAGACTGCAGTCTTACGTGCACTCTATAAAGGAGGCGGGGGGACGTGCTGCATATACATTGCCTCGGATTGCTCGCTCCTTCCAGAATTATTATGAGTCTCTCTATAATCTTAGAAAGGACCACACTCCCCAAGCCACCTTTGACTTGAAGGTGCTGATACGGAGATATCTTGCAGAAGTTGATTTCCCAAAACTCCCTGCTCCAGACCTAGATGCTTTAGATCGTCCCTTTACCATAGAAGAGCTAGAAACAGCCTTAGCGGCTACACCGGTTGGGAAGAGCCCGGGCCCGGACGGCTTCCCGGTCGGTTACTACAAAACCTTTAAACAATCCTTATTGCCGCTGTTCTTGAAGGCGTGCAATTCCATCTCTGCCGAGAAAGGCTTTTCTCCGCAGACCCTGGAAGCACATATAACAGTGATCCCAAAGGAGGGTAAGGACCCCACCCAGTGCTCGAGTTACCGACCTATTGCCCTTTTGAACTGTGACATTAAACTCTTTGCGAAACTGCTTGCGGGTCGTTTGGGCCGCCTTCTCCCGTCGGTGGTACACGGGGACCAGGTGGGATTTATACTTGGACAAGAGGCTAAAGATAACACTTCCAAAGTTATAGATCTTATCCACCTTGCTCAAAAAGGGTCCTCCCATACGGTCCTCCTGTCCACTGCCTTTGACAGGATAGATTGGCAGTTTATGGAAGGTCTTCTCGAGCGCTTGGGTTTGGGCCCAACCTGCCTTAGTCGTATATTAACTCTTTATAAGCTACCATCAGCCAGGGTTCGAGTGAATGGTGCCCTTTCTTCTCCCTTGCTGATACAAAACGGGACGAGGCAGGGCTGCCCCTTGTCCCCGCTCATATTTGTCCTCTGCATAGAGGCACTTGCGAGAGCGATTCGGGCCAATCCGAATATTCACGGTGTCTGGGCGGGAGGGCGAGAGCACAAATTGGTACTGTATGCGGACGACCTTTTGGCTATTTTGTCGGACCCGGTGACTTCCCTTCCAGCTCTTATGTAGGAATTTAATAGGTTTAACTTGCTTTCTAATTTCAAGATAAATTTCACTAAGTCTGTGGCCTTGAATATTTCAACGCCCACACGAGTGCTTGATGGAATTCGAGACTCGTTCCCGTTTCAATGGCATCCTACTCAGCTAAAGTATTTGGGAGTTCTCTTGACTAAAGACCTCTCTGATTTATACCGGATAAATTTTCTTCCCTTATTGCTTAAGATTACTACAGATCTTAATAAATGGTCTTCACTCCAACTTATTTGGCTGGGTAGGATTAACACGGTAAAGATGACAATTCTCCCTAGAGTTTTGTACCTACTGCAAACGTTGCCCATAGCGGTACCTGCTTCTTTTTCACTACTCTGCAGTCATCTGTTGGTCGCTAAGCCCTAAGCAATGGCCACTCATAGCGGCAGCTGCTGCGGGTGCTCCTTCCTGTATTCTCCCCTGGCTCAAAAAAATTCCACACGTACCACATCCCACCTTAGGCCCGACCCTTACAATATGGAAGAAATTTAGGCTTCTAGACTCCTTTAGCCCAAACCCTTCACTGCCGACACCACTATTGTTTAATCCAGATCTTCCTGCAAATCCCCTCTCCCTGTCTCCATCATCTGTATGGGCTGAAGCTGGCATTTCTCGTTTGAGTCACCTGATTGGTCCGACGGGTTTACATCCCTTCCCGGACCTGCAACAATCCTTTAGTCTACCGACTAATTCTTTCTGGGCTTACCTACAAATTCGGCATTATGTTACTGCAATGCCGGCTCATGCGGTGGGATGGAAACCGACGATTTTTGAGTCCTTGTGTCTCTCCGAGAATTTTCCACAACACCTAATATTCTTACTATACAGACAATGCCTTGCGAGCTCTCCCACCCGTCCTCTGGCATTTGTTACGGCCTGGCATGAAGACCTGGGTAAAGAGTTGACCACTGACCAATGGTCTCGCATTTTTCAGTTCACATTTGCTAGTTCACCCTCACTTCAAGTCCTGGAGACACAATACAAAGTGGTCTCGAGATGGTATAGATGCCCGGATCGGGTCCACCATATGTTTCCAAGTGTTCCGGATGTTTGCTGGAGGTGTGGCCAGTCTTGTGGCACTCCCTGCCATATCTGGTGGCGATGCCCGGGTTTGGCTTCCTTCTGGCAACAGGTCCACTCTATCACCAGGCGTGTCATGGGACTCCCATTACCAGGGACACCTGAGTTTTGGTTGCTTAATTTAATTGCCCTCCCGCTATCCCAGTTTAAAAATTCACTACTGCGACATCTTATGAATGCTTCTAGGGCGACCATTCCGTGCTTCTGGATATCTCCGGTACAGCCTCCCATTGCCAAATGGTTTCAAAGAATCGATTACTACATGGCAATGGAAGACTTGACATCTCCTTCCGAACAATCCGCGTCTCGATTCACAGCCGTCTGGTTTGATTGGCTGGAATTCAAAGGGACACAGGAATACAAAACTCTTTCGCTACCCTCTCCCCCTACGACATCTTAGGGTTGTGATGGTGATGGCGGTCTAACTATCTTTCTCTTTTTTCTCTTTCTGTCTCTTTTCTCTGTCTGTTGGAATTCGAGACTCGTTCCCGTTTCAATGGCATCCTACTCAGCTAAAGTATTTGGGAGTTCTCTTGACTAAAGACCTCTCTGATTTATACCGGATAAATTTTCTTCCCTTATTGCTTAAGATTACTACAGATCTTAATAAATGGTCTTCACTCCAACTTATTTGGCTGGGTAGGATTAACACGGTAAAGATGACAATTCTCCCTAGAGTTTTGTACCTACTGCAAACGTTGCCCATAGCGGTACCTGCTTCTTTTTCACTACTCTGCAGTCATCTGTTGGTCGCTAAGCCCTAAGCAATGGCCACTCATAGCGGCAGCTGCTGCGGGTGCTCCTTCCTGTATTCTCCCCTGGCTCAAAAAAATTCCACACGTACCACATCCCACCTTAGGCCCGACCCTTACAATATGGAAGAAATTTAGGCTTCTAGACTCCTTTAGCCCAAACCCTTCACTGCCGACACCACTATTGTTTAATCCAGATCTTCCTGCAAATCCCCTCTCCCTGTCTCCATCATCTGTATGGGCTGAAGCTGGCATTTCTCGTTTGAGTCACCTGATTGGTCCGACGGGTTTACATCCCTTCCCGGACCTGCAACAATCCTTTAGTCTACCGACTAATTCTTTCTGGGCTTACCTACAAATTCGGCATTATGTTACTGCAATGCCGGCTCATGCGGTGGGATGGAAACCGACGATTTTTGAGTCCTTGTGTCTCTCCGAGAATTTTCCACAACACCTAATATTCTTACTATACAGACAATGCCTTGCGAGCTCTCCCACCCGTCCTCTGGCATTTGTTACGGCCTGGCATGAAGACCTGGGTAAAGAGTTGACCACTGACCAATGGTCTCGCATTTTTCAGTTCACATTTGCTAGTTCACCCTCACTTCAAGTCCTGGAGACACAATACAAAGTGGTCTCGAGATGGTATAGATGCCCGGATCGGGTCCACCATATGTTTCCAAGTGTTCCGGATGTTTGCTGGAGGTGTGGCCAGTCTTGTGGCACTCCCTGCCATATCTGGTGGCGATGCCCGGGTTTGGCTTCCTTCTGGCAACAGGTCCACTCTATCACCAGGCGTGTCATGGGACTCCCATTACCAGGGACACCTGAGTTTTGGTTGCTTAATTTAATTGCCCTCCCGCTATCCCAGTTTAAAAATTCACTACTGCGACATCTTATGAATGCTTCTAGGGCGACCATTCCGTGCTTCTGGATATCTCCGGTACAGCCTCCCATTGCCAAATGGTTTCAAAGAATCGATTACTACATGGCAATGGAAGACTTGACATCTCCTTCCGAACAATCCGCGTCTCGATTCACAGCCGTCTGGTTTGATTGGCTGGAATTCAAAGGGACACAGGAATACAAAACTCTTTCGCTACCCTCTCCCCCTACGACATCTTAGGGTTGTGATGGTGATGGCGGTCTAACTATCTTTCTCTTTTTTCTCTTTCTGTCTCTTTTCTCTGTCTGTTCTTTTTGTCTCTTGTATGTTCTGTTTTTCTTGTTATGATTACTTGAAGATAATACAGTTTGCTGTCTCAAGTTAAGTAGGCTGATGATATTATACATTGCTTTTGTTCTCTGTATATTTAGTCTACGACTGTTATGTCAGCTTATGCTAAGATAATTTTTGTACTGTATGCAATTTTTTCGAGCTGTATACTGTTATTTCTTTACTAATAAAACACAATTTGCATAAAAAAAAGAATGTTCAGTTGATAAATCCAATACATCTCTCTCCTTGCTTATTTATTATCACGATCTCCTCCTCTATCACCCAAAACTACATGTTCTATAGCTTTAAAGCTGATGTCATCTGGATTGGAATTATGGTATTTATTAAAGTGGCGTGGTACTGAATGATTGTCCATCTTGTTCTTAATCGCTCTGATGTGTTCCTGTATTTTTAGTCGCAGGGGTCTCTTTGTTTTTCCTACATACTTATAGCCACAAGTGCATTCTAAAACGTATATTACATATGTGCTTTAGCAGTTCATAATTTCCTTGATTTTATGTGACTTTGATAAATCGGTATTAAAAAATTGTTTACCGTCCTTATGTATGTATTTACATATGCAACAATGGTTACACTTGGAAAAGCCTTTTGTTTTCATCCAATTATCTATGCTCTCTGTACGGATAGATTTCAGTATACTAGGTGCTAGTATCTCTTTCAAATTTCTTGCTTTCCTATATACTATTTTTGGATGTGTAGGTAGTGCAGGATTCAGTACTGCATCCATTTGTAATACGTTCCACTGCTTATTGATAGCTTTTTTGAGAACTCCTTCTCCTGCATTAAGTGTGGTGATGAAGTTGAAGTTTTGATTGTCCAAGTTTTCTTTCTTCTTATAGGTAAGTAAGTATTCCCTCTTTACTTCACCAGTTTTCACTTTTGCAGCTTCAATCACAGATGTCGGGTAGCCTCTACCTTCAAATCTGTTTGCATATATTATCATTTGCTGTTGGAATTCATCATCTTTTTTACAATTCCTTTTCAATCTACAAAACTGAGAATAAGGGATGTTTGTTTTCCATTTTTTCTGATGGCCACTTTTAAAATGAAGGTAACTATTCTTGTCTACTTCTTTTATAGAATTCCTTGTAAGTATGTTTCCTTCTTCCACTGATAGTACCAAATCCAGGTATTCAATTTCTTTTTCATGTATTTTAAAAGTAAATGACAAATTAAAATCATTGATAGCAATATAGTTCATGAAATCCATTAATAGGGGTTTTTCCCCTTTCCAGATAATAAGGATGTCATCTATGTATCGTCGGTACAAGACTATATTCTCTTTGAATCTGTTGTTGGCATATATATATATATCTTTTCTCCCAGCTGCCCATGTGCAGATTTGCAAAACTGGGGGGCAAAAACTGTTGCCATTGCGGTCCCACAAATCTGGAGATAAAAATTGCTTAAAAATGTAAAATAATTATGTGTTAATATGAAAAGAATTAGATCACAGATAAAACTATTATGGTCTTCTTCCAATTCCTGGTCTTGTAGTAGAAATTCTTTACAGGAAGCAATACCTTGGTGATGTATTATAGATGTATATAAAGATTGGACATCAATAGTCACCCAGTGATAATCATCTTTCCACTCAAAATTTTCCAGACATTCGAGTATAGCCGTGGTGTCCTTCACATAGGAATCTAGTTCCAAAACATATTTATGTAAAAAAGTTTCCACATACTCAGATAGTCTGTTCCAGCCACTATAGGGCAACCTGGCAGATTAATAAGACTCTTGTGAATCTTTGGGATACAGTAGAATTTAGGAATGGTAGGGTTAGTATTTATCATAAACTGATATTCATCTTTGTTAATGATGTCACTTCTTAGTCCTTCCAATAAGATCGTTCTTAATTCTGATATAAAATCTCCTGTAGGGACTTTGGTTAGTATCCTGTATGATTTCTCATCACTTAACAGTCTTAGTACCTCTTTTTCGTAATCCACACGGTTCATTATTACAAGACCACCCCCTTTATCAGCTGGTTTCAATACTATGGACTTGTCTTCTTTCAAGATTTTTAGTACATTTTTCTCAAAATTGCTCAGATTGTCCTTAATTTTAAGAGGCACATTCTCCCTCCAAATGTCCTTTTTGACTAATTCATAAAATGTATCAATCTGGCTACTCCTGGATTCTTGAGGATAATATTTTGAATTCCTCTTAAGGCCCGATTTATTAACAGTTGTTTCATAATTAGTGATTATACCCGTGTCTTTCTTTATAAAGTGCCTTTGCAATGTGAGTTTTATGACATACTTGTTTAGGTCTATGAAAGGTTGAAAGCTGTTAGGTTTGGTAGTGGGTGCAAATGAAAATCCTTTACTGAGAAGCGATTTTTCTGAGTCAGTTAGTATTCTGTCTGAAATATTGAAAATGCCCTTTTCCTTTAGATCAGTGCTCAGTACCGGTTCCTTTTTCTTAAGTTTTGGCTTGCCTGCTCTTCTTCCTCGTCTTCTCTTAGTGTTCTTTTGAGTGGCGATGCTGTATGGACACTCTCTTTTATTGAATGTCTTCTGTATCTGTCTCTCCAATGTAGTGTTCCTGGCGATAAAAAATCGCTGTCACTTTCTGAGTTGAGTCTGTTTAAGACAGCGTATCTGTTCCTAATTTCAGTTTATTTTAGCTTGGGTGTAGTATTGTTCCTGAGATCTTGTCTTCGTGGTCTAAACTGTGCCGTGCTCCAGCCTTCATCTTGTCATGTATTGTGATTGGTTCTTCTGTAGTTTCTTGTTGTTTGGATGTCTGTCTTATTCCATTGTTTAATCTTATTATTACGATAATCCTGTTTGTCTCGAGAGAATTTTTTCTCTTTCCTCTGTATCACTTCCTTTTCTATCCTCTCCATTTTCTTAATAAGTACTGTTTCATTTATTTTGTAGTCCTCATTATTTTTTAGAGGTTCTAGATATTGGTCTTTATTTTTTAGTTTGGTGTCTAGATTGGTTAGTTCCCAGTTTTTTTCAGTCACAATAAGCTGTATAAGTTTACAGGAACAATCATGTAATATTTTGTCCCAACTGGTAACAAAATCCTCATCATTTTGCCCAAAAGTGGGAATTTTAGTGACTCTTAGGCCCCTTGGTATCCTGTTGACCTTCAAATATTGTTCCAAACCCGCAATATCCCACCAAATTTTAGTCTCCTTAATCAGTAATTTTTCTAGATCCCAAAATTCTTTGTCTAGATCATTACTTACATTAATATTTTGGCTAGCGGTATCTTCACTGATTATCTTTTGGCACATACGTGTTCTAGTGCCACCTAAGTTTGTTCTCAAAGAACTCATATTGTGAACCAGGGAGCAGCTTATTTTGCCAGTGAAATATAGTTATAATGTGTACAATAGGGGTGTAAAACGAGCGCTAATACCTTATACGTTCACAATATACAAAAAATATATATAAACTTATGATATTACAGAATCAGCACTTCCAAGTATAGGGGCTGCAACTGAGATTTTCTTATAGACTCATATTTCGATGAGTCACAGATAAAATGTTCAAATAGGAGTAAAACCTCTGTGCCTTCAGTGCTGTGATACTTGAATAATTTTTCAGTGTAAGTCTTAATAATTTCTGTGCGTTCCATAAACAGGTTTTGAATGTGCCTGTAGTGATGTCTTTGTATATATATATATATATATATATATATATAGCAATAATTCCACTAGGTGGAAGGTGCACTCTCGCTAAAATGAATAAAGTCCGTTCATAAAAAAGACTTTTATTGGAAAAGTCAAAAAGCCTTATATGTCGACGTTTCGGTCCGTATGACGAACCTTTCTCAAGACTAGTAACTCTTTAGATTAACATCGTTCATCAATTCTTAATCATGTGTCTAAGATCAGATTAATGTCATCAAAAAACTTTCTATCACAAAAGGGGTAGCAATTCCGGACACAGCCATAAGTGTCATAGATGTATATAGTATTAGATATACATCTGATCAAAGAGATCCTGCTACCATGCTGCAGCTACAGGGTCACGTTTCGGTCGTCATACGGACCGAAACGTCGACATATAAGGCTTTTTGACTTTTCCAATAAAAGTCTTTTTTATGAACGGACTTTATTCATTTTAGCGAGAGTGCACCTTCCACCTAGTGGAATTATTGCTGTTTGAGTGGACCTAACCGGGTTCATTAGGAGCACCCGCAACGTTGGAATTAATGAGATAAGAGTGCAGGATCAACGTGGATATATATATATATATATGTATATATATATATAGAAAATCCACAAAAGGAGCCGCTTCACACTTTCAAATATGAATGATGCAGGTGCCAGGTCAGAAAAACAATACAGAAAGTCCAAGAGTAACCACCAGAGGGATCAAACTCAGATAGACCAGCACACTGCTTGAATGAAAGACATTTTACTTGATTCAAAAAAGGTGCATACTAAAGTAGCAAACATATAGCACACATGTATATAGCAGCATATATGAATGAACAGCAGATACTTAACATCCCTAGGGTATGCTTTTGTAAAAAAAAATGGAGCTTTCAAATAGACCTGCTTTTTGCTGGCTTGTTGTGATAGTCATGCACGGATCAGCGACATCCGTGCATGCTTATCTGTGAAAAAGGCTATGAATTGGTTAAAATTAAAAAAAAAGAAATACGTGTGGGTCCCCCCTCCTAAGTATAACCAGCTTCGGGCTCTTTGAGCCGGTCCTGGTTGTTTAAATACTGGGGAAAAATTGGACAGGGGTTCCCCGTATTTAGACAACCAGCACCGGGCTCTTAGTCCGGTCCTGGTTCCAAAAATACGGGGGACAAAAGACGTGGGTTTAAAACCAGCACCGGGCTCCACTAGCCAGGGACATAATGCCACAGCCGGGGGACACATTTATGTAGGTCCCTGCGGCCGTGGCATTACCCCCCCCAACTAGTCACCACTGGCCGGGGTTCCCTGGAGGAGTGGGGACCCCTTTAATCAAGGGGTCCCCCCCTCCAGCCACCCAAGGGCCAGGGGTGAAGCTCGAGGCTGTCCCCCCCATCCGTGGGCGGTGGATGGGAGGCTGATAGCCATGTGTGTAAAAAAAGAATATTGTTTTTTGTTGTGGAACTACAAGGCCCAGCAAGCTTCCCCCGCTTGCTGGTACTTGGAGAACCTCAAGTACCAGCATGCGGGGAAATAACGGGGCCGCTGGTACCTGTAATTCTACAACAAAAAAAATACCCAAATAAAAACACAACACACACACCGTGACAGTAAAAATTTATTAAAACACACTTACACACTCACACATACTTACCTACATCCCACGCCGGTCACGTCTACTTGTCCAGTAGAATCCAATAGGGCCGGTACCTTTAAAAATGAGAGAGATTACTTACCTACATCCCACGCCGGTCACGTCCACTTGTCCAGTAGAATCCAATAGGGCCGGTACCTGTAGAGGAGAGAGGGCACACAATTTGTTCTTCGGCAGACTTACTTACCTATACACTCAGGCATATGCATTTAGGAGTTTGGAAAGAGAGAGAGAGAGAGAGAGGGAGAGGGAAAGGGAGAGGGAGAGAGAGAGAGAGAGGGGAGGGGAGGGAGAGGGAGAGAGAGGGGAGGGAGAGGGAGAGGGAGAGAGAGAGAGGGGGGGGAGGGAGAGGGAGAGAGAGGGGAGGGAGAGGGAGAGAGAGAGAGAGAGAGAGACAGAGAGAGAGGGGGGAGGGAGAAAGGGAGAGGGAGAGAGAGAGAGAAAGGGGAGAGGGAGAGAGAGAGAGAGAGAGAGGGAGAGGGGGAGAGGTGAGAGGGAGAGAGAGAGGGGAGGGGAGGGAGAGGGAGAGAGAGAGAGAAAGGGGAGAGGGAGAGAGAGAGAGAGGGAGAGGGGGAGAGGTGAGAGGGAGAGAGAGAGAGAGAGAGGGGGGAGGGAAGGGAGAGGGAGAGGGAGAGAGAGGGGAGGGAGAGGGAGAGAGAGAGAGGGGGGAGGGGAGGGAGAGGGAGAGAGAGGGGAGGGAGAGGGAGAGGGAGAGAGAGAGAGAGAGAGAGAGAGAGAGAGGGGGGGGGGAGAAAGGGAGAGGGAGAGAGAGGGGAGAGGGAGAGAGAGAGAGAGAGGGAGAGGGAGAGGGGGAGAGAGAGAGAGAGAGAGAGAGAGAGGGGGGGGAGGGAGAGGGAGAGGGAGGGGAGGGAGAGGGAGAGGGAGAGAGAGAGACACGAACCTGGAGTGAATCTGTTTGCGCCCTCCAGCTGCACTTGCCGGCGGAGGGAGCAGCTCTGACACTGACAGCGGGGGATCTTCTCAGCGGACCTGCCACTGCGACGCCCTGCGTGGCCGTGGACAGACAAGGAGGGGGAACATGCGGCAGCACGAACCTCGGCTAACTCATTTCCGCCCTCCAACTGCTCCTGCTGAGCAGGTCTGACAGCGGCTATTCTTAGCAGCGCCCGGCGCGGACAGAGAAGGAGGGGTAACATGCGCTAGGAGGGGGACTGTGCCTGACAAGGAAGCGGCCATGCTGGGGGAGGTGAGCACTCATTTTTCAGCTTATAGGTGATTGGACCAGCGGATTCAGCCCTGGATCCGCTGTCCAATCACATCTGTCCCTATCGTCGCGGCACTTCTATTAGTGCCGCTTCCTCGTCTATTTTCTATGGGCTTTTACAGCCCAGTGCTTGGCCACGCCCCCCGCTTTCTCCTCCGTCCCATTCACAATGGGAGGCACTGTTATCAGTGCCTCCTAACCTGCTACTTCCATAACTTACAATGGTTAAAATAGTAGTACGAAGTTACTTATGACACAGAACATGTCATAAGTATCTTCCTTGTATTATTTTACTAAATAATGACAGGGGAGGCACTGCCTCCCCTGCCTCCCCTGACTGCACGTCCCTGCTTGGAGAGCACAGCAGAGCGGCATGCATTCCACTGTGCCTCACTTCCGGTATTTGGAACGCATCTCCCGGTCACATGACCGGAAGTGCGTGTCCAGAGACAGTAAACAGCTCAGTGAGCATCCCCATGGTAACCCAGTTACCATCAGAGACGCAAAAGCAGTTAAATGCCACAATGTTCCTGTTCAGGGAGCAAATACATATGAATAAAAATTCACAATATGCATCTCATGCAATGCTGCATTCCTAGGCATATAATCTTATGTTATAATATACTGTGGACACATAATCGTTAAAGTGCGCTATAACAGGTAGAATACATGTAGCAGTACACAGAAAATATCCCCAAAGAAGTTATATATGTACATAAGTATAAACTGTATATGGATACACACATGCATACACAGATGCGCAAATACCAAAAGGCGCGCACACCCACATATACGTACGTGTATCCACATGCATAGAAAGTGCAAAAAAAATGTATGCAATACGGCAAAATATCTATCCCAATGGATTCAATAAGTATTCATCCATTAATTCATTCTGACAAGCGGGGCAGGACACAGGCCGTAACCCAGAGTACAGACATCAAAATAAAAAAAATAGAGAATGAGAATGTGGCATTTAACTGCTTTTGCGTCTCTGATGGTAACCGGGTTACCATGGGGATGCTCACTGAGCTGTTTACTGTCTCTGGACATGCACTTCCGGTCATGTGACCGGGAGATGCGTTCCGAATACCGGAAGTGTGGCGCAGTGGAACGCACGCCGCTCTGCTGTGCTCTTCAAGCACTTTATACTGTGGACTTTGCATAATTGTCTTTATGTGGTTTGTATGATTTTACATATTGCCTTGTCATGTCTATTAGTGCTTGTACTGATTTATTCAGTGCTCTCTGCACATTTTTAAATACTGCACAGGTGTTTCTCGTTGATTAATGAGAGGGAGGGCTGTATGGATATAGATATGGGTTTCCCACACTGGCTTGTGATCTTGACAAAGGTCCCCACATGGGACTGAAACGTTGATACCCCTGTGCTGATTTATTGAGGCTATTACAATAAAAAGACAAACGAAGACTGGTGAGTGCTCCTGAGATTTTATTACTATATTGGAATGGACTGGTCCAGGTGACACATGTCTAATTATGGATGCAACCCCATCAGTTGATATACAAGGCTAGAGTGTGGACTGTACAAAAGTATATATATATATATATATATATATACACACACACAGAGAAAAACAATTTTGGCGCTATGCAAGTGTATACAACACAATCTACTAAAAGAGTCCAAATAACTATATTTCAGAGCATAGGAAATTCCACTCCTCTGGGACAGCTAAGCTCCTTATCTTGATGCACACCAGCTCCACCACTCTAAAAATACAAAAAAGGAAAAGAGCGCCTCCTAGTGCAATAGTAATGATACCACCCAATTATGCAATACAAAGTGAAGGTGGACCCATACCGGATAGAAAAAATGTAACATCTTATCTCAAATCCTGTGATGATCTATGCGAAGTCATCAGACCTGTGTAGTTTAAAAATATTATGTTATAATGATCATAAAAATAAGAATAAAAAGTACATAGTGTAATACAGTTTACACTAGAGATGAGCGGGTTCGGTTTCTTTGAATCCGAACCCGCACGAACTTCACTTTTTTTTCCACGGGTCCGAGCGACTCGGATCTTCCCGCCTTGCTCGGTTAACCCGAGCGCGCCCGAACGTCATCATGACGCTGTCGGATTCTCGCGAGGCTCGGATTCTATCGCGAGACTCGGATTCTATATAAGGAGCCGCGCGTCGCCGCCATTTTCACTCGTGCATTGAGATTGATAGGGAGAGGACGTGTCTGGCGTCCTCTCCATTAGAATAGAGATAGATAGATTAGATAGAGAGAGATTGTGCAGAGTCGCAGACAGAGTTAGTTTACCACAGTCAGTGACCAGTGCAGTTGCTAGTTAACTTTTATTTAATATAATATATCCGTTCACTTCTCTCTGCTATATCCGTTCTCTGCCTGAAAAAAAAAACGATACACAGCACAGTCAGTCACACAGTGTGACTCAGTCTGTGTGCACTCAGCTCAGCCCAGTGTGCTGCACAGTCATCAATGTATAAATTAAAAGCTTATAATTAATTGTGGGGGAGACTGGGGAGCACTGCAGGTTGTTAGCAGGAGCCAGGAGTACAATTATATTAATTAACAGTGCACACTTTTGCTGCAGGAGTGGTGACCAGTGCCTGACCACCAGTATAGTATTGTTGTATACTACTAATATCTCTTTAAATATCAACCAGTCTATATTAGCAGCAGACACAGTACAGTGCGGTAGTTCACGGCTGTGGCTACCTCTGTGTCGGCACACGGCAGGCAGTCCGTCCGACCAGAATTGTATTATTTATTATTATATACCTACCACCTAACCGTGGTTTTTTTTTCATTCTTTATACCGTCATAGTGTCATCCTAATTGTTACGAGTATACTACTATCTCTTTATCAACCAGTGTACAGTGCGGTAGTTCACGGCTGTGGCTACCTCTGTGTCGGCACACGGCAGGCAGTCCGTCCGACCAGAATTGTATTATTTATTATTATATACCTACCACCTAACCGTGGTTTTTTTTTCATTCTTTATACCGTCATAGTGTCATCCTAATTGTTACGAGTATACTACTATCTCTTTATCAACCAGTGTACAGTGCGGTAGTTCACGGCTGTGGCTACCTCTGTGTCGGCACACGGCAGGCAGTCCGTCCGACCAGAATTGTATTATTTATTATTATATACCTACCACCTAACCGTGTTTTTTTTTTCATTCTTTATACCGTCATAGTGTCATCCTAATTGTTACGAGTATACTACTATCTCTTTATCAACCAGTGTACAGTGCGGTAGTTCACGGCTGTGGCTACCTCTGTGTCGGCACACGGCAGGCAGTCCGTCCGACCAGAATTGTATTATTTATTATTATATACCTACCACCTAACCGTGGTTTTTTTTTCATTCTTTATACCGTCATAGTGTCATCCTAATTGTTACGAGTATACTACTATCTCTTTATCAACCAGTGTACAGTGCGGTAGTTCACGGCTGTGGCTACCTCTGTGTCGGCACACGGCAGGCAGTCCGTCCGACCAGAATTGTATTATTTATTATTATATACCTACCACCTAACCGTGGTTTTTTTTTCATTCTTTATACCGTCATAGTGTCATCCTAATTGTTACGAGTATACTACTATCTCTTTATCAACCAGTGTACAGTGCGGTAGTTCACGGCTGTGGCTACCTCTGTGTCGGCACACGGCAGGCAGTCCGTCCGACCAGAATTGTATTATTTATTATTATATACCTACCACCTAACCGTGGTTTTTTTTTCATTCTTTATACCGTCATAGTGTCATCCTAATTGTTACGAGTATACTACTATCTCTTTATCAACCAGTGTACAGTGCGGTAGTTCACGGCTGTGGCTACCTCTGTGTCGGCAGTCGGCAGGCAGTCCGTCCATCCATAATTGTATTATTATTATAATATATACCACCTAACCGTGGTTTTTTTTTCATTCTTTATACCGTCATAGTGTCATACTAGTTGTTACGAGTATACTACTATCTCTTTATCAACCAGTGTACAGTGCGGTAGTTCACGGCTGTGGCTACCTCTGTGTCGGCAGTCGGCAGGCAGTCCGTCCATCCATAATTGTATTATTATTATAATATATACCACCTAACTGTGGTTTTTTTTGCATTCTTGATACCGTCGTCATAGTGTCATACTAGTTGTTACGAGTATACTACTATCTCTTTATCAACCAGTGTACAGTGCTGTAGTTCACGGCTGTGGCTACCTCTGTGTCGGCAGTCGGCAGGCAGTCCGTCCATCCATAATTGTATTATTATTATAATATATACCACCTAACCGTGGTTTTTTTTTCATTCTTTATACCGTCGTCATAGTGTCATACTAGTTGTTACGAGTATACTACTATCTCTTTATCAACCAGTGTACAGTGCGGTAGTTCACGGCTGTGGCTACCTCTGTGTCGGCAGTCGGCAGGCAGTCCGTCCATCCATAATTGTATTATTATTATAATATATACCACCTAACCGTGGTTTTTTTTTCATTCTTTATACCGTCGTCATAGTGTCATACTAGTTGTTACGAGTATACTACTATCTCTTTATCAACCAGTGTACAGTGCGGTAGTTCACGGCTGTGGCTACCTCTGTGTCGGCAGTCGGCAGGCAGTCCGTCCATCCATAATTGTATTATTATTATAATATATACCACCTAACCGTGGTTTTTTTTTCATTCTTTATACCGTCGTCATAGTGTCATACTAGTTGTTACGAGTATACTACTATCTCTTTATCAACCAGTGTACAGTGCGGTAGTTCACGGCTGTGGCTACCTCTGTGTCGGCAGTCGGCAGGCAGTCCGTCCATCCATAATTGTATTATTATTATAATATATACCACCTAACCGTGGTTTTTTTATACCACCTAACCGTGGCAGTCCGTCCATAATTGTATACTAGTATCCAATCCATCCATCTCCATTGTTTACCTGAGGTGCCTTTTAGTTCTGCCTATAAAATATGGAGAACAAAAAAGTTGAGGTTCCAAAATTAGGGAAAGATCAAGATCCACTTCCACCTCGTGCTGAAGCTGCTGCCACTAGTCATGGCCGAGACGATGAAATGCCAGCAACGTCGTCTGCCAAGGCCGATGCCCAATGTCATAGTACAGAGCATGTCAAATCCAAAACACCAAATATCAGAAAAAAAAGGACTCCAAAACCTAAAATAAAATTGTCGGAGGAGAAGCGTAAACTTGCCAATATGCCATTTACCACACGGAGTGGCAAGGAACGGCTGAGGCCCTGGCCTATGTTCATGGCTAGTGGTTCAGCTTCACATGAGGATGGAAGCACTCAGCCTCTCGCTAGAAAACTGAAAAGACTCAAGCTGGCAAAAGCACCGCAAAGAACTGTGCGTTCTTTGAAATCCCAAATCCACAAGGAGAGTCCAATTGTGTCGTTTGCGATGCCTGACCTTCCCAACACTGGACGTGAAGAGCATGCGCCTTCCACTATTTGCATGCCCCCTGCAAGTGCTGGAAGGAGCACCCGCAGTCCAGTTCCTGATAGTCAGATTGAAGATGTCAGTGTTGAAGTACACCAGGATGAGGAGGATATGGGTGTTGCTGGCGCTGGGGAGGAAATTGACCAGGAGGATTCTGATGGTGAGGTGGTTTGTTTAAGTCAGGCACCCGGGGAGACACCTGTTGTCCGTGGGAGGAATATGGCCGTTGACATGCCAGGTGAAAATACCAAAAAAATCAGCTCTTCGGTGTGGAGGTATTTCACCAGAAATGCGGACAACAGGTGTCAAGCCGTGTGTTCCCTTTGTCAAGCTGTAATAAGTAGGGGTAAGGACGTTAACCACCTCGGAACATCCTCCCTTATACGTCACCTGCAGCGCATTCATAATAAGTCAGTGACAAGTTCAAAAACTTTGGGTGACAGCGGAAGCAGTCCACTGACCAGTAAATCCCTTCCTCTTGTAACCAAGCTCACGCAAACCACCCCACCAACTCCCTCAGTGTCAATTTCCTCCTTCCCCAGGAATGCCAATAGTCCTGCAGGCCATGTCACTGGCAAGTCTGACGAGTCCTTTCCTGCCTGGGATTCCTCCGATGCATCCTTGCGTGTAACGCCTACTGCTGCTGGCGCTGCTGTTGTTGCCGCTGGGAGTCGATGGTCATCCCAGAGGGGAAGTCGTAAGCCCACTTGTACTACTTCCAGTAAGCAATTGACTGTTCAACAGTCCTTTGCGAGGAAGATGAAATATCACAGCAGTCATCCTACTGCAAAGCGGATAACTGAGTCCTTGACAACTATGTTGGTGTTAGACGTGCGTCCGGTATCCGCCGTTAGTTCACAGGGAACTAGACAATTTATTGAGGCAGTGTGCCCCCGTTACCAAATACCATCTAGGTTCCACTTCTCTAGGCAGGCGATACCGAGAATGTACACGGACGTCAGAAAAAGACTCACCAGTGTCCTAAAAAATGCAGTTGTACCCAATGTCCACTTAACCACGGACATGTGGACAAGTGGAGCAGGGCAGGGTCAGGACTATATGACTGTGACAGCCCACTGGGTAGATGTATGGACTCCCGCCGCAAGAACAGCAGCGGCGGCACCAGTAGCAGCATCTCGCAAACGCCAACTCTTTCCTAGGCAGGCTACGCTTTGTATCACCGCTTTCCAGAATACGCACACAGCTGAAAACCTCTTACGGCAACTGAGGAAGATCATCGCGGAATGGCTTACCCCAA